>NW_024070208.1:28467329-29067329 GCF_014754425.2 Oryx dammah | reverse complement strand
ATGCTTGTTTAATTTTGGTTTTGGCGACCCCTCGAGCATCAGGAGCTTAGTTCTTGGACTGGGGATCGAACCTGTGCTCCTGCAGTGGAAGTACAGAGTCTTAACCCCTGGACTGCCTGGGAGGTCCTGTTTGTTTGATTGATTAGGACCTCAAGCAGAGGGAAAACATATTAATCTAGTACACCTTTTCCCTAAATCTCCCCCCAACAATTGTCCCTCACTATCTTCAGGCTTTTTCTGTATAAAAGCACCTTCCTTTCTACTTTAGTATTTCTCAGCTCCCTTAAGAAGAAAGTATGTCTTTAAAATGAAAATTCTAGATTCAGGAGAATGATTTTTCCATAAGCTGCATAGAAAAATCAGATCTACAGATTTCAACTTACTACTTGTACACATACACATGACTATTCTTGTCCTTAAGAAATACTGTGTGTTATTTTATAAACTCATACATATGAAATAGTTGGAAAATCACAAATTCACAAACTCTCATGATTAGGGAAACTGAAAAAGAAGCAGCCAGGGGGAGTCCTTTTTATTTTCCATTTTCCCCATCACAGTGCTAAGCATGAATAGAGCAGACATTTGCTATTAACTTGCACTTTAACTAAAAGCCTATATAATCCAGTTCAGCTTTTTGTTGAACTTTAGTTGTTTCACCTAGATTGAGCTTTTATATCTTATTTGTTATTAATTCTTCATGAACCAAATTTGAATTATGCCTTTATGATTATCTTTTGGGTCCTAGATATACGTTAAATACTTAGTCGATACTTGATAACTGAATAGGAAATACAAGAAAAAAGAATGTTTTCAGAAGCTGATAGTGTAATGGGAAACACAGTATCAACTCAAAGATGACTGTAATTTCCCAAAGAGCATTCAAATGAATAATTTAACCAGCTTTGACTTTAAAGCTGACTTAAGATGGCATTACTCAGTAGGACTGAAATTGCTGTGTCCTAGAGCACACGGAGAAATATAATATGTAGGCCAATAGGCGGGTAGAATGTTCTGCTCAGTTGTATGTTCTGTTTAATATAATTTCAGAATCTGAGGAATCATGAGCGTCTTTAATCCAAGTCCTTCATTTTGTAGAGAGAAGTGACTTTCCCAGAATCTCCCAGTTAACTTGAGATAGAAAGCTCTATCTCAAATCCTCAAGTTCCCAATTTTCTCATCTGGTGATGGCCATTCAGTCCCCCTGAGCCTCAGTTTTTTCATCCGTGGGATGAGAGACAGTATTTGACACTGGATTTCTGCACCCAGTGAAACATGTGTGTAAAGATACTTTGTTCATCTGTGGGATGAGAGACAGTATTTGACACTGGATTTCTGCACCCAGTGAAACATGTGTGTAAAGAAACTTTGTTCCTTGTAAAGCTCCAGGGTAATTTGAGGCAGTATTCTTTCTGTTGTTGGGATCTTGAAATTGCTATGTAGAATTTCTGATACTAGAGAATGCCAGTTGAAGAAATGCAGGAAACACCTGTTTTTTTTACTCTACACTTACTTATCCAGGGATGTGACTTGGAAACATTAAAAGTAAAGGCTGCTTTTAGATAGAAGCTTTCAAAAGAAAGCTTTTTTTTTTTTTAAGTGACTCTCCATCTAAAGCAATAAAGGAAAACATTGTTCTGATTCATGTCTTAGCTGGCTGTCACTTATTAAAAATTATTTCCTCTAAGAACAGGTCTATTAACTAACCTGTATTTGTCCATCTCACACTGAATTTTCATCTCTCTATTATGTTCCTGTTCAAATGGAGGCAGCTGTGCGTGAATATCAATTAAAGTTAATGGAAATTTGGTTCTCCTCTCTCACTGCTGAAAAATTGTGAATAGATGTTTTAACTGCTGTTTGCATAGTACTAGATTAGGCACTTGGGAGTGTAGCTGCGGTGGAGGAATTTAAATTGTCACCAACACAATGACAATAGCTCATGAGTGGGCTCCGCCAGAGGGGAGTGTGCTGGGTAGTCCTGTGTTCAGAAGACAGAGTGGGAGGTCCCACCAGCAACTCAGTTCAGTGGCTCCGGGTGGAAATTTCCCAGGCTCTTAATATGGAGATGGTCCAACATGTAAAGACAATTGTCTAAGTAAAAACAGAAAGAATGAGAATTTCTGGGTGGGACACAAGTCCTTCTTTTCCATCACTAAGATTCAGTTGCAAGTTCTACACAAAGTTGACTGTGCTCTGCAGTAAAATGGGAAAAATACATCACTTGAATCATTGAAACCTGGAGATGCTGACCAAACATTATTTTAGCAAGTGGTTTCAATTTTTTTCAGAAAAGGATGTTTTCTACAAAGGGCCACCATTAATTGATTTTAATTTTCTTCTTTTCCTGCATGGAATATCCTTGATTTTCCATACAGTAAGATAAAATAGGAAAGAAATAGAAAGGCGACCAACATTGATAAAACCTGTTTTCAGTGTATGCATTACAACATGTATTTATAAGGTTAGAGATATTTAGAGGCTTCCCTGGTAGCTCAGCGGAGAAGGCAATGGCACCCCACTCCAGTATTCTTGCCTGGAAAATCCCATGGATGGAGGAGCCTGGTAGGCTGCAGTCCATGGGGTTGCTAAGAGTCGGACACGACTGAGCGACTTCACTTTCATTTTTCACTTTCACGCGTTGGAGAAGGACATGGCAACCCACTCCAGTGTTCTTGCCTGGAGAATCCCAGGGACGGCGGAGCCTGGTGGGCTGCCGTCTATGGGGTCGCACAGAGTCGGACACGACTGAAGCGACTTAGCAGCAGCAGCAGCAGCAGCTGGTAGCTCAGCTGATAAAGAATCCATCTGCAATGCTGGAGACCCCAGTTTGATTCCTGGTTTGGGAAGAGCCCCTGGAGAAGGGAAAGGCTACTCACTTCAGTATTCTTGGGTTTCCCTGGTGGCCCAGATGGTAAAGAATCCACCAGCAATGCAGGAGACCTGGGTTCAATCCCTGGGTTGGGAAGATCCCCTGGAGAAGGGAACAGCTACCCACTCCAGTATTCTTGCCTGGAAAATTCCATGGACAGGGGAGCCTGATGGGCTGCAGTCCATGGGGTTGCAAAGAGTCAGACACGACTGAAGGGACTTAGCATGGATGCTCCCTGAAGTCACTTCCCTGCAGAGCAACCACAGTGATCTCTGAGAAGCTTTAATATTTATCACGCTCTCCTTCCCCCACTTGTAATTCCCCAATGGCGTCCCCTCCGCCTGCCATGACATCCAGACTCTGTCCTGGATAACAAAGCCGCTGCCTCCCCTGGGTCCTGCCTAGGTCTCCAGTATTGTTTTCTGTCACTCTGCCTTTTTTCACACCCCAGTATAGTGTTTCCTTCTTGTTCTCTAACGCATCATATATGTTCCCACCACTGAGCTTTTGCATAAATTCTCTGCTTTATGAGCTCTTGGCTGTCATCTCTGAGTGGCTGGATCCTTCTTAACTTTCAGATCTCAGCCTAATGCACCTGCTGGAAGATGCCTCCCACAGCAATCCCTCTAAAGTAGTCACCCCCTATCCTGCCCCTCTGCTTTCCCTCCTGTGCATTCGTTGCTGTCTGATATTGTCTTGCTTATCTGTTTATTAATTTTTCACTTTTCAGTCTGTGTGCAGGCATGCACCCCTGTACTGTAGGTTCTGAGAGCAGGGCCTTGAAAGTATTCTTTGCCATGGTGAACTCAGTCCTTGGAACAGTGCCTGTGGAAGATGCTCAGAAAGCATATTGGAACAAGTGAGCGCATGCATTCAAGCAACAGAGAAATCTGTTTAGGGGGAAACTGATGATGTCTGCTTTATTTCATAGGGAGGGCTTGGCTGATCTTGCTAAATTACTAAGAACTAATCAAAAAATAAAAAAATAAAACTTCCTGTTATTTGGCCAGTTCCGTTCATTGAACTCCCTTTCTTCTGCATTTGTGATTAAGGCTGCCATAAAGGAGAAGCATGTCGGCATTGTGAATTTCTGATTAGATGCATGGAAGAGGTTAATGTGACCTGGAGACAGGATCCTTATGACCCAGGATGTCTAGATTCTCATTGATTTGATAAGATTGTGGCCGTGATCTTCAGGTCTTTTGGCAGAACCAGAAAGTCTGCAGTACTAAGAACTACTCCAGTGGATGGCTATAATTCTCTCACCAGTCCTCCTTCCTTTTTTTTTTTTTTTTCTGCTACCAAATGAAATAAAAAGTACAGCAGGTATGGCCCTGAGATATTCTCAGTCAGAATTAACCATGTGGAGATTCTCACCTGTGGGGCTGAAGCGCCCGTGTGAACCTAAGTCTATCTAACTCTCAGCTAAGCTACACCCTTTCCCTAAGGAGATTTCTGAGGCCAAGACTGTTGACCCATTTAGAGATCCAGGGGTAAGGAGCTTTCTATTTATTTGCCAGTAAAGCACTATTTATGGCATTCTGATCACACTTCACTCTTACTCTCTATACTTACAGAGTTTTGTATGGGGAGAGTATAGAACACTCCTTGTAGGGTTTATCCTTTGGGGATTTGGGATTGAAAACATTGAAGATGATTTTACTTAGTATTGAAAATAGTTGTATATGGCCTCTAGCCAGTTCCCCATTCCTCCTTTCTCATTTCACAATTGCAGAGTGCTACTGGTGTAGTTTGCCTCTGTTTTGAGCCCCACCCTTCCTGTTGCTAAGCAGATGAACTGGGTTGCATAAATTGTCAATTACTCAGCTGTGACAATGAAAGCGACAGGACAGCCATGGGCAGAAATGAGGACAGCAACTTCTAGCCCTTGGATTTCAGATTAGATGATAAAGAGAGAGGTAGAAGGCAAACAGGTAAAGTTATCATAAGTAAAAGTTTGATCTTTACAAACTGGTAAAATTTGAAAACAGAACAAAAATGCCCCCTCCCCTTGCCCTAATTTCCTTTACATATATTTTCAGGAAGACCTGAGCAAGCTCATTCTTCTTTTCAGAATATTTGTTTATTGAAGGGAATTCTTCCTTTAATGTAAAAGTCATCTCTTATGATGACCAAAAGTAAAAAAAGAAGAAAGGATATTATGGAAGGAAAAATGAAATATAATTCCGCTACTTTAATCCCACCTCATTAGAATTTGTGTGTGTTTCCTTCAGAGATTTGTATTTGTTATATTAGAGGAAATGGATTAGATTTGTTTGGGTATTCATTTCTTTGTTTGTGTCTAGTTACAATTTACATACTTTTATCCTGTAGTTTTGGGATTCCCTGGTGGCTCAGTGGTAAAGAATCCACCTGCCAATGCAGGGAACGCAGGTTCAGTCCCTGGGTCTAGAAGATCCCCTGGAGAAGGAAATGGCAGCCCACTCTGATATTCTTGCCTGGGAAATCTCATGGACAGGGGAGCCTGGCGATCTATAGTCCATAGGGTGGCAAAGACTCAGACATGACTGAGCGACTAAACAGCAAACAACAGTCCTCAGGTTTAGAACATTTATTGAGTAGCAGTTACTAGTTTAGTATTTCAGGTTAGGTTGACTCCCACGTCTGAAGTCAGTTCTAAATCTGTATGTATTCATGAGCATATTTGCATTTCTTACCCAACAACAACAAAAGCTGACTTTGCTTTGGGCCATGAATCTTGACTCACCTCATTTACCCAGCTTTTTTAATAAAGCAGGTTTAGTGCGGCAGGTGTCCACCAAACCTTCAGCTCTCAGCACGTCACTGTGACTTCCCATGGAAATTGTCCACGAAACAAACATTGAATAGGATTACAAAGATTTCCTCCTGGAGTCCTAGTGTCCTGACTCCACTCACCTGTAAGAGGCAGAATAAGCTCAACGCCGGCTCTAGCCCCCCCAGAGAGTGGTAGACCGTGTGTACAAGCGTAACTAGCGCACCATCAGGTTGTAAGAACCAGTATTTGGCTTTCTCTGTTGGGATGTTCTCCTCCAGTGGCTTCCCAAAGAGCTCCTTTGCAAGTAGCCGTGGAAACTCCTACAGCAAGTAATGCACTCAAAAAAAAAAAAAAAAGAAATTTAAAAAGAGCGTGCCGCAAATGGAACACTAGAGGGCGCTAGAGTGACATTGTTACATGATTGCATTTCCCTTTGCTCTGCCACCAAAATACTATTTTTATTGAAGCGCAGTTGGTTTACAATGTTGTTAATTCCTGTTTACAGCAAAGTGGTTTGATTGTTGTTGTTGTTCAGTCGCTCAACAATTATTGTTCGTGTCCGACTGTCTGTGACCCCATGGACTGCAGCACACCAGGCTTCCCTGTCCTTCACCATCTCTCGGAGTTTGCTCAGACCTGTGTCCATTGAGTCAGGGATGCCATCCAACCATCTCATCCTCTGTCGCTCCCTTCTCCACCTTCCCTCAATCTTTCCCAGCATCAGGGTCTTTTCCAATTATTTGGCTCTTCGCCTCAGGTAGCCAAAGTATTGGAGCTTTAACATGTATTTTTTTCCCCCTCATATATATATATATATACATTTTTTTTAAAATATCCCTTTCCATTATGGCTTATCGTGGGATATTGAATATATAATTCTCTGTGCTATTCAGTAGGACCTTGTTGTTTATCCATTTGATATATAATAGCTTACATCTGTTAACCCTATCCTCCCACTCCATCCCTCCCCCAATGACCTCCCCCTGTTAAAAGCTTTTAAAATATTGTGCTGCCCTGTCTTGAACACATTTGCTAGAGTTTACACAACATAGATTTATGATATGAGTCAAACGTTTGTTGTTATTTATCATTCTAATCAACGTTTTCTCAAAACCAGGTCTTTTCTTCCTATGCTGAATTTAAAAGAATCTTTCATAATTTCTTCTTAGTTTTGTTTTTGAAGGAAAGTACATCTTATTCTTCTAAGATTGTAACTTGCCTAATAGTTCTAATACTAAAGATATTAGAATCTGCTAGATATTAAAGAAAGGAATTATTCCCAAACCTGCTTTTAGACTCACAGGATGTGGTCATCATATCAATATGTGTCTGCTGTTGAATTTAAAATAAAGCATATGAGTGCACCAGGATAATGTAGCAATGCTAAAAAGTAGATAAGTATGGGTAGTTAGAAAATTATACTGTCACTTAGTCCTAAACAAACAGTTTAACCAGAAGGTTTTCTTTTACAATCAATGTTAAGCCATTTTAGAATTCTAAATGAAGTAGTTTTGTTCAATATAAATTACCTTAAAAGTGGGAATTTAGTGTCTAATGTTTATGTGCCTGCGTGCCTAGAATTGTCCTTTAAATCATCCTTGCTTCCCCCTCAAGACCTGTCAGTCTACTTGAAGAAACAAGGTATTTTCCTTTTAAGAAGTTGTCACATGACAATTTAATCCAAGAGATAAATAACACCTACCAAACATACAGAATTTTGCACATGTGTATCAGGTAAAATTGTGTTTAAAGGGTGGAGATGTTACAGGAGAGGAGGGGCTGCGGGGAGACTTGCGGAAGGGAAAGGGCTCTCTGGGCTTGAAGGCTGGGTAGGATTTGGGCAGAGGACAGGTAATTCAGAATCACAGCCCGGCGAGAAGGGAGAAGGAAGAGTTAGTCCCTCAGTTGTGTCCGACTCTTTGCAATCCCATGGACTGTAGCCCACTGGGCTCCTCTGTCCATAGGATTTCCTAGGCATGAACACTGGAGTGGGTTGCCATTTCCTCCTCCAAGGGATCTTCCTGACCCAGGGATCAAACCTGTGTCTCCCACATTGCTGGTGGATTCTTTACTGTCTGAGGCACTAGGGAAGCCCTGGTGAGAAGGGAAGCATGCGTGCTGTTGTGTCCGACTCTCTGTGACCGCAGGGACTGTAGCCCGTAAGGCTCCTCTGTCCATAGAATTTTCCAGGCAAGAATACTGGAGTGGGTTGCCATTTCCTTCGGGAGAGCCAGCAAGAATTCCCCAGCCGCAACATACCGGGCATCTCCACAGGGAGGTCCCAGTCCAGGGTTACACGTGCCATTTGTTCTTGTTATTGCTTTGTTTGTTCTTATGTTGGAACTCGGGGTAGTTGTCTTTTGTTTGGGTTTTGTTTTGGAATTTGTGTTGTTTTTTGTTTTGATGCTTCTTTCAGTTCAGTTCAGTTCGGTCGCTCAGTCGTGTCTGACTCTTTGCGACCCCATGGACTGCAGCATGCCAGGCCTCCCTGTCCATCACCAACTCCCACTGATGCTTCTTTCATCAGGAAAAAAGAAACAAAACCCAACGTTTGTAAGAGAGCAATTCATTCTCCACCCCCAACATTGCTGATCCTTTTCCTGGCCTTTCTCGGCTCTGTTGCAGCCAGATCTGTGTGTGCTGCTCTGATGCCCAACTTGACAGCTGGGCTGCTTTGGTGGGGGTGTGGGGAGGGTCCTGAGTGTCACCCACCTGTCCTGATGCACCTGCAACCAGCCCTTCCAGGGACTGAAGGATGGATCATGGCCTGATTTCATCTTTGTAGTCCTGACACTCAGTACACATTAGGAGTTTGGTAAATATTTATTTTATAATTAAAAATATCTTTTTGTTAGTATAAGAGCAGTATAAATGCATTATGGAAAATTGGAAAGCAAAAATACTTTTGAAAAACAGCATATTCTCACACAGGTTACTATTAACATCTGAGTGTCTGTCCTTCCAAACTTATTTCTCTACATATCTGTGTTAATTTGTCTTTCTTGTTTAAAAAAACTTTTTTAATTGGAGGATAATTGCTTGACAATGTTGTGTCGCTTTCTGTGTCACAACAACATGAATCAGCCATGAGTACACATATATCCCCTCCTTTTTCAGTCTCCCTCCCACCTACTCCCTCCATCTTTCATCTATCTATCTAGGTATTTTAAAATGAGATTATGTTATAATACAGTTTTATTAATGCACACTATTTTCTAGTCTCTTTTTTTCATTTAATAATCTCATTTATACATAAATATGTCTGGTCTCTATATGATTCCTAGCAACAAACACACTGCATAAAAATCTTCTAGGAGAATGTTTGTTAAAATTCAGATTCCAGGACTTCCCATGTAGTCCAGTGGTTTAGATCCCTCGTTCCCAATGCAGGGGGCCCAGGTTCCATCCCTGGTAAGGGAACTAGACCCTACATGTTGCAATCAAGAGTTCGCATGCTGCCACGAGAGATCCCATGTGCCACAACTAGGACCTGATGCAACCAAGGAAAGTGTTTTTTAAAAATTCAGAATCCTAGGCCCTAGTTGGATCTTGAGGTTCATAATCTCCAGGGTTTGGCTCTGAAATCTGTATCTTAGCCAGTGACTAAATGCCCAAATCCCGGTCATTGATCTACAGCGTCATCATGTGTGGGCTGGGGGTGGGATAAACTTATATTGTATGAATACACTGCAGTTTATTTAAGCAATCTCTACTGGTTTAATTCTTGGCCTCATCTTGAACCAAGTGATAAAGGTCATTTGGTGATAGGCATAAGTCGAGATGATAAACATTTAAAATTTCTGTGGATGTCAACGTAGCTTGATATATTAAGCGCTAGTGTTACAGCATTTTAAATCTGCTCAATATTGATAGAGGGCAATCTTTGATACGAGCCCCAAGCCACAGGACGGACCACCATAGAAAGGGCTGACCTTAAACTATGACCGGGGCCTTTCTTTCCTTCTTTCGTCTTTCACTCACGGCCATGAGGACATAAATCTGTGTATCTGTGTGAGAAACCAGATAACTCAGGTCCCCATGTCTAGCACCCTCGTCTCTGGGTTATGTGGACACATTGACCCATTTTGCCTCTTAATCCTTCTGCTGTCTGCTGGCAGAGTGTTTCTTACCACTTAACACCAGTGATTAAGTGATAACCAGACAACTCTGCCCAGCCCACATTATTTCCCCCTAATGTGTGGATATAATTGTCTGGTACTCCCAAGTTCTTGGCCACTGTATAGAAAGTGTCTGCCCAGGATTTTTTCTTTTTTTCTTCCCCCCCTTTCAATTATTTTCTGTAGTTCCCCAGGTTTCATGATGTAATAGCCATGGAATTAAACTTGAGCAGCTTAGAATTCAGAGAAGGCAATGGCACCCCACTCCAGTACTCTTGCCTGGAAAATCCCGTGGACGAGGAGCCTGGTGGGCTGCAGTCCATGGGGCCGCTAAGAGTCAGACACGGCTGAGCGACTTCACTTTCACTTCCATGCATTGGAGAAGGAAATGGCAACCCACTCCAGTGTTCTTGTCTGGAGAATCCCAGGGATGAGGGAGCCTGGTGGGCTGCCATCTGTGGGGTCGCACAGAGTTGGACATGACTGAAGTGACTTAGCAGCAGCATCAGCAGCTTAGAATTAGTAATTGACTGCATGATGCTTCAATTACTATTACTAATTGATCCCCGCCTACATCTGGTGGCAGCAGACTCCTCAGTGCTGTTATGGACATACGGGAAAAGCTCTGTTTGAACTTTGTTGGATGAGATTCAAGTAATTAGGTTAAAAAATGTTTTCCAGAGCCCTCAGATGGGCCACATTTGTAAAACACTATTTGTGGACACCTAGACATTATAATGTTAATATTTCCTAATTTATTAAGTATAAACTTACTGATTGTATTTCAACACAAAAAGTAAGGCTTAGAAATTTATTTATTTGTTCACTAAATAGTTACTGAGCCCTTATTGAATGCAGGCAGGATGCTAGGCACTGAGATTCAATTGGAGAACTAGATGGACCTCATTCCTGCCCTCATGAAGTTTACAATCATGAGATCAAAGACAGACAGTTTGTACTAACACAGTAGGGACAGTTTAGCCCAGACTCAGAGTGCCAGGATAGGTTTCTCCTGTAAGTTCTGTACAAACAAATCAATAGGAACTGATGAGACAGGGAAGGAGATTTCTAAGGCAAAGGACCAGCATCTTCAAAAGCCTGTGAGAGGAACTTCCCTGGTGGGCCATTGGTTAAGAAGCCACCTTTCAATGGTGGGGACTCGGGTTCTATCCCTGGTCAGGGAACTAGGATCCCACGTGCTGAGGAGAAACTAAGCCCATGTGCCTCAGCTACAGAATCCATGAGCTGTAACGAAGATCCAGTATGCTGCAATTAAGACCCGACGTAGCCAAAGGTGAAGTCCATGAGGTACTGAGTCACATTCAGGGAGCTGAATGAAGCCCACTGTGGCCGGAACCTGAGCTTGACTGAAATGGCTAAGCCAGACCAGGTTACCCCATGCCTTGGAAGCCCTGGCAAGAAGTTTGGGCTTCACAGGAGGCGCTAGTGGTAAAGAACCTGCCTGCCAGTACAGGAGACATAAGAGACACAGGTCCAATCCCTAGATTGGGAAGATCCCCTGGAGGAGGGCATGGCAACTCACTCCAGTACTCTTGCCTGGAGAATCCCATGGACAGAGGAGCCTGGAGGGCTACAGTCTATGGGGTTGCGCAGAGTTGGACACGACTAAAGTGACTTAGCACTCAGCACATAAGAACAATAGGGAGCCACTGACCCTCTTTAAGAAGAGGGTTATAATCAGATTTATATTTTAAAGGTATTACTCTTGCAGAAGTAGGCACAATGGGTTGAAAAGTAGTGAGACAAGAGGCAAGGAGATTGGTTTGGGTCCCCTCTGCATCACCCAACCAAGAGCTGCTGCTAACCCGTGGGAGACAGGAGTCATTTCTGTTGTATTCATTTAGTGTGACTATTTGGTTTGTAATATTACACTCAGCTGATAACACTGCACTTAGCTTAGACTCTTCCTGCCAGAAGCCAGGCACTGTTCTCTTTCAACAGTCTCTGTCTTTTGGGAGTTTACAATCAGGTGAGGAGAGACAGACAATAAACATGTTTTTAAAATTAATATGGGAATTCCCTGGAGGTCCAGTGATGGGACTCAACAGTCTCACTGCCTAACCCTGGGTTCCGTCCCTGGTCGGAAAACTAAAAATCACACAAACCACATGGTGTGCCCCCGACCCCAAAAATAAAGTTAATACATTAGCAGCCTTCCTCACAATGACCAATAGTTGGAAACAACGTTAATGTCCATTGATAGATAAATGGATAAACCAAATATGGTGTATACATGCAATAGAATATCATTTTACCTTAAAAAGGGATGAAATTCAGATATATGCTGAAACATAGATGAACCTGGAAAACAGAATGCTCAGAATGCTCAGGGAGATAAGCCAGACAGAGCAGGACAAATATTGTATGGTTCCACTTGTATGAGGTGCCTAGAGTCATCAAACTCATAGAAATGGAAAGAATAGAGCTTACCAGGGGCTGGGGTTTGGAACGTATGGGGAGTTACTATTTAATAGGAATAGAATTTTTGTTTGAGAAGATGAAAAAAGTTCTTGAAATGAATAGTGGTAATGTTCGCACAACGTCGTGGGTGTACTTAATGCCACAGAATTACACACGCAAAATGGTAAATTTTACTTTATGTCTGTTATACCACAATTTTTAAAAAAAGAAAACCTTGGTTTCCCCACAGCCAAACATTCTGTAAGGCATTGGGGTAAAGAAATGCAAGGAGTGGCCAAAACTATGTTTCAGGTAAATTTTTGGTTGGAAAAAAAAAAGTAATATAGATGGTGATAAATTAAATGAAGCAATAAAGCAGATGATACTGGGAAGATTTCCCTGGGGGGCCAGGGAGGGGCGGGGCTCTTTCTTTAGGGGATGTGGTTAGAGAAGGACTCAAAGGAGGGGACAGTTAAGCTGAAACCTGACGGAAAGACTCAGCCATAACCTGACGTATGAAACTGCATGATCCATGACTGTATGATTTGAATCACGTGAAAAATGAATGCTTAGTCAGGAAAATACACAAATGAGACCTGTAAGGACACATCAAATGGTGAACTGCTTGTGATTATGAATGACTTTGCTTTTTGCTTGTTGTGTTTGTTTGGTTTCCCATTATGCACATGTCTAACTTTTAAGAAACAAATGTTATTTTATAAACCTTAAAAAAAAAAAAAAAAAAAAATGATTCGGCCGTGCAGGGACCCACCGGGGGAACACCCCCCGTGGAGATGAGCAGCGACAAAGGTGCCAAGGTCCTGAAGCGCTTGGCAGAGAGAGTGTCGATCACTAGGGCTGGAAGCCAGCGAAGCGAGCAGGTGGTAGGAATAAGGTGGGATTAAGGCAGGAACTGGGCCCTAAAGGGCTCGCAGGTCATGGGAGGGAGGGGAGTTTTCTCCCAGCTGCAGTGGGAGGCACTGGAGGATTTTAAACACAGCAGAGATGCGATCAGGTTTATGTAACAGGAAGATCGCTCAACGGGGAGGTCAGGGCTGTGCAAGGGGAGGGAAAGACATGAGGAGGTGCTGGCAGTGAGGGGGAAATGATGCCGGGACACGGAGAAGGGTGTGATTCGGAAGCAGCTGGAAGGCAGAGTCCCAGGATTCTGCACTTGAACAACCGCAGACATTGTGCATCTGTGATGCCCGGGTTTCCAGCCTGGGTTTCTGGATGAAGGTGGAGCCGCCGTTGGGGTCAGGTTGCTAGAGTGCCGGGTCCACGCTCGCCGTTGAGGCCAGCGGTTGGTTTCATCCCGGGAATATGGAAGGAGAAGTGTAGTAAACAGTGAGAGCTTCAGCTTTGGGGTCCAGAGGCTTGGCTGTTTGTGGGCATGACTTACCAACTTTGGGAAAGATAAATCGCTTTAAGCCTCTGAGAATGAGGCTCATAATAGTAAATCTGGGTGCAGTGGGACCTCTAAAAATGAGGGATGCCCTTCCCTTCTGTGAGCCCCACACCAGCCTCACAGCCTCAAAGTCAGTAATACAAGGTCTGGTCTGAAGGATCAGTCAGGCAGATCTCAGGTAATATCCTGAATCCTGCTCTTCCCCAGAGTAGCTGAAAACAAGAAGTATTAACCTGGGGAAGCCATGAACCCAAACAGCCACACAAGCAAGGTCAACCTGCAAACACCTAAAGGCTTCTGGCTCCAAAGAAAAACCATGTCAAGTAATGGGGGTCAAGGGGATGGGGTGGGGGGTGGTTCTCATTCACAATAGTAACAAAAGCTAAAAGGCAGGAATAAATCTGAAAGATATACAAGGCCTTATAGAGAAAATTACAAAACATTACTGAGGAACATGGAAGAGGAAATGGCAACACACTCCAGTATTCTTGTGTGTAAAACTCCGTGAGCAGAGGAGCCTGGCAGGCTACAGTCCATGGGGTCTCAGAGAGGGAGCACACATGGACCGCACACTGAAGAACGTAAAATAAGATGCAAATCAAAGGCAAGAGACCACGTGCCTACATGGTGAGATCAATATCAAAACCAGTTTTCACCATCATTGATTTCAAAACTCAATCAAATTTCAGTCAGTCTCTCAGCAGGTTGTGAGTGGGTGTGTGCGAGTGTGGCGTTGTAGAAGCCAAATTCATGTAGAAAGCACAATAAACAAAAATATCTAGGATGAGTTTGAAGACTATCAAGAGAAATTTCCTGTATCAAATACCAAAATTTATTTAGAAATTATACTGGTTTAGTCAAAGGAGCGTTGGTGCAGGGACGAAAAATAGACCAAAGTTGAGACCCAGAAACCAATCCATGCACATATAGAAACTCAGTTAATGGCGTTAGATATTGGCATTGCAGATAAAGTAGGGGAAGTGATTGATACTTGACTCGTAACACATACATGCAAAAATAAATTCCAGGTAGAGTGAAGACCTAAATGTTAGCAACACACATGTAAGAACAAATGTCTGCAAAATTTCATATCATGGAGGGATTTTATAGACAGGATAAGAAAGCACAATCACAGTTGATAAGTCTGCCTACATTCAAATGAAGGTTGTTTGTTCAACAGAAAATACTATGAGCAAAATGGTAAGCTACATAATGGAAGAAGGTATTTGCATTGGCTGTAAGTGATTAAAAATTAGTATCCATAATTTTTTTTTTTTTTTCTTTTTGGCTGCACTGTGTGGCATGTGGGACCTGATGTTCCCTGACCAGGGACTGAACCCATTCCTGCTGCAGTGGAAGTGCAGTCTTAACCCCTGGACTGCCAGGGAAGTCCCTGAATATATTTTCAACCTATAAATCAATAAGATATAGAAGCATAGCCTAACAGAAAACTGAGCAAAGAAAACGAACATAAAATACACAGAAGAAATTTAATTGGTCTGAAAAGTTACGAGGTTGGAATGGCAGAGCTTTCCAGATGCCCATGCAATGGCTCAGTCCCCTGGGGACATTTGTGACAGGTCGAAGGCTCACAGTCCTTAGGAGTTCATGGGGTGGCCCTGTGGCTTGGAGCTAGATGCCAAGTTGATGCCTATCTCTTTCAACTTTGCCAGGGTTTAGAAGGTCAACAGCCAGGGTATTGTAAAATTCAGGTCTTAAGCTAAAACCACACAGGATGAAGACTTGGTGAGATGGGAAGGCTCAGAGCTATAGGGATGAGCACCCCAGAGAGCTTCAGAGCCGGTGGACAGCGAAGGTCACAGGAAGCCAGAACAGGAGCTGAAGTTTATGGCCAGTTGATTCCCATTTAGCATGGGGCAAGTGAAGGCTGGGGCTTCCCCAGTGGCTCAAGTGGTGAAGAATCCCCCTGCAGTGCAAGAGACCCGGGTTCGATCTCTGGGTCAGAAAGATCCCCTGGAGAAGGAAATGACAATCAACTCCAGTATACTTGCCTCGGAAATCCCATGGACAGAGGAGCCTGGTGGGCAGTGAGGCAGCAAGGAGTTGGACGCAACCACGTACACACACACACACGCAAGTGAAGCATGGGGCTCTGGACAGGCTGAGCCCCACATGGAAGGTGGCGACTCTGCAAATGATGTGATATAAACTTTGTGGCCACCGCTGGCCACTCGTTCACCTCTGTCCTTGTTAACTAGTCTTAATGAGTAAGCAGTGTCTCTTGAGCAAGACTAATCCCCCGAAGTCAGAGTTGGCGTCTTGGCCCATTCCCTGGTTTGGTGGTAACGCCAATCGCTCATTCAGTATGAGATGACCAAGTGCCTCACAGGCCCTGGACACTGTTCTAGGAGCTTGAGACCTCTGTCCTCCTGGAATTTACACTTTAGAAGGGGGAGGAGGAGGGGATTATAAATCACCAAAATGAACAAGTAAATTACTTATCTCAGCCTCTACCCCAGACCTACTGATAGAAGAATCTGTGTTTTAACCAGTTCCTCTATGATGTTTATGTGCATAGAAGTTTGAGAAACTGTGAGTCTAGGAACCATTGGCTTTTCCATTCATAATTCTGCATCCAGTCATCACAGTTGGATTGACTTTCTGCCAAGTCAACACCTAACCTGTTTTTGGTAACAGACAGGACATCTCCTGCCAATGGGAAGTAGTACTTGTGAGCAGATATTATAGGCAACACTTAACCAAGTCGTTCTGGATCTGGGACTCGTTCCTTTGCTATAAAAGTGCCTATTTCTTCTTATACTGAGCAACTCCTGGCTATAATTAAGGCAACCTTAACAGCAGCAAGTGGTTTTGTTATTTTATGCAGCTTGATATTCTGGACCAATTTATTTTAGTTCTGGTACATCTGGTTATACCAAAAAACTTGACTCCTTTGCTAAATAAAGATGTTCTCACTGTTTTCTTCATTTTAACACAACGAGGTAGGCAAGTAGTAAGAACAAGTGGTCAGAACTGTCTGAAGTGCTTTCTCATTTCCACACTTTGGCGTCCACCACCGCTTCCAGAAGTTTCTCTGTCAAAACAAAGTATTCCTTTTTGGTAGCCACTTCCTAGTTAGTCAGTTCCATTCATGTTTTCCTGCTCATCCCCAAATGAAGTAGTTATCTTTAACTTTCAACTCATTAGCACCTACAGTTACTATCTCTCTGATTCATTTTGAAATGAATCATGTACTGACATGCCAGCTCTTCCACACTTGTCTTGAACTGCATTTACATCTGGTGAACTGTCATTGAAGTCTCAGATTATTGTTTACATTCTCATACTTGATAGAGTTTAGATTCCTGATGGACAGGAACTCTGTCTTATGTATCTTACTGTACTTCATACATCCCCTTAGTTATTGGATACATGCTTCTTGATTTTCGTGTATGTTTGTTCTATCAGTAAAAGTTTTTTTTGAAAAGTCAAGAATCCCCTATATAAATTATAAAGTTTGAGGCTTACATCACACAGACATTTCCATTTGCTATTGGAGTAAAGCTTTAAGTCATATTTTAAGGGACTGAATCATATTTAGCTTGGAATGACATTCCCCAGGCAGCTGGTTTGTTCTCAGCTTGTGAGATGGTAGAGACTAGATTCTTGTTTGAAGAGCAAGGTAATCGGGCTCCACCATTAGAAAGCAAGCAGAAAAGGTAGTTAGAATTCAAATTGAACACTATTAATTTTCAGTATGGTGTTCCTTGTACAATGTCATCACCAGACATTTGAAAGAAAGCTATGACTCAAATGTAAATAGCATTGTCATAAAAGCAGAAAGAATGTGAAAAGCATAGAGAATTTTTTTTCATATAGCACAGTGAAAAAGCAATTCAATAGTGAATCTAGGACAGTTCCCAAATAAATGGTATAGATCACTACACTACAGTGTTTAATCTATTTATTCCTAACTATGTAGTTTACCCAAGAAGAGATTAGCAAGAACTCTGAAACTGAGAGACTATACTAGAGCTAGGATAAAAGATTGCTTTCCTCATGCAGTCTTTTTTTTCTTCAACCGAAGCACATTCTTACTGTATCATTTTTCTTCTTTCCAAAGACCTTCCCTTTATATTGATGAAAGGAAGAAATGGGTTATCTCATTCTTCAATTATTTATAATAGCTCAGCACATCATTATAAGCTTCATTGGGCCAACTGGAATCTTGCTAGAAACTGAAATCCAGATTTCTGAATGGGATGAGCTGAAGCTGCCTACAAAATTGAATTTTTGGAAGATGGGAGAAACAAAATAATAATAATAAACACTGAAAGTTTATTTTGGAAAATACACAGACCCCTATTTCATGACTTTTTTAGGATTTTTACATGTACATAGCTGTAAAGTTTCATATTCTAAAAATAAATCTGCTTATCTAACCCAGAATAAATAGCAACCAGAGTTTGAATTGTAGGAGAGCACTCATACTCAAATTTTCAGAAATCTGATTGACTATTTCTCAAACTCAGATGTATCTAAAGATAGAAAACGGGCTCAGAGGTCCCAGTGTCCAAGAAGCATCCTGTCACACAGAAGCCCATCTTAGTGGCCAAACATTTCCTTTTCAGAATGACTTTGTTCTTCCTTTCATTCATCCATTTGGTTCTTCAGACTGTTGTCATGAGTCGTGTGTTGTGTGTGTGTGCTCCGTCATGTCTGACTCTCCGCGACCCTGTGGAGACGGGAAGTGGAAATGGGCCACTCTTTGTAGCCCGCCAGGCTCCTCTGTCCATGGAATTTTCCAGGCAAGAGTACTGGAGTGGGTTGTCATTTCCTTCTCCAGAGGATCTTCCCAACCCAGGGATCGAACCTGTGTGGATGTATTTATTCACACAGAAATGCTGGGTAAAAGATGAACAACATGACTCTTGGTTTATTTTTGTGAGACGTTTACTGTGACCTTAACATGAGTGGGAAAAGTAATGGCTATATTAAAGATGGTTTCATATGGTCAGCATAAATAAACTCTTACATAAACCAAATTTTTAAACAGTCAAAATCACTGATTATTTGACTTTGGTAGCATTGGCTCTCTCTGAAATATCAAATCATGGTGCACAAAATCTTTGAGGGAGTTTTGCAAAAATTGAACCAGATTTCAAGAAGATTGTCATTAAACCACAAGATATTTATACCACTTGTTATATGGAAAAAGGTAAAAAAAAAAGTTTTACTGACATGTTTCATAGTCTGCTTAGGAGAGAGCAGGGACTCATTTGAGGCAGGAAGAATGAATTTTAGATAATTTCAGGGTTAATATCTTCCTGCATCAAATTATTTAAAAATATTTTTGTTACACTTTCTTTCCCCTTGGAATTTAAAGAATCAGACTGTTTTACTCTCTTACAAGGCAAGCTCGCACTAACTCAGGCCTTTGAATCACAGCCATTTGGGTAGAAAAACATTTTCTCTGAAAATAACTAAAGTAGTAAAGTAGGATGAGGAGAAAAGAATTAGGAAGCATTATTAAGAAGACCGTTTTAAACAGCAAAAATCAGCTGTCTCTCCATACTCTCTGTTATTCAATGTAGGGTCTGGTTCTGACATTATTCCAAGCCAGCTCACGTGACTGTCCTCAGTTACTAAACGCTTACTGACCAAGCATGTGCTATCCCACGATGGACAAGACAGACACAGTTCCTGCCTTCATACAGCCTATAGTTTAGTGGAAAGTCCTTTAGGAAGCCCTCCTCCTTCAAAGGGCAGGTCACCCCAATGTCCAGTGAGTCTGCGTTGTATTTACGTTTTTGTCTCTGAAATTCCCCACCTTAAAAAGCTCTTGTCCCTTGAATTTCAAGATATCATTGTTTTCACATCTTCTCTAATTTTAGTTCTGATCTTTTTCTTTTCCATGTAAACAAAAAAGAACTGGATTCATACTACCCTTGCTTACCATTCTAAATTTCTCTTTTGGGGTCAGTCCTGTTTTCTTTGAATTCTACGACCACCCCAGGACAATACACTGATGACTGGTTCCTCAGCCCCACATGGACTCTCCTCAGCTCCAAACTCCACACCCCTGCTGCTGCTGCTGCTAAGTCGCTTCAGTCATGTCCGACTCTGTGCAACCCCATAGATGGCAGCCCACCAGGCTCCCCCGTCCCTGGGATTCTCCAGGCAAGAACACTGGAGTGGGGTGCCATTTCCTTCTCCAATGCATGAAAGTGAAAAGTGAAAGTGAAGTCGCTCAGTCATGTCCGACTCTTCGCGACCCCATGGACTGCAGCCCACCAGGCTCCTCTGTCCATGGGATTTTCCAGGCAAGAGTACTGGAGTGGGGTGCCATCGCCTTCATGAGGCCACAAAGAGTCGGACACAATGGAGCGTGTATAGACATACATTCTTAGATGCATCAGTTTTACAGTTTTCTAATTCATTACTTTCTGGTTTTACGTGTCTCTTAACTATTTCGCTTCCATATTCTTTAGATTTACGTTCTTTCTGTCATCTTGGGCAATATATATTTAATTTGCTTGTTTAAATTTGTTCCTGTTTAATAATAGCACTCTCACATGCATTTTGTCCTCTAGAGTCACAGGTGTTTTGGAACTAGAGGAAGTTGTCAAAACCATATAATTCAAACCTCTTGTCTTCTGTGTTAAGAAGGCAAACAGACGTGTTTCACAGCCAGCTGCTTGCAGAAGCGAAATCTCAAACAATTTTTGTGATCCTCTTTTTCCACTCCACCACTCTCCATGGCTGCTTAACCAAAAAAAAGAAAAGAGAATATAGTAAAGAGAGATCATTTCTCGTGGGAATGTGACCTGTCTAAAGCTTGGGCAACCTCTCAAAAGGCCAGGACTTAGTGTAGCCAGCTAAAGGCTTTCTGAGCACTGTTTTTTTTCTGTCTCTGGGACAGAGGTTAGTTTGTGTTGACCCAAGCTGTATAAATAAACCCATAGATTCAGGCAGGGTGCAGGACCTGTAGAGGGTGGCTTTGGGACTAGAGTTCAGACCACTGGAGCTGCACCTGTCCTAAAGTAGCTCATGTTCCTTTAACTGCTGGCTCCCAGCCAGACCTCCCGGTTGAGAGCGCCTCCCTCTTCCCACTCTGTTCCAGTCTGACCACATCCCCCACCCCAGCCCGTTGTTCCAGCCTCCTGACCTGACTGAGCTGCTTGGGAGAAGGACTGTCATCTTGTTGAATGCTATGTCCCAGGCTAGTCAGCTCAGCAGCGGGGGCAGGGAGAGGAGAAGAGCAAAGGGAACAAGAGCAGTTGGACTGCGGAAACATCTGGCCTGCGTGCCGCTGTGCTCCCTCTGTTATCCTCCTTTCTTGCCCTGACTTGTGTTAGTGAACGTGGAGGGATGGGGCAGGAGCCTTCCAGGTGGCTCCGTGGTAAAGAATGTGCCTGCAGTGCAGGAGACCTGAGTTCGATCCCTAGGTCAGGAAGATCCCCTGGAGAAGGGCATGGCAACCCACTCCAGTATTCTTGCCTGGAGAATCCCATGGACAGAGGAGCCTGGTGGGCTGCATGCAGTCCACGGGGTCCCAAAGCGTTGGATACGACTCAACGACTAAACAGCCGCAGTAACAGGGATAGGGCAGAAAGCAAAGTGGTGTAGACAGGGATTTGAAGATGAGTTTTTCTTCCTTTTTACTTACAAAGGCTTATGAAAGTTCATTGCTTTCATTTAACACTGGATATTGATGACCTTTTAACGCTGGATATTGATGACCTTTTGTATGTGCCTATATTTATATGCACATACATTTTACACACCTAGAAGAGTCTGAAACTCGCAGAAATCTTGTGATGGAGCATCTCTATGTAAAGTGCTGGACATTTTTGCCATGGGAATCATTTTGCTCCTTACTCCCCTCCCCCCTTTTGCTACTCAAGGCTTCTCCCGGCTGTTCTTTACAATAGCCAGACAGTCCATGAGGTCAGGTAGAGTTGTTCTCTTTGGCTCATTAAATTGTGATTCCTCAAGCTCAGGAATTTTTTAATTCTTTATTCCCACCTTCCACTCCCTGGATACATAAAAGAGCTCAGTAAATATGGTGATGCATTGAACCATAGCATCATATGTATGACCCCAAGGGGGTCAGCTCTTGGTGGGTATACTATTTGTACCTCCACAAGTCCCAATGTATGTTCAGAGACCAGTGTTTCCAGAAGGGGATTGAGGTTCACAAGGAGACGCCATTCACAGTGGCGGACAGTAGAGCCAGGCCCCCACCCTTCCAGCCCATATATTAATATGTGTAATCTAGAAAATGGTACAGATGAACTTATTTGCAGGGCAGGAATAGAGATGCAGACATGGGGAACAGATGTGGACACAGTGGGGAAGGAGAAGGTGGGGCAAATTGATAGAGTAGCATTGACATATATACCCTACTATGTGTAAAATAAGTAACTAGTGGGAAGCTGCTGTATAGCACAAGAAACTCAGCTTGGTGCTCTGTGATGACCTAGAGGAGTGGAATGGGGGTGGGTTGGTGGGAGGAAAGGAATATCTGTATACATACAGCTGATTCACACTGTTGTCCAGCAGAAACTAACATGACATTGTAAGGCAATTTATCCTCCAGTTAAAAAATAAAAATTAAAAAACAAGAAAACACTTTACCCTTCTGCCTTCCTACCTCTTCTCTTGGAATGGGGCTGCTGTCCTTGCCGAAATCTATTGTGTATCATTTAGATTCGAAATTAAGTATCAATTGAATGAATTAGCACTAGAAGTCTCTTCCCTTCTTTCTCTCTTTTTCAGTATAATTTTTTGAAAAATAACTTTTTTGTGATTTTTTTTTTTTTGCACTCCTTTGAAACTTAACCAAAGCAATTGTTTTATGGACCGGTTTACACCATTTGTGAATCAAGAAAATCAACCTGGGAAGTTTAGAGTCTGGTTTTCAGGCCTTATCCTAACACATCAGCCTTTTACCTACATATTTCAGTGGGTGTTGAACTCATTTTCCTTTTCCTAACTTCCTTTCTTCCGCTGATGTCAGCTAGTTAGGTATTTGTATTAAAGTGTATGAAAATAAAATCCTACAGCCCTAAACTGCTTCTAGAAGCTGCAAGAAATCAGGAGACACAGTTCTCCTGGAACCCACTCTGCCCTCTGCTCTTAGCCCTGGGAGCCTGGCTTAGGTAACCCCAGTAAGTCAGAAGGGTGACCGTCCAGTGCCACAGCCCAGGGAACAAAGATGTGTAAGAAGTGAGTTACATGCCAACAAGGGAGAAGGATGCGTGGGCAGATCATAAGAAACCAGTGTCAGAAAGGAAGTGGGAATTTGAGGGAGCTAGGAGCTCAGAGGTGCAACTAAAGTAGCTGAGAAAAGCCAGAAAGTTTCTTTCTTCCTTTTTTCCCGTTGTTCATTTATTTGGCTGCACTGGGTCTCAATTGTGGCACACGGGCTTAGTTGCTCCACGACATGTGGGACCTTAGTTCCCTGATCAGGCATCAAACCTGTGTCCTTGCATTGGAACGCGGATCTTTAACCACTGGGCCATCAGGGAAGTCCCCAGAAAGAGTTTCTTAACGGAGCCTGGGGAATTGGGGGCAGAGTAGGAGAGAAGTGGTGCCAGAGAGGACAAAGGGAATTAAGGGATAAGGAGAGGGTGAGAAAAGGACCCCAGGGGAAGACAGCAATGAGAACTAGGACATTAACTGAGAGACGGCTGGGAGTGGGGAACAGTCAGGATGTAACCATGTGCAGCTGAGCATTGCTGAGCAGGCCAGTGCAAAGAAGGCTGTCCTAAGAGGTGAGTGTAAGGAAGTGAACTGGCCCCAGGTCGTGGAGCGAAGGCTTAATGATGCCAAGGTATTGAGATGGAGCCTTCATTGGCTTTCCACCTATAGACCCAGGAAGCCATTAGGATGAGTCTAGGCAAGAGTTAATGGAGACCTGCACTGGGACAAGGTTGACAGGAATAGACGAAGCGACACATTCAAAGAGGTAAAACTGGCAGCACCGGCTAAGCACTCTGTGTGGTGTCAGGGAGAGGAGGGAATTTAGAATGATTCCTAAGTTAGAAACTCAAGTGGTCAAGAAAATGCAGGGTGGGTAGCAATTTAGAGACCATGATGATTTCAGGGCTGGACCTGTTGAGCCTTGAGTGATCTTGAATACCCAGATGGAAATTAACATCAGGTAGTTGGACATGAGCCCAAGGATGAGGTGGTAGCATGCATCCGTGCCAACTTGCTTCAGTCCTGTCTGACTCTCTGACCCCATGGACTGTAGCCAGCCAGGGTTCTATGTCCGTGGGATTCTCCACACAAGACTGATGGAGCGGGTTGTCATGGCCTCCTCCAGGGGATCTTTCCGGCCCAGAATTCGAACCTGTGTCCCTCACGTCTCCTGCATTGGTGGACGGGTTCTTTACCACTAGCGCCGCTGGGTAGCATAGGTCTGAGGAATTCCTGTATCGGAAGTACTTGAGAATGAAAGCACAGGGTGATGAAATGTTATCCCTCAGTGAATAGTACCTGTCTAAAAATCCCTGATGACTCAGTGGTAAAGAATCCACCTTCAGTGCAGGAGACAAGGAGATTCGGGTTCAATCCCTGGGTCGGGAAGATCCCCTGGAGGAGGGCATGGCACCCCACTCCAGTATTCTTGCCTGGAGAATCCCCATGGACAGAGGAGCCTGGTGGGCTACAGTCCATAGGGAGATCAGAGTTGGACATGACTGAGTGCTTGAGCACAAAGCACGCACAACATCCCAGGCTGCTTAGGCATATAGATAAAGATACAGACGTGTGCACAGATACACTTATGTCTTCTTCTGCTCCCCTCCCCCACTGAGGATTAGTAAAATAGTAAATCTTCTGTGAAGCATAGCATCAGAAGAAATGTTGGCAAGGAATGTAGACAAAACAACATTAACCAAAACCACATACCTCCTCCAAAAAAAGAGCACTGCATGTAGAAAATTACAGCTTTTATCTATGTCAAGAAAGAGCATTTGACAGCCACCGGATGTGAGAAGGAGATGCAACTGACTGACTGGTTTGGGGAAAAAGAATGTTCACACAGAGTCACAAGAGAACCACTTACGTGCAGTATCCGATAAAGTCACCATTAACACTCCAGCCCGCTCACCCTAACAGTGTGTTTAATGTGATCACCTAACCTCTGTCCCCCCTTCCTACCCCCTAGTAAACAGTACAAAATACTGCTGATTTTTAGATCTGGGCATTCACTGAAGTCATTTTGGTATTTCAAGGTGGAAGTTAAATTGTAGATGTTTTCTAGGGAAAGGAAGCTTCATGTGTGTATCTCTGTACGAGCTTCCCCGGGTGGCTCAGTGGCGGAGACTCTGCCTACCATCGCAGGAGATACAGGAAGTACAGGTTCGATCCCTGCGTCGGGAAGATCCCCTGGAGGAGGAAATGGCAACCTGCTCCAGTGTTCTTGCCTGGAGAATTCCATGGACAGAGGAGCCTGGTGGGCTACCGTCCATGGGGTCCCAAAGAGTTGGACACGACTGAGCATGTGTGTACTCCCATATATAGTATAATATATACAGCTGGCCCTCCGCATCCACAGGTTCCGCTTTCTTGAATTAAGCCAGCTGTGACATTTTACCAAAGAGGCTTGAGCATCTGTTGATTTTGATACCCACTTTTGGGATCCTGGAACCACTGCCCCTCAGATACTGAGGATGACCTTCTCAGTATTATCTTTAGTATTACCTTATAAATGATATCTCAGTACAGGGAACTCGTATTGAGTGATTTAAAGAATTTTATTTCTCGTGGTTCCTCTCCTAGAATGGGAAAGAAATAAACATTTGTAATAGTTGATTAATATTCTATCATTTTTCAAGTCTGAATTACACAAGAATTCCATGCTAGTTTCTACAAAACCCTAAAATTTTTCAGAATTCGTAAACATTTCATTACTGTAGGAATCCTCTCTCAGTGTAGAAAATGGAAATGAGAGAAACCACAACACTAAATAAAAATAAAGGTTTGACAAAAATAGAAAAACATGAAAGCTGGAACTGAGGCATTTTTGAGAATTTCAGAAGACTTATTGTGGAAAAATGGAAAACCACAAAACAGCTCTTTTTCAAATTACTAGTCAAACCTCTTCTGCTGCTGCTGCTGCTAAGTCGCTTCAGTCGTGTCCGACTCTGTGCGAACCCACAGACGGCAGCCCACCAGGCTCCCCCATCTCTGGGATTCTCCAGGCAAGAACACGAGTGGGTTGCCATTTCCTTCTCCAATGCATGAAAGTGAAAAGTGAAAGTGAAGCCGCTCAGTCGTGTCCAACTCTTAGCGACCCCATGGACTGCAGCCTACCAAGCTCTTCCCATGGGATTTTCCAGGCAAGAGTACTGGAGTGGGTTGCTATTGCAAACCTCTTCTACATCCCTGTAAAGACTGAAATGAAACCATAGGCAGTCACAGATGGAAAAAAACTGACCTCCCTAATAGGGCAGCATTTCATTAAGGTGGTGTGATAACTGATCGTTTGCAGAGAAACTTGTTCAACAACCAGAAAAATACAGGTTTGTGTGTAACAGAGTAACTACCGATTGAGTGAGAACACTGCTGATTTTCAGTTATTTTCTGTCTACTTTGAGGACGATCTGTAGAAAAATATAATGATATTTTGACTTCCCTTGCCCCCTTCCAACAGTTGGTGTGTGTTAGAAGAGTAAAACCTCTTTTCTTTCGTTACCTGGATAAATTATAATTATAAGAATACTTCTGTGGCTTGTATTGGATTTCTGAGTCTGAGTTAAATTATTTGAAGTTACTTTTCTCTGGTCCATCTTTTTCAGCACAGGCAACAGTAGTTGGTTTTGTATTGATTGCTTAGCACTGAGATCTGTTCTCCTAGTAGGGGAGGGCGGACCTGGCAAACAGCCTGCAAAGATGTAAAGCTTGTTCCTTTCTTCTCTGTGGCCTGTCACAAGGCCCAAAGAGGCCTTAGCAAATGGCCTTTTGTTTTGCCCAACATGAGGGCTTGAAGGATACTAATAATTGTTACAGAGAAAACAAGGGGAAAGAAAGTTTTCAATTGGACCACTTTTGGAAAATGCCAGTTAATCAGAGTTAAGTGGGGTTGGTTCTTTGCTGCAAGATTCAAGAGTCTACAACGTGGACTCTTGCATGATGACTGTCCAAGAGAGGACAGTTGTTGGCAGAACTTTCTAGATGTTTCTCACCTGGACACAGCTCTGTCACTAGAGCTTTCACAGAACCCCTCTTTGAAAATGATGGTTTAAGGCACTGACTCAAGTTCTATGAAGACTGACCATGTGGCCCAGGGAAGGGGGTTAAACCACAGGCCTCAGTTGATACATAGTTTTGGTTTCTTTGGCCCATGTCCTGCTTTAAAAACCTGAAGTCAGGAACTTTCCTGGTGGTCTAGTGGTTAAGACCCTGAGCTTTCAGTGCAGGGAATTCTGGCTTGAATTTGATCCCTGGTCAGATAACTAAGATCCACATGCTGTACGGTGTGGCCAAAAACCTCCCCACAGAACCAGAAAAACAAAAACCTGAAGCCAGCATTTACAAATCAGGCTTGTTGTTGTTCAGTTGCTAAGTCATGTCCTACTCTTTGGGACCTCATGGACTGCAGCACTCCAGGCTTCCTGTCCTTCACTACCTCCCAGAGTTTGCTCAGACTCATGTCTATTGAGTCAACCATCTCCTCACCCCCTCTCCTCCTGCCCTCAATCTTCCCCAGCATCAGGGTCTTTTCCAGTGAGTCAGTTCTTTGCATCAGGTGGCTGAAGGATTGGAGCTTCAGCTTCAGCATCAGCCCTTTCAATGAATATTCAGGGTGATTTCCTTTAAGATTGACTGGTTTGATCTCCTTGCAGTCTAAGGGACTCTCAAGAGCCTTCTCCAACACCACGAAAATCAGGGTTTCTAGCTTTTCTGGAAAAATCAGAGGATGAGGCACATCTGATATTCGGTCCTCCACAAGCACTGGTCCACTGGACTTGAGAAGCTGCTGCCCCGCAGGGGAGAGATGGTCATTCATTTTTCAGTGTCTACCCACTGCATTTTAGTGCACATGATAGCCCCGCTCACTGGTCTCTCTTGGGAGGCTTCAGACACACTGGCCCCTCCAGTCACGTGGTACCCCTCTCACGGATGAGAAGGGGCTCTGAGCTTGAATCTGGGTGGGTGGGAGATGGTAAGACAAAGCCTGGAATCTGGAACCAAAAATGCCAAAATGTTGACAGTGGTTGTCTTTTATTTATTACTTTTTTGTGCTTTCCAGATACTCTGCAACAAACATTTTCTTCGTAATAAAAAAAAAAAAGAATTTAGAAAAATAGCTAGAAAGAATCTGAAATAGGAAATTTTTTGTTTAGATTTAGCTACTATGAAAATATCTGCCTTCCTTTCAATCCTAATTATTAATAGTGTTTATAAAACCAGCAACAGAACCATGAACTTATGCAAGAAACCAAAAATAGGTCTGCTTCAAGAGTTGTCTTAAGATCCTGTGTCTTAGCTATTCATCCTGAGTTAATAATATAAATTTGCAGTTATGTTTTATGGAGGCAGAGTTGAAAGATGTTAGTTCAGCTTATGTGAAGTTTGGTTTCTGATACTTCAACCTTTTCTAGCTTCGAGAATATGGTATAAATTAAATCACCTTTTATTTAGAAAATGATTTAAAAAAATAATAAATAGAAGAACAGATAGATAGATCTTTCTGAGATGATTTAGAGGCCTAAGAGAATTGAAAATTTGAGGCCCACCTAACCGGTGAAGACAGGGGGAGAAGGGGATGACAGAGGGTGAGATGGTTGGATGACAACACTGACTTAATTGACATGAGTTTTAGCAAACTCCAGGAGATGGTGAAGGACAGGGAAGTCTGGCATGCTGCAGTCCATGGGGTTTCAGAGAGTCGGGCATAATTTACCAACTGAACAACAACAACAATTACGAGTGAAGATAGTTCCAGGTTTTCATACAGTTTCCTCGAAGCTGGCTAGGACTCAACAGTGAGGAAACAGACATAACACATGTTTAAATCTCGTGTGAAACAGACGTTTGGAAGCCAGAGTTGGAATTTAATTCATGCAGAAAGGAAATAAAATGGTGGCTCCTTTCAACACCCGAGGGAGGGATACTGGAAGGACACCATTTGAAATTGCTCATTTGATTCTTTTGCTCTTTCTTGGTTATAAAAAAAAAAAAAAAAAAAAAAAAGACCCAAAAATGAGGGTAGAGCAAAGAAGATGCTTTGATAAGGATAAGACACCAGAGAGAGGCAAGACAAAATCAAAAGAGAAGAGCCTGGAGATAGTTGGGAAACAAAGAATCACAGGGGAAATGATATATTAGAGAGTTTAGTATTAAAGGAAGACTAGGCTTTGTTGTAATTAGTTACTAATGCAGTTTCTCAAGGGGCTTCCCTAGTGGCTCCAACAGTAAAGAATCTGCCTGCAAGGAGCGAGATACAGGAAGCTCCCCTGGAGAAAGAAATGGCAACCCACTCCAGTATTCTCGCCTAGGAAATCCCATGGACAAAGGAGCCTGGCAGTTTCTTGGCCCCTCTTTTGTTCATTTTTAACTTTTTTAAAATGCTAAAAATTTTAGAGTATAATTGCTTCAGGGTTTTGTTAGTTTCTACCGTACAACAACATGAATCAGCTTTATATATACACACACATATATATATGCTCTTGCTCTTGAGCCTTCCTCTCAGACTGAGAGAAAATATTTGCAAACAAAGCAACTGACAAAGGATTAATCTCCAAAATATACAAGTAGCTCATGCAACTCAATATAAAAAAACCAAACAACTCAATCAAAAAAATGGTCGAAACACCTAAACAGACATTTCTCCAAGGAAGACGTAGAGACAGCCAGCAAATACATGAAAAGATGCTCAACATTGCTCATTATTAGAGAAATGCAAATCAAAACTACAATGACATATCACCTTACACCAGTCATAATGACCATCATCAAAAAATCTACAAACAATAAATGCTGGAGAGGATGTGAAGAAAAGGAACCCTCTTGCATCTTGCACTGTTCTTGGCCCCTCTTAAAGAGTTTCCTCCTCTATAAAGTGGAGGCAGTGGTGGTACCACACTCATGAGGACCAAGGAAATACTACAGGAGAAATATTTAGATAGGACATGACTAGGAGAATACATAATAAAGACTGTTATCAGCATTAGATTAAAAGAAAATGTTTGTTGCTGTTTTTTATTGACTCCCAGTTTTATTGGATTGTGGTAAAAGAATATCTCATAGAGTATGATTAAAAAAAACTAGTATTTTGAATTTTGTTTCATGGCCTTGTACATGGTTCATACTAGAGTGGGTTGCCAATTCCCTTTTCCAGGGGATCTTCCTGACCCAGGGACTGAACCCAGGTCTCCTTCATTGCAGGCAAATTATTTACTGTTTGAGCCACCAGCAAAGCCCATCCTTTTTTAGATGTTCTAAATACATTAAAGACATTATTTTGGGGTAGAGACTTCTCTGTCTGCTGGATCAGATTTTTAAATTATGATATTTAAATCTACATTCTTAATAGTTGTTTTTGGTCTGCTTAATATCAGTTTCTGAGAGACTTCATTTTTTACTTTTGTTTGCATAAGAAGCAATGCGATGTTTTTTAAGAATGCTAACCTTATAAAGCTATCTTGGGATTTAAATGGCGTGAATTATAAAGTTTTTCTGTTGCGCAAGAGCTGACTCATTGAAAAAGACCCTGATGATAGGAAAGATTGAGGGCAAGAGGAAAAGGGGGCGACAGAGGATGAGATGGTTGGATGGTATCACTGACTCAGTGGATGAGTTTGAGCAAGCTCTGGGAGATGGTGAAGGACAGGGAAGCTTGGTATACTGCAGTCCATGAGATTGCATAGAGTCGGAAATGACTTAGCAACTGAACAACAACACCTGAATTTGCACAGAAGAGCTAATTCAGTGACTGACATTTCACGTTTTTTCGTTAAATGGTGTTGTCACCTAAATGATCAGTGCAGTGTTGGATCCAGCTACAAAGCCAGTGCAGGCACTCATGCTGCCACTTAAGTCTGAAAGGTTCCCATAGGAGAGTCCCAAGAATGTCAGCAGCATCTGACATTGTGGGAAGTCTTCAGACAAGCAGGGGCTTCCCTGGTAGCTTAGCTGGTAAAGAATCTGCCAGCAGTGCAGGAGACCCCAGTTTGATTCCTGGGTCAGGGAGATCTGCTGGAGAAGGGGTAGGCTACCCACACCAGTATCCTTGGGCTTCCCTTGTGGTAGAGAATCTGCCTGTAATGCGGGAGACCTGGGTTCAATCCCTGGGTTGGAAAGATCCCCCGGAGAAGGAAAGGCTACCCACTCCACTATTCTGGCCTGGAGAATTCCATGGACTGTATAGTCCATGGGGTCGCAAAGAGTCGGACGTTATTGAATGACTTTCACTCACTTTCAGACCAGCTCATTTCATCCAGCTCTCAGTGGCTAGCAAGTGACACCCAAGTCACTTAAGATAACCCATGTTTATCTTAATCTTGAAGTTCTTTGGCCTAAAAGATCTCATACTTTTTCATGGTAGCTTGTAAGGAAACTTCCTCTTAAGACATGCCTTCATTTTTTTTTTCTTTCAATTGCAGTCTTTTACTCTTTTACTTGTTGTTCATTCTGTAGTATTTATTGAGCACTTTCTCTGGGCAACTCACAGTGAATGTGTTACATGGGATTATCAGATAGACATCTTTCAGGCATTCTTGGAGCTCTGCAGTGTGTAAATTGAACACTGAAGACATGATTCAGGTTTAGAAAATTCATAAGTGAAAAGGGCTCACGTAACTCTTGAGTCCGTGTGTATTTTTTACTCCCTCTTGAGGCAGATGACATGAGTTTGAGTAAACTCCGGGAGTTGGTGATGGACAGGGACGCCTGGCATGCTGTAGTTCATGGGGTCGCAAAGAGCGACACGACTGAGCGACTGAACTGAACTGAGGCAGATGATGCAATCAGAATTTTTTCCACTTTTATTGATTAATTTTATTAACTGAAGCCCAGAATATGTCTGAATCTTGGTTGAATGCACTGGGGGAGAAGTATAACTTTGCCTTTTTAAAAAAAGTTGAATTGAGGCATAATTGCTGCTACTGCTAAGTCACTTCAGTCGTGTCCGACTCTGTGTGACCCCATAGACGGCAGCCCACCAGGCCCCCCTTTCCTGGGATTCTCCAGGCAAGAACACTGGAGTGGGTTGCCACTTCCTTCTCCAATGCATGAAAGTGAAAAGCGAAAGTGAAGTCGCTCAGTCGTGTCTGATCCTCAGTGACCCCATGGACTGCAGCGCACCAGGCTCCTCTGTCCATGGGATTTTTCAGGCAGGAGTATGATGTATAATAAATTGCTCCTGTGTGTGTGTGTGTGTATACTGTGTGCTCAGTTGAGTCTGCCTCTTTGTGACCCCCGGGACTGCAGCCCACCAGGCTCCTCTGTCCATGGGATTTCTGCAGACAAGAATACTGGAGTGGGTAGCCATTCCCTTCACCCGAGGATCTTCATGAGCCAGGGATCGAACCCACGTCTCCTGCATTGGCAGGCGAATTCTTTACCACTGAGCCACTTGGGAAACCCATCATACTTAAATGTATAGAGTTTGATTCCTTTTGACAAATGTGTACATCACCCACCGTTTCAGATCTAGCACACCACGGAGAAGTTTGAGGTGGGGCTTGGACTTAACGTCCTCGACACGCAGACAAAAGTTACAGTCGGGGCTGAGACCTTGGCTGAGCACCACTGAGTGACAGTGCTGCTGAGGCCCTGTCTGAGTGACAGCAGACACTTGTCAACCTGGTTTTGGCAACTGCGTTTCTGAGGTTACACCATCTAGTATTTGGGCAAAACAAACACTTCAATTCTCTTATGCAAACTTCGATTCAATTCCTTAAAAAGAAAAAATTAGCTACCCATCCTTTCTCTCGCACACCGTGTGGGTGTGTTGGGAGCAAGGAGGGAGATTTGTTTATGTTGTCCTCTCACCAAAGAGCTCCTCAACAAGCCCAGAAAAATGTGCCCTTAAGCCCTACCTTCATTTGAGAACAGTCCAGGCAGTTATGCTGGCATTTTGCTGAGACTTGCAAAATCGGACAAAGAAGTATGCAAGTGCAAATGAAGTTGGATTTCAAGCCAGTAAGAGCTGGTTTGAAAGCTTTTTTAAAAAAAGGTACAGCCTGTATGACATTAAAAACTTCAGTAAGAGTCTACTTCCACAAGCCTCTGTATCATAGATTCTGGAATAAAGATGGTTCAGGAGCAAGATTTTTTTAAATGTCTTTTTAAATTTTGTTCGGAATTACCAAAGTGTTTGCAAAGGTTGGAGTCAGTTTTTTTAATACTGATTTTTTTTTTAAGGAGATTGTCTTCTGTATGTCCAATTTGTGGTGGTGTTTAGAAATATGTATAATGCCAGCTTACGGTTTTTCCTTCTGTTCCCTATCTGCTGCACTCTGTCTCTTCCCGTGTTTGACAGGCCCCAGCGTCTGTGCCGGGTTGTGTGGGCATTTGGTGTGATGTCACGTGTTAGTGCCTTTGCCCTCATTCCTTCCATCTTTCTTGTGAACTCTCTCCTTCTCCCCTGAAAACCCTTCCCTTCCCAGTCCCCTCCCCACCAGAAAGAGCTGACAAAGTAGCTTCCTCTACCTCACCTCTGCACAGTGATGACTCTGTGCACCAGTAACGACTCTGTGCACCAGTAACTTGTTTGTTATAGGTCTGCTCCCTTCCTAGATGCAGAGCTTCTTGAGGGCAGAGACCTTCGACTGCTCATGGTGTCAGGCACATTGTTGTTTAGTTGCTAAGTTGTGTCTGACTCTTTGCAACCATGTGGGCTGTATAGCCCACCAGGCTCCTCCGTCCATGGGATTTCCCAGGCAAGAATGCTGGAGTGGGATTTCCTTCTTCAGGGCATCTCCCGGACCAGGGATCAAACACAAAGTAGATTCTCAATCAGTGGGCTGGCCAAAGTAAAGGGGAGAGCGAAGGAGCCCTGGAAGAATCCAGGCAGAAGGGATCTGAGAGGTAGGGCGAAAAACAAGAGATATTAGTGTCGAGGACACCAAGGGAGCAGAGGATCGGAAGAGGGAAAGGCTGGCCATTAGTGTTAATTTGCCAGGGACAGCCAATGAGACAGATACTGAAGACCTCCATTGTATTTTTAGGAACTGAGGGAAAATTTCTTCCGCGTAGTCACATCCTGGATAATACTGCAGGTGCGTTAACAACACCAGGCAGAGAGTGTCGGCAGTGAGAGGCGGCAGGTGACCTCTCAGAGGGATGCGTCGGTGGAGCTCAGCTTGGTGATATATTCTTCATCCTGATATTCTGTACAATGATTTTTTTTCCTGGTGTCAAACCCACTGAATAATGGGTCCTCTCAGTTTACAAACTGAATAGAGAGCTCAAAAATTCAGAAATATTTGCAGGATGTAACACTGAGAGTCAGATTGAGTCAGACTGAGATTTGGGAGTTTATTGGGTGAATCTTAACAGGCCTAAAATCCTGGTGGATCATTTCTCAGAAGGTGATAATGAGCAAGATAGTGACGGTTATAAAATTGTACAGTTCTCAACTTGCCTTTTTCTCAAAAAATTCAAATAATTTCGATTTTTTAAAACTACCAAAATTCACAAGAAAATTATAGCCATAAAATGAGGAAATAAATGTCTTTCTATGGAACACTATTTGAACACTTGAAGAGAAAGAAGACAATGTCTTATTAGCAGGAAGAATAAAATATTCATGAGATGGTAACATCATTTAATAAAAAAAAATACACAGCTTCTTGAAGGATAAGAAATTAGAATAATTCAAAGGAGATGAATATATTGGATTTTTGGGAGAACGGAAACCTTTAAAGCATCATGGTTATTAAAAGTATAGGAATAGAAGATATCCAATTATATATTTTAAATTACTTAATTACACTGTAAGATTTCTTTTAGCTCAGAGCCCAATATCATCATCATTCTTTGAACTACTTGAAAAAAAAATGAAATTCCACTTGTGACTGTTACCATGAGGAGGGAGAGATGGACTTAACATTACAGTCTGTGAATATTCTCCTTTAGCCCAAACCAAGCTGAATTCTTTGTGGCTGATTATCATTCATCTTGTCAGCCAATTTAAATATTTTGAAAGGAAAGTTTACTTTTTTCATGTTCACAAATTTAATACTATTTTAAAATAAAAATTGGCCCTTTTATCATTATCCTAAAATTTGAATAATAGCACATTTAAGCTGTTCTCACTTTTCTCTTTAAGAAAACATATTAAATGACTAGAGTCATATCTTTTTTTATTCCCAATGAGTGAAGAATAGTTGGGCAGGAGAGGGGTTACATTGAAAATATCTGGAACCCTCAAACCCTCTCTAACATCATTTTATTTTTAGAAGATCAGGAGATGAGGGACACCTTCAAGTGGGGTGGGATTTCCCTCCCCCCTCCAATTATGATTTAAATCTCAGGAAAATGTAATACATTTATCTAAAATGCATTTTAATATGCAAAGTCTCAACATGAATACATTTTATTAAAGCAAGAATCTGAATTCTCCTTCTGCTTTTTCTTACTGCCATTGCGTGGATCTTACAGATGTCCTGACAGCTGGGTTAGGTGGGGCGGGGTAGGGCTGGAGTTAGGTCAGCCAGACCCCTCCTCCCTCACTCAGTGGCGCAATGGAAAGGTAGAGAAAGACTTTAGAGTTCTTTCAGATTTCACGTATACATTTAAGAATGCAGCATGGCGTACTTTTGAGTATGGTAGTTTTTGTTTTGTTTTCTTCAGTATGGTGTAGCTTAAAGCGTGGACTTGAGCAGAAGCATTGAAGGCAGGTCAAATCTGTGTTCTGATCTCCTCTCCCCTGGTTCGTTGGCATTTGGCAGTCTCGGTGTGCTCGTCTGTAGAGCAGGGGGATTAGGAGGGATCCGTGAGATGAGGCATGTCCACAGCTTAGCACAGAACCTGGCCGGTATTAAGTGTGCAGTAACCACAGCTGTTGTTACTGTGTTCCAGATGCCTGAGCTCTTAACCCTGTGTTGCGGCCAGGCTCTCCGCGGGCAGCCGTGCCTGTCCCACACTCTATGTGATAATCACACCTTGTTTCTGAGGCTGGATTTCATTTCGTCTGCACTCTTGCTCAGCCCCCTGAGGATACTGTGAATTGGGAAAGAGTCACTCAAAGCTCAAGTTTCAGCTTATCTTTACTAGATTCCCCCTGTTAACATCCAGTATTTTGTGGCCTAGGGCTCTACCCTGTTAGGGACTCAGAACTTAACCACTGTTCTCTAGATTTTTATTATGGAAATGTATTTTTTCTCCTGTTAAATCATTACCTCAAACTTTAAGTAATGCTTTACTTTTAATTTCTTTGCTGGGAAAAAAAGTGTGTTTTCATTAAGCTAAGGGAGATTCAAGAAGTCTCATGGGCTTTTCAAAATAGTTTTGTACAAGCCACTCATTGTTTTGAAGTTTGTGGTATGTTCCAACTTGACAAAATAGTTTTAAGTCCTGCAAGGGAAATGGTGTATAATTAATAAAATAACTTAATAATCTAATATGTAAACAGCTTGCTGGATTATAATTATAATTTATGGGTTATAGTGCAACCCTAATCTGGACACACTTCTTAAAAAAAAAAAAACTTTTCAGAAAATCTGTTGTAAAAAGAACTATTTGCTAAAAGGAGAAAAGAGAATGAAACTTATACTCAAGTGAAAAGACCCAGCTCCTAAATTCTATCAAATAATCTAACCTACTTGGCATACAGTAAACTAAAGTAAGGGCTTCCCGGGTGGCGCTAGTGGTAAAGAACCCACCTGCCAATACAGGAGACATAAGAGACGTGGGTTCCATCCCTGGTTTAGGAAGATCCCCCAGAGGAGGGCATGGCAACCCACTCCAGCATTCTTGCCTGAAGAATTCCACAGGCAGAGGATCCTGGCCGGCTACAGTCCAGAGACTTGCAAATAGTCTCTTCACACACACGCATACAAGCACAAACCAAAGTAAACAGTGATTTCCGAAACAGCCTCTAAATCCCTTATAATGTTACATATCTACTGATTCCAGGCACTGGGAAGAGAAAAGGCAGATTTTATCATCTTTATCTTCTGACTCACACTGCAGTCAAGCAGAACATAAGGGGTGTGTGTGTGAGAGACAGAGAGAGAGAAAGAGACCGAGGAGGAGCAGGGGAGAGGAGACCCAGCCCTGGGACATGAGAGGATAAATGATAGAATTATGAGTTCTGCAGAGTCAGTTAGAGAAAAGAGGGCAGAGCCTTTCCACATAAATAGAGCAAGGGGGAAGGGAACAAAGGATGTATGAATGCAAAGTCCGGAAGAGAGAGAAAGCAAGCATGGGACGGGTCGAGCCGGAATCTGGTGAATGCTGCTTTTTCTCAGACCACCAAACCAGTTGACCACGTTAGTTGCGAGCCAGGCGGGATCCCAGCAGAGACCACAGACAGGGTCATTTCCACTGGCTGAGTGGAGAGTGCCATCCGTGGTAGGTCACAGCTCACTGGCTAGACCTCTGACTTCACTTTGTCAGACAGCTGACCTTTCCCAGAAGCCATCTTCCAGGTAGAGAGCAGGAGGGGAGGGGAGGGTGGGAGGCTGCACTGGGTTCCCGGCAGCACTGCTGCTCATGCACACCCACCCCGGGGTCCTTCCTGCTCATCCCAGCCATCTGTCGTCTCCTCCGTCCAGCCCACTTCCAGTCGACTGCCCGCCAGATAAGGAATGTCGTAAAGACAGACATTTGCTGTCTGTGTTATGTGAAACAAAAAGGTAGGAGGGAATGTAAAAATGTTTCCCAAAGTTTCCCCAAAACTTCTATAAAAAAAAAGTCTCCAAGAGTTTCAGAAAACAACAATAATTAGGCCTGTGATTTGCATAGGTACTCATTCTGAAAGAGTAAGTTGTGGTTGCTTTATGGCGTCGCACCAATAAAACAGAGATCACGCTCAGCACTCATCTCGCCCCTTTTATTACCCGTGTGCCACAGCTGTTGGCATTCCTCAGCCTCCTGCACCTAATGATTTTTTAGATCTCTCCTCCCCTGTGCTCTTTACTGTGGATAGGAGGGGCTGCTTAGTAATTCTACACCTGTTCAAGTCCACGCCTATCAACTTGCTAAGCTTCCCAGACAAGTGCGGGGCAAAGCATGAGAACTCCTGAGTGGAGTGGAGGGGTGGAGACGGAGGCGGCTGCGCCTGGATTTGGCTTTTCAGAATTTTTTGCCAGGAAAATCAAATGTATTTCCTACCATGGCGGTTGATGACAGCAATTTATATTCCAGGAAGAAGAACAAACTAAATTCATCGCAAAATGATTATAAATCATCAAGACGGAGCAGCCTGCCACCTGAATTACTCATAGGAAATGATATTAAAGCAAGACTTCAAAGAAACTTTAGAAACTTGGAACCCATTCACCTGAGGCGCCCAAAAAAGAGACCATCCATATTTCCAGGTAGGATTTGTTTCAATTGATGCCTGCCGGTTAAAACAACAACAAGGATTGTATTTCATTTCTAACGATCAGATGTGTTACATTTCAGATTAACTTGGGACATATCTGAGAACTTGAGGCAGTAAAGTAAACATGTTTAATTGAAAAAAAAAAAAAAGAACAGTTCTTTCACCTGAAAGCACTCTCATCCTTTTTCTTTTCTTGATTTATTTTCATATCTTTAAGGGTCTGTAAATAGGTGTCTCTTTGACTTTAAGTATCTGTAAATAGGCAGCTATTCTGTCGGGCTGCGGAATCTGGGACCTGCTTTGCTTGCAGTCCTGGAGAATTCCATGCTGCATTTCATTTTCTGACATATTTTCTTTATTTTGCAAGATTATTGGATTGTTGAGTGAAGCTGATGTTTGTGTGCACCAGAAATTAATGCCATTAAATACTCAAATGCATGCTTCAAATTCCTGTCTTGCATCAGAGCCTAAAACCATTTGTAGTAAAGGGCTCGATTAAGGTGGAGTGTACTGGAGCTCAGAAGACTCCCAGATTTCAATCTCGATAAAGAGACTCTGGTGGTGGCCTTAGGTGGCCAAGCCTGGTATTACAGGTGTGTAGATTGTATAAAGTGCCTGTGACAGTGAACTCTCGCTGAGGTATCACTGGTGCGTGATCCCTGGAGAGGATGAATTATTTAGTCAACTTATTTCAGTACTGTTTGCGTTGGAATTTTCTGGAGAAACTGAAAGTGGCCTTTTGTTGTGATTGATTGATTGGTTAGATTGATAGATTAGACCCAACTGCTGAAATCTAATTCTGTGATGATAGAAAATAAACGAGGCAAATTCATTCAAGCTTTCCTTCGTCATAAAAATGAAACATACCCCCTTCACAGTCTTTGTACTGTTTTAGGAAATATTGAACAGCTAGGTGATGATTTAGAAATGTGGGCCACCAAGGCCGCAAGCTGAAAATTTCAGTTCATAAGGAAGTTCTTCTGTTCATGAAGTTCTTGGGTCAGTGATGCTACCCTGGTGTGAAAATACTCTGCGGGAAAAAGCAAAGCCCGGGCTGCAGTGGGCCAGAGGTGTACGTGTGTAGGTGCATTGGCAGGAGAAGGAAGGGGATGGTGGAAACAAGGCTGCGAGGAGGAGCGCTTGAGTGACTGCAGTATCTGAAAACACAGTAGCTTTCTGCGTGTTCTCTTTGATCTGAAAGTAAGAGGAGCCCAGACCTGCCTCGCTCTCCTGAGCCTGTGTGACACGAAACGCTTTCTGTAGAGCTGGTTCCCTAGCCCTTCTTCAGAAACCTGATCCCAGGCCTGTTCTTCACCTTCTGCTCTTTCTTCTCCTTGCTTTTGGTTTAATGTATGGGAATCCATATGGACTTCCCTGGTGGCTCAGTGGTAAAGAATGTGCCTGCCAATGCAGGAGACACGGGTTCGATCCCTGGTTTAGGAAGATCCCCTGGAGGAGGAAATGGCAACCCACTCCAGTATTCTTGCCTGGGAACTCCCATGGACAGAGGAGCCATGGGGTCGAAAAGAGTGGGACGTGACTGAGCCCAACATTGGGATCCAAGTGTGTCGTGATTCACCAGGCTTTTCTCTACCACCCCTCCCCCACACTTCCAGACAGCCAGATCCCAGAATATCTCACCCTCTCCAGCCCCCATTTCCGTTTTGCCTTCTCTTTCTAGAAGGTCATCTCGCTCCAGGCTGTCAGCTACAATCACGGAATTATGAGAAGACCTCTAGCTCGAACCTCACACAAGTCATTCCTTTCTAAGAACTTGGACTGTCCTAATTAATTGGACAGGGTGGAGTTGTGAAAGAGGCGTTGAACTTAGGGGACTTGGGTTCTAGTGTAGACTGTGTCCCTAAAGGGCCAGTCTCCAAGCCACCTCACCGACCCCTGTGGCCTTCAGTGACATTCTTTTTCTTCTGCCTAGTTCTACTGCCATTCCCCACCTTGGGGACAGCAAGAGGGGATGAACTCTTAACAGCCTCCCTGTGTGCCACGGTATCCAGGTGACAAGGTGGAAAGTTACCTGCCTGAAGTTTGAACAATGCTGGCTACTTCTTTTTTGTCTAAATTCGATTTCAAATAAACCACAACTTTATTGTCATGCAGGTTGTACTAACTTCTTTTTACGATAGATGACTTAGAAATACCCTGGCCTGAAAAACCCACCGCAGCTCCTAAAGGTCAGCTGAAACAGAAATGTACATCAAGTGTGTTGCTGTGCTCAGTCATGTCTGACTCTCTGCAACCCCCATGGACTGTAGCTCACCAGGCTCCTCTGTCCACAGGGATTCTCCAGGCAGGAATACAGGAGTGGGTTGCCATGCCCTCCTCCAGGGGATCTTCCCAACCCGGAGATCAAACCCAGGTTTCCCACACTGCAGGCAGATTCTTCACCATCTGAGCTGTGAGGGAAGCCCAAGAATACTGGTGTGGGTAGTCTATCCCTTCTCCAGGGGATCTTCCCAACCCAGGAATCGAACCAGTGTCTCGCGCATTGCGGGCAGATTCTTTACCAGCTGAGCTATCAGGGAAGCGCCTGTATGATATGTAGTGACATGTAAAGAGCAGATACAATGTGGGACCAAGCATCAGGGAAATTTAGGCACCAACTCGAAATGGTAACTATTGTTCTCATTTGTCTGATGAGATTCAAGATTGAAGCCGCGTCAGTGTTCTGACGTGTATTCACTCTGACCCTTACAGACTCCCAGATAGCGTTCTCCTCCATCTCAAGTCCCCTGTTCTCAGTGCTGAGCCAAGCGATTGACTGCTGTGTTGATCAGTTCATTCTTTCACTCATGCAATATTCATTTAGTTCTTGCACTTGGCTAGGTTGGACCATGAAGAAGCAAGCTACATGTTATTCTGTTCTTATTGCCCATTTCTCCTCTAAGGACCATCCCACATGTCAGATGGTTATCTATCCAAAATGAAAATGTGTTTGTTTTTCATTCCCTTAAATTCTTCAATGACTTCCTTTGCTCTTAGGATAAAGTCCAGACTCCTTAATGCAAAGTACACGAGACTGCTTACCCAACCAGTGCTTCTGTCCTTGGCCCATCTCTTAGCATTCCTCCTCTTGCAGTCCTGCAAACCCAGCCCACTTCAGATCCACATGGCCCCATCACACCTGCTCTTCTGGGTTAAGTGCTGTATCACCTACGTGCCCAGTTTCACCTGACTAATTCCTACCTTAGCTTCAGGTGTCAGCTTGACCACCCTCTTAGGGAATGTCCAGGAAGTTTTCCTGGCCCTCCCAGCTGGGTTGAGTCTATTCTCTGTTCCTTCTCTGGACTTTTCCCTATCACAACACTTATTGTATTGTAATTATCTGTTTACTTGTCTATATCTTCCACTAGCCCGGGAGCCAGGGACCATATCAGTCCTGTTAACCATTGTGTCCCTTGTACCTGTCACGATGCTTGGCGCATAGCATGAGCTCAGTAAATATTTATTCAGTTGACTCAAACTGTGGTGGACGGAGTGAGCTCCTGGCATGCCTGTGCACTCTGTATGCCCCCTTCACCCTCCCATCCTCTCTCACCTCCCAATACACACACACACACACACACACTGCACACACACACCACACACACCATACACACACACACACAAACACCACACACACACATACCACACACACACCACACACACACACACACCACACACACACACACACCACACACACCCACACCACACACACAACACACACACACATACCACACACACACCACACACACACACCACACACACACATACCACACATACACCGCACACACACACACACACCCCACACATACACCGCACACACATACACACACCACACCCACACCGCACACACATACACCACACACACACCCCACATGCCACACCACACACACACACACTGCACATATATACACCACACACACATACACCACAGATAACGCACACACGCACGCATGCACACACGCACACACACACACACACCGTACCTGTGTTCCTGTTCTGCCCTTTCTTCCCTTCTCCACCTGGGCTTCAAGGCCTGATTCAAAACTTCTGTCTTCTGTAATCACCCAGTCTTCTGGCCTCTCTTGGGTTCTCCTCTGTGCTGACCACCTCCTTGGCTTCATTACTGCATAAAGAGTCCTTCCCTTTCTTCCTGGGGTTGTGTTCAATTGTCTTAGGTTGTGAAAGGCTTCAGTACTTTGTTGCTTGGTGGCAACTGTTAAGTTTCGTACAGAAACTCTTTGAAAACAGGGACGTATATGTCTTCGAGTGGCCCAGTTGTATCAGAGAAGGAGTTGGGCATCCTAGGTGGTCAGTGTTCAGTGAAGTTAACTAATTAACTTCAATTAGTGGTGAGTTAACTAATTTACTGTGAGGCAGGGTCCATGCTGTGGAGCCCATCTCATTCTAGCTCTAGAAGAGAACGAGTTGGCAGCAGAGATTGTCAAAGGGCAAGGTCTTTATCAATGATGTTCATCACTGTAGGAACTCCCCATGAAGGGGAGTGCAGGTACCCCTGTCTCAGTATGTAATTCATTCATTAAAATGTGTTAGGATCCTCTGTATCCCAGGATCTATTCTAGCCCTTGGGAAGACAGCAGAAAAGAAGACAGTTTCTTATGTGACTGATAGGAAAGAATTTTCCTAGCAGGACGCCTTGCATACCATATAATCCGGCAAATTCCTTGAGTCAAGGAATGAGGGGACACCGTACTCACAGCAATGAATCGTAAACAAAACTAGTACATATAAACATCCTATTCATATGATTTTTACCAAATCATCAAAAATTAACCATTTATCTTTCTCTTGAAGAAGCCTCAACAGTAGAACTAGTTTGAGTTGCTCATTTGAAGTTCCACCATCTCAGCTCCACCAGGCCAGGCATTAAGAATGTACATAGGTCTTGGGACTTCCCTGGTGATCCACTGGGCTAAGACTCTGAGTTCCCAATGCAGGGGGCCTGGGTTCGATCCCTGGTCAGGGAACTAGATACCACATGCCTCAACTAAGACCTGGTGTAGCGCTCCACCACCACCAAAAAAAGTGTAGGTAGGTCCCTAGCAGGCAGGCAGCCTGACTTCCTCATCCTCCTGAAAGAATTCCAGCAGCTTCAGAGCAGAGGGCTCAGCTCAGTGATCTAAGAAAGCAAAGGAGGAGAGAGAAGTGGTCCTAACACATACCACACCCATGGGCATGTCAGATTGAAGTGAGCATCTCTTCCTGCACATGGAACAGAGTGGGGCCCAGGTCCCAGGTGTCAGAGGCTGTTCACTCAGCTCTCCTAAGCAGACCAGTTGATGCATCTCATCTGCTCAGTCTTAAAATATCCTACGGATTTTTCAGTCATCTGTTTGAGAAGTGAGGAGCCATCTGCCTGGAGGAAACAGGCCGTTCCGCGCGTACTTCCTTGTTGCTTAGAGGATGAGTGTGGGGAGTCTGCTGGGGCTGCAAGGAGCAGGGCCTTTCCAGGCAGGACTCACATAGCAGATATTCCAGCGATATAAGTGAACCTCCATTCTTGTTTTTAAAGCAGTTCTACTCCAGAGGCTTTCTTTTAAAAAGAATATCCACAATCTAAAAAAAATATCATTTAAATCATTTTAATAATAAAACAGAATTTCAACATTTCTGGCTTCCTGGGTGTCTCAGTGGTAAAGAATCCGCCTGCCAATGCAGGAGACTCTGGTTTGATCCCTGGGTTGGAAAGATCCCTTGGAGGAGGAAATGGCAACCCACTCCAGTATTCTTGCCTGGAAAATTCCATGGACAGAAGAGCCTGGTGGACAAGAGTCCATGGGGTTGCAAAGTGTCGAGACACTACTTATCAACTAAACAATAACAATAAAGTAAAATTTCCCCTTGCTGCACGTAGGATTTTATTGGAAACACAGGGAAGCAGTAAGAACAGTAGCAGCTAGGTGGTTCTGGGCTCCCCGAGGTGGCCAGAAGGACACAGTGAGGCTGAAGAGTTGGGCTGGGTGCCCTCCTGGGAGCCTCTTATCCTGGGCGCAGGGAAGGACTGTAATTAAGCTGCCTCCCCCAGTACTGTGTTGGCTGTCAGAATTCTGTCACTCAGGCCTCTGTTGAGTAGTGATTGGATGACAGTCCAGCAGGGCCTTCCAGGGACCAAGAGACCGCCATAGCGCCTCCTTAAAGATGTGCTGTAAACTGGGCTTCCTGGGATCCTGTGCCGCTGGGTTCAGTGGCTCCTCTCGGTGACATCAGGACCCATGTTTCCCATACCTGGGTGTCCCCACAACACCCACCTCAGGACTTTGATGTGGGAGGTGCCCTGAAGGTGGTAAGATGGGCAGACAGGGTGGAGGCGGGTGCGAACGAATGTGTCATCACCGATCCAGGGCCCCACCCCCATCCATCTGTCCTGCCCATCAGGTCATGTGACTTCCTTCTGCAGCAGCTTCCAGAGGTGGCCGTGCTCCAGACTAAGGTCAGGGAGCCCCAAAGGCGCAAGTTTGAACTGCTTCTCTTGTGAAAGGGTTCCAGCTGAAGGATTTCACAAAGTATCTACCTCACAACCAGGTTCAAGTTCTAACCGCCCCCCCCCCCCGCCGTCTTACGAAATGTGTAAGCTCAAATGAGTCACTTGATCTCATAGAACCTTTTTATTTTTTTACTTATCTAGTTTTTCCTAGTTGCTGAACAAATACTTTCTGTTGGAAAAAATAGATAAATAAATAAACAGTTGAGAAACTGAAATTAAGTGTAAACTTCCAGGCTATTAAACACCGGAGCCTTCTTTCTATTCCTCCTCTCGGAAACTTTTTTATTTCTTCATCTGTAACATGGGTATGAATATCCAGTGTCACCAAATCCCATGAAACTCAGATGAAATAGTGCATGATGATGAAATGATACACAGCTGGAATTGACAGTGTTCGCTTATTCTTTGGTGGTATCGAAGGTCTTGTTTCTCAAAATTTGTGCTTTTCATGGGTAGGTGTGATTGAAACACTTTTGCAAATCTTCATGGTAGGAGAATTATCCTAAGTTGCTAACCAGACCCTCTGTGAATGTAAATTCTGTGTAAGGAGACGATGCTACTAAAAGACCTGTTAATTTCATTTTCCAAGAAAAAGAGGATAACACAGAAACTCTTGTCATGATATAAATATCCATATATTTTCTCAACATGAATTATCAAACTTGAGAGTGTTGTCATGACAGGCCTCTAAAAAAACTGTTCTGTATAAGTAACAACACTGTCGGTGATTTCAAAACTTAGTTGTGGCCTTGTTATGTTTAATAATTTTTCTTAGTTTTGTCTAAGGCCCTGCTTTTGGAAATTTATCCCTGGCTTTCCTTTGAACCAAAAGTTGGAATAGGATGGTAATTTGTTTGTAATTATATATAATATATAGCTTATCTATATGATTATAAATGAATTAACCACTTGAAATTCATCTTTTTAAATATTAGGAGTATTTAGACTTCAAAACTTTTGAATGTCAAAAATTTGACATTTGGGGGAAACGGAGGTCAAGTGTTAGGACTTGTTGCTTTCACTGCTGGAGTTCACTTCCTGTTTGGGGAGCTTAGATCCTGCAAGCTACTTGGCACAGCCAAAAAAAAAAAATTGACATTTTAATTTAAAATATTTATAGCATTTTTCCAAGTCTGTGAGTCCGTTTAAGTAAGTTTATTTGTGTCATTTATTTTTAAATTCCACATATTAGGGATGTTATACAATATTTCTCCTTCTCTGTCTGACTTACTTCATTTAGTTATGGTTGTCAGGGGGATGGATGTGGGGAAGGGATAGTTAGGGATTTGGGGATGGACAGATACACACTCCTATATTTAAAGTGGATAATCAACAAGAACCTATTGCATAGCACAGGGAACTCTGCTCAATGTTATATGGCAGCTTGGATGGGAAGGGAGTTGGTGGGAGAATGGCTACACGTGGTATGGCTGAGTCCCTTCACTGTTCACCTGAAACTATCACAAATTGTATGTTAATTGGCTATATCCCAATACAAAATCAAAAGTTAAAAAAAAAATATTTACAGCATTTCTTACTCAAAAATATTAATGAAGCAAAAACTGAGGAATCCTCTTTTCTTAATCAAATGTATTTTTTGGACAAGTTTCTTCAAGAAGGCAAAATTTCTGTTCTCGTTTTGCTTTGTTCTATTTTCTAAAAAGAGACAAAGCCAAAAACCTTTAATGAGGCTATTAATATGGTGATCCAGTTAATTTTAAGGAAAACAAAAATGCTAATACTATAAACATGCACGATAAACAAAGGGAAATAAGTTTTACCTTTATTCAGGGACCCAGAATAAACAGAAGGTGTTAGATTTACAGCTTGACTTCAGACTTTTTCTCATTGTCATAAAAAGATAAATAAATACAAATACTATGGTTCTGAAGACAAGACTTACAATATAAGTATATTAAGAGGTGGCTTAAACACTCTTGTTCTAAAAGCAGTTCATTTCCTTTGCTGATCTATAGCAAATGTGTAGCTGTACAAACTTATTTCCATTCTTAACATTCTAAGTTCTAGTAGTCATATCTAGACTGTGAAAAGATTATATATTCTTACATCCACGTAACTTTATATTAAGATCCCTGGTGGCTCAGACAGTGAAGAATCTGCCTGCAATGAGGGAGTCCTGGGTTCAGTCCCTGGGCCAGGAAGATCCCCTGGGGGAGAGCATGGCAGCCCACTCCAGCCTTCTTGTCTGGAGAATCCCATGGACAGAGAAGCCTGGTGGGCTACAGTGCCCAGGGTCACTAAGAGTTGGAGATGACAGAGCAACTTTATATTTACTCAAGCTACTTCAGTGATAATTTTAAATATTTTTTATTGTTTTCATGAGTAATGTACTCTTAACAAATATTTAGCAGGGGGAATGGTCATCCAGTTACCCAGCTAAATAAATAAATGACCAGCCCCCAACATTCCTTTATTTCAAATAGTTTGGGAGTCTGTAAAGAATGTTTACCTTCAAATTTTAACTAGAATACCTCCCACTTTTCTTTAAAGTCTAGGAAAATGTAGACTTAGGAATAGGGGTTTACAAAATGAGCTTAAACAGGTAGTCATGTTTGGGTGACATGCATGTAAAAACTCTCATTACACAATGGTCCGGTTGTTTTTAAGTCACAAGTTTAAAACCTCTCATCTTGAGTGGGACATGAATTAATTTTTTTTGTGTGCCAAGCAACTTATTATCAGAGCTATCTTTGAACATCCTGGGAGTTCAGAGCCCCAAGGTGGAGGAACCAGGAAGAGGGTGTGTACTTTTGGCAGGAGATCAGGTTTCTCTATGGTCCTCCCTCAGCTATCAAATCGCTCTTCTGTCCCACCCTGATACTTAAGAAAGATTGAATCCTCTTGATGGATAATCAATACTGGATGGCATCTTGGAGCAATTATGGGCCAGAAAGATTCAATTTAATGAAACATTCTTTTAAGTATCAAAATAGCTCAAGGATAAGGACTTCCCTGGTAGCTCAGTGGTAAAGAATCCACTTGGCCAGTGCAGGAGACACAGGTTTGATCTGTGGTCTGAGAAGATCCCACATGCTATGGAACAACTAAGTCTGTGCACCTCAGCCACTGAGCCTGTTCTCTAGAGCCTGGGAACTATACAACCACTGAGCCCATGCACCACAATGAGCCTGGGCTCTGCAATAAGAGAAGCCACGGCAACCAGAAGCCCGTGCACCACAGCTAGAGAGTAGGCCCTGCTCACTGCGACTAGAGATACGTCTGCCCAGCAATGAAGACCCAGCACAGCCAAACATAAATAAATAGTTATTTTTTAAAAACAGTGCCCAAGGATAAAGGAAGCTATGCCGTGAGAAAGACAACATCTATTCAACAAAAATCTAAGCTATCTTGTTGATTCGTCTACTAGATGCAAAACACTGTGAAGGCCGAGTTGATGGTTAAGACACTGATACACAGCAATTTGTTCCCTATCTAATTTTTTACCGGGACAGTTCAGCTCAGTTCAGTCACTCAGTCGTGTCTGACTCTTTGTGACCCCATGAATTGCAGCACGCCAGGCTTCCCTGTCCATCACCAACTCCCAGATTTCACTCAAATTCACGTCCATCGAGTCGGTGATGCCATCCAGCCATCTCATCCTCTGTTGTCCCCTTCTCCTCCTGCCCCCAATCCCTCCCAGCATCAGAGTCTTTTCCAAAGAGTCAACTCTTTGCATGAGGTGGCCAAAGTACTGGAGTTTCAGCTTTAGCATCATTCCTTCCAAAGAACACCCAGGACTGATCTCCTTTAGAATGGACTGGTTGGGTGCATTAATTTGGGTGTCCCTGCTTCTCTGTCACCAGCATTTAAGGCTCTGTGTTGCACCAGCTAATAGCAATACTGACACCGTGTCATCTAGCACAGAAGCCCTAATTGGCAGTGGAGTGTCTCCTACAGGAAAATGCCAGGGAACTGTAATTGTCCTCTGCATTAGGGGGTTTTGCTGAGGGGTTGTTTACCTATTGTAATTTGGGCCTCTTCTGCACTCTCTGGAACATAGCTAAGTGGGAGAGGGTCATAACTCCACTGTTCCTTCTCAGAGTTCAGCTCAGGAAGGGTTTCCTGTCTTTTGAGATTTTCAAATGCTTGTACAACTAAAGGAATATTAATTTAGCAACATAGGGCATTTATTTTCAATCAGTGTTGCAAATGCAAATTACTGAAGGGGGTTTTTCAGAATCCACAGCCCTGGAGAACTCTGGGGAGCAGGGGCTGAGCTTCTAACTGCAATGTGAAAATTTTCCCCACATACTTGGGAATTTTTGTTTGTCCCCGTCCCCTAGTAGAGAACTCTTGACTTAAAAGTAGCAAAGATCCTAAAGATCAAAGTCATTCTTAAACTCTCTCCTGTTTCACATATAGGAAGCAGAAGACCCCCGCCACATCCCAGCTTCTTTTCATCTGGTCCCCTCCCTCTCACACCCAGCCATCACCCACCTCAACTATCAGTATGTTCTTGGGCAAGAAGAGAACCTACATTTTTTCTCCTAACAGTGCCTGGTTTTGAGTTCCATTATATAGAGACTTCCTCCTGGTTCATCTAGGTCTTTGTTCTAACCCCTGCTCACATCAGAGGGTGAAACACTAGGACTTTTCCTCCCACCCCTTGGTCCATTTAAAAAATTGTAACAATGCTATGGGCTGAATGTTTATGTCCCCCCAGAATCCATATGTTGAGTAATCCCCAGTGCAATGGCATTTGGAGATGGGATTTTTGGTGGCAGTTAGGTCATGAGGAGGGAGCCCTCACTAATGGAATTAGTGCCCTTGTGGAAAGATACAGAGGAGAGGTGATCTTTCTTGATTTGTTTCTCTTTCCATCCCTGTGGTGGGGAGATCCCCTGGAGAAGGGAATGGCTACCCACTCCAGTATTCATGCCTGGAGAATTCCATGGACAGACGAGCCTGGAGGGCTACAGTCCACAGGGTCACAAAGAGTTGGAATGACGGAGCAACCAACACTTTTTTTTCTGCCGTGTGAGGACACAGCAAGAAGCCAGGAAGAGGGTCTCACTAGACACCAAACCAGCCAGCACCTTGATCTGGGACTTCCCAGCCTCCAGGACCATGAGATGTAAATGTTTGCTGTCAAAGCCACCTGGTCTATAATAATTTGTTATAGCAGCCTTAATTAACAAAACCAATTGGATGAGTAATAAACATTTGAGACCTTAAGAAGAAACACTGTCAAACAGTACAAGTAATGTAATAAAATATAGAAATGTTTAATTAATAAAAGTTGATGAATATCATACATGATACTTAGTGCTGCACAGAAACTGCATTATTCAGAAATAAACTAGAATGACTTACTCCCTTTTGTTATTGAATCACATCCATAAATAACAGTTGAGCAACTTCTCAAAAGAAATATTGCCAAAATGTAATTACTTTTAATAAAGATGCCACAAATTGCTACATAATTATTTAAATAAAAGGCAATGCAGTTTTGGAAGACTCTATAAACATCCCAATGTTGTAGCCTTGTACTTTGTCTTAATTTCTGCTAAATTAGAAAGTGCTCTGCTGTTTCAAATATACCCGTACTATTCAGTCCTTTAGTAAAAAGTAGGTGACTAAAATCTATATGCTTAACCATGCTTAACAAATATTTATAATGATGGAACCCATTTTATTGGGAGTAAATAAGCTTCTGATTTCTATGCCAAATACTCCCACAAGCATAAACATGGAGGGCAGCAAGCAGGAAATGGTCTGGAATTATATCCTTCATGAACAACCTGAACTGAAAATGCAAAATCTCCATCAATGGGGTCATGGTTGGGGATAAGGAAGTACAAAGGAAGTCCAGAAGGAATTTATGTAACATACTCAGGAGAGGGATCTTGAAAACAAAAAAAAAAGCAAGCAAAAAGAAAATAATGTTATACTTACATCCACAATCACCCCTCCCATCACAGCAGGGAATTTGTGGGGTGGTTTTTAGTTTAAAATTTTTACCGCTACGGACAGGGAAAAATGACTTGCAGAAATGAAGCTGGGTTTGGTGCTTGCCTCTGGGGAGTAGAATGACCAAATGTGTTAGGCTCTCAGTTGTGTCTGACTCTGCAACCCCATGGACTGTAGACCACCAAGCCCTGTGTCCATATGGATTCTCCCGGCAAGAATACTAGAGTGGGTAGCCATTCCCTTCTCTAGGGGATCTTCCTGACCCAGGGATCAAACCGGGTTTCTTGCATTGGCAGGCGGATTCTATATCTCCTGAGCCACCAGGGAAGCCCTCTGGGAAGCTCCTTAAATGTCACTAAGATGGTTAAGAGGGAGGGTAGCAGCAAGAGTATAATTCTTGTTTATTTGATAAGTAATGGTTCTCTTTATAAATGGCTCTTTTAAAGTTTCCAAACATTAAAAATAATGATGAGCTAACATAAGATAAATGAAGTGAGACAGGAAGAGTGGAAGGCAGGAAGTGTTGTTCCCCCAAACAACAATGGATTGTGTGTCTCTACCCAACCACTGCCTTGGGGAATTGATTTACAGGAAATTGGAGCAATGGGGAGGGTGACAGAGGAAGCCCAGAAGAGTCCATTGGCTTCTCCTCATTGTCACTCCTTGAAAGGCTTCCCAGCTCACCCTGTACATTATTGCTTTAAAACAATGTTAAGACCTAACTCAGTTGTATTTGGGCAGCAGAGGTAGAAATTACTGATATATGAGGTGCTAATGTTCAGACAGAAGTCTAGCATTGCACATTACTTTCATTAAGTTGGAAAACACAATGTGTAGGAGTTGAAAAATTTACTCAAAAATCCACCACACTCTTACAGGGGCTATAGTAGAGGGTTCTGCTTCTTTAAAGTGTGGACATTTGAGGTGAACACATTAACATTGATTAATATGTAATTGTTGAGACTTCTCTAGTGGTCCAGCGGTTAAGACTCTGTGCTTCCAATGGGGCTCAATCCCTGGTCAGAGAACTAAGATCCCACGTGCCATGCAGCGTGGCCAAAACAAAAATGTAGTTGTTGCTCACAAAATACAGGTTAATCAGCTGACCAGACTTCTGTCTCTGCTCTGGGCCAGAGTGTTTACAAGCCCTTGCTTACTCTACAGTTGTCATCTGGACGTCTCACATGGCTGTGTGCTACTGATCGCTGGATGGAATGGTCTCCTGCGTTGGCAGGCGGGTTCTGTACCACTTGTGCCGCCTGGGAAACCCTCTTATAGTGTCTGCTCTACCAGTATTCTTCAACCTCTGGACATCTCGGTGTCTTCTTCTTTTCTTCTCCCATCTGTTCTTTCAGATTCCTTTCTACCACCTGTCTCCAGAATTTCATGTTCTTCTCCTTCTGTCATATAGAACAATTCAGATCTTTCCAGCTCTTACCCGCAGCTCTTCTTCAGGCCTATCACAGCACATCCAGAAACAATTGAGGTGCTCATTGAAATCAAAGGGCCATCTGAGGTTACTTCCTTTAAGCCCATGGTTATCTTAAGGGTACATAAGAACCATCTCAACTTTTGTTAAAATTAAATTCAGATGCTGGCTCATCCGGTTTGGAGTTGGCTGGGGAATACTTAGCTTCCCAGGTAGCTCGGTAGTAAGGAACCCACCTGCCAATGCAGGAGACGAAAGAGATACAGGTTCAATCCCTGGGTCTTGAAGATAACCTGTAGGCAAGCATGGCAACCTACTCCAGTATTCTTGCCTGGAGGATTCCATGGACAGAGGAGCCTGGTAGGCTACAGTCCATGAGGTCTCAAAGAGCTGAACATGACTTAGCAACTGGGCACTCGGAGTACTTACTTTTAATAGTCATGATTTGATTCTGATTGAGGAATCTTCTCAAATCTGTGGTTTTTCTGGTAGTCATGCATGGATGTGAGAGTTGGACTATAAAGAAAGCTGAGTGCCAAAGAATTGATGCTTTTGAACTGTGGTGTTGGAGAAGACTCTTGAGAGTCCCTTGGACTGCAAGGAGATCAAACCAGTCCATCCTAAAGAAAATCAGTCCTGGATATTCATTGGAAGGACAGATGCTGAAGCTGAAACTCCAATACTTTGGCCACCTGATGCAAAGAACTGACTCATTAGAAAAGACCCTGATGCTGGGAAAGATTGAAGGCAGGAGGAGAAGGGGACGACAGAGGATGAGATGGTTGGATGGCATCACTGACTCAATGAACACAAGTTTGAGTAAACTCTAGGAGTTGGCAATGGACAGGGAGGCCTGGCATGCTGCAGTCCATGGGGTCACAGAGTCGCACACAACTGAACTGAACTGAACTGAGGAGTCTTCAGCATCTTTGAGAAACTCTATAGTTTAATAAGGTTCATCCTCTATAGGCGGCAGTTGGAGTCAGATAGCAGGGTTTTCCTCCTTTACATATAGAACGTACCTACTGAATCCTGGAAAGACCCCCACTGGGATGTCTCTCCATCATCCTATTTATTGCTTGACGTCTTACAGTGTAAGCCCAGAATCGCTCTGCTTAGAAGCTCTGTCCATTAAAACTTTGGTAGACTCATTAGTGCGGATGAGAGTCGTATTTCCTATCTTAAGAGGATTTATCTTGTCAAACATGTTTGTGTTCACTTGAACAAGCCCAGTGACCCATGTAACCAAGTTACATAGAGGACAGAGCTTGCTCTGGGTTGATCCAGGGAACTTTGCTTCCCATCTTCCAGTGAGGTAGAACAGAAGACAGGCTTAAGGGATCAGGAAGTAAGACCATCGTGGCTTAGCAGAAGGCACATTATTTTCTATTTTTAATATCCAGAGTGGTTGTGATAAGTTCACATTGATTTGGGCAACATTTTTTGATATTAGCTTTGTTTTCTGCTCCATTTACAGGATAGCTATGTCTCTTTTAAGAGTTAATTTAATTATCATGCAAACCAGAAACTGATCAGAGGGTTATTGTAAATGTATAAATTATCCATACTATCAATTAATAAAAATTAATAAATTCTCTTACAGAATGCATTTCATTTTTTAATAAGACTTTAAAAAAAAGTATTTATTTGGCTGCACTGAGTCTTAGTTGTAGCAGGTGGGATCTTTAGTTGGTGCATGGCAACTCTTAGTTGTGGAATGTGGGATCTAGTTCCCTGAGAGGAATTGAACCCAGGCCCCCTGCTTTGGGAGCTCAGGGTCTTAACCACTGGACCACCAGGGAAGTCCCCAGTAATGTATTTTTAAAAATTTGTTTTACAGAAATGTGCACTTTTCAGAAAGCTGTCAGTTCTGTTGTGTAAAGAAATATGTACACATCAATACCATCTTTCCTAATCAGTTTACTGTCATTTGTCGTATTTCTGTCATCTTTCTACCTCAATTTTTAGCTTTTTGATTAAAAGAGCCAAATTTTCTATTTCTTTAATGTTCCTGAGACATTTATCCTGTGATTTCTGCCCTCAGTGGGTGTTCAGGAAAATGCTGTGCCCCACCCAGAGCTGTGTCATTTTCCTCTCTTCCAGTAACAGAGTGTGGACCTGGATAAGTAATTTGGCCACCTTGCACACCCTAGAATATTCCTTGGAAAGTGGGATAAAAACAGCATCTGATCCCAAACATCTCTGCTATTTGAAGGACCCCTCTGGAGTCTGGAACTGCATCTGTCATCTTGTAGCTTTTGTTCTTTTAAACATTGAGATACTTTCTAATACCCTGCATTTCCTTTCTGGTGGTTTGTTTACTTTCACTATCTTTACTACACCCTTGAGCATGGCACTGAAGACCCAGGAGCCCTCCCAGGCTGGCCCCATGCTCAGATGAAGGCATCTGAGCATGTCCTTCATCTTTGTCCTGCACACCTCCCCAGCCATTTGATACTATGGACACTCTCTGGTCCTGCTCCTCTCTGCTGGTGTGGGTCTTTACACAGGCTTCCTCATCTGCCCCCTTTGCTTTTATTTGTTATATTCTTTTTCAAGGCTAAGCTCAGGGACTTCCCTGGTGGTCTAGTGGTTAGGAACCTGCCTTTCAATTGAGAGGATGTGGGTTTGATCCCTGGTCGGGAAACAAAGATCCCGCATGCCCTGGGTCGGCTCAGACCATGCACTGCAACCAAGACCGGATGCAACCAAATAAATAAATATTAAGGCTGAGCTCAAATGTTACCTTAGCTCTCAAACTGTCCCTTGTATTCCCACCCTTAGATAATTTAGTTATCCTACCTTTTGTTTTGGAGGTCTTTAAACATTTCTATGGTGTTTAATGCTGTGTGTATCTGAAACAGTATATACCATGAATGAATGAATGAGTGAACAAATGAATGTGCATGCTCAGTTGTTAAGTCATATCCAACTCTTTGCATTCCTGTGAACTGTAGCCCACCAGGCTTCTCTATCCATGGGATTTTTCAGGCAAGAATACTGGAGTATGTTGCCATATCCTCCTCTAGGGGATCTTCCCAACCCAGGGATCAAACCTATATCTTCTGTGTCTCCTAGCATTGGCAGATGAATTATTTAACACTGAGCTGCCAAGAAAGCTCCTGAGAAAATGAATGAATGGATACTTTTCCTGTCTGTCTACATATTAACTGCCTAGTCTGTCTTAGCAATCAATAACAAGCACAAAGCTAAATTATTTCTCAAGAAGTGATAGTCATCCTTGATATTAGTTTTCCAGTGAAAGTGGTTTCTTTTCCTCTATCCAAAGCCCTCAGCTTCTGGACTCCTGTTGTTTTACTCTGGTCTTAGCATATCCCATTTCAAGAGGATTTTTTTCCTTGTAGTATTAACTACTTTAAATTCTTTGCAGGTTTGAATAAGTCCCTTGTGACTTAGAGGGTAAAGCGTCTGCCTGCAATGCGGGTAGACCCAGGTTCAATCCCTGAGTTGGGAAGAACCCCTGGAGAAGGAAGTGGCAACCCACTCTAGTACTCTTGCCTGGAAAATCCCATGGATGGAGGAGCCTGGGAGGCTGCAGTCCATGAGGTCACAAAGAGTCAGACACGACTGAGCAACTTCACTTCACTCACTTTGAGTAAGTGAGAGGTATAATGTAATCTCTTCTGAGCATCATATGAGCTAGATAAAGTCTTTCTTCCATCCAAGGCTGCATCATTTTTTCCACTTCCTTTCCCACTTACTGTATTCTGTATAAAACTGATGTTAGCTGCTTGTGTGTCCATCAAGTTGCCTAATGTTTTGAGTCAGTATCCTTTATTAATTTATTTTGCTCCTGCATCCATGATTGGCTAGAATTCTTTGACAATTTCTTTTTGGCTAATAGATTTACAAAATCAAAACTAAAGCACTTTACTTTTGCTGGTATCATTATACATGTTGCAGTAGCAGAGAATATAATTGTGTTTTGTGCAACACTGTGGAAGAGTTAAGTAGGAAGAATGAAAAGAGACTCAACAAAAAGAAGTAACTGTAAGCTTGTCAGAGTGAATTTCCAAAAACTGTTCATATGGTGACAAGTATATGTAACTTCTGCATTAAATCATCAGGTATAAAATCTTGTTCTGAAGAAAGCTCATCAGAATGATGGTTCTTTGATGTATGGAATGGATTGTTTACCTGATGAAGCAACACAACAGATATGTCAGGAATAACCAGCTTTACAGCTGACGGCAAACTCCCTCGGGCAAGGACTTTATATGTCTGGCACAATTATACTTATTGTGTATCAGTGCTGTGTAAATATTTAATAACAGTTCCTTCCACACCTATTCCAGGCAGGTCGAGCCTTCCTGACTTGTCATGTCGGTAATCAAATATGTATTTCCACATTAATCATTTGAGGTGTGGTGCCACTGTTAGTCTGGTTTCTTTTGGATGATCTATCTTCTCTAGGCTTGGGGTGTGCTCTGGGTGACTGGAATATAGATAAATAGCTGTGAAAAAAAATCTCTTCATTTTTAGAGTTGAATGACTTGCATGGAGTGAGCTATACTTTTTCTTAAAGGCAAGTCACCTTTGTTGGGGGTTACACCAATACCTGGACTTCTTCATCCAGGCTCTTTAATCCACAGCTAGCCTCTGGGCAGCTTTCTTGACCTCTCCTGAGGTCAGTTTGCTCATATGAAAAAGATCTAATCACAAAGGTTGTTTCTGGCACCAAAGTTTTATGTACTGCCTATTTCCAGGTATAATATTGGTGCTCCTTTGCTCAGAAGGAGTAAATGTACTCCTTCTTAAGTCTTTCTAGTAAATGTGGGAAATGCACTACTACTTAAACTTTTCATCTGTTGTCTGATGTTATTTGTTCTTTAAGAGAAATTTATGCAATATTCTTTTTTTTTTTTTTTTGCTTTTTTAAACTGTTTATGGGGTTCTCGTGGCACAAATACTCCTTACCATTCCCTCCTCCAGTGGACCACATTTTGTTAGAACTCTTCATTATTTAGAAGAAGAGAATCATTGTGGGAACAGATTGGAATTCCAAAGCACATACATAGAGAAAAGCATAGCTATTGAATTATGTGAATTTTAAAGGAATAGCACATTTAAATTGATCAGAAAGAACAGAATCTACTGGCTCTGGGAGATAAGTCTACTAATCCTACGAACTCTGCCCCTTGGTTTCTTTATCAGTGAAATGAGATAAAGACTTAAAGGGCCATTGCAGTTACAGGCGTTTCAGTTGGAATGTATAAATGCATGCTCAGTCACTCAGTCAAACTTCCTTGTAAAAAGATGCTTCAAAGGTTGGTGTTTTGAGTTTTCTGCCCCCACCCCTCTCATGACTTTTACCGCAGTTCCTTTATGTCTGGCTCCATTTGGAGCTACTATCTTTGCTCAAACACAGCCCCTCTGATATTTGTTACTGGTGTGCAGCCACACTGATCAGACCACTGTGGTTTGCTTAGTCTCTCAGTCGTGTCTGACTCTTTGTGACCCCAGTGGACTGTAGCCTGCCAGACTCCTCTGTCCATGGGGATTCTCCAGGCAAGGATACTGGAGTGGGTTGCCATGCCCTCCTGCAGGGGATCTTCCCAACCCAGGGATCAAACCCAGGTCTCCCTCATTGCAGGCAGATTCTTTACTATCTGAGCTACCAGGGAAGTCCAGAGGACAGAAGGATTTAATCTGTTGTTTGTTTCCACCAACAATTTCCTCCAAAGGCCCAAGTTTATTTGCCAAAAGTGAAGTAGTTAAGGCCTCATAAAAAAGCTGAGTAAATCCTTTTGGTTTTATTCACCTTGTCTTCCTCTCCTATCTGGGAACTCCCAGTCTACAGAAGTTTCTGGACACTAAGGCTTCCAAGGGTGACTTGGGCAAACAGGAAAAGTTCTTTGGTCCAGGCCAACATTGGGATCATTCCTACTCACTTTCACCCCGTGAACCCCAGGTAGGTTTTTCTGCAGGAGCACAGAGAGTCCACTGATCTTCACAGTTGGGTGACCTTCATCACCTAACAGTACCTATTGTGCTTCCCATTACAATGATTTACCCCTATGTTACTCTCATGTTTAAATTATTAATCTAATTGATCTATTAATACATCAATGCATGAATACACTGAGAATCATATAAGCCACTAACACTGTTGTGACATGTCTTGTTTATCCCTCTAAACACCTTTAAAAATGTATATTTCTTCCAAGTCCCCAATTACGATTTTGACCTCTCCATCATTGACTAGGATCAACTTGCTTACTCCAATCTTTGTTTATGTGTTAGTAAATCTTGTAATCTGTATTGTTATGGTGATTTTTCCACATTGATTCTCTCACCAGTGGCTGCAGTTCATAGAAGAATCATGTACCAGATCGTTCATTCAAGTCATTTATACTGCCAAGACTTTGAGAACTTACTGCATGCCAGGCAGTGGTCTAGAACTTGCCCATAAGTATTCAAGTGTCCTATGACATATACCTCATTTTATCATGCTTCTGTTTATTGTACTTCACAGATACTGCTGTTTTTAAAAGGCTTGTAGCAATCCTGCATTTTCAGACAATAGTTAGCATTAAAGTATTTAAAGTATTCTCTTTTAAAGAATTAGGGAGATGGTTTTGTTTTGTTTTGTTTTGGCTGCACTGGGTCTTCACTGGTGTATGCTTCTTTCTCTAGCAGCAGTGAGTGGGGGCTTGTCTCTAGTTGCAGGGCTTGGGTTTCTCGCTTTGGTGGCTTCTCGTTGCAGAGCACAGTCTCTAGTGTGCATGGGTTTCAGCAGTTGCCGCACACGGGCTCAGTAGCTGAGGCTCTCAGGCTCTGGAGCATGGACTCAGTAGTTGTGGTGCACAGGCTTAGTTGCCACTCAGCACATGGAATCTTCCTGGACCAGGGATTAAACCTGTGTCTCCTGCATTGGCAGGCTGACTGTTAACCACTGGACCACCAGGGAAATCCAACAATAAAGTATTTTTTAATGAAGGTATGTGTGTAGACATAATGCTGTTGCACACAACAGATGACAGTATGGTGTAAATATAACTTTTATATGCATTGGGAAACCAGAAAAATCCATTGGACTTGCCTTATTGCAATATTTGCTTTACTGTAGTGGTCTGGAAATGAACTCATAATATCTAAGGTATGCATATCTCAGCTGAGACTTTAGTGACCCATGTTAGTGACATCAAGGATCACTGATCACGGATCACCATAACATATATAATAATAAGAAAAAGTTTTAAATGCTACAAGAATTAAAAAAACGTGACACAGAGACACCAAGTAAGCAAATACTGTTGGGAAAATGGTACTAATAGACTTGCTCAGCAGAGTTGCTGCAAACCTTCAGCCTGTAAAGTATGTACTGTCTACAAAGTACAATAAAGTTAAGTGCAAAAAAACAAGCTATGCCTGTATTTTTCCCTTCTACTCTGACAATATTTGCTGCATATTTGGGGGAGCTCTGATGTCTCTTGCATACATGATTGTTTTACCTTCTTGGTAAATTGAACTTTTCATCATAAAGTTCTTTGTCTCCTGTAACAATTTTTGATTTAAGGTTTATTTTTTCTGTTGTTAGTATACCACCCCCACTCTCTTTTGATTACTAAAATGAATTATGTTTTCCCATACTTTTACTTTCAAAGTATTTGTGTCTGTTAATCCTTAGAAGTAAGTCTCTTGTAGAAAGCATATACTTGGACTCTGTTTTTGGTTGTTTTTTTTAATCCACTGAGCCAGTCTACATCTTTTGACTGGGGAATTTAATCCATTTACATTAAAGTAATTACTTAAAGACTTCCCTGGTGGTTAAGTGGTTAAGACTTTGCCTTCCAATGCAGGGGGTGTGAGTTCGATCCCTGGGGAGCTAAAATACCACATGACTCACTACCAAAAAAAACATGAAACAGTATTGTAACAAATTCAATAAAGACTTTAAAAACGGCCCACATCTTAGAAATAGTAATTACTATAGAAGGACTCACTATTGCCATTCTTTGTTTTCTGTTTTATTGCTTTTTGTCCCTCACTTGCTTCCTTACTGCCTTCCTTTGTGTTTAGTTGATTTTTCTCTTGTAGTGACATGTTTTGATTTCCTTCTTGTTTCCTTTTACTTATGTTCTGTAGATGTTTTCTTTGTGGTTGCCATGGGATTGCATTGGAGAAGGAAATGGCAGCCCACTCCAGCGTCCTTGCCTGGAGAATCCCAGGGGTGGCGGAGCCTGGTGGGCTGCCGTCTGTGGGGTCACACAGAGTCAGACAGGACTGAATCGACTTAAGCGAAGCTAAGTGATAACTTCAACTGCATACAGAAACTCTACTCATTTAAGTCTCTGCCCCACCTGTATTTACATTATTGACGTCACAAATTACATCTTGGTAATGTGTACCTGTCACCATTGATTTATAACTGTTGATTTAAATGCTTTTGTCTTTTAAAGCCTATTTAAAAATGAGTGGTGGAGTTATGGACCAAAATTGTAAGAATTCAGGTGTTTGTGTTTGTCCCTATGTTAACTTTAACCAGAGGACTTCTGCAGTCAAGTTTCAGGTTCCTATCCAGCATCCTTTTGTCCCAACTTTAAGAACTCCCTTTAGCATTTCTTGTAGGGTGGGTCTAGTGTTAACTCCCTCAGCTTTTGTTTACCTGAGAATGTCTCAATTTCTCTCTCTTATTTCTAAAGAACAGTTTTGCCTTTTGTGGTATTCTCAGATGGTGATTTTTTTTTCTTTCAGTACTTTAAATATATCATCCCCTTGCTTTCTAGCCTGTAAGATTGCTGCTGAGAAATCCACTGATGTTATTCTTGAAATTTCCTCGTATATGATGAACCACTTTCCTCTTGCTGCTTTCGAGATTCTCTCTTTGTCTTCTGTTTTGGTTCTTTTTTTGATTATTATTTGATGATTGGTTTATAATATTCCTTTTTGGTTTATTCTACTTAGAGTTTATTAAGATTCTTGTATGTATATATCCATGTTCTTCTTCAAATTTGGGACATTTTCATCATTTTTTCTTCAAATAAATTCTCTGCCCCTTTCTCTCTCTCTCTCTTCTTCTGACACTCCCATAATGCATATATTAATCTGCTTAATGGTATCTCATAAGTCCTGTATGTTCTCTTCACTTTTCCTCATTCTTTTTCTTTTTGTTCCTCAGATTTAATAATTTCGAATGACCCATCTTCAAGTTTTCTGACTCTTGTTTTTCTGTTGTTGAACTTCTCTAGTGAATTTTTAAATTCAGTTATTTGTTTTTTCCAGCTTGGTAGTTTCTGTTTGGTTCTCTTTTTAAAAAACATTTTTACTGGAGTATAGTTCCTTTACAATGTTGTGTTACTTTCTGCTATACAGCAACGTAGATCAACTGTACATATCCATCTATCGCCTCTGTTTTGCATTTCCTTCCCGTTTAGGTAATCACAGAACACTGAGTAGAGTCTCCTGTGCTATACAGTTGGTTCTCGTTATTTATTTTGTACATATTAGTGAAACTCCAGTACTTTGGCCACCTCATGCAAAGAGTTGACTCATTGGAAAAGACTCTGATGCTGGGAGATTGGGGGCAGGAGGAAGAGGGGATGCCAGAGGATGAGATGGCTGGATGGCATCACCAACTCGATGGACGTGAGTCTGAGTGAACTCCGGGAGTTGGTGATGGACAGGGAGGCCTGGCGTGCTGCGATTCATGGGGTCACAAAGAGTCAGACACGACTGAGCGACTGAACTGAACTGAACTGAGTGTATATATATAGGGATTCCCTGGTGGCTCAGATGGTAAAGAATCTGTCTGTAACACAGCAGACCTGGGTTCAATCCCTGGTCAGGGAGATCCCCAGGAGAAGGGAATGACAGCCCATTCCAATATTCTTGCTTGGAGAATTCCATGGACAGAGGAGCCTGGTGGGCTACAGTCTTGGGCTTCCCTGGTGGCTTAGCTGGTCAAGAACCCACCTGCAATGTGGGAGACCTGGATTAGATCCCTGGGTTGGGAAGATCCCCTGGAGAAGGAACAAGCTAAGCACTCCAGTATTCTGGCCTGGAGAATTCCATGGGCTATATAGTCCATGGGGTTGCAAAACGTCAGACACGACTGAGTAACTTTCAGCGTATATGTGTCGATCCCAGTGGTTCTTTTATTAATAATCTCTTTATTGATAGTCTCCTTTTGTTCATGCATTGTTCTCCTAAATTTATTTAGTTGTCTGTCTGTATTCTTCTTTATCTAATTGAGCACACTTCAAAAAATTGTTTTAAAGTCTTCATTAGGTAAGTCCAAGACCTGTGTTTCTTTAGGGTTGGTTTGTGTAGGTTAACTTTGTTCCTTTGAATGGCCCTTGTTTGCCATAAATAATGGCCCTTGTTTATGTCTTGTGATCTTTTGTTGAAAACTGGGCATTTGAAAAGCCATTTTCTCACTCAGTCTTTGTGGACTGGCTCTGCATAGAGGAGAGTCTTCACTAATCAGCCTGGAATGAAGGCTTAAGTTCCAGCTTTTTTCTGAGGATAGTCTTCCCTGTGCCTGTACAGTCGCTTTTCTCCCCTCCAGTTCTGCTGTATATGTGGCAGCTGTCCTGACAGTCTTCTCCCTGCCCACTCTCAGGACCTCAGGTGCCCTGTGGCATTCCTCTGCCTGTAATCTCTTGCCCTCAAGCGACCATGGGCCTGAAGTTGCCCCAGGCTGCTTCACCCACCACTGCTTTCTGTAGCCTCCAGCCTGATGGCCAAAATATGTCACCATTCCCATCAATACTCTGAATCAGGCCAGAAGGAAACCAGTTCCCACAAAAAACCGGAATGTTGCAAACAAGTTCTACCATTTCATTGTGTCCTGAAGGAGGAACCAGAAATTGATTGACATCCTCCTGCCCACGTCATGCTATATCAGGAAGGGATGGAGTAAAGGTGTGCAAAAATGTCCCAAATGTCTTACTGATTTTTTCTCTTTATTAAATTTGTTACAGTACTGTTCTGTGTTTTGATTTTTTGGAAGGTGAAGTCTTAACCACTGGACCTCCAGGGAAGTCCCCTGTCTTATTGTTTTGAGTGTAGTTTTTTTTTTTTCTTGGTTAGGCATTTATTTGGTTGCTGCAGCTTCTTAATTGGTTCTCAAGTTCCCACAAAGCTGCTTTGGTGCATATGTTATTGATCCTTTGCTATTTCCATGGGAGAACAAGGGCCTGCAGCTTCCTAGCCTGTCATCTTGCTGATGTCACCCTTGTTAATAAGTAACTCATAGTCCAGGGGGGAAGAGAGACACACAATGAGAAGGACATAAATAGCTTTGTGTTTTTGAAAAAAAACACTTAAGATTACACATCCTTGTATTGGGTTGGCTAAAACCTTTGTGCATGTTTTTCTGTAAGATGCTGTGGAAAAACCCAAATGAATTTTCTGGCCAACACAGTACAAGAAAAAATAAACTTCAGAGCCAGGGAAACCACTGGAAACCTGTGTATTAGTCTAGGTGAGAAATGATAAGGGCCTGGACTAAGACAGAGGCGTATGTTTAAGAAATATTGAGGTACCGTTCTAAGGCTCAGTAGCCTATTGGAAGCATGTGCCAAGGATGCGAGGAAAGAAAGATAGAATCAAGAAATAGACAAGTAGTAACTGTAGAAATAGACTCAGTAGCTCTGACTTTAAGCAAGTTTCTTAGCCATGCTATGCTCATTTCCTCATCTATTAAATAGGATGGCTGTGAAGACTGAAAGAGACAGCACGTGTAAGTGCCTAGTATGTTATAGACGTTTCATCAATTGGTTTATTTTTCCCCATCCCCCTACCTCTAACCAGCATCACTAGATTATGCAGCTTGGTAGATGGTGATGCTGCTAATTAAAATGTAGAATAGGGAAAGTGCAAGCCAATCTTTTAAATCTCTGGGTTTATTGGAGTTTTTTTTTTAAACTCTCACTCTTCAGCAATAATACACACTAGACAGATTCTATATAAGGAAATGTTTGCATTAATGTTTATCTTTGTCAAATAAGCTGTCCTATGTGTCCTAAAATTATTTTCTGATTCCCAGAATATTCCCCTAAAATTAGGCAGGAAGCAAGGTCACTTTGAGTGCATGATTGGTTCCAGGTTGTTCAGTAAATATGGAGCAAAGTGATAAAAGTAATTTCTGTCTCCTGGCTCTTGAGCCAATACTTTGTTATCAAGTCTGAGGCTTTTTAAAAATTCTGTGAGAATCTTCTCCAAATGGCTATAATTTGACAGATTTATAGCCATGTAAATAGATGTGTGCATTCATGATGACAGTTTAAATGTTATGTTTAGAGATTATGAAAGGAAAATAGGAAAAGGACCTTCAACTAGCCCTTTTCCCCTTCTCAAGGCACTGACCTCTTTATAAATTATATTTTCCATAGGCCAAAATTCAAATTGCTATCAATACTAGAGAATGTTGGTTTTCATGCAACTGCTATTTTGTATGGACTATGTCTAGCTTAACACTTCAATATATGGTAAGTTGTAAAAGTTGACAAAGAGCAATTTAAAAACTTGTTTTTGAGATAATCTGAAATGATCAGGATATTGTGTTTAGTGACGTCACTTAGTCGTGCCCGACTCTTTGTGACCATGTGGACTGTAGCTTACAAGGCTCCTCTGTCCATGGAATTTTCCAGGCAAGAGTACTGGAGTGGGTTGCCATTTCCTTCTCCAGTGGATATTCCTGACCCAGGGATCGAACCCAGGTCTTCCACATTTCGGGCAGACGCTTTATTGTCTGAGCCACCCATAATGCTGTAGTTAAGATCTATGTATCAGATTTTAGAAGATGGTCATTATATATCTGGGTATTCCGTTCTGATAAAAAAAAAATCCATTGGATTGTAAAATATAAAATCTGAGAAGTTGGAATGATCCAGACTTCTAGCTGAGGAATGGCGTAAGCAGTTATTGCAACTATGCCCTTGGGTTTTTTCCTCTAAGTCATACTCCACTTTCTCACACCACCCAGAAATGGAATTTCCCAAAGTCCTGCATTTTATTAATCATAATTTTGAAGTCTTTTCAAGAAAAACAAAAGCTGTAAAAATATCAAGTGGCAACAACAACAAAAAAAGTAGCATCATCTAATTCATTTCTGCTCATCCTATAGCTGTGGTCCATCTCCTGCATCTCATTGCTTATCCAGTGAAATAGTCAAATATGTCATCAGATGTTACCTCCCACAGAGAATGTAGCAAGCACATTTTTGGGGTAGTGAAAATAATGAAACTGTGATGGGACTCTTATCGTAACTCCATCATTATGCACTTAGTGATATTTTTCTTTGGCAGAGTCCTGATGACTGGAAAGATAGAACTGTTCAGTGAGTGACGTCTCCATCTGTTTTCGCATGTGATCTCTCTTATTCAGAGGTTTGACCTCAGCAGATTCATAGGGTTACATTTCTCAGAGATGACACATGGACATGCCCAGACACAGAGAATAGTTTTGCCTCATAAAACCTTATCTCTTTTCTAAATTTTTTAATTGGTGGAAAATTGCTTTACAGTGTCATGTTGGTTTCTGCTGTTCAGCAACAGGAATCAGTCTTGTTTATGTGTGTGTGTGTGTGTGTGTGTGTGTGTGTGTGTGTGTGCGTTCCTCCCCTCCCTCCATCCTACCCCTCTAGGTCATCACAGAACACCAGGCTGGGCTCCCTGTCTTATTGAGCGACTTCCTACTAACCATCTGCTCTGCATATCACAGTGTATATGTGTCCCTGCCACTTTCTCAGTTTGTCTCACCCCCACCTTCCCCACTGTGTCCACAAGTTTGTTGTCTGGTAGGTTCATCAGTACCATTTTTCTAGGTTCCGTATATATGTGTTAATACTTGTTTTTCTCTTTCTGACTATTTCACTCTGAAAGACTCTAGGTTCATCTGCTTCACTACAACTGACTCAAATTCATTCCTTTTTATGGCTGAGTAATGTTCCATTATATAAATGTACCACAACTGCTCTAACCATTAACTACAATAAGGTATCACCCCATACCATTCAGAATGACCGTCATCCAAAAAATCTACAAACAATAAGCGCTGGAGAGGATGTGGATAAAAGAGGACCCTCCTGCACTGTTGATGGGAATGTAAGCTGATACAGGCATTATGGAAAACAGTATGGAGACTCCTTTAAAAACTAGAAATGAATCTTCCATGTGTTGTGTTTAGTTGCTCAGTCATGTCCACATCTTTGTGACCCTTTGGACTGTAGCCCGAAGGCTCCTATGTCCTTGGAATTTTCCAGGCAAGAATACTAGAGTGGGTTGCCATTTTCGTTCTCCAGGGTATCTTCCTGACTCAGGGATCAAACACACGTCTCCCTGTGTCTCCTGCATTGCAGGCAGATTCTTTACCTGCCCAGCAGTCCCACTACTGGGCATATACCCTGAGAAAATCACAACTTGAAAAGACAACATGTACCCCAATGTTCTTTGAAGCAATATTTATAACAGCCAGAAGATGGAAGCAACCTAGATGTCCATCAACAGATGAATGGAAGAAACAAGATTGCCAGGAGAAATATCAGCAAACTCACTCTAATGGCAAAAAGCAAAGAGGAACTAAAGAGGCTCAAAGAGGGTACAGAAGGAGAGTAAAAAAGCCAGCTTTTTTAAAACTCAGTATTAAAAAAACTAAGATCATGGCATCTGGTCCCATCACTTAATGGTAAATAGAAGGGGAAAAGGTGGAAGCAGTAACAGATTTCCTCTCCTTGGGCTCTAAAATCACTGTGGATGGTGACTGCAGCCACGAAATTAGAAGATGATTACTTCTTGGAAGGAAAGCTATGACAAACCTAGACAGTGTGTTAAAAAGAAAAGACACCACTTTGTTGACAAAGTTCCGTATAGTCAAGGTCATGGTCTTTCCAGTAGTCCTGTTCAGATGTGAGAGCTGGACCAGAAAGAAGGTAGAGCACCAAAGAACTGATGCTTTCGAACTGTGGTGCTGGAGAAGACCCTCCAAGAAGACCCTTGGAGATCCAACCAGTCAGTCTTAAAGGAAATCCACCCTGAATACTTACTTATTGGAAGTACCGATGCTAAAGCAGAAGCACCAGTACTTTGGCCACGTGATGCTAACAGCCGACTCATTGGAAAAGACCCTGATGCTGGGGAAGATTGAGGGCAGAAGGAGAAGAGGGCGACAGGATGAGATGGTTGGATGGCATCACTGACTCAATGGACAGATGGTGAGGGAAGGGAAGCCTGGCATGCTACAGTCCTTGGGGTCGCAAAGAGTCAGACACGACTTGGTGACTGAACGATAACAACAACTGGTCTTTTTCTTTAAATTAATAATTATGAAGAGTTTCAGAAACAAAAGAATAAAAAGTGTGGTATCAAATACTGTGCACCCACCCTCAAAATAAAACAGATGCTAATAATGTCAGAAATTAAATGTTGCAGATACAGCTATGTCTCCATCTCTGTCTCTCCCCCATTTCTTCCTCCAAAGAGATAACCATTGTTTCCTGCCATTGGTGGACTTCATTTCTATGAAATGTCTTAATGGTTCTACTGTCTACTTACACTGTTGCTGTTTAGTCCCTAAGTCCCGTCCGACTCTTTGAGACCCCACGGGCTATGGCATGCCAGGCTTCTCTGGACTATCTACTTATCCATCTCTACAAAAACATGTTTTTCCAGGAGCCCCAGATCTTGTTTCCTGATTCCACACTAGCCAAGTTCCTAAGTTCCCAAGAGCAGCCACTGCCCCCCATGACTCTCACCATCACGTCACCTTGTGTCTCACTGATTATCAGTTCCTGGGCATTTTAGGAGCCCCGTGTTTCCCCTTCTCTCTTACAAAGTTAGCCATGCGTGTTAACAATTCTGTATTATGCTTTAGCCAGCACATCTGAGTGGTATAAATAGGAGTGTCTTCTGGTTTGCTCTCTCAACACTATAAAAAGCAATTCTAACTTCATTTTCATGGACCTGTCATTTTCCTGTAGTAGTTCTTTCATGTCCTGTGTTAATGTTTTGGTTGTACCGCGCATAGTTACATACCATGTTTTGCATCAGTGTGTAGTAGGACCCTTAGAGCAAGGCTCTCAAGCCTGTTTATTCACTTACCTTCTAACTGTAAGATTCTGTATAAAATATTTTATAACAATTTTATTATAAAAACAAACTTCATTTCCACTGTTAAGAATACTTCCAAGAAGTGACCGTAGATATTTTCTTAACATGATCATGAAATAAAATGATTTAATAAATGAATATGTTGGTTTGAGCAGATTATCTCAAAAGTTTGCATTCTTTTCCTTCACCATGATTATTTTGTAATCTTTTTCTTAACAAAGCTTCTTTTGGCCTTATCCACTCCTTAGTCAAGACCAGTGCCAAGTTTTTAATTATAAAGTAACTTACTTCATAAGCCTGAAGGAGATGAATCCTGGCTGATTACTGGAAGGATAAAACTAGAAATCCCAGTTAAGTAAAGTTTCACCCAAAACATTCTGTTCCAACAGAGTCATTTTTCCTTCCAAAAAACCTGGCACAGGACTCCCTCCCCTGGGCCAAGTTTTACCTATGTTTTCCAGTGTCTCCAGAACTTTGCTGTGATGTGCCTTTGTTCTCTTAAAGGCCAGTAAACTTAATGGGCTGTCTGCCAAACTGAGACATAGCACTGAGTAATTTAGAATCCTTTCTGATGAAATGTGTCCTTATGGAGATAACTCATTCCTTGAGCTTCATCACTGCCTGGGACCACCGATGCACAGCCCCAGGTTGTTAGGATCAACTCCCCCAACCCCAGCCTGGGAATTGCATGAAAGTGAAAGTGTTAGTCACTCAGTCATGTCCAACTCTTTGCTATCCCATGGACTGAAGCCTGCCAGGTTCCTCTGTCCATGGAATTCTCCAGTCAAGAATACTAGAGTGGGTAGCCATTTCCTTCTCCAGGGGATCTTCTTGACCCAGGGATTGAACCCAGATCTCCTGCACTGCAGGCAGCTGCTTACCGTCTGAGGCACCAGGGAAGCCGGGTAGGAGTTGCTTCGTGTACCATTTGTGTGTGTGGAGCTTCAGAACCGCTGGCCGTGCCTGTGCCAACTCCCTATTCCCAACACAAAGTTTGTACACAAGACTGAAAGCTCTTTTATTTTGAGACTGTAATGGGATAGTTGTATTCCCCCATTATAAAATGGTTTTAAATATATTTTATATCACTTGGGAGGTTGAACATAAACTTAGGAAAACTGATTCTAATGGAAAATGAAGGGCCTATTGAAAGATCAGTGTGGTAGGAGAACTTCTGGGAGTTTTAAAGAAGTCTTAAGGAGAAATCCTGAGAGTCTGGGCTGCGGTGGGGGGTGGGTGGGGGAGTGTGGGAATGTGAGCCCTTTAAGGTTCCTTGTCACTCGGGAGTCGTAATTGGGATTCTCTCTTGGAGAATGAGGGCTTCCCTGGTGGCTCACTTGTAAAGAATCTGCCTGCAATGCAGGAGATTCAGGTTCGATCCCTGAGTCAAGAAGATCCTATAGAGAAGGAAATGGCAGCCCACTCCAGTGTTCTTGCCTGGGAAATCCCACAGACAGAGGAGCCTGATGGGCTGCAGCCCGTCGGGTCCCAAAGAGTTAGAACATGACTTGGCAGCTAAACAACAATTTGGTGTATGGGAAAAAAGAATTAAAATAACATCCAGACCAAGGTGCAGAGAACCTGTGTTTGAATCCTGGGTCTGTTTCAAAGTGACATCTTAGGACACAGGTCAATATACAGACCCAGTCGCCCATGGTTTCCTTTGTTTGGAGTTCTGCCAAGGTCAGAGTGCTGACGTTGGGAGTTCTTCTCCATCTCTAAAGAGCCTGTACCCAGCAGATGCCTTTCCAAATATAGCTGATTTTAATTGTTCCTTTTAGTATGGGTTCACATGATGTGGAAGCCTGGCAGACATCTGCCATCATGACTGCATAGACACTCTCTTTACTTCCTTGACCTACATGATATTGAGTGACCTGCCCCTCTGTTCACTGGAAGCCTTTCTGTTTTCTTGAGATTCATTCCTCAAGGTCTTTACATTAGTTCAGTGCTGACATTAACATTTTCACTCCTCTAATCTGGTTTAACTAGCGGGGCATCTATTGCTGATATTTCAGCCTTCCCACCATGCTCCTGACCTGCATCTGGTCCCTTTATTCATTCATGTATTCACTCAACTAACATTAAGCATCTCCAGTATTCCGAGTCCTACAAAGTCTGGGGCTGAGGTTGCAAAGTGGACAAGAATGTTTTCTGCAGTACACTGCTCCGGTAAAGGTCAACTGGTGTCGTGAGACCACGCAGAAGGCAGCTGATTGTTCTGTTATGTTCCTGGAACAGAAGATCTCAAATCTCCTGACGCTTAAATCCACTACCGGCCAATAAACAGTATTCCCATCGTAACGCTTTACTTGTTTCCATATTATTAAACCATTTTCTTCTACTTTGTATTCTAGATATTCATACATATATATATCTCACTTCTCTGTTCCCCATCTAGTTTCTAATTTCTTCAGAAAATGGTACTTGCATTTATTTCTCGCTTCTTGACTATCATATGGAAAATATTGAGAAATCAGCTGCATTTGAAAACTGCTCCACAAAGAAAAGTTACTCTTTAAGGCATTGTACTTACTAGAAAATTAGAGATAAATATGTAACAGTCAACCAATTGTACTTACAATTGGTTTATTCAAATATATTTATATTCTTTTTTTAATTGGAGGACACTTGCTTTACAATGTTGTATTGGTTTCTGCCAATACAGCAACCAAACGGTTGCTGCCATACAGCAACGTGAATCAGCCATAAGTGTGTGTATATGTACACTCAGTTGCTTCAGTCAGGTCCAGCTCTTTGCTACCCCATGGTCTGTAGCCCACCAGGCTCCTCTGTCCATGGGATTTCCCAGGCAAGAATACTGGAGTGGATTGCCATTTCCTTCTCCACAGCCATACTTGTATAATATACTCTTCTTCTTAAGCCTCCCTCCCAGCCTCCCCACCTCACCCCTCTAGCTCGTCACAGAGCGCAGGGCTGGGCTCCCAAATGTATTTGTATTCTTAATGGCCTATTCTAGAGATATTTGAATGCCTTATTGTTGGGGATAATCTGGAGATGTGAGATTTGTTTAGAGTGTAGCTAGAAATCAAGGGTATAAGTTTGTAAAGAAGAAAAGCAGAAACAGAAATCTAGATGAAGGTATGATGAAAGATGGCAATTAAATGCCATATTTTTCTGAAAAGATGACAGCCACTTTACCTATGTAGTTTAACTGGAAAGGGAGGAAGACTTAAATTTGAGATATCCAATTATCTATTGATGAAAGGAAGTACTTAAAGTTTACCATGTTTATTGATAGTTCCACAGCATACAGCTAGTTAGATTCAAACAGCTTAACCAAAGTAAAAAGAATTTTAAGATAGAAAACACAGTGCCTATAATGAAAATTATAGAGAAATGTGAGGTATATAAACTGAAGACAATGCTAGAACCTGTGTTAGAGGGAATAATGGCGTAGAAGCCGTGTATTACACGGAAGCTGGCTGGTGGCCTTAGCCGTCTTTTCTTCCAACCTATGAATGCCCGGCATAATAGCTCTGATATGTCTGTTGGATTGTTATATGGTTCTTTGATCACTTCTGGAAATTTTCAGTGACAAGGAGTTTCATCATTTAAAACTGTCTTCTTCAGTAGTGAGCAACTCTAATTTGCTAGAACCTAGTCCTCATGATATAATCAAATTAACCACCTCCTGTACCATCTCCCTGGTTCTGGGCTCTGAAGACACAGGAAGTAAATCCACTCTTGTGTGTGTGTGTGTGACAGCTCTTTGTAAAGACTTGAAGAAACTGATTGTGTTTCTTTTGAGTATCTTTTTTTAATCTAAATATCTCCCATTTCACAACTAGTTGTTCCTGAGTTTGTTTCCATACTTTTTGATATCCTGGGCCTCAGTTTATCAAGGTTCTTTTTTTTAATTTAAGGTTTTTTTAAGTCTTTATTGAATTTGTTACAGTACTGCTTCTGTTTTATGTTTTTCCTTTTTTTTGGGACCAGTGACTGAACCTGTACTCCCTGCAATGGAAGGCGAATGTGGATCACTTAACCACCGGACTGCCAGGGAATCCCTAAGATTCCTTTTAAAACATGGTGCTGACACCTCCGATGTGGTCTGAGAATTGCCAGAATGACAGATGGGCTCTTCATTCAGCCAGATCAAGGGCTGTTTGAAGGGTAGTCCTATCGTGTTATCATTTATAAAGAGAGTTTAGTACTTTCATTCCCAACTTTCTGAACTTTGGGTATATGTATTCTATGTTTTTCATTTGTTTTATGTACAAACACTGAGCGAGCACCATGCTATTTCAGGTGTCATGTTGGGTCCTGGGGACCAAAGGTGAATAAGATTCTGACTAGAGGTTTTATGGTGTGCTAGAGGGAGTGACAGACAATAAAAACTAATTAGAGTGTGCTGTGTGATAGAGACGTGAACTCGGTGCTCTAAGAACATAGGGAAGGGAGCGAACTGCTTGGGGAGGGGAACTGGTAAAGACCCATCATCCAGACAGTCACTCAGTAAACCGCTGTTAACTGGGAAACTTCTGTGTGTTGGACACATAAGTTGACCCTTAGTGGTATGATTGTGAAGTTCCCAAGTATGGTATCAGGTCTATATTTTTCTGGGTTATCTATAAAAGTTTAATGAAAGATTCTGCAAACTTCCTTCCTACATTTCCATGATCTTTTTAATTTACCAATAGGAAATGGCAACCTGCTCCAGTATTCTTGCCTGGAAAATTCCATGGAGAGAGGAACCTGGCAGGCTGCAGTCCCTGGGGTTGCAAAGAGTCAGACACAACTGAGTGCGCACAAGCACATACACACACACACACACGTAGAGGTTAATATCATGAACAACTATTAAAGAGACACAACTGAGTGTGCGCACACACACACACACTCACACTCACACACAAGTAGAGGTTAATATCATGAACAACTGTTAGTTCCTAATGATTACTGATTTCTTTTTAAAGTACTGAAAAGCTACTTGTTATATAATTTGCTCTTGGATTTAAATATAAAATCCATGTTAGAGCTTTGCAGTTTCTGAAATATTTCTTCTCCCTTCTGAAAATTTCTTGTTCCCTTTCTTTGGAACTTACCACTTCTCCCTTTTGTTGTAATTTCTCCAAGACCAGTAACAGAAGTTTCATGATCTTCATCATCCTCTTACTCTCCTGAATCTCCTGATGTTGCTTTCTAATTCTTCCCATGGGAAAACCCTCCCTTAGCCTCTCCGACCCCCACAGGCCCTCAGCCCCTCACCACCCCCACCCCTCAACTGCTGCCTTTCCTTGAAGCATCAGTTTTCAAGGTTTGGTCTATTGATAGACCTTAAGAGGTCTTCTAGTGTGAAGAGATTCGATTCAGAGGCTCTGTAGAGGATTTTGTTGTGATGTAAAATCTTACTTTTGTCTTGTAAATAATAAGCAAGTCACATCTGATCCTTTCCTATTTGTCACAAGTGAATCCCCACCTAGTGCCCCAGTACAGCCTTCCTTACGATCCCAGTGCTGTTGATCTGACTGCGAGAGATGCAGGTTCTCATAGTCTTCGCCAGGATGTTCAGTGTGTTACCACTGTAAAAATCACTGTAAAAATCAGTGTAAAAATCACTCGAGATATTTTACATTCTTTTGTCCTACGAAGTCTTTGAGGTCTGATGTATGTTTTAGAGAGCACATCTTAAGAGCTCAGTATCCACATAGGACTGTTGGCTTCCATATTGGATAGTACTGGTCTAGCCTTTGACTCAGTGAGGACACAAAGCATGCCTTGTGTCCCTGGCACAACACCCAGTGCCTGGCATATAGTAGATACTCAGTAAATGTGGATGTAGAAGAGCAGAAGGGAGCCATCTGTGTGTAACAAGGCTCATGCTCATTCAGGGGTTTCTCTCTTTTTCGTTTCCTTCTGTTCAAAATTGCCCTATTGTGAAAGGGATGTGCTTATGGAGGGTTGCTGCAGAAATACAGAGTGAAAAAAGGAGTTGTTATTTAGCTTTTCAACATCTAAAGCCAAGTTTGTTTGGTTAAGAAAGAAAAGGGATTTTAATAGTTTTTAGCTCTCACTGACATATCAAAATTTAGATCTTATAGACTATCAGATATACTAAAATCTACTTATAATTCAACACGTCCAAGTGAAAATAACAGGAATTGTGTCTATAATATACAGAATTATGTGTAGAATATATTAGTATATAATAAGAAATAAACAAAAGAAATATCACTATGCAAGGTGGCCAGATGATTTTAATGAAACTGAGACCTAGTTATGTAGTATTTAGATGTCCTGCAGGGTTAGGAGCAAAAGTCAAAATTTTAAAAATTAAGAATGATAAAATGCACTAATCATTTTCTAGGTTTTGGGCCATCTACACAAGAGATTCTTTAACCTGTGGATTCTTGCTCCACCTTTGACCCATTCAGAATGTTCTAACTCTCTGAAAAAATGTTGTAAAATAATAGATGTAGGGGAATGCTAGGGAGGAAGGGTAGAATGAATGGAGACAAAGGGCTGACTTGTTGCTCTTTTAGTTGCTAGAAAAGATCATTAAAGCCAGGTAGGATGCACGTGGTAAAAAGAGGGCACCTGAACAAACAGGTATTGAATTTAGAGAATGCCTGCAAGACTATTCTGGGCTGTGTTCCCAGGGCAGACTCCCAGGTTACCTGTCCTGCCAGCTACCTACTAATCTATCCCTCTCAGAAGGGAACATTTTCCCCATGACTGTAGGAGGGGCCTCTTGAAAGCTCCAAGTCTGATTTTTTTTTTTTTACATGCTTAATTGGTAAAGTGCTAAGTTTTGAATAATTACATCAAGTAATTCTTGGTGGTGGAGTGAATCCCTGAAACTGCCCTCATGGTCCCACATGAAGGAAAGACTTCACAGACATTAGCGTACCTACAACTGAGAAACTGATGTCAGCCTCTGAATTGAGGCTGATGGTTCCTGGGCAGAATGCAAATTCAAGGTGAACTAGAAGACAACATGAGATGCCATCTGTGAAACAGGAAACTGAACACTTACTTAAATTATTGGTTTTCTCCTAGCCTTATAATCAGAAATGTAAAAAAGAGGTGCTTGGTATAGCCTTCTGGAGTAAACCACTGAGGCGTCTTTTGCCTTTCCTTGTGATCTTACTATTTCGTATTTAGGGAATGTATAAAATATGCCGAGTGCTACATCCTCCTTTTTTTTTTTTGCGCCAGTGTGCTAAGTTGCTTCAGTCGTGTCCGACTCTTTACCACCCCTTGTGTAGCCCTCCAGGCCCCTCTGTCCATGGGATTCTCCAGGCAAGAATACTGGAGGGCATGGGATGCCATGCCCTCCTCCAGGGGATCTTTCTGACCCAGGGATCAAACCCGCATCTTTTAAGTCTCCGGCATTGGCAGTTGGATTCTTTACCACTAGCACCACCTGGGAAGCCCCTTTTCACCCCGACACGTTTAACAAAAACGTCGGCTTTTGATGAACGTGGGCCCACCGGTTGCACACACTGTGTACCTCCTGGGTGGCAGGTTAGGTCGCCATCTCCCCCACTGTGTGTCCTCCACTAGTGAAACTTCCATTATCCCCCGCAAATACCCATGTTCTCCATATCCTGTCCCATCCAAAACACCCTCAAGAAATGATTTGAAACTTTTACATAAAACTGGCAGAACAGAGTCTCATCAAAAGGCTTGAACAATGGAGCCTCCCGGGTATGTCTGTGTGTCTGTTTCTAAGATGCCAAGGAGTGTTGCTGTCTGCTCTTCTCATGGCGTGAGGAAGATGAATTAACTCACAAGGAAGATTGAGATGTATGAAAAGCAACTACTTGCTCTTTCTCAGAATGAAAAATGGGGTGTTTTTTGAGGAGTGGGGGTCCTAAAGGCTGAGCCTTCTTTCTGATGAGCAATCAGAAAGTGATGGAATTAATTTTTTGGTTTGGGTGAAAGGAGGGGTGGGAATCAGAGGAAAGTAGCCTTGTTGACCCACCTGGGCAGGAAGTGGGCAGAGTTGAGGGTCCTGGGAGAGGGGGATGCCCATACACTTGGACCCTTCCTGTTAGGTGGAAGTGGGAGGGAGTGGGGCTTGAGTGGCTGGAGCTTTGACCTTGGGAGTCTGAGCATCTGAGATCACCTTCAGGCAAAGGCGGGCTTCCCTGATAGCTTAGCTGGTAAAGAATCTGCCTGCAATGCAGGAAACCCTGGGTTTGATCCCTGAGTTGGGAAGATCCCTTGGAGAAGGGAAGGGCTACCCTTTCCGGTATTCTGGCCTGGAGAATTCCATGGACTGTATAGTCCATAGGGTTGAAAAGAGTTGGACACGATAGAGTGACTTTCACTCACTTCAGGCAAAAGGAATGGAGTTCCTGTAGGGGATTTCACTTCAAGATACACCCTCATTTGAGATGGAAAGGGGAACTGGTGAGACTTAGCCTCCACATGGGGGGAGCAACGTCAGACCTGAGCCCAAAAGCAGCGTGTGGGGCAGGGATGGAGTCTGAGGACTTAGTGGGACTTGTTCACTTTAGAATGGCTTGTTTTATACATGTGAATTTCACTTCACTTAAGAAAAATAAGAGTTTGATATTGAAACTCCAACTAAAAACCTTAATTTATCTACTTAAAAAATAATTGTCATATACAATGGAGCTATATGTAACTTTGTTCTGTATTTTCCAAGTCTCCTGTAAATGTGTTATCATACTTTCATAATTTAAAAAAATAAAAAAGAGAGAAAGAAAGAAAAGAAAAATAAGACTTAGCAGTGAGGACTTAACCATGCTCAGTTTAGGAATCAGAAGACTGGCAGAACTTGTTGTGGCAGTCAGAGCCACCAGGGGTTCTCGAATGATCCAGGGGAGGAGGGGAAAACCAGAGACCAGTAAGTAACAGGGGCAAGAGCTGTTACCAGCTCTGATTTGGTTGGAGAAGATTAAAAAGTGTTGCATGTTATAGAAATGCATATCTAATATGCTATTAAAAATTTTGATGGTTCTCTATTGCCCATGGAAATAAGATCTAAAAACCATTTTAATGGCATTCCAGGCTCTCTGTGTGAAGCTCCAAATCTTTCCTTGGAGTTTTGCATTTCCTGCCGTCTTCCAGCCACCCTGGTACGATTGCTGCCCCTCATATGATTTCCGCTTGGATATTTCGCTGCTTTTACTCTGTGGTGACAGTGGGCAGATGCCCATTTGGGATTTTTAATGGGTTTCATAAGTGGGGAAGAGCCTCTGACTCTGATTTTCAGCAGACCTGCTGTCTGTCTGTCTCCTTCCTAGCTTCCTATTTCTCCCACACCTGCTACCTCCTGACCTAGTATCTTCCTGCATCACATAAAATCTTTACTATCTCAGTCAAAACAAAATTTCATTTTGCATCCAATCAAACAGTTAAATACCTTGTCATTTCTTGACCTGATATTCATTCAATCACCCAAGTGCAAGTTGCAAGTGTTAGTTGCTCAGTCATGTCCGACTCTTTGCGACCTCATGGACTGTAGCCGGCCAGGTTCCTCTGTCCATGGGATTCTCCAGGCAAGAATACTGGAGTGGGTAGCCATTCCCTTCTCCAGGGAATTTTTCCCAACCCAGGGATCAAATCAGGTCTCCTGCATTGCAGGTAGATTCTTCACCGTCTGAGCCGTCAGGGAAGTCCCAGCAAATGCTTAAGTATCACACCAGGCGTGATACTTGCCTTGGGAATCCAGAGGTGAGTAGGTTGTGGATCCAAAAGAAGACCTGTAATTCTGAAAGAAAACAAGATAAGTTGTTTCCCAAGATGAAAGGCTCATCTACGGTTGTGAAAGTTATTTGAGTGATTGAAAGATGTTTTGAGGACTTTGTGTTTGCCTCACTGACACAGTCTTTGTTTGCTTAAAGTATGGAACAACTAATAACAATCCCTTAGCACCCATTGTGGTACCTCACGCCTTTTTAGTAAAAACAATAGCTAAAAGGCCGCATGCTCTGACACGGGATCTCTCAAAGTCCCTTTTCCAGTCCATTGCATCTTTTATTGTGAAGCATGAAAAGCTTGAAACGACATGTCACAGGAGAGATAATTTAGCCAAAATAGGACATTAAACAGCACATGGGTCATAACTTGAGAAAATCTGGACGTAGGCATGTGAACATGATGTTTTCTCTCTTCCAACCTAGGTGCCAAAGGAGGGAAGAATAATACACTGGACTGAATCCAATTAGAAAAAAAAAATAAGAAAAACAAAGCCCAGAGTTTTTATTTTCCCAAGAGATTAAATCTGGATGGGCAAAGATGATGGTATCCTAACGGACAGAGACATCCCCTGGGGAAATGCCAAATGTGTCTCAAGTTAATATCTCCAGTCATACATGAATAGTCTTCTCTTGGCTGGGGTTCCCACAGGTTTTACTCTTTTCTGTGCGTGCGGCTTGGTTGTGACCCCGTGGACTGTAGCCCAACAGATTCCTTGTCCATGGGATTCCCCAGGCAAGAATACTGGAGTGGATTGCTATTTCCTTTTCCAGGGGAACCTTCCTGACTCAGGGATTGAACTCAAGTCTCCTGCATTCTTTACAGGCGGATTCTTTACTGGTGAGTGATGTTTTATCACTTATCACAAGAATGAAGGGTTTCCTTGTGGCTCAGCGGTAAACAATCTGCCTGCAATGCAAGGGAGCTTCAGGAGACACAGTTTCAATCCTTGGGTGGGGAAAATCCCCTAAAGGTGGGCATGGCAACCTACCCCAGTATTCTTACCCAGAGAATCCCATGGACAGCGGAGCCTGGTAAGCTACAGTCCATAGGGTCACAAAGAGCTGGACATGACTGAAGAGACCAGCACACACACACCCACACACGAGAAGGAAATGCTTTCTTAAAAGAATAGCTAAGGTTCGTTTCCTGGACAATGGTAAATAGATGATGTGGAAACTTACCTGACATGATGAACTACATTCTGGAATGTAAATTACCCTCTCTCCATCCATAAAACCCTGTTTGTGGCTTAACTGTTGACTATTTATACAGATTTTCCCAGCCCCTAGAGTTTATGGGAAAGAATGTTTAGCTCTGACAAAAAGAAAATGTTTCCACATATTATATTGTTTAGCTAAAAGTTATTGCCTTGAATTTTTTGCATCTGGATTACATATGAATGGTTCAGCCATTACTTTTGGAATATTTGGAATATGATTGGTTATATGCCCAAGGTATAGAAGATCATAGTTAGGAATAACATCTTCTATTTGTAAAGCATATTATGCATTCATATATACCTAATATTTAATTATTAAGCTAATCATAGGAAGCAAATAATACTATTATCCCCAGTTGGCAAATGAAAGAACTAGGACTCTGAGTGTGTATGTAACTAAGAAACACTATAAATGATGGAGCTGAGTTCAAATCAAATCATTTTGACTCCAAATCCAGCATTGATTCTATTTTTTTTTTCCTTAAAAATGATTATTTGTTATGTTTATCCAAAGCAGTGTGACTCTGGAATCAGGAGGCCTGTGTTTATTCACTTTTTAACATTTATTTTTATTTATTTGGCTGTGCCAGGTCTTCCTGCAGACCACAGGATTGTCGACTGTCATTGCAGCATGGAGGGTCTTTAGTTGTGGCATGTGGGTTCTGGTTCCCTGACCAGGCATCAGATGTGGGCCCCCTGCATTGGCAGCATGGAGTCTTAGCCACTGGATTCCCAGAGAAGTTCCTGGGAGGCCTGAATTTAAATCCTAGTCCAGCGGTTACTAAACATGTGGCCTGGATGAGGTATTTGACCTCTCAAAGCCTCGCTTTTAAGACCAAAATGTCCAAATGATGATTGACTTGCCTCTTGTAATTGTGAAGATTAAATCAGATCATATTTGTAAAGCTCAAGCATGCAGTAACCACTCTATACATGTTAGCTATTTTTATTCTTAAAACAACTCTTAAGGAAATGTTTTAAGAGTTGACATGAGATTTCAATTCTTTTAACCCTCAAATCTCTGAATGTCTGTCTGACTGAGTTCGTCAACCTTTTTTCTTGTTTTCCCCACCACTAATATGTCTATGACAGAGATGTCTGACCGTGCATGAGCCCTCCCCAAATTCAGTATTTCTGTTTGGTGTTCTCTTACCACACCTAGCGATGTAATCCCATTTGTACCACACTTGAGAGTCCTCTTTTTCCATTTCTTTCACAGGATGAATTTCCCCTGCTTATAAATTCAACTTAATTGACAGAGTTGGGGAAAATCCTCAAGTCATAAGTCAAAAAATGTCATCCTGCTTTTCTGGAACTATACTTAGATGTTAAAATTTCTTGTTCTCTTAAGCTGGTGTCTTAAGCTCTTTTGCATCATCTGTCTCTTCCTCTGTCTGTGCTGTATTCTGGAAAATGTCCTCCGATACATCTTCCAGTTCACCAATTCTTTCTTCTAGCTATGTTGAATTTGTTGTTAAATCTGTCCATTTCAAACTTCAGTTGTTGTGGGGGTTTTTGGCCATGCCCTGCGGCATGTAGTATTTTAGTTCCCTTCATGCACGTGCATGCTCAGTCATGTCCGACTCTTTGTGACCCCATGGACTGTAGCCCACCAGGCTTCTCTGACCGTGGAATTTTCCAGGCAAGAATACTGAAGTGGGTTGCCATTTCCTCCTCCAGGGGATCTTCTTGACCCAAGGATCAAACCCGTGTCTCCTGTATTGGCAGACATATTCTTCACTGCTGAGCCACTGGGGAAACCCATCATCTTTGGGGTAGAGTAGACCACACCCAAGAAGTTCAAAGAGCAAAAGGCTAAATCACCCAGCAGGTGGTTTCTCTAGGAAACAATAAGAAAGATAGATCTGGGTTAATTAAGCTTCTTGGCAGCTCTCTAGGCTCTTGACAGAAGATCTTTTCACCTCGACCTGACTTCCCCTAACCATGACTTCCAGCTGCAGCTTTCTGCCTCATCCCTCTGCTCTTTGACCTGATATCATTTATCAAGCAGGAAAATACCTATATAAATAGGCATCCAAATCTTCTTCTTCAGAATAGTTTTCATAGCCTTTTAAGTAAGATAAAGACATATTTAGAGTTGTGGGTTAAGGCAATAGTTTTAAGATTTAAAAAAAAAAAAAATTCCTGAGCCAGTTAAATACTTAGAAAATTAAGAGTGCTTTCAGGGAGGATTCAGTTTTTTACTTTCTAAGAATGTACGTTTTTAACAATTTCATGTCATTGCATTCATTCTTGGCTGCGCTGGGCCTTTGTTGAAGTGTGCGGGCTCCTCAGTGCAGTGGCTCCTCTTGCCTCAGAGCATGGGCTCAGTCGTGGTGCACGGGCTTAGCGCTCGCGGCATGTGGGATCTTCTTGGACCAGAAATGGAACTAGTGTCCCCTGCTCTGGCAGGCAGATTCTTAACCACTGGACCAGCAAGAATGGTGGAAGTATTATTTTTAAACCACTTCAAGTTAGTTTCTCTGTTGTATCAGTTTGCTGCATAAGAACCAACCGCCCCTCCCCCCCAATGCAGCGTCTTACAGCAGCGCCCATTCATCATCTTTGAGTATCTTCTGAGGCTCTTCTTTTCTGGGCCTGCCTGCCTGGAGCTGGGTAGCCTGGATGCCATCTGGCCCCTCAGGGTGGGCAGCTCGGATGGATGGACAGGGCCTGTCTTCACTTGGTCTCTAATCCCAGAAGGCCAGCCCTGGCTCATTTCAGTGTGTCTCAGGGTTCTCTGCAGCAAGAGAGGAATCCCCAGCACACAAGTCCCACCACCCAAAGCAAGGCACACGCGAGCTCAGATTCAAGAGCTGGAGAGATGGGAGTCCTCCTCTTGCTGGAAGGAGCTACTGGGTTGCAGTGCAGAGGGATGAACAAACAGGCAAGAATTGTGGCCATTTCTGCTGCAATGATAGTGGAGGACAGGGGAGCCTGGCGTGTTGCCGTCCATGGGGTCGCAAAGACTCAGACACAACTTAGCGACTAAACAACAACCACAACTGCTACAGTCATGATTATCATTTCATAGCAATAAAAGTTAAGAAAAATTAGAATATAAGTTCTTCAAATATAAAATATTTAGTTTTATGAAAAAGAGGGCTTCCCTGGTGGCTCAGATGGTAAAGAATCTGCCTGCAATGTGGGAGACCTGTGTTTAATCCTTGGGTTGGGAAGATCCCCTGGAGAAGGGAACAGCTACCCACTCCAGTATTCTGGCCTGGAGAATTCTGTAGACTGTATAGTCCATGGGGTCACAAAGAGTCAGACACAACTAAGGGACTTTCACTTCCCTTCACTTTATGAAAAGAGCCTCACCATATCGTCCTTTATTCATCTTCTTCTTACTATTAATGATACCATGGACTATTAACTTCATTCCTGTTCCCATTATTCTAGTGTTGGGAACTATGAAGTTATGAAACCCAATCTGGCAGCGTTGTCTCAGATTAAAGGGTGGGGAAACTAGAGGGAGGGAAGCCAGGTAAGAATCTAGATGGGAGATAACGAGAGAGCGTGAAGTGACTACTGAAATAGTGAGGAAGCAGGGAAATGTGATAAATAGCTCAGAGTAGCATTTAGTACCAGGACAGAATGGGCGTGCGTGCATGCGTGTGTGTGTGTGTGTGTGTGTGTGTGTGTGTGTGTAGGGAAAGGATGAGTCCTAATTCTGAGCCTTCCAGATAGTCTGTATTATTTTCTGTTACTGTGTGACAAGTTGCCACTTGCTTAGCAATTTAAACAGCACCCACCTGTTACCCTCCAGTTTCCTTGGGTGCGGAGTCAGGCGGGGGTCAAAGCTTCATCTCTGCTAGAGGTTTTGTTGTTGTTTAGTTGCTCAGTCATGTCCAATTCTTTTGGAACTTCATGAGTAGCAGGCTAGTGACTGCAGCCTGCTAGGCTCCTCTGTCCATAGGATTTCCCAGCCAAGAACTGGAGTGGGTTGTGATTGCTCAAGGCTCCATAGGCCAAAATCTGGTGATTGTTTTCACATTTATTAATCTCTTGGGGCGCCTTGGGTCTTAGTTGCGGCATGTGAGGTCTTCATTGTGTCATGGCAGGTCTTTCTGTTGCAGCGCGTGGACTCCCCAGTTGTGGCGTGTGGGCTCAGTAGCTGTAATGCGAGGGCTTAGTTGCTGTACTGCGTGGGGGATCTTAGCTCCCTGATGAGGGATCGAACCCACGTCTCCTGCCTTGCAAGACGGATTCTTAACCACTGGACCACTAGGGAAATCCCCAAAGTCAGGGTTTTGATTGATCTGGGCTCTGACCTGGAGGCTCAAAAGTTGAATCCATGTTCAGGCTCATTCAGGCTGTAGGTGGAACCCAGGTCCTTGTTATTATAGAACCAAGGACCTGTTTCCTTGTTGGCTGTGAGCTAGGGCTCTTTTGCATCTTGCAGCCAGAAGTGGCACATTGACACTCCCCCTGTGCTTCCAAGCTTCTCCTCTATTCTTCTGCCACCAGTCCAAGAAAAGTCCTCTGCTTAGAAGGGGTCCTGGGATCAGATCAGGCCCGCTCGGATAATCTCCCTGTTTTAAGGTCATTTATGCCATGTGACATAACATTATATAACACGATCCCATCAAATTCATGAGGATTAGAGCAGGACAGCTTTGGGGGACAGTTTTAGAAATTCTGCCTTTCACGTCATCTCTTGGAAAAAGACAGAGATATGATTAAAGAGATGATTTTTTTCATGAAGATATAATTTTATTGTGAAACCACCATCATCTCAGAGGATTATTGTTAGACACTCATGATATCAAGAATAAGGAAATGTTTTGTAAACATAAAGAGCTGGAATGAGCACAGATGCAACCATTTGGACCATGATATCCACTACTTGCAAGCTGGATCATCTTAGGCAGGTCAGGGGTATCCAGCTCCCTCCTCCAAGGGGGTTTATCCCTTCTGTCTCTGGGGTCACTTGCATGTCTGGGGAGAAGCTTGGCTCCTGGTGGCTGTTTCCTCAGTCTCAGGGCTGAACTGGACCAAGATCTGTGCAGCTCCCCTGTTGTGGAGTCCAGAATTCGAGCTCCTCATCCCTGGGGGATTCAGAAGCTCAGAGCGACCCTGAACAAAATCCAGCTCTCTCAAAGGTGCGAGTCACTCATTCGCTTTGGGAATGGGGCTTATCATCAATGTGGTAGGGGTGGGGGTGAGGGTGAGGAGAGGGGTGGGATGCGTTTCTCCTGCTTGAACCTCCTTCACCAAGATCTGGTGGCCCAATTCATTTTGGTGGGGAGGTGAAGTCTTCTCTTGTCCTGCCTGCCTCAGCCGCATGGCTTGGCACCATCGGGACAGGTTGATGTTGTTCAGTCGCTCAGTCGTGTCTGACTTTGTGACCCTGTGGACTGCAGCACACCAGGCTTCCCTGTCCTTCACCATCTCCTGAAGCTGGCTCAAACTCATGTCCATTGAGTCGCTGATGCCATCCAACCATCTCATCTTCTGTCGTCCCCTTCTCCTCCTGCCCTCAATCTTTCCTAGCATCACAGTCTTTTCCAATGAGTCAGTTCTTCACATCAGGTGGCCAAAGGATTGGAGCTTCAGCTTCAGCATCAGTCCTTCCAGTGAATATTCAGAGTTGATTTCCTATAGGATTGACTGGTTTGATAAAATGGGCCAAAACGAAAACCACAGTGCCGACGTTCAGGGTCCCAGGTGGAGTGGTGGAATTTTTTGTTGCAGAGACCCGTGTGAAACTTGGCTCTCAGGACCTGGACTGGGTTCACCGTTGTCCTTCACTAGGTCAAACAAATGAAGTTTAGCCTCACATCAGAGCCCCCAGGTTTCTAGGTGAGGAAGCTGGCGTGAAGGGGCTGAACTGCTACAGATGTGAGCCTAGGCATGCTGCAGGTAGCTGATAGAAAGACCATAACTGATTTGTAGGAGAGAACTCTTGCCATGAAGAGCTCGCTCCTGCAGGATGTAGGTTGTAGGCTGAGAAAGAGACTGACTGCTCAGTCACGCAGTTGTGTCCAACCCTTTGTGACCCCATGAACTGTAACCCGCCAGGCTCCTCTGTCCATGGGATTTGCCAGGCAAGAATACTGGAGTGAGTTACCGTTCCCTTCTCCAAGGGATCTTCCTGGCCCAGGGATCAAACCTGGGTCTCCTGCATTGTAGGCGAATTCTTTACTGTATATGCCACTGGGGAAGCCATTGTCGTGGGCTAGCAGTCCTAAAGGGAGGTCCCTGGCTTTTCAAATATATGAGATGGGTTTTCACCTTCCAGTCTTCTATCACCCGTTTCAAAAGAGGAATTGGTTTTTCAGAGCCCCAGGCTCCTAATTTGTAAAATAGGTTTAATTTTTTTCTCTATACGTAAAATATATAAAGTATAAGAATATCCATAATACATAGTCCTGTGCTCATGAAACTATAATACATTATTTCATAGCAGGTGTTACTATAATTATCTCTTATAATTCAGCTTAAATAAATAGATGAGGCCTGAATTATATTTTTCCTTGAAATTAACCATGCCACTCTGTGATAATTACTTGTAGATTTTAAAAAAATTTCTAGGTCATATTTTGCTTCCTGACAGATATTTTGTGAGATTTGTTTATCCTCTGAAAAGCAAGGGAGGGGCTGTACATCATTGAGAAACAACTTTCAAGCACCTTCTTGCTTGTCTCCAAGATAGCTTTCAGTTGAGCATCTCTCCTCCCAAGGCTGTGCTTATATCCTCATTCAGCCTAGTCTACAAGAACATTTTGAGATGAGATCTTAATCATGAAGAATAAATTCCTTTAAGAGCAGAGGCCAAGGGGAAATATGCTTCCAGGCTTTAATGATTACCTTATTTGTCCATGACAAAAGATCTTCCCTGGAGGTCACTTTTTCTCCCAGAATATCCTAGAACATGAGGCACGTGGTTGAGTTAGAAGAACACAGTAAATCAAGTCTTGTCTCCTGCGCATTTGTGGGTGTCACAGTGGGGCCAGGACAGAGTGGCCTCGTTTCATAGATTAAGCTGTTGAGTGACTCCAACCAGCAGCCCCGGGAGGAATCGAGTGTCAGAAATTGAGTGTTTCAGAATTGCCTGCCTGCCTGGCAGGCCAGGATGCTCTTAGAAGCAGCCCAAATCTATGCAATAATAAGAGTAAAAATGACAACCAATTAGGATGGGTCGCCTTTCTGAAGCTCAGTCAAACCTTTATTTTTTTAAAAAAGGAAAAGTCAAAATTGTTTGTCTCTCAAAAATGAGACATCATATTCTACTCTAAAAATAGTCAGGGTTAGATTCCTGTTTAGCTGGTGACATATTTGAGAACTGTTTTGAGAATTAGCATTTTTCTCTCCTACCCAATAAAATAATTTTCTGAGCTGTAACATTTTGTTCAGATTACTAATGTGTTGTAGCCTAAGAAGTGTGATTTTGTGTAGCCTTATAAAAGTGCTGTGACTGTCAGTGTGGCTCAATTTCTGCTTAAACTGTGCTATGCTACCATCGTATATAAACCCATAATTCCAAAATCATGTACCTCAAGATAATCAACATGCAGATCATTTACTTAAAATAGTTTACTCTTCCAAATGCTTAAGATTGTATTTTTGCCTTTTTTTTTTTTTTTTTTTTTTTGTCTTTTTGGTCACACTGTGCTGAATGTGGGATCTTAGTTCTCCAACCAGGACTCAAACCTGTGCCCCCTGCATTGGGAATGTGGATTCTTAGCCACTGGATCACCAGTAAAATCCCTTAAGATTATTGTAAAATTGCTTTAAAAATATATTTGCATTCAGTTCAGTTCAGTTGCTCAGTCATGTCCAACTCTTTGCAACCCCATGAATCACAGCACACCAGGCCTCTCTGTCCATCACCAACTCCCGGAGTTCACTCAGACCCACGTCCATCGAGTCAGTGATGCCATCCAGCCATCTCATCCTGGGTCGTCCCCTTCTCCTCCTGCCCCCAATCCCTCCCAGCATCAGAGTCTTTTCCAATGAGTCAACTCTTCGCATGAGATGGCCAAAGTACTGGAGCTTCAGCTTTAGCATCATTCCTTGCAAAGAAATCCCAGGGCTGATCCCCTTTAGAGTGGATTGGTTGTATAGCTGCCCCTAAATGAGTCTGTATTATACTTATTTACTGAGTATATATAAATATGACTTTAATTTTGATATTGCTATAAAATCACTCAGTTCAGCTGTCACCTTCTCATGAATATTCGCCATCTTGCTTTCCCTCACTATGAGACAGTCCCTTGGCTGTTTACTGTTCTTTTCTTCCTCTGTCCCCCAGATTTAGCCTGTATCAGTTTTCTAGCTGAGCCACCTTCCTGGTAGCCCACCAGCTGGCATACCCCTGGGAACTGAGTAGAATATGTGTGCCTCCTCAGTCAAATTCAGGGTACTTAGTGTCAGGACACTTCCCGTGTAGAGGAAACTGCATATAGCATTTGTATGTTTAGCTATGTTGCAAGCATGTGAGAGCACGGATTTATATTATACTTCTCTGGTGGTGGTTTAATCGCTAAGTCATACCCAACTCTTGTGACCCCATGGACTGTAGCCGGCTAGGCTCCCCTTTCCATGAGATTCTCTAGGAAAGAATACTGGAGTGGGTTGCCATTTCCTACTCCAATACTTCTCTGGGTTTCCATTTTTAATAAATAAGTCCTAATGGTTTAAATGATTATATCTTCTTACTTTCTGACTTCTCTTTTGAATGAATTTTTTCATTCCTCTTAGGTGGACTGTAATGGCTCATTCAATGTAGTAGTTAGTGGTAAAAATTTTCTCTATATATATATGTCTGTCTTGTTTCTCTTTTCCCAGATCCACACCAGTGCCACTCACTGCAGGAAGAATGCAGAGATCAAATGGGATCTGCTAAAAACACCCACAGTGCAGAAGCATAGCTGCCTGTAGGAAGCCCTGTCATGCATGCAAAGATAAAAGAGGGAAAATGCCAAAAAAGAGAAGATAGGAATTTGACCTCTTAATATGAGGAACTTTTTCTTTAAATTTCTTTAGGAGCCTAGAACTAATGATTCTCAACAGTAATACGTTGATCTAATAATCAACTCCCCCTTTTATCAGAAATATCTTCTCACATCTCCTTTATTATCCTGAAATGAAATTGAAAGGTAATACAACTCACCTATCCATATAATTTCTTTTTTAAAAATCTGTATTTAAATACCTGTATCTCATATCTGTGATATAAAAAGAGAAAGCTAAGGAAAGTAATCCATGATAAACTGCTAGGAACGTCAGCACTTTCCATCCTCCGTCACTGTCACTCAGACACGTTGAAAGAGTCAGGTGCCTGCACCTGTCCCAGAGCCATCATGTATGCATGCCTCCTAGGCAGACTGACCCAGGTTTGGGCCAGGTGTAGCACTGCCCTGAGTATTTGGATTTTCCAAATGCATGACCAGTTCTTGTTGAAGCTTCCACACAGCAAAGTACCGTCTCTTCTCCACTTACACCAAGCAGTTGCATTCCTGGAAAATGTGGAAGATATGTAACCTATGCAAAAACACTTTGTTTACATGTCCAAGAGTTAGATTCTGGACTTAGATCATTATAAGTGAGTTTTTCATGTTCAAGGATGTCAGGGGGAGCATGTGGATGTCAGTGGGACAGGAGATGGTTCTTCGTAAGCGGGAAAGCAGCAGGCATTGCAGGACATGGAACCGTTCTGCCTCCTGTCCATGTGAGGCTGGCAGCCCATCCTCCATCACTGGTGTGACCAAAACCATCTCCACACGTTTTAAAAAATCCCACTAAAGAGTTGTTTCACACCCTTTAAGAACACTGCCATCGAACATTAAGGATGCCTGGTAATAAATTTGAAAGGATGCCTGGTAATAAATTTGATTCTATTTTATTATTGAGGGGGTGTCATTGTTATAGAAAGTTACATTTTAACCCCTGTTGTATTGAATGATCACCGTTTTGTCTTGCAACCAGACTGTAAGCCTATGGAGGGTCAAGACCATATCTTAATGAATCCGAGTTTCCAACAGGGCAACAGGCAGTTGGTACTCAATAGCTACTTGGTCAATAATTGGACTCAGGAACAATCTACCGTGTTTTCACAGGAGCTGGTATCACCTTCATGTTATGAGTAATACACGCCACTTTTATCAAACTTCATTGTTATTACAAGTAAGCTATTAAATGCTAGATTGTGCAAACCTAGAAGAAAATCAGTGGTCTGTGCCCAGTTGGAGATCATCTTTCTTGCTTAATATATAAGAAAAGAAATGCTAGCCACTACAGAGTCCGTGGTGTTTTCCCTTAAGAAAGTACTCTTCCATTGTTATAAAAACAATTAAGAGCTTTTTAAATACAACAGAGCAGAGAAAAACAACAAAGATAGTCTATCCACAAGGACATAAGGATCCATTTGGAGAGATGGGCTACATATCTAGAAGCATTAAAGCTAATAAGCAAGTGCCAGGAGGAATAGAGATGTCATTAAATACACTAGGAGACTAAGAAGAGCTGATCACTCCTCTTGGAATGCGAGAGTTGGAGTATCATTATATGTGATGGAGGGAATTTGAATTGCTGAAGAGGAACACATCCTAGGCAAAGGGAGGAGAATGTAACAATGGCTTGGAGATGGCAATGCACACAAAAGGTTGGAGGGGAGGCAGCAGGGGAGTGGTCCAGGTGATGGTGGGGAGAGAACAGTGGTGGTGGTGATGGTGAGTAGGAGAAGTTTTTCTGATGGGGAAAAATGTAGAGAAAGTGGTTTTGCAGAGTAGAGACCAGATTGATTATTTACTTTTGGCCAGAACTACTTTAAAAGACCTGATGTTAACTGTAAGTTCCATGTTTAAAAAATATTCTCAGAGATTTTTTTTTTTTCTATTTTCTTTGTGCCAGTGAAAATGCAATGTTCATGGTTGGGTTTTGGACTGAATGCTTAGTAATTCTCAACTGAAAATGAGAATTAGAAAAGAGAGAATGTTATCCATATTTTACTATAACAGTTTATTATTTTTTTATTGCCTTCATTCAGATGACTTATGTTAGAGTCACTGAGCACACAAAGTTAAAGGAAGGCTGTGTGCTGAGCTGTGCTTGGGTTCGGGATCAGAAATCACTCACAGCTGTATCACCTTAGGCAATAAGCCTGGTGAATCTCAGTTTTCCCATCTTTAGAATAGGGGTAATACCTCATTCTCTCTCACACACACACACACACACACACGTACGTCTTTGGCTTAAGTGTGATAACCTGTAAAATAGCTCATTCTGTGGCACATCAGTTCAGTCAGTTTAGTCACTCAGTCGTGTCCGACTCTTTGCGACCCCATGAATCGCAGCGCGCCAGGCCTCCCTGTCCATCACCAACTCCCGGAGTTCACTCAGACTCACATCCATGGAGTCAGTGATGCCATCCAGCCATCTCATCCTCTGTCGTCCCCTTCTCCTCCTGCCCCCAATCCCTCCCAGCATCAAAGTCTTTTCCAGTGAGTCAACTCTTCACATGAGGTGGCCAAAGTACTGGAGTTTCAGCTTTAGCATCATTCCTTCCAAAGAAATCCCAGGGCTGATCTCCTTCAGAATGGACTGGTTGGATCTCTTTGCAGTCCAAGGGACTCTCAAGGTCTTCTCCAACACCACAGTTCAAAAGCATCAATTCTTCAGCGCTCAGCCTTCTTCACAGTCCAACTCTCACATCCATACATGACCACAGGAAAAATCATAGCCTTGACTAGACGGACCTTAGTCGGCAAAGTGATGTCTCTGCTTTTCAATATGCTATCCCAGGGCTGATCTCCATAGAAGGCACTTAATAAATATTAGGTCTCAGATTAAAATAAGGTATTTAACTCCATAAGATTAGGTGAAATTTATATTCAGTTATGGAACTAGTAAAGCTTATAAAAATTCCATCCCATCAGCCAAACAAGTATTTCTTATCTGAGTGACCTTGGATTCTCTGAACTTCAATTTTTTCATCTATTAAATAGGGATAAAGCACCAAACTCAGAGACTTGCTTTGACAATTCAGTGCAGTGGTACAGGAAAAGTACTTCACATAGTCGCTAGCACAAAGCAGTCTCTCAATAAATATTATCGTCGGTGCCATGATGTTATTAATATCATTATGATGCCTCTGCCTTGCTGTGCACATATCCTATCTCTGTCTTTACTATAGTCCTACGAGGTGTGTATTTTTTTAAATTTCATCTTTACTGAGGTATAGTTGGCATTTAAAATGGAAAGATTTAAATTGTACATAGTGGTGATTTCTGTACATACACATTGAAAATATTCCCCTCATCTAGTTAATTAACACATCCAGTGGTATGTATTATTAATGTGTGAGCCACCAGGTAAGCCTGCTTTTTTATTGGCAGGAGCTGAAGAATAGGGAAACTAAATGGCCTGCTCTGGGTCACCAGTTGGTTAACTGGTGAGATTAGCCTTGAACACGGACCTTGCAGTTCTGAGTCTGATGTGGTTTCCGCCATCCAGTGCCACCTCAAGCCTCTGTAATATGCCAGGGTAACGTTTTCTTTCAAAGTCCGCTTAAAAATGATTCATAGAACAGTTTGAAAACCACTGGACAGAATAACAAATATTTCTTGAGACCCCCTGAGCCTCAAATGACATTTGATACATAGTACCAGTCCTGCCTTAGATGGGGAAAAAGTGGAAACAGTGACAGATTTTATTTTCTGGGGCTCCAAAAGCACTGTGAATGGTGACTGCAGCCACAAAATTAAAAGATTGCTTGCTCCTTGGAAGAAGTTATGACAAACCTAGACAGCATATTAAAAAGCAGACACATCACTTTGCCAACAAAGGTATAGTCAAAGCTATGGTTTTTCCAGTAGTCATGTATGGATGTGAGAGTTGGACCATACAGAAGGCTGAGTGTCCCTTGAAAATCCCTTGGATAGCAAGGAGATCAAACCAGTCAATCCTAAAGGAAATCGACCTTGAATATTCATTGAAAGGACTGATGCTGAAGCTGAAGCTCCAATCCTTAGGCCACCTGATATGAAGAGCTGCTGCTGCTAAGCTGCTGCCAAGTCACTTCAGTCGTGTCCGACTCTGTGTGACCCCAGAGACGGCAGCCCACCGGGCTCCCCCGTCCCTGGGATTCTCCAGGCAAGAACACTGGAGTGGGTTGCCATTTCCTTCTCCAATACATGTAAGTGAAAAGTGAAAGCGAAGTCGCTTAGTCATGTCTGACCCTCAGCGACCCCATGGACTGCAGCCCTCCAGGCTCCTCCGTCCATGGGATTTTCCAGGCAAGAGAACTGGAGTGGGGTGCCATTGCCTTCTCCATGCAAAGAGCTGACTCACTGGAAAAGACCCTGATGCTAAGAAAGATGGAGGGCAAGTGGAGAAGTGGGCAACAGAGGATAAGATGGTTGTATGGCATCATCCACTCAATGGACATGAGTTTGAGCAAATTCCAGGAGATGGTGAAGGATAGGGAAGCCTGGAGTGCTGCAGTCCATGGGGTTACAGAGTCGTACACGACTTAGTGGCTGAACATCAGCAATGACAGCCAGTCCTGTGTAATACAAGTCCTGCTTTTCCAGTGATGAAGATAAACCTATCCTTGGCAACTCCTCTTTGCTGTCGCTGCATTTCTCCCAGTGTCTTCATGTTGGCGTCATGTATTAAGTTGGAGTTGGGTGGAAAATTTGGCTGTTAGCAATTATTCAGCATGGTTTACCTTTCAGTATTGAGCACTGCTACCTGCAGTGGTAATCATGTTTGACTTCTCACCATCTATGTCATAGCAAAGTTTTTTGTTTTTTTTTTCAATCTGGTTGCCAGTCAGTGTTGATCTTTCTTTGGTTCCACTTGGAATGATGAGATTCCTTATGAAAATAAATATTTTGGAGGTACAGCTAAAATACAAACAAACATGAAAGTGGAGGTATTGCAAACCTAGACATATGTTGGGTTGCAGAAGTTGCCATCTTGGCTCCATATGGAGTGTTGTTCTGGGCACATGGCAGGATTTCAGCAAGTTGGAAATCAGGTTTCTGGGAGCCAGCAAACATTAAACATCTGCCAAAGTGAATTATGAAACAAAAATGTTCTTTATTGAAAATGTTTGTGCTTTTCAATTACCTGAACACCATCATGCTCAGTAGGTCCAAGCTACGTGAAGGGCCTGGAATCATGACCTTGGGATTTGGGATCTTCCATGGGTGGAGGAAGGAGGGTGTCCTGTCTCCCTTATTCTTTTGTTTTCAAGGACAGACCTGTTTTTCAAAATCTCTGTAAGGTCATCTGGTAGGTTTTTTTTTTTTTTTTTTAGCTGAATGGCTGTGATTGAAAGTGTACCGGCTCATCTGCTAGAGCAGAGTCTGTGCCAGAAGAACCTTTGGAACAGCAGCAAAATTCATGAGATTCTTGTGAGTTTCACTGTGTTCTTTGAATGCTGGCTTCTGGAAAGATCTATGGGCAGCCACTGGCACAGCGAGAGTTAGACACAGCCAGAATTCACCATCTGCCACTGCTCTTGGGAGTATACGAAGATGATGACTGTTAATATTATTAATTATTCATCATGAGACATTTATTAAAACTCCACAGTATTCTGCTGCTGAAACTCATGCATTCAATTAAACAGACATAAGAAACAGAAATGTCTGTCTTCCTCAAAAAAAAAAAAAAAAGTGAAAAGAGCTGGCTTTAAGCAAACAATTTATAGTAAACTATACTAATTTTTTTTCTCTGTGTGTCAGGAGATAATACATTCATGTTGAAGAAATGCAAGATATAAGTGCATGGGCCTGATACTTAGACTGAAATCCACACATGAAGACAGATGTTTAAATGTGGACCTTACCTATATTTCATTCATCAGTAGTAGAATCAGATTAATAAAATTTCAGCTTTGAAAAGGACCCTGAGATAGCCTAACCTTGTGTGTCCTCTATCAGAAACTTCTCAATAATATCCTCACCGACAGTGTGTTTGACTTCTGTTCACATACCTCCAGTGACAAGAAATGCGTTACCTCCAGAAGAAATTCATTCACTCAGTATATTTACTGAGCACTTACTATGTTACTGTCTTTGAGGAGCTGACTCCTCTAACCAGAGGACTCAGCCATAACTGATAAGTTCAGTACTTAAGCAAATTATGTGTTAGGGTGTTTGTTCATTCCATTTTCAGGTGTCTCTTTTTGCCAGAAAGTTTCTGCATATAGTTCCTTCCCTATAGATTGCTTAGGTATTTGACAAAAGTGCTCATTGCCCTCTTAACTCACCTCATTTTCAAATTATACATTCTTAGTTGGTTAAGCAGCTACTTTTCTATACCAGTTTGCTAAGTCATGTCCAACTCTTTGTGACCCCATGGACTATACAGTCCATGGAATTCTCCAGGCCAGAATACAGGAGTAGGTAGCCATTCCCTTCTTCGAGGGATCTTCCCAAGCCAGGGATTAAACCCAGATCTCCTGCATTGCAGGCGGATTCTGTACCAGCTGAGCCACAAGGGAAGCCCAAGAATACTGGAGTGGGTAGCCTATCTCTTCTCCAGGGGATCTTCCTGACCCAGGAATCGAATCAGGGTCTCCGGCATTGCAGGCAGATTCTTTACCAGCTGAGCTTCCAGGGAAGCCCACCAGTTTGCTAATGTAGCCATTTGAAAGGACCACAGACTGGGCAGGGTAAACAACTCTGAGAGGTAAACTCTGAGAGGTTGGCTCTCAGAGTTAGAGGCTAGAAATCCAAGATCGAGGTGTTGGCAGGATTAGCTTCTTTAAGGCCTCTCTTCTTGGCTTGCAGACGCCTGTCTTTTCCCTGTGTCTTCACAGAATCTTTTCTCTGTTTCTGTGTCCTCATTTCTTCTTCTTATAAGGAAACCAGTCAGATTTGACTAGGACACTGGTGACCTTATCTGAAGCTCTGCATGCATGCTAAGTCACTTCATTGTGTACAACTCTCTGTGACCCAAAGGACTGTAGCTCACCAGGCTCCTCTGTCCATGGGATTCTCCAGGCAAGAATACTGGAATGGGTTGCCATGCTCTCCTCCTCTTCCCAACCCAGGGATCAGACTCATGTCTCATGTCTCCTGCATTTGAAATGGGGTTCTTTACCACTCACACCACCTGTGAAGCCCTACTGGAACCCTGGTGGCTCAGACGGTGAAGAATCTGCCTGCAGTGTGGGAGACCTGGGTTTGATCCCTGGGTCGGGAAAATTCCCTGGAGAAGGGAACGGCTACCCACTCCAATAATCTTGCCTGGAGAATCCCATGGACAGAAGACTCTGGTGGGCTATAGTCTGTAGGGTCACAAAGAGTTGGACACAAGTGAGAGACTAACACATAGATACCTTCTTAAAGACCCTACTCCAGCTACACACATTTTGCAGTCCTGGGGGTTAGGACTTTAACATATGTGTTTAATGGGGGATGCCATTCAGCCCATAACATATTCTTCTTATGCTGGAACACTCTCAAGCAGGCAGATTACTCCACAGAAAGAATCAGGGAGGATGGTCACATCCTATGCGCTAGATGTCTCGATTACATTTGAAAGCCCCGGCATATTGACGTTGAACTTGCAGTCAACAAGAAGTGCCAAGTCTTTCAGTGTCTTGTTTAAGTCACGCCTTCTCCCATCCTTTGCATAGTTGATTCATTCATTCAGCTATTCATTCAGTGAGTCTGCCCTGAGCACTGGCTACTTTGTAGGTACTACTACACGGACACTGACTCTGCAGCAAGGAAACTGGCAGACGATGTCCCTGGCTTCTTTGGCGCTTAAATGGGATCCGTGAAGGCTTTCAATAAACGAGTGAACAAACAAATATGTAACTGTAGATGGATAGGTGCCATACTCTTTACAATAGCCAAGTCATGGAAGCAATCTAAATGTCCATTGATGAGGAGTGGATAAAGGAAATGTGGTACGTATATACAATGGAATATTGGTGGTGGTGGTGGTGGTGGTGTAGTCACCAAGTTGTGTCCGACTCTTGCGACCCCATTGACTGTAGCCTGCCAGGCTCCTCTGTCTATGGGATTCTCTAGGCAAGACTACTGGAGTGGGTTCCATTTCCTTCTCCAGGGGATCTTCCTGACCCAGGGATCGAACCTGGGTCTCCTGCATTGCAGGCAGATTCTTTACCAACTGAGCTATGAGGGAAGCCCCACAAGGGAATATTACTCAGCCATAAAAAATTCACTATTCCTTGAGTCCTCATCTCATCCCTATATTCTTCTGAATTGCTAGGATTACAACCAGGAATAAAATAGTCATAACCCCTGCCTTCACAGATCTTATATTCTCCTGATGCTGGGAGACAGACTATGAATGTGGACATTTAGATAATGAAACATGCTTTGAATAAAAATGAAGGAAAGGAAGAGAATAAAAGGGAAATGAAATCTTAGATAATGGTCAGATGTTGCTGATCGGCAGAGACTTGAAGAAAGAGAAGCGGTAAAGCATGTGGACATCTGGGTAGAGAGAGTGCAGGCAGAGGATAGAGTGAGTGCAAGGGCCCTGGGCTTGGGCTGTGTGAAGAGCAGCAAGGAGGCTGCTGTGGTCAGAGTGGACGTAGTGCTGGCTCTTTTTTTAAAAATATTTATTAATTTGGCTGTGCCAAGTCTCAATTGAGGCACTCGGGACCTTTAGCTGCAGCATGTGGGGTCTTTAGTCACGGCATGTGAGATCTAGTTCCCTGACCAGGGATGCGACATGAGCCCCCTGCATTGGGAGTGTGAAGTCTTAGCCACTGGACCATCAGGGACGTCCCTTAGTGTTTATTCTTTGTCACTGGCATTTCAGAAAATGTAACAGAAAATCAGGTTGATTCTTTGCTCGACTTGCTCTGCTTGGTTTTGCTTTTGTTCTTCTTGTTAACTAAAAGTATATGAGAAAAGAGTGTTTTGGGTCTACTAAGCCTGTATTAACTGGCTGTGGAGGTGATTCCAGGGTGTGTGTGCATGCTCAGTCGCGTCCGACTGTGATCCCATGGACTGTGGTCCACCAAGCTCTTCTATCCATGGAATTTTCCTGGGAAGAATACTGGAGCGGGTTGCCATTTCCTCCTCCAGGGAATCTGCCTGACCCAGGAGTTAAACTCGGGTCTAGTGTCTCCAGCGTTGGCAGGTGGACTCTTTATCACTGCTGCCACCTGGGAAGCCCATTTATGTATATATATCTACATATATACATGTTTGATGAAATTAGGAGAGCAGTCGAGACATACATTTTTATGTTTAAATGTGAGAGTGAGAGTCATCTACCTGATTTTAAAAAAACCTTTGTAGCCCATGATGCAGTCTGCTCTAAGCAGTCTCAGCTGCAGGTGCTATCGTTTTCAGCCTCCAAATAGGCAGCAGTTGGGTAAGGGCCAGAGTAGTTAGGAATTGGAATAAGAGCTCTGATTCTTCGCAGGATTCCCCACACCTGTGTTAAACTACCGCAGGTGTGATCACATTGGTGCAAACAGTTTTATAAGCAAAACCCAGGGGAGGGGGCGGCCAGGGGAGATGCCAGTCTTCTTTCACGCGCAGTGGGTCTTCCCCTGACCTCCCCGTAGCCAGCTTCTGGGTACTCTGCATCCCGAGACATGTTGGGAACATTTTTTCAGTTACAAAGAAACCGTTCTCATGCTTCCAGGTGTTTCCATGTGTCAGTTTCTAAGAGGCAACCTGTGTCGGATGGAGAGCAGAGTGAGGGCGGGTGACACTCTGCAGGTGAGCCCAGCCAGGCCATGGCTGTGACCTCAGAGGATGCCAGAACGCTTGAGGTGCCAGAAGCGCAAACGCATAAAACGGTAACTGCCTCAGAGTTAGACTCTGGAATAGCACCACGTAGCCTCACTCGGTCCTGAGAACAAAGTTTGCAAATATAAGAGCAGTGTTTGGACTCATTCTTTGGCCACAGCCATCTTATTTGAATGCCTCAGTTTCTCCACTGGTAAAATTGAAAAATGTACAGACCTTCACGTGATGTAAAGATGCATTAATTAATCAGTTCCTTCTTGGAAAAGAAAGTCACGGTGAGCTGTGGTAGTCGCCCTTGGTTGGAGTCCCTTCTCTGTGAAGACCAGCTGGGTAAGTGTGTCCCAGTAAAGTTTTCTCATTGACAAGTGTTTTCAGAGCATTATAAGATTTTCACAGATCACATCCTGCATCTGCTTGGTTATTTCCAAGGGTTGAACATATGGCATTTAAGGAAACTTTGTGGTAATAGCAGAAGATTTCAAAAGTAGTCTCTGGAATTAAATCTCTGGCTGGATATTTTATAAACGCAGTCTATTCCACACTGCCATCTGATTTTTAGTCTTTGGCTTGTATGAAACAATTAGTTGTTCTCCTTTCTATTGTATCTGTGGATTTGAAGAAAGCCGCTTGACGGATGCACAGCAAAAGGATGCATTTTGTATAGTTAGTGTACTGAAGGGGATGGTAGAGCCATCGCTGGCGGGCTCACCCACAGAAATAAAGCTCAGCAAATGTTTTATAGACTCTGATCCTCCGGGCACCACGCTAGATGCTGGTGCATCAGAGTTGAGGGGCATGGTCTTCCACTTCCTTGGAGGAGCTCAAAGTTTAGCAGGGAGGCAGACTGTAAACTAATAATTACGAGACTGTGTAACAAGTGCTTTGTTGTCGTTTAGTTGCTGAGTCATATTCAACAGTCATCAACCCCATGGACTGTAGCCTGCCAGGCTGCTCTGTCCGTGGGCTTTCCTGGGCAAGAATACAGGAGTGGGTTGCCCTTTCCTCCTCCAGGGGGAGGAGGTTCCTTTGGCTGAAGCACAGGGTTGCATGAAGTTGGAGAAGTAGGAAAGGGTCTAGGATGACGCCAGAGGTTGAACTTGATCCCCAACATGATGAGAGAGTCATTGAACAAGCTGCAGCTTTAGGCAGGACTGCAAGACCAATGAGAGGACTGTTGCATTGAGCCTGGCAGGGAATCATTAGGACCTGAATTAAGACAATGATGGTGGGAATTAAGACAATGATGGTGGGAATGAAGACAAGAAGATGGGGACAAGAAATATGTAAGACGGAGAATAGACAGGGCTTGCTGAGACTTTGGTTGTAGGGGTGACTAGGAAGGGGATTCTTGGCTTTCTAAACTTGAGTGGCTTTGTAAATGGTGGCGCCATTCGGGCAGTAAAGGAGACAGCTGGAACTGGTGGAGGGACAGGGTGACTTCAGATTTAAAGATGTTGAATTTCAGGCACCTCCAGGGTATCCAGGTGGAGACAGACAACAAAATGTAAAGAGGTACCCTGTATCAGCAGGAAGAGGAGGTGTAGAAATATTTAGGAAACATATAAAGGTTTAGAAGAAATTCCCTAAGCAATATTTCTGAGTGGCACAGTGGTAAAGAATCCGCCTGCCAGTGCAAGAGATGCAAGAGACGTGGGTTCGGTCCTTGGGTTGGGAAGACCCCATGGAGGAGGAAATGGCAACCCACTCCAGGATTCTTGCCTGGAAAATTCCCTGGACAGAAGAGCCTGGTGGGCTACAGTTCACGGCGTTGCAAAGAGGTGGACGAGACGAGCACACACTGGAGGAAAAGGTCTCAAATGGAAGTCTGAGTTACTCTTACCATTGAAGGGATGGTTGGAGGAGGAAGGAGCCTTTAGGCCATGAAACCAGAGGTAGAGGGAGAACAGAGGAGGCTGATAGCACAGAAGCCAAGTAAAGTCAAAATGTCGAAAGAAGAAGACTGATAGAGCCAAATGCCGCCAAGAGGCCAAGGACGGTGAGGACTAGAAGGTTCCCTGGGGTCTGGGCAATGGTGGTCCCAGCACACTTACTACCAGTGAGCTGGAATGGCAGCAAATTGGAGAGCAAGGGAGATTAGGAAGGGTCTTGAGAAAGTGTGTGCATGTTTAGGAAACTTGGCTATCAGGAAGACAGGGTGGTTCCTGGTTTCATCAGGTGTGGCTGAGTCCCGGACAGCCCAGCTGACCATGTGTGGCAGGGCATCCTCCATCAGTCGTCAATTCAGCAGGCTCCTGGCAGCGTGGTTTTAGAGGATAAGCGTCAAAAGCTTTAGATTCAAAGTCAATCTCAGGCCCCTGCCTGCCACTTTCTAATACCTCCTGCTACTCCTAAGTAGAGAAAGTTTCAGACTCTCACTAGAGATGTTCTGGCCTTGATGCTTTGAATAGGACAGGTGTGGCCCAGCTCCACGGAGGACTCGCTCCTTATCGTGTGACAAGGAGCGCCTGGCATCCCACCTGAATGGGCACCTGGTGATTTGTAAGAGGGCGCACGATTGCATCCAGGCAGTTCTCCCAGTGCTGGGACCTGGGGTGAGTCCCTTCCAGCTTAGGCTTGGGTTTTCCATCCATTATGAGTTTATTTGACTGGATGACGTCTAAGACTCATTCCTCCAGGTCCAGCAGACTTGGATTCTGCCTTCAACGTTTGGCTTTTGTTTTCCCTTCCACATAACTCCCACGCTTTGCATGATTCCTAGAGTTTTCAGCCTACAACACACAGTTAAGAATGAGCCTTATCTGCAGCTGACATGGTTGGAAACTGTGGCCAGGAAATAAGAAATCGAACACCAAGAAAATCGAGACCGTTTTCTTCCATCTTACATCCCTCTTGGCTTTTTGCCTCTTTGTGCTGCCAGCTTAACTCTTCCTCTTGGCCAAAATGGGAGTTTGTTCAAACAGATATCTGGGAGCCTGGAAGATTATGGACAGCTCCAATGGAGATGATTAAAGGCCTGGAGCCGCCAGTATAAAATCGCTGTGCTTTGACCGTCCTGCCATTGGTTAGAATACTTTGGTTCACTCATTTACCCCAGTAGCTGTTCATTCAGTGACTACTTCCCGAGGGCCTCCTGTGTGCTGTGATGACGGGGGTCCCAGGGTGCTGGCGTGAAGCGGCGAACACCGGGAACATGGAATCTGCCCTAGTGGAAATGATAGTCCAAAGAGAGAGGAAAGCGTATTGGGGAAAGTCGCACAGTAAAGGCACAACTGCAAACTGTGGTAAGGGCTATTAAAAGTAAAAGTGGCAATGAGGAATTTGAACAGTGGGTCCAGATTTAGACCAGGACGGCAGGGGAAGGCGTCTCTGAAGAAGTGATGTTTTGATTAATGGCAGGACAAACAGGACTAGCCAAAGAGAACAGAGAAAGCACGTGGGGAGTGGAGTAGCACTGTCTAGACTCTGAGGTGGGGGAGGGCGAGGTGGCCAGAGGATGGGGGGAGGGAGAGCAAGGGAGACGATGGGAGACTCAGGCAGGGGCCAGCTGTGCACGACCAGGCAAGTAGGGGGTCGTGGAAGAAGAGAGGAGTTTAGAGACGGGTGGGGGTCAGTGCAGCACACGCTGCTGAGATGCCATTTAATGAAAGACCGAGCAGTGTCCGCTGGCTCCTTTGAGACTACTGGTCACCTTAGCAGAAGTGCAGCCATAGGAGATAGACTGAACTACTGAAGAGGAAATGGGGGGTGAGGTGTAGAGGCAGCCTCGCTGAGACGCGAAGCCACAGTGGGCAAGTCGGGAGGAGAAGGTAGGAATGGGAATGGGAAAGAAACGTGGGATGAAAGAAAGGGTTTTGTACTGTCTCTTGTTTGCTTTTAGATGAGGGGTATTCAGCAATTTAAAAGATCGGAAGGATCTCACAGAAAGAGAAAGGTTAAGATACAGGAGACTGAGGGCATGGGGCCCCAGCAAGGGGGCAGAGATGGGGTCAGACGAGGCATCTCCTCCATCTAGCCAGAGACGTGGGATGGTGGTTTAAGGAATTCAGTGGCAGAAAAATGAGGACCTTCTGCACTGATGTCACCTGGGAGGCAAAGTCCTCCCTGAGCTGGCAGGAGGGGAAAAGGCAAGCCCTGACAGCTGCAGAGAAAGGCAGAGATGGGAGCCCTGTTCCCCTCATGCTCTCCAGCTCCGATGGGGCAGCCTGGCTCCCTGCGCCTGCTGGCAGGGCTCCTGTCTGCTCACCGTCTGCCCCACCCATGGGGTCAGCATTCTCAGACATATCGAATATATTAGGAAGGCTGTTGTGATTTTGTTTCCTGGGATTTAATGCCATATTGCACCACTTGATGTAATTTCCTTACAAATCCAGAGTATTCTGCCAGGGGAGCACTACATTTGCTCTGGTGATTTTTCTTCCCTGTTTTTCATCCAGTTAATTTCATGACGCCCTCCGCTCTGTGTTCTGACTGTTTTTACTCTTGAAGTTGCATATACCCTTTTGCCTGCTAATCTGAAAAGCATACAGTTTTCTGTCTTTTCTGGTTGTTTTGTGTAACTACGTCTCACAGTTCAGTCTGCCTTCCACCTCATTTTTATAGAACACGTTTTGAAGCTGGACTCTTTGCTGCAAGCCCACTTGTGAAAATATTCACATACTTTGCCTTGTGTAGTTTTTGGCTTCTCCCTCTCCAGATTACCTGCTCCTGCCTCCCCGTGATTAGGAGCTTTGAAGCAACTCTTACAGTGCGAACTAGAAAGTCCACTAGATCTTTCCTTTCCTTCCCTCTTCCCACGGCCTCGCTGCTTTCTCCTCGGGGCTTTGTCTTCGTTTAGCTTCCTCTCTGGGTCCTGTGCTCGCACTCTTCAGATCCCTCTCTGCTCCAAGCACCCAAGTCTTCACCTTCCTTCCAAGGACAAGAAGCAGGGGTACCTTCTTGGAGATACATACGAGTCATCTCTTTTGCAGTTCATAAGTCCTTACTGAGTAGCTACAGAGATAATGACGAATAAGGACGGGAGTAAACACGTAGTGAGAATTTCCCTGATAGGTGCATTCTTTCTGCTCTGTGAACCATTGTGGTCATCCTGCTCCAGAGAGCGTTGGTCCTGGTTTATAGACAGATGAACAAATCCCAGAGATGTTTGTGACTTCTCGAGACCTATTTTAGAGCCAGGACTGGAAACCATCCTTCCTGGCCCAAAGTTCAAGGGGGCGGGAGGTTATCATTGTATCGTCTGGACACTTCATGAGAGAGAGGCCCCATGACAGTCCTTGACTTGCACCGGTATCTTACAGTTGCTCTGATGTGAGGGTGGCTCCCTGGCCATCAGGAGTCTTTAGTCCTTGGGTCCAGGCAGGAATCTCCTTCACCACTAGGTGGCGATGTAGCAGCATCGCAAGTGGTCCCCACGCACATGGAAACGTTAACTTGGGGACAAGCCTTCTAGAGCTAAGGCGTTCGAAGTTTTTTTTTTTTTCTTTTAAAATAATTTCCTGACATAAAACTAACCATTTTAAAGTGACAATTCAGTGTCATTTAGTGTATTCACGATGGTGAGCAACCACTACCTCTATTGCTCTGCAGAACCCCTTAAGTGTTACGCAGATTCTTAACTGGGGAATTCTCCCCAATTCCCCCTTCTGTATCCCTGGCAACAGTCAATCTGTATTCTGTCTTGATAGATTTGCCTATTCTGGGTGTTTTTCTAAATAGAACCGTGCAGTATGTGGCCTTTTGTGTCTGGCTTCGTTCTCTTAACGTGATGCTTTCAAGGCTTATCCGGGTAGCATGTGTCAGTTCTTTGTCCCTTGTTATGACTGAATAATATCCCACCGTATGGATGTACAACAGTTTATCTCTTCATCCACTGATGGACATTTGGGCTCTTTCCACCTTTGGCCATTGTGAACCACGCTTCTATGAACGTGTACTTGAGTCCTCGTTTTCATTTCTTTGAGATATATACCAAGAAGGGAACTGAGGAGTCATTTGGTAATTGTGTTTTTAACTTTTTGAGGAACTCCTAAACTTTTGCATAGCAGCTGAACCATTTTGCATTGTCATCAGCAGTGTATAAGACTTTATTAACTTTTTTTGACCGTGATGTGTGAGAATGTTACATATTGTATATAGCAACCCTTGGTTATAGATGTATATGTGTGTGTGTGTGTGTGTATAATAGTAGTTTTATGAAACTGTGCTCAGCTTATTACTGCATGATGCACTCAGTGTTCTTCCTGTTCTATTTTAATAGAAAAACAGGCTGGTTTCAATCCACTAAATTAGTTCCACAACTCAAAGCAAAATGAAATCTTAAAAAATTAGCCGTTAAGATCAGAGTACTATTCCAAGTGTAAAAAATAACTTATCTCCTTTCCATTTGGATAGTCAAAGAATTTAGGTCATCCATTAATTTATCAATGCACAAGCTTGGGGGAGAAGCTTATTTAACTTATGAAAATGACATTTTATATAGTATATTCTTGAACATGGACAGTTTAGATCATATTCAAAGATGAGTTGTGTTGCATGTACTTGACAATGTGAGGATTTTAATTAGATGGTATTCTATAGTCAAGCAATAAATCTGAGTGTCGTACCTGTGGTTTCTAGGAAAAGTCCTGTGATACTTGTGATTTTCACTTACAAATAGTTCTTTATCGCTTGAATATTTCATAGTAGAGTTAAGATACTGCAGGGTGCAGTGGGGATGACAGGAAGAACAAGTGGTAGTAGAGGAAGAAAGGAGTACAATCAAGAGAATTGGAAGACAAGCAGGAGAAGCTTATCTAATGTGCAGCAATACTTTATTACCGTCTTCAAGAATCACCTGAAACTGAGCTCTTCTGGAAGATCTGGTGTTTTGGGAGCAGTGAAAGCCAGTGGTTAGAGGAAATTCTGTTAACAGGAGTGAAGGACTGATACAAGCAGGTCCATGGATACGACTGTGGGGGTTGATGGGCTGCTGCTGCTGTGGCTGAGATGGGAAAAAATTCTGTATTACTTTTCATTAACTTCTAAGTGAAATCTTCTGTTTTCTTTAATTACCAGTATAGGCAATAAACCTGGTGTTAGCAGTACCTTCAGCTTCACTACCAACTGAAATCAGAGAGAGTTTCATCCCATCACAGTTACTTTAGGTCAATTTCAGCATTGTTTATGTTCATTGTTTAAAAATGATAACCATTAAGCTCATCTCTTGATTGTGTTCAGTAAGCTATTAAAGAAATGGTTATATACAATACCATAATTTAAAATAATTTTATTTTTAAAATAATTTGATAGCTATTTTGAAATAACTGATTCTCCTTTCACACTGCTGGTGGGGATGTAAATTGGTGCAGCCACTGTGAAAAACCTCCAGTATGGAGATTCCTTAAAAAACTGAAAATAGAGCTACCATATAATCCAGCAATTCTACTCCTGGGTGTATATTCAGAGAAATATGAAAACACTAGTTCAAAAATAACTAGTTCCCTTATAAGCCCATGTCTTTGATCTCATGTAAACACATTCTGAGAAGGAGTCACTGGGCTTTGCCAAAGGGATTTGTGCCCCCCAAATAGTTCAGAACCCCCTAGAGCTGTCTTCCCAATAAGGGAGGCAGTACCACATGCAGCTTCCAAGCACGGGGGCTGCTGTGGCTGGTCCAAGCTGAGATGCACTATAAAATACGTAACAGATTTCAAATATTTCATGCAAAAAGAGAGAATACTTCACAAGTACTTTTTATTGCACACTGAATAATAACATTTGGGTGTGTTGGGTTAAATAAAATATATTGAATCTCACCCATTTATTTTTACTTATTATAAATGTAGGTACTTGAAAATTTTTAATTGCTTATATGGACATCACCTGCCTTGTGTCAGATGTGAGCGCCAATCCTGGCTCGATTCACATAACCAGCTGTTACCTTCATCATTGTTATTACTGCTACTCCAGCATGTCTAGCTGTCAGATCTCCATCCATTGGCATTTCCTCGTCTCTAAGAGTAAATGGATCTTCCTGACCCAGGGATTGAACTGCATCTCCTGAGGCTCCTGCATTTGCAAGCAGATGCTATACCATGAGCGTCACCCGGGAAGCTTAGAGAGCCAAAAGGGAGAGTATTGCTATGTTCATTCCAGAGTCAGCCTTCTTCCTAATACATTTCTTATTATCAGAAATGCCCACCATCTTATTGTACCCATAAACCCAACGGAAGCCCCGCAGTCTTTATCCTCCTTTACTGTTCTGCTACTCAACATTGTAAATGAACAAAAAATTTTAATTGTATACATGAGAGTAACATACCAAGATGATGATATAAGAATTCATAGGCAAAGTGATATATATTTTTTAATTTAAAGAAAGAGAAAAGGAGAAAATCCAGGGGATATTCCCTTGGAGATTAAAGAAGACGGAAATAAGTCTTGAGGTAGGGTGGAGTCCCAGGCAGACATTGCCACTCATCCTGTATTTATCCAGAGAGGCTGAAGTGGCATTTGGAGAAGACCCAGGCAAACCACCAGCAGATTCCTGGAGTTTGGAAATGGCCACTTAAATAGCAGGACAACCCTGGTGTGTCCCTAAAGTAAAAAACCCAGCAGGCTTTGTTCAGTAGCTGGGAGGGTGACAGTGTTTAAGAGGAAAGGAGTGAGGAGGGACCTCCCACCCTTTTGTTGGTCTGATCCATAAACTGATGGAGCTCTGAGCATCTTAACACTGGTGCCCTGGGAATACAAAGCCCTTTCATCTACAGAACCTCCTCTGAGATCATGAAACAACTTTGTGTAGACAGCAGATGCTCGCGTATCACGTGTATCTTATGGATGGGAGGGGACTAGCTCAGACGCACAAGTGGCTCGCAGTGGTCGTAAACGGGGAGAGGGGCCGACCGTGGGTTTAGCTTTCTCCATAGCTAACACTGTGGGGGTCAGATTCACGACCTCCCACCTCTTGTTTCCCTGGGCTTCTCAGAGTGACCTCACCCTCCCTGACCGTCTGCAAAGATCATTATTCTCCCTTCTGGCTCCTAAGCATTGGTATCTGCTCTCCCCACCAGCCTGTTAGTTAAGCTGTGCCCTTCCATCATTCAGCCAGTTTCTAACAGCCCCACCCTCCTACACAAAGCGCTGCCTGTCTGGTCGGAGCAGGGTGGCGATTTCCCCACCCTTTCTAAAAACATGCCTTGCGAGACTCTCTCCATCCTCCAAAATACACTCAACCCTTCACAGTTACGTTTCCTACCACGTTTGAACTGAGCCTGTGCAAGGAGCATCTATCTAATGTTGGTGTTTTCTCGTTCACCGCTGTTGGGCCCAGACCCCAGTGTACTACAGGCAGGAATCGGAGGGTCTGAACCACACGGCCCCAGGAATAGATGGTCATTTTGAATATTTAGTCAGTGATGCTCAGTGAGGCAGACTCTTATTTTTTAAGCTCTATTTCCAAATGAAGGGATATTCTGTATATCTTTTAATTGCTTCATTCAACTCTTCTTAATCTCAGTGGTGATAACCTGGCTTTGTGTTAAGTGCCAAGTCACTTCAGTTGTGTCCCACTCTTTGGGACCCTACCTGCCAGGCTCCTCTGTCCATGGAATTTCCCAGGCAAGAATACTGGGGTGAGTTGCCATCTCCTCCTCCAGGAGATCTTCCTGACCCAGGGATTGAACCCATGTCCCTTATGTCTCCTGCACTGGCAGGCAGATTCTTTACCACTAGTCAGCTGTAGTTTATCCCTGGTTTCCAGGATGTGTCTAGTTGTTATAGTTTTATCCATTTTCCTCTAACCTGATTAAATCACTTTGATATTGTCTCATTCGGTTCACAATAGACAACACTATCATTTTCATATCGATTTATTTAATTCCCAATTATTTTTTGGTCCTGTGTCAGCTTCTCCTACTCCGAAGCCAGTATGTGCTCTATATTGGATATTTTTGATGTTTATCAAAACATAGTTGAAAAGGTGAATCTTTTGCCAAATCTCAAAGAATAAATGCCAGAGATTTACATGAAATAATTTATTGCCCCGTGTCCTGCTTTCTTCATGATGTGGCTCCTCCCCATAGGATGGAGAAGCAAAGGCTGGCTTGCCCAAGAGGTGAGGCAGTTGAGGATAAGAACCAGCGTCCTTCATTCAGCAGAGATGTGTCCAAGGTCATAGTATCAAGGTCAAATTTAGGAGCACGATAAAGAATTTCCTGATTTCCAATCATTCAGCTATTGTTGGTAGGTAACTGTAAGTATGGGACCCTACCTAGAAGAAGGAACAAAATTTCAGCATATATAAAATGTTAAGTAGTATGGATATAAAAAATAATCAAAACTTCTGACTTTTTTCCAATTTCATTGACTTTGTATAGATTTCAGTGACTGTATACAATAAATGGTGCCTTTGAGGAAAAGTTGATCTGACCCTTATGACTTAAACTCTCATATTTATTTTTATGCATGAAATTGGGAATATGAGTGGGAAGTACTCAATTTTTATCACTAAATAATGGAAGAAATAGCTTACCATACTCAAAACTTTTAATGTAACTATGAGAAGGCTCCTTTTTGGTTTGTTAAATTACCAGGCTTATGGGGAAGAACCAACATTTTCTTAGTTCTCATTTAGATGGCAAATAGTGTTTGGGGAAAAGTGATGATTAATATAAATAAAACTTTTTTTACTTTAAATATTATTGTGCATTTTTGGTAAATAATGATGTGCTAAGCAAATGTCATTTTTCACTTCTTCAGAGAAGATTTAAATATTTTATAGCAAGTGCCATTTTTTACTTAACAAAGGGCTTAATATTTTATAACCTTACATTGTTAGCTGTTGAAGCTAGTTATATTGGAGCTGTTTGCATCTCAGTGTAAATGGTACTTCAGGTTGCTGGTGGTATATGAAAGAAGAGTAGGCAAGTTATCAGTGCCTTTGTGATAAAGGTCAGAGGAGGTAACCTTTCCACATTTTCTCTTTACATGCACATCTGTCTGAACAATATTAAATACATGTGCCTTATATTTACTCTGCAGAAATTGAGGTCAAATCTTTATACTTGCAAAATATATATGAACCACAGCATCTCTTGGGTTGGGCTCTAGGTTAATAATATCCAAACATGCAGGCCCTACCATGAGAGGTTAACAGGAGGAGTAAATTAGATAAATATTGAGCAGACACTAAGCTAACCAGAACCTCTGCTCAGCTTTACCCTAGGCACTGGAAGTTAGCAGCACTAAAACACTAAATAATACTTTTTGTATGTGTATATTTAAGCTTTCTTTATCTTTGCAAAAATTCAGCCTTCCCTCAGTAGCCAGCAGAGGTGGGTGGCTAGAGGGCTGGACCCTCTGTGATGAGCAGGGTCCCTCTCTGCCCCTTTCTCTAACCTGGCTCTGGAGTGAAGGGGGCGTTTTGTGCTGGGTGTTCTGAGTTCATTGCCAGCTGTAGATGGCTACTTAACAGTTGTCATCTTCCTGTGCCTTCACTTAATTCTCATAAAGAACTCGTGTGATAAGGGCTATTTTACAGACAAGGAAACCCAGGCCACCAGATAGATACCCGTACCTTAGACCCAACGTCCAGTCCTTTGTCGCATCCCCTGGTTCCATGTGAAACCCCTTTGTGTGGGAGAGGTGAGTGAAGAAGAAAACTGGGTTTTGCTGCTGTTTTTTAATGAAAACAATTTTAGGAGACACGATTTTCCTTGTTTATGTCTGAATCTGTGTAGCAACAAGCTGCCTTAATGAAGTTCTGTCGTGTTCAAAAAAAACTTAAATGTCTTTCAATTCATTTCAAAGAATTATTTGTACTGGAGAGTAATGAAGTAAATGTTTTCAAAACTTGTAGAATCTATTTTTGGGAAGATTTGTATATGGGGTTGAATTTTTTTTTAAAGGAATGATTATCATATTTCATGTTTATGAGATGAACGTTTCTGTGGCATCACTTATTTCTTTCTCTAATTTCTCAGCATAGGCTAGATCAGCCCAAATTATGCACAGACCAAAATAGCAGCTTGTGATTTATGTTGATCATTTGTTCTTTAGATCGTCTCTAAAAGGTCTCTTACTTCTACTGCTTAAAGAAAAACAAAGCCCTTTCTCCACAGTTGTCTCCATTGATCTCAGCTGCTGTCTTGCCAACTCAGTCCAGGCGATGCTTAATTTGACTTGCAATTGTTCTTATAAAGAAGCCACGTGTGGAATGGTAGGGATGTGATATATCTGGTGCTGTTTTGGAATTTGAAACTCCAGACCAAAAATTGATAAAGGAATTTTTTCTTGCATTAAGTGGTTTTCCTTTGTTTCCTCAGGACACTGGTAAGACATTTCTCCTCTGCCTCATACGCTCTGTGCATGCATGTACATGTCACTTTGTGACAATAAGTAACACGTGTGTAGCCACGTGCAGCCATCCACAGGGAAGGGGGCTGGATTCCAGTGCCAACCCAATCAACTCAATCAGACGCTTTCAAATCATTAGGTAATGGCTCGTCACGTTGGCGAGCATCCAGATGGTTTGCCTGGCTTTGTTTTTGCCTTTTTTATTTTTTTGAGCACCACACATTTCAGTCTCAAAATTCTCAGAAAAGGGAAAATTAAATATGAATTAGAACAGAAACCAATTGCACTTCTTGGTGATAATCAGAATCCAGGCAGGATGTGAAATGCTATGGGTTGTAAAATTTAATCCACGAACCTTTTACCACCTTCATCTCAATGCCACCCAGCAATCTGGGGCCTAAGATGACCACTTGACCTCTGCCTCCTTGATACATACTGTGTTCTCAGTTCCTGCGGCACCACTCCAGGCTACCTTCAGTCTCTTAGGAATCTGGATCACAAAAAAGCACCCTTCTGGTGGGTTGGGGCTTCCCCAATAGCTCAGCAGCAAAGAATCCTCCTGCAGCGCAGGAGACAGAGGAGATGTGGGTTCTGAGCAACTAGGCACGCACCTGTGGGTTGAGTAAAGGGTGGATGCAGCCCCACCCCAGGCTGGACACAGCCCGTTACCACCCCTTTACCAGCTTGGAGAGTGGAGTTCAGACTAGATTTCCACCCTCCCTTGCCCCACCCCTACCACAAGTCAAGCATCCCTTAGACAGAATACAACCTGTGCAAGGAATCAGATCAAGGTGAAAAATGATGGCATTCTTCTCTAGATTGCTTTTGGGTTGGGCTTCAGCCCCCAAGGAACAACTTCCTCTGGCCTAAAGCTGGACAGGAAGGCAGTGAGGAATCCTGGAGAGCCAGGGGCCCAGCTGAGAATTTTAAAAGTTTTAACAGGAAGAAGAACCTTTAGGATTGTGTCCTGAAATGCCCCAAGACACTATCAATACAATGAGCTCTCTTTCCAAACTCCTTACACAAAAGACAAGCACCCCACCAAGAATTCCAAGCTTTCATCCGTACTATCTTCGTTAGTGATAACGAAGGTCTTGGCATCTCTTTCTGAACTTTCGCTAAAGAAGCTGGTAAGCATGATTCTGGTCTTGCTTATGATTGAAGTAAATACATATAATTTAGAATAAATGACTCAGGCTCTAAAATTTGCCAGGCCTCAATTTTATCAGCTGTATGATTTTCACCTTTGACCTTATTTTATGCCTCTTTAAACCTCCATTTGCTCATCTGTAAAATGGGGCTATTAATAGCACTTGTCTTCGGGTGAAGATTAAATATGATAAAGTAGGGACTTTGAGTGCAATATTGTGTGCATGCGTACTCAGTCACTTCAGTTATGTCTGACTCTTTGCAACCTCATGGACTGAGCCCACCAGGCTCCTCTGTCCATGGGATTCTTCAGGCAAGAATGCTGGAGTGGGTTGCCATGCCCTTCTCCAGGTGACCTTGCTGACCCAGGGATCGAAACTGCACTCTAATACTTTTCAATAAATGCAGATGGTGTCATTAATAGTTATCACAGTCTCAGGTCACTTTCTGACTCCCTCCTCTCTCTCTGATACCATTTCCCTAAGGCCTCCCGTTTTTCCTGTATTTCTGCTGCTTTTCTCTTGGCCCCCAACATTGCTGCCTAATTCCTAAAGATTCATGTTCTCCTAAGATTCTTAAAGAAGGGTTCCTCTTTTTACAGATACAAAAGCTGAAATAGCTTTAGTTCATCTTAAATGATGACTGACGTCTTTTAAGAAGCCAGGGGTGCCTTCAGATTTTGTATTCTAAGTACCTCTGTCCAGGTGCCCATTCTGACTACATTTTTAAAGTAAGTACTCCACCCTCACCTACCTAGAGAGAGGAAACAAAAGGATAAATGTCTTATCCAGGCTTGCAGCAGGTGTCATTCTATTTGATTTTCAGGGCTTTCAACAAAACAAAAGGCCTTTTCTGTTCTTTCACAATATATGCTCTCTTTAAAGGTACTTGAATGAGAAAAAAAGCCTACACCGACCAGATTTCTGGTTCTAATGGACAATAACTGGGCTGTTGGTTGCTGATTCATCTTCACAGGGAAAACTAGATGCCATTAGAAATATTTTTTTTCTAAATAGCATTTAAAATTTTATGATAGCTTCCTCTTGAAATACTGTATATGAGTGGCATTCTCAACAAATTAATACGTTTAATATGATAGTCACGTGTATTTTTAACTCCTAAAAAATATGTTTATAATAGGAAAGTTCGATTCTAGAGTCCCTAAGAGTTCATAATAAATGTCAAGGTAACAAAATTTAATTGTTTACTCTATGCAAGGCACTATGCCGAACACTTTCATAATGTCATTTAATCCTTCCAGCAAGTCAGTGAGATCAGTACCACTATAATCCCCACTTTACAGATGAGGAAATTAAGGTTTAGTGAGGTTAATAGCTTGCCCTAGATCTTATAGCTAGAAAGTTCTGAAGAGTTTTGAGAGGCTTTGTGCTTATTAACTCCAAGACACCCTGAAGCTTTCCTGTTCATTATTGCCATCCACAGTGGGGGAGGCACCAGAAATGGGGGCATGGATATTAGTTTTTGTTCTAAAATGTAACAACCAATTAGGTAAATCCTTTGGGTCCTGTTTCGCCTAGAATCCATATATTCAAAGTACAGGTGATAAAACGAAATTAGCTCATTAACTCTGGTAAGCATGTAAATGAAAACTAAGTCAGTCTGAGGACACTTTAAGAGAAGATAGTACTGATGAATGGTTGGAATTCTTGGTGGGGTGCTTGTCTTTTGTGTAAGGAGTTTGGAAAGAGAGCTCATTGTATTGATAGTGTCTTGGGGCATTTCAGGACACAATCCTAAAGGTTCTTCTTCCTGTTAAAACTTTTAAAATTCTCAGTCTTAGAGAAAGTATACTCCCTGCCATTTGTCAAATGAACAGTTAATCCGGGTTGACTTTTGAGTGGGGGAGGGGCGCTCAGATTTTTTTGTGAAATAATTATTAGCATAGTTTATCAATCCCATTGCAAAATGTTGATCATAAATGAACTGGGGATGGGGGTAGGATTCGTGGTTTATAAGATTGTTTAGGCATATCCCACCTGCTCAAACGTCGCCTGTCAAGATTAAAGTATTGCCTCCAATCCCCTAGCCAAGCTAAATAACAACATGAAACCAAACTAAATGAAGTCAAGACACCTGATAACAAGATTTCATGGAGGAAAAAAGCCATTGTGCAGCCAGGAATACAGTGCGTTTGCTTATCTTTTTAATACAAATAAAAAATAAGCTTTATTGGGCTCGGGGATTTTTAGAATACACAGGCTTGCCGGATGCATCGTGGAGCCTGGCGTTCTGTACACGAGCTTACGTGGCTGGTACTGTCCCCTTCGGATGCACCCGTTGGTAGGGGGGGTGGGTTTCCCTCAAAAAATGTCAGCATTTCTGGGAGGGAGCAGCACAGAAAGGAGGGGAGGGAAAAGCCCCGGCCGACATCCTGTTGTTATCAAGCTCTTCACTTGCGGAGAGGCGGACGGAGGACGCTTTTCAGATCCACCACCAGATCCAGGGGTGCCACTGGGCCGCCGTAGTTGTGTGGATTCCGGGGACGGACGCGGGTGGGGGAGCGCGGCCGGTGCACCCCGCGGGGGGCGGGGAACGGGGAGCGGGGAGCAGCTCACCCGGAGCGGGGCTGACCGGCGAGGATCTATCCGCAGGAGCTGGGAGGTTCTTCCCACGGCTGAGTCGGGGGCCCGGACTGTGGGGGCGGGGGCGGAGGAGGGGGGACCCTCCCTGCGCATCCCTCCTGGCCCATCCCTCGTGCATCCCCAGCCCAGCGCGCTGGGGTGCCGTGGGGCACCCCCCCACGCTCACCCCGTGCAGGTGGGACTTCCTTGGCCCCGTACCTGCCGGGCGGAGCGTGTGGGCCACCGGCGGCCGGCGTCGCTGGCACTGGCAGACGCCTCCCAGGGCTAGAGATCCGCACCCAGCGAATAAGCAGCCAGTCTTGGACCGGGAGGAGGAGCGGCCGAGCATCCCTCTCCCGCTCTGCCGCGTCCTTCTCATGAGGACTCGCCGGAGGTGGACCCGCAGAGCCAGCCTCCCGGCCGCTGACCCCGCTTACATCACGAACCTGTGACCAGCGCATCCCTCCCACGCCCGGTACCTGCTCCGCGCGGCTCACGGTCCAGCCCCGGGAGCAGGCTCTTTGTATGCCGCCGACATGGCCAGCCAGCAGGATTCCGGTTTCTTCGAGATCAGTATCAAATATTTACTGAAATCCTGGAGTAATAGTGAGTAACAGAAAATAAGCTTTTGTTTGTTTGTTTGTTTGTTTGCTGGGTGTTGCGTAAGATCTGAGCAATAAAAGCCTCAACTGAAAAGCATAGGCTTGTGAGCCCAGGAAGTTTTTTCTTTCTTTTTTTTTTTTTTGCTTTCATCTGCTATGAAAATCAAAATGTCAGAGACTGAACTAGCCTTCCTGAAGTGCAGAGGCTGTGGTGGAATTACGGTAGATGTGGTTTGATTAAATGTTCAAGTGAGATGGCCCTTCAGACTCTTGGTGAGGGCAGGACTGGGTATTCCAGGCTGCATTTCCTGCTTGGTGTGTGTTTAATGTGCTCAGGTTTTATCGAAATGATTTCATGAAGTGTCAAAGGGGTGTGGCAGGGCTTCAGAGTGCTTCATAATTGTTTTATTAGGGTATTGTCTAAAGAAATAGAAAGTACTTAATGGTCCAAAACCTGGCTCCTCTTTTTTGAATATAGAGGCACTTGCAGATTTATTTGGTCTCTTCCTTGACCATGTGGTTGGTGTTCAGAATTATAATAGTATATACTATTAATATAATAGTAATTAATACTTGAATTAAAAAAAGAATCCTGATGTTTGTCATAGTCCAAATAATGTGCTTTTCTGAAACATAAACAAGTGAGTTGCTGACCGTAAAATCATTTATTAGGATATCAGAATGTTATGGCTTCTGAAGTTAGGGTTCTGACCTACTTAAAGCTTTTAACAGGAAGATCTTTCAAAAAGACAACCTCTAAGGCATCATGGATCTGGAATCAAATTAAAATGAGGCCTTCAGGTGATCAGTGATGCCTTGCATTTTCTGAACAGTTTAAAAACAAAGTCTTCTCTATTTCACCGATCAGCCTTTGTACTTGGCTTTGGATTAAAAGACTGGCTGGTATTACAGATCCTGAATTGTTTGAAATTAAAAGAAAAATTTTTTTTCCAAGAAAAATTTTATGTTGTATTCCATGCATACTGATTAACCTACCTGCAGGTCCAAGAGCTGGTGATTAATTATCTCCTACACAAATGACCTGTGGACAAGATTGCTCGTATATAAACAAAACCGGGGCAGGAGAACCTGTGACTTAATTGCTTTGAAAAAAGAGAGTACCTTCGGCAGGAAGGTGTTCAGGAATATGCGTCTCTAAATGCTATCCATAGAAACCATCTTTTCCAGGTCATTTTGCACGACTGTATCCACCAAGGGGCTTATCTGAAGCTGTTTTTCTACAAGTGGGAAGCCATTTGGGAGTAATACTGTCACCCCAACAACATTCCTTTGTTACAATCATAATTCATTTATCTTGGATTCATTATTTGTGTTACTACTTCACACATAAGGATGAATCTTCTTTGTCTATTCCCCACTTTGATTAGTGACAAGACTTGGACATACAAGGTTCTTTATGCAGTTTTCCAATATCTGAAAAGACTTACTGCGAGTTTGAAATCCGTGTGTGATACTGAATCATTATTTTGAGTGGGTTAAGGCCAGATTATTTTCTTCTGTCAATTTCTGTCATTGCCTCATTAGATAGAAAATTATGTTGGGACAACCCTGAGGCCAGTGGGATTTCTTTTAAAACCTTTCTCCGCTTGTCTATTTTCAGATTATTCTAGACAAAGCTTATATTCTCTGCCCCCTTCCTAAACTCTCTCCGTTCCCCAACCCTGAGCTCACATCAGGAGATGGTTCAAAATGACTGTTCATTCCTACTTTGAGAGTGTCTGGGACACAGTTTTGAATTCTTTCATTCATTCAGCAAATGTTTACTCCAGACCTACTACATGCCAGGCTGTGGAGCTACAGAGGTGAATAAGACACAGCATTCGCCCTCAATCTTAATTTCTTTATTGTACAAGAGTGAACTTGGTAATTTCGCTAGTGTGCCTTTGCGGGGAAGTCAGAATGTTTGTCAGTCCTTTCTTAGGAAGAGGAAATACACCTTAGGTTGAGTCTTCTTTAAGCTTGGTGCAACACTGTATCTCTCAGTTTTACATGTTTTCAGTGGCCAAAAAAGAGAGAAAGGAATTTGTCTGTGGAAGACAAAGTGAAAAATAGAAGCTTTAGGGAGCTCAGCCTGCTCAGGGCCCCAAGGCTGAGAAGATGCATCTTGGGGTGGGCGGCTTGTTGGCCCAGCATCACAGGTTTGAGAGGTGGGGACACCCCGCCCCCAGAATGGAGAATAGGCCTCTAATTATGCAGTGGGGTTTATTTATGAAAGTGCGACAATTAAAAACCAATAAAACAAACTCTATAACTACATCTGACTGCTTTGCAAGGTGGTCATAAGAGCAAAGATGCTTCCTTGAGCATTTACCAGGTTAAGAGTTACATCTTTTTTTTTTTTTTTTTTAATGGCACGTTGTGATTTTGTATATACTTGTCTCCCCTGAAGAGTGAACAAGTCAATTACATCAGTCATTGCCTGGTGAGGTGTCTTAGCTTTTCTTTAACTGTTCATTTTGACACTCCCTTCTTCACAGGCTTGCCCTCTCTGTCAGCCTGCACTTTCATTTTAATGGAGTTGGAAATTCAAAATGGCCTTGATGTTTGGAAATAAAATGTCTTTTGCAGACTTCACTGCTTTCCTTATCCGCCTGGACACCTGTCCCTGTTTGCTCCTTTCCCACTCTTATCCAGGCCTATCCCAGCTGGTCAGTGATTCTCACAGGTGCGCCCCCTTGATGTCCGCCGCCATGGCTACCATGGGCCCTCCCTGGTTTAACCTGGAATGTCGCAGCGGTCTCCACCTGGTCCACCTGACGTAGAGCAGCCTGGAGGGGCTTCCGCCAGCTTTTCAAAGACTTCGTCTCAGCTCTTCTTGCCCCCGATTGTCGGTGACCACCACACAGGACCCTCTTTGAGTTCCTTGTTTATAGTCTCCTGCTCCAGCTGTAGTTAATTGGCTGCCCTCTCTGTGTTTTAGCAGCTTGCTCTCCAGTCCATGCCTGTACACACGTTGGCCCCCTAACCTGGTATGCCCTCACCTGGAACAGGCAAGCTGCAGAACCAGGCAGACTTGATCCACTTATCTAGCTCCTGCATTTGTGATGCCTTGGACAATCCATTAACTACTCTCCGCCTCAGTTTGCTCATCTGTGAGGTGGAGGCAACAACAATACCTCACAGTAAGTGAGGCATTAAGATGTCAAGTATTAATACGTAGCACAATATCCGGCACATTGTGAATCTCAATAAGCGTTAAAAAAATATGAATGTATTCCAATACTTCCCCCTCTTCTAAACCCACTTAAAATCAAACTTAGACCGTTTTTCACCTGAGCATTGACAGCCTCAGTGGATTCTGTGAATAGTCAGTATTTACTAAAACCTCTTGCTTTGGGGCATTCATTTTTCTAGATTTCCTTTTTAACTTTACCCCCTCCCCCTTTTCCACCTCAGCTACTATTGGAATATGCCTACCTTCCCTAAGTACACACCTTCCAGCAGCGTGGGAGATGGCCTGGGAATATTCTCAGTGGCCGAAAGTCACCTTGGCCTTCCAGGTTTGCTACAGAAAAATGTTTAAGGCAGGTAGTTCCCATTTGTTTTATGGAAAGGAGGGCTTGCTTTGTATGGAGTCTCAGAGCTGGTATGTAGGCTTGCCCACCTATCTGAAACTTCTAACCAGTATTCCTTTGTTTCACACTGCCACCCCCACCCCCACCCCCACCCATAATATCCAGTGAACGTGGAGCCCAGTGGATGAAGGGGCCTTCAGGGTTCTTTCAGTGTCTCCATCTTTGCAGGGCAGGGCAATTTGTATGCAATCCTGACAAACCTTGCAAACTCCATAGAGATAAGAAGCCTCTGAATGTCTGTTAGTGCTTTCAGGGAATGGGAATTTTATTGACAAATAAACTGCTCTAGGGAACTGAACAAGCCCTGGGCCCATTTTGGAAGGGACCGCTGTACATTTAAGAGAAGACAATGGCACCCCACTCCAGTACTCTTGCCTGGAAAATCCCGTGGACGGAGGAGCCTGGTAGGCTGCAGTCCATGGGGTCTCGAAGAGTCGGACACGACTGAGCAACTTAAAATGACTTGTCTTGTAGACAGACTTCATTTAGTGGAAGAGCTGGGTGTGGCATTGCTCAGATATGGGTGAGGTCGTGGTGATAAAGGCAGTGTTTCTGTCTGCTGCAGAAACACGGTTAGTATATGGTCAGCTCTGAGGACGAAGAGAAGCCACGTGCAAGTGAGGATTGGAAACACGTCCCATTCCCCACCGAGCAGTATTTAGTGATCCCTGTAGATGTCACAGGATACCACAGAGATGCCATGAGAAAGCCTTAGACATCTCCAGGTGGTAGTTTAGTTTGGTAGAGTGGTTTTTTTGAGGGCCGAGGGAGGAAGGTGGGAACTGTGCTGGGTCTTCACTGCTGCGCGGGCTGTTCTTTAGTTGCAGTGCAGGCCTTCTCATTGCAGTGGCTTCTTGAGTTGTGGAGCATGGGCTCTAGGGCACGCGGTTTCCGTCATTTCGGCTCCTGGGCTCAGGCTCAGAAATTGTGGTACATGGGCTTAGTTGTTCACGGTATGTGGGGGTCTTCCTGGACCAGGGATCAAACTTGTGTCTCCTGCAATGGCAGGTGGATTCTTATCCACTACACCACCAGGAAAGCCCCTGCTGCTGCTGCTGCTGCTGCTAAGTGGCATCAGTCGTGTCCGACTCTGTGCGACCCCATAGACGGCACCAGACGTCGAAAGCTGAAGAGGTTAGCCAGGTTGCCTGAGTCCAGCAGAGCAGTACAGCTCAGGTGCAAGCACCCCCACCTGGCTCTTCTAACAGTGGGGAGCACGCAGCACTGTTCAGGCATCTAGAGGAGAGTTACCCTGGGCTCCTGTTCCCATTTCACATCAGCTAAAATAGTTGATGGTCCTGATGAGAAGTGGAACCTCAAATCAATACCCACTCTCTCCAAGGAGAAAGAGTTGATGTATGCTGGGTTTATGATGAAAGCAGATTTGAGGTTTTTATTTGCTTTTAAGGGTTTAGTTTTTAGGTTGAAATGCATGAAAAATCCTAGAATCTGGAGTAGCAGCAGCTGCCACAGTGCCCTGAGGGCCCACCTTGTGTCAGATGTTTTACTTGGTAATTTATATGTAGGGCAAACCACATCATTGTCCGAACTGAGACACTTTTGAGTGAAAGTTAATAATTACGCAGGGATACTAGGCATGAACAGGGACTGCCCTGGGCAAAGGAGGGCATATGACCACTCTGTTTATTATCTTTACTCTTTCCAGTAACCCTACAAGGTTACATATTGTCTGTACTTTACAGGTGAAAATCAGAAAAATTAGTGTCGAAAAAATGACTTGCTCAAAGCTAGGATGGTAGTGAAGTGCCATCAGCCCCTCCCCGAATCCAGTGATAATCTCGTTTTTTAAAAATGACCCACAGAATGACCAAAGGATCAAGAACACTTTGGGCAATGTAGTGCTTTATAGGTATTTTCATTCTTGTTGACTGACTGAGTTACCCAGTTCTTAGCCTCTTCCTTCCCTGTGTACCTTTGAAGAGCTCTCTCCCTCTCCCCACCTACCCCTCCTCTCTTTTTCTCTTTCAAGATGGAGAACATCATCTCCTTAGTACATAGCTGTTTGAAAGACTTAAGTATTAACAATTCTTTACTCTCATTATTAAATACAATACATAGGCAGCTCTGCACCCTATGGTCATTTCACACACATGCACTCACCAAAGATGCATGTAAAAGGGTACATTTCTTCTAGTAGAATAGTTTATGTTGATTTCCCCCATTTCTAAAAGTTATTAAATACATAGTTAAATAACTCAAATACATAAGAATGTATTAATGGTCTTCTTTTAGAATTGTCCTTTGCTTGTTGAGGTTTCTCTGCTATGTTGTGGGTTTTTGGTTTTTTTTTTTTTTTTGAATCAGTAGCAAACTCCTAATTGTCTTTATCAGAGAGAACAGGGAGACTATTTCCAAGGATGATGGAGATGTGTCTGTAACTTGGGTGTCTCAGCTTACCTGATAGCTCTGGTCTCTGCCACTGTAAACTAGCCCTGTTGCCCACAAGACTGGCCACCCCAAATGATTCAGTTTTAGCTTCTTTGCCTACTTTTGCATGCTGCTTGGAGAAGTTGTCAGCAAGAACTGAAATAGTCCGAAAGGCAAACGGTAGTAGGTAAGGAGGAGAGATGACCTGGATATTTTTACAATCTGGGAACCACCCAGAATATTTGAGAAGGTTGCCAGTATTTAGATGTTTCAACTGATACAACATGCAAATATGCCCTTTATTTAAAAGACATCTGTTTCAAAACAGTGTAATACCCATAACTCACTAGTTCACTTTTGGGTACAGTTCAAGGAATTGAATAGATTCCATGAGTCCTGATCATCTTATTGGTTACATCTTTATTTTTGAGCCTGGTGGGATACTTCGAATGAGCTGGCTTCAGAAATAAGTTTGAGTTGATGAGAAATGACATTTTACTTGTGTTGGAGTTATTCCATAGATTGACAGCTCTGAATATAACCTTTTGTGCAGGTTTTTTTTTTCATACTAAACCTTAAATTTATTTAGTGTCTTATAATCTGCTCAGCACCTGCAAACACTACATTACCTCATTTGATGAATTTGATGCATTGATTAGGAATAAACTAGCTTATTGAATGTTCCTGATTTGGGATAATAAGGCTTAATCTTCCCAAAGTTTATCTTCTCTGGCATGAGATACCCATATGGCAGCATGTAGGTATATTTTGTGAGTTTTCAGATCAAATGAGCAAATAATGATCTTAGTCCGTGGGCTTTACCTTTGCATGGGACTTTTGAAATGCAGTATAGCTTGGCATTTGTCACCTAAGGTACACAGAGGTAAGTCCATCCAAAACACATCTGTATGAAAAGTTCCTGAATTTATTTGTACCCTAGCATTTCTTAGTTTCTTTTAGACACTTAAACATTTCAAATATTCTACAATATGGTGCCTTTTGGGTATCACCCACTATTTGCAGATGACCCCAGGGCAGAAGGTTTAGCAGGCATCCACTTCCTGGAGAATGGCATTTATGGAAAAGATAGTACACAGCCTTATCTCCTTTTCTTTGTACTAATCTCTCTCATTTGATAGGTCCCATTCATCATGTTCACTTCAATATTCTTCCATTGTAGAACTGTTGGCTGTATGAATAAAAGAATGCTGTCTCTTTGAGCTGAAATGCATCTCCCAGTTTTGGAGGAGAAATGGAAATAGCCTTTTCCATTAGAACGTTTTAATTTACTCTTTAATGCTGCTTTATATTCACACTCAAAAACTTACTATCTTAGCATCAGCTTTTCTTGGTTATTACTCCAAAATGCTTTGCTTCTTGATACTGTCAGTGAAGCAAGGCAGACACTATCCATTACTTCTTTCTTCCTGAGCATCTTCTGTGCACTGGACACACTGCTTTGGGAGCGTCATCGCTCATTCAGACCTGGATCCCACCATCAAAGGTCTCAGAGTTTCCCTTCTTTCCTTTTTAGATTCAGAATACAGGACGATTAATGCAAAAGTTCCCAGGACTAGGAGAGGATCCAGTGATATTTCAGAAAGATTGTGTGCCCTAGAGAATTTTATTTGGGAGGAGGTGTTTGAAAGATTCTGTTGATGTTAACTTTCTGGATGTATTTCACTGCGTCAGAGAATTATTGGAAGCCTGGTGTTTACAGGCAAAGTCCTGTGAGAACATTTTCCAATATTCCATTCTAGCAGGATGGCTGAAGGAGAGGAGGAAATGTAAATTATTTACTCTGGAACACTTAACCAGATGTCAGTATTTGGGAGAGCAAGGGTTTCAGACATTCTTTACCTTAGAAAAATGTGAAGAGGAGTTATGATGTTTATCAGAATTTTGGCATGGGACTAACTTAAAGCCATTATATTTCATTTGAGGTGGATCGCTCTTTAGAATATTTGGGGGCTTAAGAGAGAAGGGATGTGTGTGTGTGTGTGTGTGAGACGTATATTTCTATAAGTTGTTTAATGATCATATATCTCACCTATATTATTACAAACACTTCTTACTTTTTTACAGAACACACAAGCACAAGCATTTCAGTGTTAGTCATCCAAAACTCCAGATGCTAAGTAGTGAAAGTTTATATTCTGCCAGCATATCAGACTCTAATGAGTCTGATTTTGGTTTAATTCCTTTCTACTGTTTTAGTCATTTGATGAGCTACAGATGGAAATTTAAGCCAAAGCGGTAACATTTCAGCTAATACTTTTTATGCTGCTGTAAGAACTTGTTGTCATGTCAATTTAAGAGAGCTGAAGTCTTTTTCAAGAAGGCATTCAAATCTACATTAAGTGCTTTTATCAACTCTAATTTGATATACAACTCTAACTGCCTCTGCTGTTCTCAGTTGCAAGGTGCACAGGAGTTTAGCAGTGAAGACAGCTTTGAAATTTCTAGGATTTGTCAGCTAATGCCACAAGCACAACATTATAGAATATACAGTTAAATCTCTGTTCAGTTGTTTTTGTCCTAAGTTTAAGAAACACTAGGCTGACTTCTTTGAGTTAGGATTTAAACAGGTAAATATGTATTTTGGCAACCATGAAAAGGAAAGGGTATTAGATTAACTAGGGTAATACTTTAGTAAAATTCCATTTGAATGTCATTTTTATGTAGGAAGGATTTGGCAAATCAGGAAAATGATATATTATGTAACTGTCAAATCAATAAAATGCTTCAATTGTGCAAAGACAAGATTAGGTTTTCCTTCCCTGTTTTTCTCTTATTTTTCTGTGTGTGACCTTGATCATCTCCTTCCCTCATTTCCTTACGTGAAAGGAACAAACCTGACTGTCTGTAGCTGTTTTGTGTGAAGGGTTTTGAATGCCGCCACTGAAAAAAAGAGGTTTATGTCAACATCGTAATATTTGTCAGTTATTTCTCCCGCTCCGTTAAAGTCAGATTGAAGGAGGGTGAGCTGTAGGTTTTTGAACTTGACTGATAAGTGGAGACCCATCTCTGACTTCCCCAGCTTGGTCAGTTTCTTGAGCTAACCAGCTCTTCAGTATCCTGAATAAGATAAAGCTGTCGCATTATACAGCCGACTGGGTTCTTTCCGTTGTTATTTTTACAGCGAAGTGACTGTGTGTCTAACTCACGGAGTTAGTTTGAACAGGGTTGTCTCCGATCTGAGGGGCTGGCATTCTTCATCTGGAGACAGGCATTTCTTTCTGCACAGCAAGATACGGTGTTTATGGAGATGGCTGGCGTTCTAGAGGCTACAGTCCAAGGATACTCTCCTAGGTTTTAGCAGATACTGTATTTCGGTTAAGCCATACTGAACTAAAGTTCATAAGGATGCAGGGTTCTATTAGGAAATCTGTCTGAAACATTGTTTGGTTTATTATACTGTTGACCTTTACTTCATGCTTGCAGCTAGGTAGAAAGCTTTGTGACAGCTTTAAAGAATCTTAAGACTGGAAAAGTTGCTCTAGCTGAGTAGCTTGCCTATGACTTTTTTGGCAGATTATAAGCAGTTAGTTTAAAATTTACAGGTTAGAACACCAATGAGAAGATAAATTGCAGTTTTCCTTTAAGAAATAAAAAACCTGCTTTTCAACCTTTAAGTTTTTGAAAACCATGTTTCTAACAAAATGAGGCCTTGCAGTTGAAAGACAACATGGACTTAACCTTAGTATTACATGTACTATGTCAGCACCCTAGAATTAATCGTCTATTTTTCTTTATTTTAGTTGAAGTATAATTGATGTACAGCAGCGTATGTTGCGGGTGTACTCATAATTTTTAAAGGTTATACTTCATTTGTAGTTATTATAAAATAGTTGCTATATTCTCTGGGTTATACAGTATATCCTCGTAGCTTATCTTGTACATAATAGTTGGTACCTCACATCACCAATTCCATGAACAGGAGTTTGAGCAAACTCTGGGAGATGGTGAAGGACAGGGAAGCCTGGTGTACTGCAGTCCATGGGGTTGCAAAGAGTCAGACACAACTTAGCAACTGAACAACAATAGCAGCAATAGTCTCCTACCTCTGTATTGATCTACTTTTTTCCAGTGAGAATCATGGCTTCCTTGGTGAGTCTGTAGAGAAGCTCACCCCCGGATGGGCCACTCTGGGTCTTTGGTCCTCCTCCTTCTTGATTTAATGGTGACCCTGAGGCCTGACCTCATCTTTTCTTCCATGACAACCTGTCCTTTTTCTGTTTTACTTGATTGAATACGATTGCTAGCAAACAGGAAAATGAGACATTTTAGTCTTGCCTTCTGATTTTGCATTCCATTTACTAAACAAATCCCCAGTCCTTATCATTATGGGAAAGGTAATCCTAGTTTATGCCAATTGAGATATCCATTTTGAAGGTATTTGAAAACTTGGCCCATTTTCAACTTAAGAAAAACAACTAATTTTTAACTAACAATTTCAATGCTTGAACTTTAAGAAAGGTCACAATTATGAATGAGAATGAAGATTCTATCACAGTTTAAATGTCCCTAATCTGTTTTACCTTGGCTGCTTTTCTTTCTCTTGTTAACTGTTCTGTTTGCCATTTCAGTGCTTATTACCATTTTCTTAGAGGGACAAAGGAGCTGAAATTTAAATTGTTTATTGTGATTAGTCAACTGCTTTATTTATTTTTTAAAAAAGGAAAGAAAAAATAGAAATTGGAAATTGAGTAGTATTCTGAACATCAGTGAGTTTCATTTCTAAATCTTAAATCCCTCTTGTCACCACTCAAAAAATCTGCCGTTCACATGTATAATGGTATGGTTAATACATAGAACTAATTTTGCCATCTAGTGATGTGAAATGTGTATCATTTTAGGATGCCTTTGCTATACAAAATAGATAAACTTTCTCATGGCTGAAAGAATGAAGACTTAATTAGCATGCCTGACCCACGGCCTGGGTGAAACTGGGCGATTCCAAGGAGCTTTAGAACCTGGAGGACCCAGACCATCCATCTTTAGACTGGTACTGCATGATAACAAGATGACTACCTTGGTTCTAAATATCTTCACTCTACTTAAGAGGAAGGGAGGAGGCTCAGTTTAGGTTGGTCTTCTGGCAGGAAGGAGAAGATTTTGCTAAAACAAACAAACAAACCCCAGCAAACTTCTTGTATTCCTCTGGTTGGAATTGGGTCACATGCCAGTCACTGGCAAAGTTGAATGGAATTACCGTGTTGACTTCAACAAACTTGATTCATGCCCTGCACTGGGTTTGGTCCACCTTCTGTAAGACAAGACTTCTGCCTGCTACCTGAACAAAGTAGTCTTTTACCAAAGGGAAAGGGGAGCAACCAGTGTGTGTTCAGTCACTCAGTTGTGTCCAAATCTTTGGACACGTGACCCCTATGGACTCCTGCCCACTAGGCTCCTCTGTCCATGGGATTTCCCAGGCAAGAGCCACCAGTAGTAACCCCCATAAAATATAAAATGTACAATTACAGATGACTATTAATGACCACCTGTTGTTATATAATATTGCATTAAACGTAATAATGATAGCTGATTTTATAAGCCCTTGTGGAAGTATCAGTGCTGTATTAAATGCTTTACTTGCATCATTTTCTCTAATCTTCACCATGACCCAGCTTGACATATACCATTTGTACGTGGCAGAGCTGGGAATCAAACCTAGATTCTAGGATAAACACTAAATTATGAAGTGTTGTGCTGAGTCGCTCAGTCATGTTCGACTCTTTGTGACCTCATGAACTCTAGCCCACCAGGCTCCTCTCTCCATGGGATTCTCCAGGCAAGAATACTGGAGTGGGTTGCCATCCCGTCCTCCAGGGGATCTTCCTAACCCAGGGATCGAACCCAGAAATCCCGCATTGCAGGCAGATTCCTTACTGTCTGAGACACCAGGGAGGCCCTAAAGATACTGATTAACAGTAGGTAAAATTGATGAACCTCAGGTAGGAGCAGAAGGATGTTGACATGTACTTCCTAGCAATTTACCACAGTGATGTGTGTCAAGAAGCAGTGGCAAAGAGCTTTGAGAGTACTCAAAATAAAAATTTTCTCTCTGCCTCCAGTTTCAGAAAAAGGAGCATTTTCTGATGCTTCCTTTCTTATGCCCCTTCAATAAGAAATTGAATCTGGTTTTTTGGTTTTTTTTTTTTAAAAAGCAAGTTGTGAGGAAGAATATTACTACATCAGAAACTTGAGATTGTACCTATTTCTCAGTTGAAAGACAAAAACGCAAAGGAACGTAATGGGTATATTCAAATCTGTTGTTAGATTAAAATGAAAAAATACAGTATTAATTCATTTGAGTGCCATTTGGCCGTAGCAGATGAAATATCCTTAATTTTGTTGTTACCCAAAAGTGACCAAATGTTTTCCTATTTTCAGATGTTTCTGCTCACATAGAAATGTCAGTATTTTCCAGTGAGGTTTAGCTTTCAGTCTCATTGTTCAGATTCAGCTAGTTGAAAGGGCTTTAAGCCTGACTTTACCTGTCCATGGCCTCCCCCGCCCCAAGTTAATCTTACAGATAGTCCAGTAAGAAGAATCGGCTCAGTTTCAGCCAGCGTGCTATGTGCCATCTCATTTAAACTTCATTAAATCCTGGTGAGGCAAATGTCTCCTCACAGGTAAAAACCCTAAAAGAAATGACTTCCCCAAGGGAGGGGCATGAGTAAGTACTGGCAGCTGGATTCAGATCTGGCTCACTGCCTAGCCCCCCTCTCCTGTGCTGCTATGCCACCAGAACGTTGGAAAGATGCAGGTGTTGCCTTTTCAGCCCTCAGTGCAAGCTTGCAACTGCGATTCGGTTGCTGGGGGAACTCCTGGAATGCCCACTTGTTCCGGAAAATAGGATCAATTCATTCTTGGCTACTCTGATTGACATGCTGCGTCCAGCCTTGGGACACACAGTTCGGTGTAGACAGCAGAAGGAGAAACAGAAAACTAAATCCTAATGACCAGAGATGACTTTAAGCTGAACATGAGGCAAGTTCCTGCTGTTAAGGAGAGGATTGTCTCATGAAAGAGACCTACATAAATCAACAATCACAGTTGAATATGACGAGGGACCAACCCCATGAAAGATGAATTGTGTCTCTGAGTAAGAGTGACTATTGTTTGTACGTAAATGTGGTTCACCAACCCTGAAGGCCAGCTTTTCTGTTCTTTCCCTGCTTTGCTGGTAGTCCTCTCCAACGCTGAATCTTTTTCTCAACAGCCTGGTGAACCTGTAGCTTCATCTCTCTCCTCCAGGTCCTTTACTGTGCTCAGTATTCTCATTATAGATGCCGAATTTCTCTAGGGGTCATCTCAGGCAAGAAACTCAGCTCTTTTCAACCCTTTGGTCTTCATTCAAAACCTGGCTGAAACGTCCTGTGCTTCTTTCTGCATCTGGGTTTCCATCACCATCACCTCTACCACAGCCTTGCTCCAGGTCTTCATCACCTCTCACCTGGAGCATCTTAACTCCTCCTTGCCAGCCTTGCTGCTGCCCCCGCCTCTCTGCCTTCCCAGGACAGTCTGGTCTTTTCCACAGCCTTGAGTGGTGGTCTTCACCTTGGCTCTTGGAACTGTGTGTCAGCACTGAGAGTGATGTTCCCACAGGCAGGGTTGGCCTCGTGTTGATGGTAGCAAGCGCACTGAATAATCGCAATATCGTTGTGAACTTGCATCATCATCTGAATTCATTGTCTTGGCCATGTTTATCCAGTCTGTTCTGGTAGGCTTAAGAATTCTGTAGATTATTTACTTCTTTCTGTTCTTTTCCTTTCATGTTTTTGATTTGTGTTCTTTTCTCTTGTTAATTTTTTTCTTTTCTCTTTCTCCATCACATTTTATAAGTATAGTTTCATATGCAATATTATTAGTGATTTCATTACATTTTAAGCATATTAATGAGATATTTTAATAAAAAACTTTCCAAAACCCAGTCCTATAACAAATAAAAAAAGTCATGAAGAAAAAGTTTGGTAGAATACGGACTTGGATTCCATCTCTGACCCACACTCTGTCATCACAGTCATGGCCCAGGCATGCAGTGTTGGTTCAGGGCAGGGAACACAATTTAAGGTAAAAGGCGTAGGACATACTACTCTGTATTTTCATGCTAGTGAGAGTTGAAGAGCCTGGGTTTGGTGGGCATGATGCAGAAATTAAGGAAAAGCTGGCTTATAGTTAAGGGAAAACCCAAGAGCTCAGTATAATTATTTGCTAATAAAACACATGAACTCAGGCCGAGGCTCTAATTACTCGTGAAGGGTCCAAACTCCAGTGATGGAAGGGCCACTCAACAGTTCTCAAGTGTCCCTTATACACAAAATAACAGTCTTCAAACTGGCCCAGTGAGCTCATTAAATATCATATTGTTCTGCCAGATAAGGCTCTTGTTTCAGGGAGTGACTCAGAGACTGTCACTTCTTGGGCCAGGAGAATGAAAGTGCTCTTCAGGCTCTGGGGAAAGGATAAATTGTTGACACTGTTCCGAGGCCATCCCTCCCCACTTCAGTCTGTGTCTGATTAAACCGTGTGTTATATTGAAAGATGACCACTCAGCTGATCTATTCAGCTCAGTGTTGTCATGAAGTTTCTGCTGTAGACCCACACAGTGGAGAGGAGGTTAGAAAGTTCCTTATGGACAGGGTTCAACTCATGCCAAAGAACAGCCCAGGCTTGATGGTGCTGGGCTGGCAAAGTCATGTGTGCTCAGAGCTTGGGTCCAAGGCTCCATCTCCTTGTAAGCGGAAAGTTAACTACCAGCCAAGAGTGTCATCTCATTGGGGTTACTTGCTTTTACTTTTTTCTTACTGAAAAACAGAAGTGAATCACACCCTTCACCAAGCCCTGCTGCAGAAGGAAACGATGCAGTGCTGGTCACGTAGCCCAAAGGAAAAAGGGCCATAATGCAAACCTAGTTCTTCATTGTGTTCTGGTGTAAGGACAGGTTCAGTCCCCACACAAAACTGTGGTTCTTCAACATGGACCCTTTTTTACATGGAGGAACCACGATGTTTTACTTCGTTTTTGTCCTTTTTTTAATTCTTCTGCCTCTTTGACCACTGGAGTTCATTAATTTTGATTGTAATACAAAGTATGGAAATAATTGATTTAAGCTTGTTTGATTTACTTTTTTTCTGTGTGATCTGGGATAGTTATGACCACGTGCTTTGCCTCAGCCCCTAACTTGCTATGTGACTTTGAGCAAGGTGCTTCCACTCTGATTCTTAGAAAGGTTTTAATATATATTGTATCTCTCTTTATAAATAAATAATATACATACATTTGTATGTAATATGTCTACCATCAAGCCATAATAATTGAGCGAGTCCCATCACTTCATGGCAAATAGAAGAGGAAAAACTGGAAGCAGTGACAGATTTTATTTTGTTGGGCTCTAAAATCACTGCTGAGAGACTGGACTGAACTGAACTGAAAATCACTACAGATGGTGATTGCAACCATGAAATTAAAAGATGCTTGCTCTTTGGAAGGAAAGCTATGACAAACCTAGATAGCATATTAAAAAGCAGAGACATCACTTTGCCAGCAAAGGCCCATATAGTCAGAGCTATGGTTTTTCCAGTAGTCATGTATATATGTGAGTATTGGACCATACAGAAGGCTAAGTGCCAGAGAATTGATTCTTTCAAATTGTGGTATTGGAGAAGACTCTTGAGAGTCCCTTGGACAGCAGGGAGATCAGACCAGTTGATTGTAACAGAAATCAACCCTGAATATTCATTGGAAGGATCGATGCTGAAGTTGAAGCTCCAATACTTTGGCCACCTGATGCGAAGGAAGAGACCCTGATGCTGGGAAAGATTGAGGGCAAAAGAAGGGGGCGACAGAGGATGAGATGGTTGTATGGCATTACTGACTCAATGGATATGAATTTGAGCAAACTCTGGGAGATAGTGAAGGACAGGGAAACCTAGTGTGCTGTAGTTCACGGGGTCACAAAGAGTCAATCACAACTTACTGACTGAACAACAGTAATGTTTATAAAATGCTAATATACAGCCTCGCTATTGTAATTGCTTGATAAATTGTGGCCATTATTATTATTTAATTAATGCTTATCTAAATTCCTCTGTGAGTTAATGGTTTTAACATGTTTGTTCATTGCTAAGACAATTGGGCCAGGGACCACAGGGTGCTGGAGTCTCTTTGTAACATCTTGCCTTGGTGATCTGGTCTTTACCACTCCCTGTAGAAGACCTTTTGGTAAAGAGGTGTATTTCTGGAACATCAGAAAATCTCGGAATTCAGAGTTGTGTGGAGTGACTGCTAGTGCAGCAGGGTATTAGTATGTGCTACAGTTGAAGCCTGTCTTGCAAGCGTCACATGAGTTCAACCTTGTTGTTGTTCAGTTGCTAAGTCGTGTCTGACTCTTTGCGACCGCCTGGACTGCAGCACACCAGTCTTCCCTGTCCTTCACCATCTCTTGGAATTTGCTCAAACTCATGTCCTTTGGGAGAAGGCAATGGCATCCAACTCCAGTACTCTTGCCTGGACAATCCCATGGATGGAAGAGCCTAGTAGGCTGCAGTCCATGGGGTCACTAAGAGTCAGACACGACTGAGCAACTTCACTTTCATGCATTGGAGAAAGCAATGGCAACCCACTCCAGGATTCTTGCCTGGAGAATCCCAGGGCTGGGGGAGCCTGGTGGGCTGCTGTCTATGGGGTCGCACGGAGTTGGACACGACTGAAGAGACTTAGCAGCAGCAGCAGTATGTCCATTGAGTTGGTGATGCCATCCAACTGTCTCATCCTCTTTTGTTCCCTTCTCTTCCTGTTTTCAGTCCTTCTCAGCATCAGGGTCTTTTCCGGTGAGTCAGCTCTTTGCATCAGGTGGCCAAAGTATTGGAGCTTCAGCATTAGTCCTTCCAATGAATATTCAGGATTGATTTTTTTAGGATTGACTGATTTGATCTCCTTGCTGCCAAGAGCCTCCTCCAGCACCACAGTTCAAAAACCTTAAGCATGTGTTTTTTGGACCTGAGCCAAAGTCCTCTCCCAAGTATGAGTCCAGATGCCGCCTTCGGGGTGAAGTCTTCTCTGACTGCTCCACGTCCCCTGCTCTTTCTACGTACTTCCACATTAGCAGGGCTACAGTGTTGTGTACATATGCTGTGTGGTCTAGGTCCCTCCTGGGCTAAGAATCCACCATCTGCTCATCCTTATATTCCCCAGACCTTGCAGGGCACATTGGCACTTGATAAGAAACTGTTAAATATTAACAGCGAGTAAAATTACCTGAAAGGGTGTAGGAGGCCTATGGCCAAATATAACTTACATTGATCCCATCATGAATGAGCTCCCAGCAAGCAGTAACAGTGTTCTGTATTGGGGGATGGAGGGAGTTTGCTCTAAGCTGGATGTTGAGTCCCAGCTTTCCCTCTGTGACCTTCACCTGTTTTCTTTGAGTGGATTTAATAAGTTAAGTTCAGCAGTTGTACTCCTGGATATATATCCCCCCTCCAAAAAAAAATGCTAATTCAAAAAGATTCATCGCTCCAGTGTTCACAGTAGCCTTCTTTATAATTGCCAAGATATGTAAGCAGCCTAGGTGTCCATCAACAGATGAATGGACAAAGAAGATGTAGTATGGATACATTCAATGAAATACTACTTAGCCATAAAAAACAAAATTTTGCCATTTTGCAGCAACATGGATGGAGTTTGTGTTCACAGAACTCAGGGCCCGTGTATCCATGAAACTCAAGATGAAGTTAGAGTGAAATCATGTATTTGTGTAGTAATCAGCCAACTTCAGGGAATATTTCTGTGATTGATTTTGTTTTTTTTTTTTAAAATTAGTTGACACTGTCAAAGCGTGCTTTCTCTAGAAGATATATTAACTTATTCCTATGTTTGTCTACAGTGTCATTTAAGTTAAATGGATTTAACTTTACTTTTAAACCTTCCAGCCACTTTTGCCAAATTAGAAGGAAACTATTTTTAGTGAGATTACAGAAATAATTCATGATCAAGGTCTTTTTCCATGGGAGGGTTGCTGCTGTTTCATATTTGGAGAAATTGATTGTCTTAGTAGAAAAAAGTTCTGAACACAAAGATTTTGTCCTGACAGTTAAGATGGATTTACTCAGAGCATCAAATTGGACATGCCTGAATGAGCTTCAGGAAGTTCCTGTCAGTGAATCAACAGCCTTCCCCTTCTGTTACAAATTATTGGATGCCTGCTTGAGTAGGGCACCAGGACGGACAGAGCCTATGCAGCAGGGCCACCTCCTGCCTGCTATGGACTATACAGTCAAAGGCAGCTGGCTTTGATGAAAGGAGAGATAGAAGGAAGTTGCAGAGAACAAAAGTGCTGATCAGATAAATGTTCTTTTCTGTGCCAGGCCTTGTGCTTGGACTCAGGGAAACTGACATAAATAATCATCCAGAGGGTAAAATGATTAATTTTTTTTTAATGTGGGAGGGAAGAGGCAGAGGAATTGTTCCAAGAGGCTGTGACATTTGAACTTGAAGAATGCCACAGAAAGGAGAGGGGAGGGCAAAGGGAAGAGTGTGATCAAATGCTGGGGGGTATGAAATTCATGGATTCAGGGAGCAGCTGGATCTCAGGGTCCCAGAAGAGTGACAGAAGGTGCCTGCAGACAATTGTGTCAGATCGTAAGGAGCGCTGAAGGAGCTGTTGAAGGGTCTGGGCTTTATCCTGAAAGCATCAGGCAAGCCCCACTGCTTTTGTTTGTTTTTTTCCTTCTTCTTTTTTATTTTTAAAAATTTGAAAGTATGATAACACATTTACAGGAGACTTGGAAAATACAGAGCAAAGTTGCATATGGTTCTACTACATATTAAAATTATTTTTTAAGTAGGTAAATTAAGACTTTTAGTTGGAGTTTCAATATCAAACTCTCAAAACTTAATGAATAAAAAAGTAGGATACAGTAGACCTGAAAAGCACTATAAACTTATTCAACATAATTAAGATTTATACAATTTTCACACAACAACAGGATACAAGTTCTATTCAAGTTCCCATAGACTATAAACCCAGGAGACAGTGAAACATAGCCAGAGACATGAAGCAAGGTGCAAACATTTCATGGTCTAAAGGTATTGATATAGTACACAGCCTGTTCTCTTATCACTGGGGATTTATGTTAGAAATCAATATGAAAAGATATTTGAAAATAGCCCACACATTTTCAAGTGTGGTGCCCCACAGCTTTTTAAAGCAGGAGCAACATGGACAGATTCCAGGGAATGCTGGGCGTTTGGGTTGAAAATGGAGGTAGAAAAATCTCTATGAGGATAACCCAGGGAAGAGATGACACAACTCAAAGTAAGGGAGAAGGAGAGGTGGGCAGGAGGGGACGGTTTCAAGCAGCTTGTCTGGGTTAGCATTGCCAGGGCTCAGAGTCCTCCCTAAATCAAGGCTGTGCTTGATTTTAACACATGATATTGATATGTATGATGATGTAGCTCATGCAAGTGGCTTAAAAAAGAGAGGGCAAGAGCAGAACAGCGTTTTGAAATTATACGTTGAATGGGAGTTGTGCTCTTAGAATATTTGTGTTGAAGCTAAAAGGTGATGATGGAGTTACCTGCTGATATTTAATTTATTGCACCAGAATAGCAGAGGCATTTTCGTGCTGATATATATTGTTGAGTTTGGTTCATGGTTATTCCCAGATTATATAGATGGACAGAGATTTTGTGTTTCAATAAAATAAAATTTAGATGAGCAAGGCACCTTGAATCATTTAAATGTACAAATAAGGCTCTAATGATTGCTGCACAGCCCTCTGGAATACTTTGGAATGGTTTCAAGTTATCAGTTCATCTAAATTGTCTAACCAGTTTGTTTTGTTTTGTTTTGGCCACGTCACACAACATGTGGGATCTTAGTTCCCCAACCAGGTATCAAACCCACAACCCTGGCAGTGAAAGCATGGAGTCTTAGCTTACTGGACCTTCAGGGACATCCCCTAGTTTGTCTAACCAATTTTTGTATATGGAAATCTCCGAGGACTGTGTAGTGTGACTTTCACAGGAAAGCAATGCATCACGAAAGGTCACGAACACTATTTAAGAGACGAGGTTCAGGATGGTGTGATCTCTGTTAGTTGCCTTTTGGTGCCTTCATAGCCGTACATGGTTTGGTCCTCCTAGGGCCGGCGCTCGAGTTCCTCTCTACCTTCTAGAGAGAGCTGGTGTGCTCCCCAGGTCACGTGGACTTGCGTAAATCTCTCTAGGAGAAAAATCTCTCCCAGTCTTAGGCAACTCGATGATGACATATTTTTCTGTGTTTTTGTGCCAGTTCAAACTCTGTGCCATTAGGCTCGTTGAATCAGATTCTCCCAGTGCCTCCTCCCTGCCCTTACGTGAGGAAACTGCTGGATGTCGCATTCACTTTTATGGGCTGCCAGGGCATGGCCGTCACGGCTTCAGAATGCCGCCGAGTGCTCTGTAACAATTAGTAAGTCATGGCAGATGGTTTGTCATCACATAGGAAAGTAAGGCAGGCATGCACCTAATTTGTCATAAACCAACAGTGTAAACCTTACTCTTACCCTGTCTTGAGCACTTAGTCCTCTCAATGAATATTGCACAATAAAGGAACTTAAAGTTATAATTACATATCTGCCACATGTAGTATTTCAGGAAGACACATCAGCATGTGAACAAGTTCTTAAAAAGCTACTTGATAGTAAGGGACTGGTAGTCCAGTGGTTGACCACGTGCTCCCACTGCAGGGCGCGCAGGTTTGGTCCCTGGTTGGGGAACTGAGATCCCATATGCTGTGCCGTGAGGCCAGAAAAAAGGACTAAAAAGTTAAAAAAAAATAAAAAGCTACTTAACAATGAGAATTATTTAAATAAATGAACTAACAGCAGTATAGTTGAGACAGAAATAATACTTTAAACCATAAACCAAGAAGTTATACAGTAACAAAACTCCATTCATACATATACATATTTAAATTTATACAGTAACAAAACTCCATTCATATAGATACATATTTAAATATTTCCATCCCTTTCCATTCTGAGGACTCAAAGTTATTGCATCCCAGGATGTAATTGGGTGAGGAAAAGAACCGTTGCCCTTTCATTTGGTTAAGGGAGGTTTTGTGGTACCAGTTGGATTTGTAAAAGGTCTTTGAAAGAGAAGATGTGTTGGCAGGATTGGGAGGAAAAGGCATGTCAAGCAAAAAGTGTGTGGCTGGAGTGAAGAAGCAGAGGAAGGGAGTGGTAGGGTGGCTGGCCAGAGCAGCTGAAGGGAATTCAAGACCTACCTCCTGGAATGAAATAGAAGCCCACCAAGGCTTCAGACACACAGTTGCCAGTTGAGCTTTCTGCTTGAATAGGAGCCCATGTTCCCTAGCGCTCCAAGGATCTGAGGTTTCAGGTGGGGATTAGCCGATGAAATGATCCTGCTGTGAGAACAGTATGAATCAAGACTGTGGTCTCTCTGTGAGGAATTCACATTTTGTCAGACCCATTTTACCAGCTTTTCTTCCCTCGGTCCTGTGGCTTCCAAATTAAAGCTGTAAACAAACAGATACACACTGAGAACCCACTGTGTGCAGAGCACTGCAGTAGGTGCTTTGGATTGCCCTGAATTGCAAAGAAGTGACCCTCAAGAGGCAGGCAAAGTGGGACTCCACGATTTTTAGTAATAATGCTGATGGTAATACAGTGGTTATCCCAAATCCGTGTGTACTCAGCTGTAACGTGTGGGATATAGTTAGGGCTAAGGGAGTATTAAGATGTTTAAAAATCTGTTTCCTAGTCAGTTTTATGTTTTTGGTTTTATGTGGATTTGGGTGCCATGTGGAAGCATTTAATATCTGAGATCTCTTTTACGGTGTTTTTGCATCTCAGTTTCTAAGCAGTCTGATATAGCAGGAAGAGTACACACTTCTGAGTCAGGAGAACTGTCTTGGAGTCCCTTGGGTGTGCGATTTGGACAAGTTACTTTAACCTTTTCAGCTTCAAGCAGGCATACAGCTAACTCCTCAGTCTTGAAAGGGAGTCCCCCTAAAACCAAGTTCCCAGGCTTACCCAGCCTGATAGTTTTTGGAGTGATTAATAGATATTCGCATATTGAATCAATACATCAATATTTTATTGCTTATTTGTGAATATTTATGGCTAGACGTGTTTACTGATTCATAGTTAGGCAACATGGTGGCTTTTCTTAATGGCTTTTCATGTTTATTCACAAAAATGGTTTCCCATATGTCTAAGTTTTATAAAGCAGTAATTGGTCTGGAGAATAGCATGTACAATAGAAATATAATGCACGACTTTTTTGCAGTTTTAAGCTTTCTAGTAGTCACATTAAACAAAGCTTGAAAACATCTGAAATTTCTTTTAGTATTTTACCTAGTCCAGTATATCTAAAATATTATTTTGACATGTAATCAGCGTTGCTGCTGCTGCTAAGTCGCTTCAGTCGTGTCCAACTCTGTGCGACCCCATAGATGGCAGCCCACCAGGCTCCTCCGTCACATAAACATTATTTTTTCTTTAAAAAATTTTTTTAATTGAAAGATAATTGCTTTATAGAATTTTGTGGTTTTCTGCCATACATCAACAAGAATCAGCCATAGGTACACCCATGTCCCTTCCCTCCAGATCCTTCCTCCCATCTCCCTCCCCATCCCACCCCTCAGCCTGTCACAGAGAGGCTGTTTGCATTCCCTGAGTCACACAGCAAATCCCCATTGGCTATCTGTTTTACATATGGTATTGTAAATTTCCATGTTACTCTCTGCAGGCATCTCTCCTTCTCCCTTCTCCCCTCCCCCCCATGCCCATAGGTCTGTTCTCTGTGTCTGTCTCTCCGTCACCATAAACATTATTAATGAAATACTTCATATTCTTTTTAGAAGGACTAATCATCCAAAATCCATTGTTGATTCATCTCAAACCACCAATGCATCTAAATTTGAATACCGAGTTGGCCAAAAATCCTTGATCTCTATTTAGATATCATAAAATTTACAGTTTTAAAAACTAGTTGTACATATGTAAATTATTATAGATGTACCTAAATTTTTTCCTATAACTGAATCAAGTATCAAGTTTTCAATTTTGATTTAAACCGATTAAAATGAAAATGCAGTAACTCAGTTGCACTAACCACATTTCAAGCGCTTCATGGTTTTATGTGGCTGGTATTGAATAGCACAGCTAAAATTATCTTGAGTTGTTTTTTAGTAGGTCCCCAGACTTTTAGGCAGTGGAATCATTTCGTAATAAAAAAATAAAGATATTCTAAACCTGGATTTCATCTTGGGAGTTGCCTTATACTGATTATGCTTAGTGGTGACGTCTGACACTCAGCTTGTTCTGCCTGCTAGATTGATGACATCTTCTTTAAATGCAGCTCTCTAGGTTAGCCAAAGTAATGTTTAGTTGCTTTTAAAATGCTGCAGGAGGATGACTATTTTTTCATAGCAGGTATCTGAATCCGTTATCTTTTGAGTAAAAAGTCTGGATTTCAAACTGCTTGACTTGCCCAAGGTCCCGTGGCTAGTTGTGGGGCAAGTACCTCTTAAACCTGGACTTATGGGCCCTGGCTGCCATGGAGTCCTTATTTTGCCTGCTTTGGACACTTAAGGTCTTACCTGAAGGAGGACCCTTTCTTAGACCGTATTTTTCGATTCTCAAGCATATCATCAACTCCAGATCCAAAGTAGAATGTAGAAACCATGCTGTTAGCTGAGTTGTCTCAAAGGATCCTTGGGCAGAGCAAGGTTGTGGAGATGAAAAGTCTTGAGGATAGAGGCCTCCTTAGTAGTAAAAAGCTATGTGACAAAGTCCCTTCTTCCTGCTTCTTCATTGACCTGTAAAGGCAAAATTTAACTTGATAGAAAAACAACCATTTTAATCCCCCACATAGTGGTGCCTTCAGTATGTCCATTTTTAATGTATAAAGTTCTCTTTGGGGAATGCCTCTTTTTTGCTCCTACATAAAACCAGTACAGATGATTCATAAGTGTTGGGTGGAAATGGATATGGGATACTTAGCTGAATGGTTCTTTAATGTTCAGTGTAACTGGCTTTTAAATACTGTTGTTTTCTCTATGCTTTCTTAATGAACAGTCAAAAGGGAGGGATAGAGCTCATTCCTGAAGCTCCTGGCATTTAGCTATTTCACCAGCATTTGCATACTTGATCAAGAAGGTTAATGTTTTCAGGACCAGGCAAAACTTCAAGTTGGAAATATTGGTTTAAATGATGCTTTTTCAGATGCAGTAGTTGTTTCCTCTCATTTTAACTGTCCCTCTCTGAGCTCTTATCAAGTTCATTGTATTAAGTATTTAGATGTTCTGGGTAAAAATATGAAAATCCTTTGAGTTTTCACCCTCTACTATTGATGCAATACATCTTTTTTTTTTTTTGGCCATGCTGCATGGCTTGAAGAATCTTAGTTCCCCAACCAGGGATTAAACGCTCATCCTCTGCAGTGGAAACGTGGTGTCTTAACACTGGACCACCAGAAAAGTCCCTAATGCAATACATCTTGAAGATCCCCTCTATTTTGTTCTGGGCCACTAGTCAGAAATGTCCTTATGGACTGTTGTTTCCAAGAGGCTTAACTCTAAAGGCAGATAATCATTAATTGTGTGGGTGCATTTTAGAATTTTGCATCTATGAAGTGATCATCTTGCCTTCTCTGCATCCAATTCGCTGAGGGTTTAAAAACTGAACAAATAAACCTGCCTGAGTTGTATGCAAATAAAAGTTAGACTTGCAGTGAGAACTTGAATAGACTGTGTAGAGTACTTGAGTTTTGTGACATCTATTTGGGCAAAGAAACTATGAGGCTGTCTCGAGATGAAAAACACATTAAGGACAACATAAATGAGCCCCAAGTTTGGGGGGAGGTTACTTTCTGGTTCTTTATCATGTTATGAGTTGTAAAGGATGAGGTTACTAGCTTGACAGCTCTGTTCAAGATGGTAACTGTTTTAAACCCTCCCATTTCCCTGTCTGGGGAGACAGTTTTACAGCATACTAAATTATCATTTTTTTTAAATTAAATATTCCCAGAGGCCACCAGTAGCTTCCAAACCTGGCTGCACATCCGAATTACTTGTGGAGCCTTTAAAAAAGATAGATCACAGCTTTCCACCAATTTCACCAGAAATTGGTGAAATTTGTTGTGGAATTTGTGCTTTATATGGAGCTCCCAAGCTCTATAAAAAGAGCTGTAAAGAGTCCTTTGTCAGCCCTCTTCTTCCCAGAATAAATGCATTAAACTCAAGAAATAGGATCAATACAGTGTTCCTCCAATATAACATAATTAAAAGACTGTAGGTCAGGGAGAGATCCGATTAGGCATTGCACTTTCTGCTGTGGAACTGGGGAGTGTTTTTCTAAGCTGATTCATCTTCAGAGAAAAGTTTTTGGAGAAGAAGCACTTAGAGTATGTCTAACACAAGTAAGTTCTTTCATTTCTCATTAGCATAGAACCCCTTCTGATTTTCCTCTCCAAGGTGGGGCCTAAGCGCACCTGGTAATTTACAAGAGAACGGGTGACACGTGGAGGTTTAAAGAGAGGCTCTGTGTAGGTTCAGACAATCTGTATGTCAGAAGTACTGCACACCTGTTGGTAGAACACTGCTTTAACAGTGGCTGGGTTCCAGGAGTGCCCTGCACCAGAACAAACCAGTATTTTCCTAGAGGCCTTCCTGGTAAACGTTTTTGGATTGCATTGGTTTGTTGCATCTGTCCATAGGTAATGACCTGCTTGGCAGTTGCCACCTACAACTAGAAGCCAGTATGATCGCCATTGCCTCTAAGCATAATGAATGACACACTGTCTTTGATAGGTTCTTGGCCCTTACTATGGTTTCCACAGGGAAGGGGTGAGGCTGCATGGGATGTTTGCTTATGTTGTACTTAATTTGGTTTCTATTCTAAGACAGCCTCAGAGGTTCTTTGTCTCTGAAAGATTTGTTAATCCAAGTGAATGATTATATTCTGTACTATGTAATGTCATGGAAAAATAGTGAAAAGATATACATAATCCTTTGGGCACTGGCATCTTACCGTTAACTGCCGTGTTTCTATGATACAGTTTTAGCACTTGTATTTACTGTTGTTATTTAGTTGCCCAGTCATGTCCAATTCTTTGTGACCCCCATGAACTGCAGCCTGCCAGACTCCTCCATCCATGGGGATTTCCAGGCAAGAATACTGGAGTGGGTTGCCATACCCTCCTCCAGGGGATCTTTCTGACCCAGGGATCGAACCTGCATCTCCTGGCATCACAGACAGATTCTTTACTGCTGAGCCACCGGGGAGGCCCCTTGTATTTACTGAATTTCTAGAAAGGCTAGAGTGCATGTGATTATGCAAATAAAATGTAACATCTTATTACTGAAATATTTCATTGAATATATCACACACTGGTTCTAAAGACTCAGTAAGAAATGTTGGGTTTTTAAGACCAATGATGGAAAAAAGAGAGAGAATCATTATCAGCTTGAGCTTCTTATCACTTCAGGGTTTTGATATAGTTAATGTTCAGTATCATAATTTTAAATGCTGACTTGTTCTCCATGCTAGAAAAATTTGAGTGGGTGTCTAAAGGCTATTTCTTGCTTCCCATAATATAATAAGGTAGATTATAATATACATTAAGGAAGGCTCATACAGTCCTGTAGGTCCCATTTGATGAAGGTGGTTATATAATCTAACCTTCATGTTAATCAAGTAGCATGAAATAGTATCAGTCTGTCAGTAGCCTAGAAACAGTCTTTCCCAAAGCAATGAGGTTAACCAGATACACTCAGGAATGTCCTTGCAACTTCTAAGCTCGTGAAAATAGAAACAGCCAGTTTGGGCTTTCACTTGCACTTAAAAATATTTGTAGTCAGGCCACCAGGCCACACAGATACAGAAAGGAAATTTTTATGAATATTAGATTAACTGTTAAAGTAATAAAAAGCACCAACTTTAAAGTCATCATTCAATTAATATTTGAGGATTATTATGGAACTATCAATTAAGCATTTTATGTCATTTATTAAATTTAGATTATATTAATATAGTTTAAAATGCATGACATTTATTTAGCATTATCAGGGAACAAATGATCTCTGAGTAAATTTTTTCAGGTCATGAAGTTTAACCCTTGATGTGTCAAAACATTTTGGTTTAATAATACTGAATAGAATTCTTTCCAAAGTGTACTTTACTATTCTCTGTATTGTATCTGTGCTATCAGAGGCTGTCATGATTCAACCATGTCTAAATGAATTCAGATCATCAGCAAATGTATTAAAGATTCATTATATGTGGCTACCTTATTTTATTTATTTTTGGCTACACTGGATCTTCGTGGCTGCACTCAGTTTTTCTCTAGTTATGGTGCTGCTGCTGCTGCTGCTAAGTTACTTCAGTCACGTCTGACTCTGTGCGACCCCATAGACGGCAGCCCACCAGGCTCGGCTGCCCCTGGGATTCTCCAGGCAAGAACACTGGAGTGGGCTGCCATTTCCTTCTCCACTGTGTGAAAGTGAAGTTGTTCAATCATGTCCAATGCTTAGCGACCCCACGGACTGCAGCCTACCAGGCTCCTCCATCCATGGGAGTTTCTAGGCAAGAGTACTGGAGTGGGGGTGCATTGCCTTCTCCATAGTTATGGTGAGTGGGGGCTCTTTTCCAGCTGTGGTGTGCGGGCCTCTGATTGTGGTGGCTTCTCTTGCTGCAGAGAGCATGGGTTCTAGGCCCATGGGCTTCAGCAGCTGCAGTGCGTGGGCTCAGTAGTTATGGCACATGGGCATAGTTGCCCTGCGGCATGTGGAATCTTCCCGGGCTAGGGATCGAAACCATGTCCCCTGCATTGGCAGGCAAGTTTCCTAACCGCTGGATCACCAGAGAAGTTCAAGATGGTCTCTTTTTACACTAAAATATCCTAAGGCTGCTATCCTTCAGAGGTTTAATGTCTGCTTTTTGTTGTCTTCTGGTTTTTCTATCAATATGAGCCCTCAGGTGACATATTTCACTTACTCAGCTGTCAGTGTGCCTACCCATAGGAGCCTTCACCTATCCACAATTTGGTGCTTTCAGTCTAACATAAACTGAGGCAAGATCAGGATTGCTGGAATGGTGTATCCCATGGGAGAACAGAGTCGGACACAACTGAAGCGACTTAGCAGCAGCAGCAGAGGAGATGGGTGAGGTGAGGTAGGAATTCTTAGTAACAAAGATGGACAGACTTTGTGCCATCTGTTTTTGACTCTAGAAGACACCTTGCATTATTCATTAATTTTAGGGATCCAAAGATGAGAACAGTGTGACTCATGCCCTTAGGATGCTTCCCAGTTGATACGGGCCAGGCTACTGCAGAAGGATGACTAAATCATGGAGGGCATCATGGAGACTCCACCCTGGGATTCATGAATGCTGGGGTTCTGGATATGTGGAGTTTCTGGATTAAAAAGGTAGATCATTTGGAGGCTCTTTCAAAATGTATACAAAAATAAATATGTTTGCCATTGTTTAGAAGTTCCAATTCATAGTAAGGAAAGTACTAGAATAAAAATTAATAAACATAGTGACTCTGGAGTCCGACAACCCTATATTTGAATGACTTTGAGAAATCTTATTTTTAACTCCTTTTGTCGACTCCAGAATGGAATTGTAATGCCTGTCTTATAAGGTTGCTGTGAGGACTTAATAATACATGTGAAATGCCTGGCAGAGTACCTGACTCCAGTTCCATGTCTCACTACTCTTATTTCTTTTTTCTACCTCTTTCTCCCTTGTACTTCCCTTAAATGCTGTTTGATAATATCTGTAATAGAGTGAAAAGACAAAACGAAATTTTTTTCTTATTTTGCTGAGTCTCTTTTAAGTAATGTTTTTTGTCATTGAATGACAGTCACATCATTTGAAAGGTTGGCCTAATAATAGCCTGAGAGATTTGAAGCTGAAAAAGTACAGATTTTCAGTTGAGTCTTAACTCCAATGTAGATCCTGAAAAAGGAGAACTGAAGGATTCAGTACTCAAGACTCAGATACGTCCCTCCACACACTATTGTATTGTAATTGTTTTGACCCCTTTCATTAAAACAAATCAGATGCTACATAGGCACCACAGTCGACTCGAAAATAATAATAATAAAGTGAAAGTGAAGTGGCTCAGTCATGTCCGACTCTTTGTGACCTCATGGACTGTAGCCTACCAGGCTCCTCCATCCATGGGATTTTCCAGGCAAGAATACTGGAGTGGGTTGCCATGTCCTTCTCCAGGGGATCTTCCCAACCCAGGGATCAAGCCTGGGTCTCCCACATTGCAGGCAGACACTTTACCGTCTGAGCCACCAGGGAAGCCGATTTTAATAAAAAAGGCATCGTAAACCCTGGATGTGTAAGATACTGTGGAACCACAGCGGCATCTTTGCTGGCCTTGAGCTTGCCTGAAACACTTAGAGTGTTCATTCTGGGAATTTGGACATTTTCCTCCTTCCTGTGAAATGTTTCCGTTCATCAGTCAATTCACCATACCATGCTGTTTTGTAATTTCAACCTATGTTGCTCTAGCAAACCTTCAATTACCCTGAGTAAATCAAGAATAGAAAACAACTTGGGTTTCTTGCTCTTCACAGCTGTGTTAGTGAAGAAAATACATTTTCACTGACCCTCATACAATTCTTCTGTCAGAAATAATGCCCATTGAAAGCTCAGAACAATACAGTTCTGTTTTGTTTTTAAGTAACTTTGCGTTTTCCTTCCCAGTCTCCTCACTGGCCTAATCTTGTTTTTTCTTTGAAGGTGAAACACTTAACCGTCCTCACCAGTATTGGTTCCTTCATAAATTAAGTTTTTCACCAGTCGATTTAGGCTGTGCATTTTAAAATAATAGAACTGTAGATTTCCACCCTGATCACTTTTCTTTACTGGTTGTGTTAGCAGATGTTCAGCGTTTCATCTTCCTTAAGAGTGTAGTTTCTCACTGACTTGGCTTCAGATAGGGATTCTCTGCTATTGCGTTTTTGTCTGTAAGAACTTAAGCTGTTTAAAGCTGTTTGCACTTGTGGCCAAGAGTCCTGGTTCCCAAAGCAACAGTTTATCACCCACCCCGTGTTATCTTTGCTCTTGTATTTCTCCGGTCACAGGAACATGAGTGCAGCCTGGTGGGCTGTCCCCTGGGGGCGTGCGTGGACTCAGAATGCGTGGACTGTTTGTGGCGAGCCCTGGGGGTCAGGCTTATGTTCCTGGAGTGCTCTGAGCAGCTTGGCTAATCTGGCAGCATAGTATGTTCTTGTGGTTAAATATAGACATACAGGCACTCTGCAAGTTGTAGGTCACTGTCTTACCGAGCAGCTAAAAATTGTCCCATTGGTATGAACAGTCTGCCCTGGACGGAAGGCCTGTTTTAGTTTGCCTTCTACTGTAGGTTTTAGCACCTGACTAAAAATACACCTTGGGCCAGAAATAAAGGAGACCCACCTGGTGGCCGAGACACTTATGGTGGTGGCAGAGAGCAGCGGGATCATGGACTCGGTCACTCTCTTTTTCTGCTTCGGAACATAGTCTGTGCAAACGGTTCCCGACCGTGAGTTTGGGTTACTTTTCAGGCTCATGGAGATTACAACAGCTTGTTGGAGACGATCCTCTGTGATCAGCTTCATAAAAGGGCTTGGTAGGTATGAAAGGCTGACAATTGTGTGGAGTGGGTCATTGGTTATCAGACTGGGTAGAGAGAGGGTTCTCTTAAAGGTTTCCATGGATGGGGGTGGTAGGGACACCTGCATCTCTATGCAAGGATTACTCCTAATGTCACTTGTTTAGAGACGGGAATAATACCCTTTAGAATTTCTGATTGGGATTGCAATTGTTGGGATTGTTTTTGAGTTTAAGATTTGGTTAATTTTGTGTATGAGTCTGTAGAACAACAAAGCTGTGATGTCATGGAATTTTTCTGTGCACTGAAATTCTACTAAAAGATTTGGTCTGACTCTCTGTTCTATAAAATTGCTAATCCGTTAAAAAAAATTGCTAGTATGCATTTGGAAGATAGTTAACATCCCATTAAATATTACAGCAGAGGTAGGGTTTATGCATGATTTCTTCTAAATGTTGATGTAAATATCCTTATTTGTTTTGTTTTAAACCTTGAAATAGGCCTAAAGCAGTCTTTCCTTTGCTTTGGGCCTAGCCTTCTCCAACATTTAAAAACTGTTTTTCTTTTTTTGTGTAGGAACTAAAAAACAGGATGCCATATGTTAACCAACATTAACTGGATCCAAATTGCATGTGGCTGCTTTTTCTTTATCCAAATAAAATAGCCTGGTTACATTAGCTCTATCATAACCTTGTGAGCAGTATTGTACGGGAGTTCCAAAAAATTAATGAGAGGAAACTTCCATGACACAGAGTTAATTACATGCAACTTGGATATCGACCACTTAACTTTCTATTTAATGAAAGTAGAGGAAAAAGTTAATTTGTAAATGGTAAAGTCATACATACTGTTCTAGTAGAGGAGAAGCATTTTCTTTATTAATGATTTGGGAGATTTAATTACTTATTAATTATTCTACTGCACTATCTCTAATAAGACTACTAGATATTTGCATATAATACCACTCTATTTCTAGGGATAAAATCTCTATTAGTCATTAATTTACCCCTTTATGGTTTATAAAGTGGAGTATATTAGGAAACTGTTTTTTTCCTCTCAGGAGATTTTTTTTTAATGTATAACAAGCATATAAGTTAAAAGGCAAAACTTATGGTTTTATGCCTTTGGTAAAATGCTCCACCATACTAGGACTTAATGAAATGATTCATATTTTTGTTTGATATCTCTTGGATATGTTACTGACCCTTGCTATGTTACTGCTGGACAGACCGCTTGTGTGCTCTGGTAGCCAGCTCAACTTCTTTTTAAACTCAGTGTCTCTCTTGCTCACAATCTATAACTTAACTTTTCTAAGAGATCAGTAACAACTAATATGGTTCTATGAATTGAAAGATTTATGATCACCTGAAATGATAAACTTGGGGTAGGCAAGTATCTATTAAGTGAATTTTACAGTCATTGTACAGTTCCATAACTATTTAAAAATTTAATAAGACCTATAATATTTTTTATTAAATGATCTGGCATCCAAGTAAGCACATATGAATGAGAAATTTAATAAATACTTTGATCTTGACAGAATGAAGGACATACCAGACTATCAAGGATTTCACTTATTCAGTGAAATGTTAATGAGTTCATTATCACTTAATGTTAATTCAGTGTCAATGATGTAAATATTTGTGTAATTTCTATTATATGCCCTGCATTGGAAGTCCTTATTTATCTTGCTATAGATGTTGCAAATATATCTTGAGTTATCATTTGTATTCACTTCAGTTCAGTTGCTCCGTCATGTCCGAGTCTTTGCAATCTCATGGACTGCAGCACTCCAGGCCTCCCTATCCATCACCAGCTCCCGGAGCTTGCTCAAACTCATGTCCATCGAATTGGTGATACCATCATCCTCTGTCGTCCCCTTCTCCTCCCGCCTTCAATCTTTCCAAGCATCAAGGTCTTTTCCAATGAATCAGTTCTTCTCATCAGGTGACCAAAGTATTGGAGCTGCAGTTTCAGCATCAGTTCTTCCAATGAATATTCAGGACTGATTTCCTTTAAGATTGACTGGTTTGATCTCCTTGCAGGCCAAGGGACTCTCAAGAGCCTTCTTCAACACCACAGTCCAAAAGTATCAATTCTTCAATACTCAGCTTTCTTTATGGTCCAACTCTCACATCCATACCTGATTACTGGAAAAACCATAGCTTTGACTAGATGGACCTTTGTCAGCAAAGTAATGTCTCTGCTTTTTAATATGCTATCTAGGTTGATCATAGCTTTTCTTCCAAAGAGTAAGTGTCTTTTAATTTAATGGCTGCAGTCACCATCTGCAGTGATTTTGGAACCCAAGAAAATAAACTCTCATTGATTCCATTGTTTACCCATCTGTTTGCCGTGAAGTGATGGGATTGTATGCTGTGATCTTAGTTTTCTGATTGTTGAGTTTTAAGCCAACTTTTTCACTCTCCTCTTTCACTTTCATCAAGAGGCTCTTAGTTTCTCTTTGCTTTCTGCCATAAGGGTGGTGTCATCTGCATATCTGAGGTTATTGATATTTCTCCTGGCAGTCTTGATTCCAGCTTGTGCTTCGTCCAGCCGGGTGTTTCGCATGATGTACTCTGCATAGAAGTTAAATAAGCAGGGTGCCAATAAACAACCTTGTACTCCTTTCCTAACTTGGAACCAGTCCCTTGTTCCATATCCAGTTCTAACAGTTGCTTCTTGACCTGCATACAGGTTTCACAGGAGGCAGGAAAGGTGGTCTGGTATCCCATCTCTTTAAGAATTTTCCACAGTTTGTTGTGATCCACATAGTCAAAAGCTTTGGCGTAGTCACTAGAGCATAGTGCATATGCAGAGCATCTGTATCACACGTCCATGCAGGGATAGTACTGTAAACATATGTATGTGAATGTATTTGATAGTAGAATGCATATTGTAATGGATATTGTACTGGTGTGTATATATATTACATTATGATATAGATTATATTTTCAAAGACATACAGAGGATCAGATTCCTTTTCAAGTCCCCTCACCCTCTGTCCCGCATCATGTTGTCTCCAAGGGGATCCTAGAGGGGAACAGCTAAAACCTTGGTTTGTGACATTTGATGTCAGGAGAGGGTAGCTTCTGGCTCTGCTTTAGGTGGTCATCTCCACATAGCCAGCCTGCCTTGACTTCATTGTCCCTCCAGATTGGGTCCCTGTGTCATGCGCCCACTAATGCAGCTGCAAACACTTCTCTTACCTTTGATTCTGGCTTCAATATGGTTCTGATAACATAACCCAAGAAGCTGGGTTTGTCCTTCCTGGTGGGCCTGAGTCTCTCACCCACACGGCAGCCCACATACCACTGCTGCTCCTACAGCCTCTAGAGCCTTCTTGACCGTGACACAGCAAGAAACACATTTTGTGTTAGGCCCAAAGCACACACAGGGACCTATCTATGAACCCAGACAGGGATGGGAAACAGAAGTGTTGTGAAACAAGGTGCCGTCACTCTGCTGTTTTTTTCTTCTGTGGTTTTCTATTCTGTTTCATTGCAGACATGCTGCTTGTGGTATCTTGTGACTGAGTGTACTAAATTTTAAACTTTGTCTTCTTTATTGAATTTTGAAGAGCACGTTATACATATTGGGCTTCCCTGATGGCTCAGATGGTAAAAAAAAAAAAATCTGCCTGCAATGCAGGAGACCAGGGTTCAATCCCTGGGTTGGGAAGATCCCCTGGAGAAGGGAATGGCTACTCATTCTGTATTCGTGCCTGGAAAGTTCCGTGGACAGAGGAGCCTGACAGGTTATAGTCCATGGGGTTGTAGAGAATTGGACGTGACTGAGTGACTAACACTTTTTTTTTTTTTTCAACCTATTAAGGATTCAGTGAACATTTGTGTCGTAGCAAATGGGTTAACTGATCTCACAACAATATTTCTGAAAAGACTCCAACTGTATTGTAACATAGGTATGATCAAGGATGCCTGTGTAAATGACATCCCACCTATATTCATCTTTGCTGTGTGTTCTAAGTGTAAATGCTCCAAGATACACACTATTCAGTCCAACACATTTAATTAATGTGAAAGGTTGTGGCTGGACTTAAAAAGTCTTAGTGAATATTCTAACTTATGTGATCAAACCTACATTATAGATGGTATTCAGTTCTTTATATAATTTATTTTTATATCATTATAGCATTCCTTCATTATTGCCACTATAAGGCAATAATGGAAACTGAACAAATGAGCCTTATTTTTTTTTACAAAGTGTTGTATTATGAAAAATTCTCAAATACATATACAAACAGAAAGAATATAAAATATACACATATAAATGCAGTATGCAACACATCACCATCACTCAGTTTGAGCAGCTGGCAAGCTAATGGTCGTGTTTACTTCATACATACATTTAAGAGATCTTTTTCTCTTAAATATTTTGAGTCAATTATGGACGTCATTTCATTGAACTCCATATAATCAGTATACAGTCTAGAAAATATAGATATTTTCTTACCTACCCACAATGCTACTATCTTCCCTAACAAAGTTAACCATGATTCTTTGTTACCTAGTATCCAAATTCAACTTCGTATTCAATATGCTTTGACATTTTGAAAAAATGACTTCTAACAGTTGGTTTGCTTAAATCGTGCAGAAGACCTGCATTTTATGTTTGGTGGTTCTGTCTGCTAAGTCTCCTTTAATCATCCTGCTTACTTATGTTTGTGTGTGTGTGTGTATTTGGCTGTGCCAGGTCTTAGTTGGGGCATGCAAGATCTAGTTCCCTGACCAGGGATCTACCCCGGACCCCTGCTTTGGGAGCGTGGAATCTTAACCACTGGACCACCAGGGAAGGCCCCCATTCTGCCTATTTTTATCTTTCATTGACTTGTAGAAATTAATGCACTTTTCTTATAAAATGGACCTATTTCTGGATTATTTCCTTTGCTTCCTAGGGTGACATTTAACTTGCTTCTATATCCCCATTATTTCTTATAAATGGTTGTTAGTTCTAGTGTTTTTGAAAACTGGATGCGCTTGGACATAGGGTGAGAAACATTTCCCTCTTGGCCCCACTGCCAAGGTCATTTCTGTTCTCTCACTAGAAGACTCGGAAGCCCTCTGCCATTCTCAGCTGACTGTTTTCAGTGTTCGGGGTCAAGAACTCTGACCAATATCCTACCACAGGGAGGGAATTTTGAGAAAGCTGCTAGAGTCATATTCTAAAGAAGCATCTTAAACACCTTAATCGTGATAACATCTCACCAGGAAACATCTCTTGCATGGTTTCCTTATTTGGAAGTTGTGATGTTACAGGATTTCAGGTCACCTCTATAAAATGTATAGGACCTTCCTTTCTGTTCTGATGGGTCTCAGCCAGCTTCCCACCTTCATTATTTTTTTCTCAGGGTGAGTACAGTGGTCTTTAATTTGTCCCTCAAACAGCCCCTTTGTAGCCCATCCTATATAACAATATCGATCCAACTTTTCTCCCGGTAAACCTGCTAGCTTCAAGTAAGATCCAGACTCATTGACTTGTCATCAAACCCTTAATTCTGATAATAAGAACTAAAGACCTACTTTTTTATAGGACTCACGAGTTTAAGTTTTCATATATATGTACTTGTTCAGTTATGTTGTTCACACTGAGACTACCGTGGAAGCAGATGGGTTCAGTTCAGTTGTTTAATTATGCCAGGCCTTTGTGCTAAGGGCTTGGCATCTTTATGGTCCAGTTCTTGAGGACTTCTCGGTGCCTTGGTGAAAATAACCCGCACATGTCTGCTGTGATGGGGGTGCATGGTAGGAGGACAAGGGGTGCGGGGACAAAAAGAGACCCTCGGCTGATGTCTCTAGGCGTCTGCCACGCTGTGTCCTTGCCTCAGTTGCACCTTTCTCATCTCTGCTCGTCGGAGTCCTACCTGTGCTTTCAGCCTTGGGTCAGATGCCATCTGTTCCTCCAAGTCTGGCGAATCAGTGGCTGGGAACAGTTGATGCTTCTATCTTCCTAGGTCTAGCCCAGAGTTTTGTGAAAGGCGCAGTCTCGGGACATGTTTTTTTATTTTTTTAAAAATTTTTTAAAATTAATTTATTTTTTATTTTACTTTACAATTCTGTATTGGTTTTGCCATACATTGACATGAATCCACCACGGGTGTACATGCATTCCCAAACCTGAACCCCCCTCCCACCCGCCCTCCCTACAACATCTCTCTGGGTCATCCCCGTGTACCAGCCCCAAGCGTGCCATATCCTGCATCGGACATAGACTGGCAATTCGATTCTTACATGATACATGAAGGACTTCCTGGTGGTTAAAACCCCTTGCTCCCAATGCATGAGGCATGGTTTTGATCCCTGCTTGGGGAACTAATCCCGTGTGCTATGCGGCTTGGCCTAAAATAAGTAAATATTTATTTTTTAATGTTGACCTAAGTCCTGAGTTTATAGCGAAGCACAGTCAGGTTTCCTCATGTGTCCACCTGTAGCATAGGGAGTTGCCAGTCTCAGAAGGGTAGATAGGAGCCAGAGGAGCAGTGGAGATAGCACTAGAAGGGTCAGGATTGTTTGTCAAACTTTCTTCTAGAGGCAAGACAGACCATGGAATCTCACTAATTTGTATTAAGTCAAGGAAAGGCAAGTATTAATTATTAAGTTGCTGAATTGTGGAAGTTTTGAATAAGTGATGTTTATGCGTTGTCAGCCTTCCCTGACAGCTCAGTTAGTAAAGAATCTGCCTGCGATGCAGGAGACCCCGGTTCAGTTCCTGGCTCGGGAAGATCCATTGGCAAAGGGATAGGCTACCCACTCCAGTATTCTTGGTCTTCCCTAGTGGCTCAGCTGGTAAAGAATCTGCCTGCAATGTGGGAGACCTGGGTTCGATCCCTGGGTTGGGAAGACCTTTTGGAGAAGGGAAAGGCTACCCACTCCAGTATCCTGGCCTGGAGAATTCCATGGACTGTTTAGTCCAGGGGGGTCACAAAGAGCCGGCCCCACTTTGCCTTTCACTTATGCGTTGCCAGTGCATATTTTTACACAGTCACAGAATACTGGAGCTAGAAATGACAATGAGGCTTGGCCTCTTTAGGAGGACAGATAAGGAAAGGGAAGCCCAGGTGGTTCAGGGTCCTCCCCCTGGGTCACACAGTGCCGTGTCGGGACTCAGACCTCGGAGTCTCCATGCAGTGCTCTTTCTCTGTTTGGCTTATAAAGCATTAAGTTAGCTGGAGTTCATAAAGCATATCAGTTTTGCTGCAGACTAAAGGAATGAAGAATACTTCTGTCAACTGGATTCATTGGTCCTCTTTACTTTGCTCGGAGATCTGAGTGTGGTCCCTGGGCTAGCAGCATAACCCGGAAGCTGGTTAGAAATGCAGATTATCCAGCCTTACCCCAGAGCCCCTGAATCAGGAGGGGCCAACCCTTCCAGGCAAATCTGTGTGCAGTGTCTGAGAACCGCTGCATCCTGTCAAAAGTCAGTAGATCTTTTTCAGAGCTCCCATATAACAGCGTAAGGGCTTGTCCAATTTATCACCACTTTTGAATTAAAAAATTTCTAATTAATGAGATTTGACTGCATGAAATGAGCCAGAAGAGACAGAAAATAGAAGGGAAGAGAAGATGTGAGGAGGAGGAAGATGGGGAGAAAGGCCGGTGAGCACCCCATAAATGAGAGCAGTCTGTCGGTTCTGTTCAGGAGAAGGAAGTTGAAATTCAGGATTATCCTGTCTCTAGCAGGTTACCCGATCTCCTTTTGGTGAGAAAGGACCTTGAAATGTCAGTGTAACCTCATCTTCCTTTGCTCACAGATCTCGGCAAACATTCCTTCAGGCTCTGATGACAGCACTTAGACTTTGAAAATCAGGGGGCAAGTCCATGTAATTGCATCTGAGCAGATGACAGACATTTATAAAGGATATCACTGAAGTGTTATTGTCGTTTCTCCAAGATAAAACAATGGAAGGCAAAGGAAGAAAGAAAGAAAATAGAGCAATGACTTGATGCTTTCTCTTTATCGAACTACTTCACTCTCTCCAGGGTATTCTGTCTTTGGGAGACTAAAGACAAAACTGCATTGAGAGGCCACAGATTGAAGTAAATACAGAGTACTGTGCCTTCAAGTTCACTTGCTTCCTCTTAGGATAACAACCAGTTAAATGTTATGTCATCAGGAAAGGAGAGTCTGTACCTTTCTAAGGCATGTCATTAATCAGATTTCATATATTTAGATGGGGCCTCAATTCTTGATTATTTTTTGTGCTCCTAACCTTTCTCAGGGAGAAGGCAATGGCACCCCACTCCAGTACTCTTGCCTGGGGAATCCCATGGACGGAGGAGCCTGGTGGGCTGCAGTCCATGGGGTTGCGAAGAGTCAGACACGACTGAGCAACTTCACTTTTACTTTTCACTTTCATGCAATGGAGAAGGAAATGGCAACCCGCTCCAGTGTTCTTGCCTGGAGAATCCCAGGGACAGAGGAGCCTGGTGGGCTGCCGTCTATGGGGTCGCACAGAGTCGGACATGACTGAAGCGACCTAGCAGCAGCAGCCTTTCTCAGACTCATCTAATGACTAAAAGATACATTCAAGTTCAAGAAGGCAGATAGCTTGGCAGGGGACCCATGGCTGGAGGTTGTATGAGTCTTTCTAGAAATTAACCAACTCTGTTAATCTATAGGAAGCCTCCAAATTACAACTTTTATATTTTATCTGTCATCCTTTGAAGTCCCCAAACTAGCCAGGGGGAAAAACCCTGTGGGCAAAGGGATTTATTTTATTTAGTCTTCATCACAAGCAACTGGTTTGTTTTTAAAAACAACAACAACAACAACAAAAACCAGGGTGATTCAGGAAGTTCACAAGCTGTCAAGGAGACATGGGTTCAGATCCAGAGTCAACCGCTCTGTGACTTTGGACAAATCATTTAACCTCTCTCAACATACATGGTCCTAGCTGTGAAAAGGAGGTTGTTTGACCATCTAGGATTATTTTTGAGGATTAAAGATATTAATTATCCTAGAGCTATCTTATGAAATTGAAACTTGAAGGAGCACAATTTGAGAACTATAGAATTAAGAGCCAAATAGTGTAAGAGAAGGCAGGAATGTAGTCAACAAAAATGAGGAATGTTGCACATTATGAAAACTATGGAGATTAAGCAGAATTTAACATGTCATTGAATATATTTTTCTTCCAAGGCAAGATTTATTTCTGAGTATTTTTGCCTAGTAGTCTTTTCTTGACCTACTTTGAAATGTATAATATTATTGAGGAATCTTCCATCTCCTTAGAAATGTTTTTCTGTTGCTCAAGCTAATTGTTTCGTCTTATCCCAACATTTTCCACTTCCTAATAATGCTCATCAGAGGAAAATAATTCATCCAATCATACTTGGAGGGTTTATTTTTTTTTCTTTTCATCCTAATTTACTTTCCATGACCTTGAGGGTTTCTGGTCATTTTGAGTATTTGCAGTCCTTTTAAAATGCCATTTCTTAAGCACCCTCATAAATCCATTAGTGGACAATTTATTATTGTTCTATACACAGTGTGACATGTTCTCACAGTAGCTGCGTCATCCTTGGTTTGTTATGTTTTATGAAATGTTCCTGTAATCCCAGTAAACAAAATAAGTCTTACAGGAAGGGATGGATTAAGGGGGAAAAGTGTGGCCCTAAAGAAGGACCCAGCTCTTGTTTATGAAAGAGGTTTGCCCTCCAAACCTACAAAGTGAACACAGCACTGAGAATCAGCAGGAAGAATAACTTGTGTCCAACTGCAGAGAAATCGGATCAGTTTGCTCCTGTGTTGAAAGGTAAGGTTACACAGATCTCTGGAAAGTAAAGTTGTATAAGGGAATCTCCCTTTCTGGGAGGGGTACCTCTTTTAAACAGTTATTACCTACTGTCTCAGGATACTTTAAAAAAAAAAAAAGAAAGTCATTTTTTATTTCAAATGTGCAGAGTGTGATTCCAATAACGGAAACCTCAGAAAAAGCATTGAGTGTTTTGAAAAGTTGGCTCCTTGTTGTCTGTCTTTGTGAGCTGCTGAGAGCCAGCAGAGATGACCCCTTTGTGTGTCCTGTCCTTGTGAAGGAGGTAAAGAAGCAGGGTGTGCCATCAGCATTTTGATTCAAGCCATTACAGGCTGGTTAAAACTCTCATTTTCAGTCGAACTGACAGAGATACAGGCAGGCCATAGGGATGGATCAGGAAAACATACCTTGCCACCCCACAGCCAAGCACTCTAGGTTTCCTTGGACCCCATGAGTGCACAGGGCTTTCATCTCTCCATAGCAGTTCCAGACTAGAACATCTAAGTGCCTTTGGGCAGATAGACAAGACATGGTTCCTCTGTTCCTCACTCAATTTAATTTTCCCTTTGTTCTTTTAGAATGTATTGCAGTCTAATACATTGTATGTGCCTGTGTTTGTAGTTGTTGTTGTTTAGTCGCTCAGTTGTGTCCGACTCTTTACGATCCCATGGACTGCAGCACACCAGGCTTCCCTGTCCTTCACCGACTCCCAGAGCTCACTCAAACTCGTGTCTATTAAGTTGGTGATGCCATCTAACCATCTCACCTTCTGTCATCCCCTTCTCTTCCTGCCTTCAATCTTTCCCAGCATCAGGGTCTTTTCCAATGAGTCAGCTCTTTGCATTGGGTGGCCAAAGTACTGGAGCTTCAGCATTAGTACACATGTGAAATTGCTGATTATATGACCCTGTCTCAGTAATCTGTAAACTCCATGAGGGCAGGACCCATCTGTTTTGTTCACAGCTATCTTCCCAGTGCCTGGAACAGAGCTCAAAACCTCAGCCCCCATTCATTAAACATTGATCAAAGTGAATGGGTGAATGAATGAATAGATGGATGAATGAATGGTAGGCTATAATGAGCAATGGTCTTGCTGCTCCTGCTGCTAAGTCACTTAAGTCGTGTCCGACTCTGTGCGACCCCATAGACGGCAGCCCACCAGGCTCCTCTGTCCCTGGGATTCTCCAGGCAAGAACAGGAGTGGGTTGCCATTTCCTTCTCCAATGCATGAAAGTGAAAAGTGAAAGTGAAGTTGCTCAGTCGTGTCCGACGCTTAGCGACCTCATGGACTGCAGCCCACCAGGCTCCTCCGTCCATGGGATTTTCCAGGCAAGAGTACTGGAGTGGGTTGCCATTGCCTTCTCTGGAGCAGTAGTCTTAACATCTCATAAAATCTAACTGAGAAAACCAGTTGCTTTCCTATAGCATAGATTGCCACTTCTAGCCTCTGGGGCATTTACATGAGGAAACTCATTATATATAGCCTTTCCTTTCCTTTACTGTCATGATAAAAATGTAGCTGAACTGTGAGTTGTGGGGGCGTTTGTACGGGTGTTGCCATTTGCAGTTTAATAATTCCTGGAAATGTTAGAAACTCAGGGAAATTGTACTGAAGACCTTAGCCAGCTAAGAGCAGTCATACTAAAAATTAAAGTACTAGTCAATGAAATTGGAGAAAAAAACAGTCACATTCAAAAGATCATCACTTGTAGCTGGATATAGATCTAATAAAGAGGTAACAAGTGGACCACAAAGGCCTAAAAGATGTTTTACAGAGTAAGGAGTGGACCCTGCTCAGTGTAAGAAATAGACACCCAGTGAAATGGGGAGAGACACCTCCTGAAACCATCCAGCAGAACCAAATTGAAATGGAATTTAGAATAAATATAATAAAATACCATCCACAAAACCCACTTAAGACAGAAGAATTAGAACGTGTTTAATCTGAGATTAAAATGTAAATGGGAAAATATAAAGAGAAAACAGATCTCAGAAAGATTCAATAATTTAGAGACCTGATTAATATCTGAAAGTCATGCCCTTTTTCTCAACCCCGCCTCAGCTCCCCAGCCCAACTGGGTGGACTGTGGGGCAGAGCCCAGACCCAGCCAGAGGAGAGGGTAGTGACCAGACCCTGAAGTGAGGACTGGCTTGTTTGCCTGGCTGGGTAGAAAGCAGGGAAAGCAGTGGAGAGGAATAGACTCAGACCGTAGGGTCGTCTTTCAGTATCCCACAGAGGACTGGTTCCAGGAGCCCTGTAGATTCCAAGACCCATGGATTCTCAGGTCCCTTATATAAAATGGCGTAGTATTTACATATAACCTACACGTTTCCTCCCACATACTTGAAACCATCTCTCAATTACTAGTAAGACCAAATACAATGCAAATGCTATGTAAGTAGTTGTAAATGCAATCAATGTAAATACTGTGTAAATAGTTGCCAGCCCATGGCAAATTCAAGTTTTCCTGGAACTTTTTTTTTTTTTTTTTTAATATTTGCCTTTCAGGGTTGGTGGAATTCACAGATGTGGAGCCAGGAGGCAGACTGTAACTGCCTGAGTTTGCAGAGCTGGAGGATGGGGACCAAATGTGGCTGTTACTGAACTGGTGGTTGATTTATATGTTTCAATGAAAAATCCTTTAAAAATCAGACCTATGAAGAAATAGATTTAATTCTCAAGAGCAGAGTTTATCCCTTAATACACCAAAACCTCTTTCTAGTTTTTTTTTTCCTTTTGACATGGAAAACTTTTGGAAATTTATATCATTCTTCTTTCCCACCTTCTCAAATACAGGACTAGAAGTTTACCTTATTTTAACTTTTCCAAGGGACTCTGGGTCATCATCACAAACATTAATTGTGACAGACTGCAGGATGGCGATATCCTTGCCCCCCAAGCCTGTGGGAATGTTGTATTCTGTGTCCCTGTACCAAACAGCTTCAAGCAATTGCATTTTTTTTTAATTGGAGGATAATTGCTTTACAATGTTGTGGTTGTTTCTGCTGTACAACGTGAACCAGCTGTGAAAGTGAAAGTCGCTCAGTCATGTCTGACTCTGCGACCCCCATGGACTATACAGTCCGTGCAGTTCTCCAGGCCAGAATACTGGAGTGGGTGGCCTTTCCCTTCTCCAGGGCATCTTCCCACCCCAGGGATTGAACCCAGGTCTCCCGCACTGCAGGCGGATTCTTTACCAGCTGAGCCACCAGGGAGGCCCATGAAGCAGCTGTCTGTCTACACATTTCCCTCTCTCGCGCGCCCCCTTCCACGCCACCCCGCCTCTCGGTCTTCACAGAGCGCTGAGCTGAGCTCCCTGCGTCTTATGGCCGGCTGCCGCTGGCTGTCTCTTTTACACGTGGTGGTGAGTATTTATCAGTGCCGCTCTCAGTTCGTCCCACCCTCTCCTTCCCCCACTGTTTCCAAAAGTCCATTTTCTTCATCTGCATTTCTGTTCCTGCCCTGCACACAGGTTCACCAGTACCATTTTTCTAGATTCCATATATATGTGCAGGCAGCTGCATTTGTAAGTTCTGGTGGTTTTGAGAGTTTTACCTTCTTCTTTTTTTTGTTAGTGTTCCTACCTGTAGATTTTGTACCTTTCCCTGGTACTTTTCTGTTTCCAGACTATTGTGAACTTAGAAACTAGACCATCGATTTTAATTGTGTGTAGATTAAGATCAAGTCAGCGCTGAGGGAGGCTGTAATGATTTTTTCCCCAATGGACCTGGTCTCACGTTTAGTGTGAACTGCGTAACTCGGTTTCAACTGTCAGGAACATGTAGTTTCCGCTTCTCAACTGTGTTGTTACCGAATAACTGAGTCGCTGAGAGGTGCCCTGAAAATTATCGTAACAAAAAACTAGAATCATTTATGAGTTAATTATGGTGGGATGAAGAGTAAAAAGGGCTTCCTGGTGGCTTAGCGGTGGGGAATTTGCCTGCAGTGCAGGTTCGATCCCTGGGTCAGGAAGATCCCCTAGAGGAGGGCACAGCAACCCACTTCCCTGAAGAATCCCATTTACAGAGGAGCCTGGCTGGCTACAGTCCATGGGGTTGCAAAAAAATCAGACACAACTCAGGGGAGGGGTTACTAAAAGGTGTGAGTGGATCTAGATCAAGGACACCTAACACCTACCTTGGTACCTCTCCCTGCATCTCCGTCTGCCCAACTGATCTGTTTGCGGCCAGAACGATGGGCGCCTCTCCTTGAATCGCTTTCAGCCCTGGCACAGGGCACTGCTGGGCTAGGATAGTTCCAGCCTGCTAAGGCTGTACACAGACTTTTGTAGTCACGGGATGTCTGGCTTTGAAGGACAGGAGGATACTGTTTTTTATGATAGCAGTGAATTGGTTCTTTGGCCTTTTTTAAATGCACAGGTTGTCTGGGAGACATTTTGGTATCTGCATTTCAGCCCTTCTGGTTCAAAATGCAGCTTTGCAGGAGGACTGCCAGAGGTCACTGTTAAGAAAATCCTCTCACTATAGTCAGGACTGTCAGGCCCCTAGAGTCTTATAATGATGGATCTGGTCTTGCAGTTGTGTATCCCATCAAGCTGATGATTGCTGTCTTCTAGAAAAAGGTTAAGTTCTGTGGACAGCTAAAGGGAATAAAAAGTCCTCCACTTTGAGTTTTTCAGTTTCTATTTCAGTCTCAGTCCTATGGCACAATGCCACTGATACTTTAAAACAGGGGTCCCCAACCTCTGGTACCTAATGCCTGATGATCTGAGGTGGAGCTGATGTGATGGTAAGAGAAACAAAGTGCACAGTAAATGTAATGCATTTAAATCATCCCAGAACCACCCCCCCCATCACCCTCTGGTCTGTGGAAAAATTCTCTTCCACCAAACCGGACCCTGGTGCCAGAAAGTTTGGGGACCACTGCGTTAGAATAAAATCTCATGGAGATTCCTTGGCCTTCTGTGCTTTGGGCCCGGGAGTCCTCCTACTTCCACCAAGTTCTTGCGCTTGGAGTCGGAGGTAACATAGTAAAGGAATGGCCGGGCCTTGATCTTTGAATATGCTCTTGAGAATTAACAGCACCTTCTAATGATCTGCTAGCAGTGCCATTTAATAATGACTCTTCATTGCAAATACTTCATACTATTCCTTTAAAGACTCTGGGCCCTGATTCTTCTCATAGAGTTCCCTCCTTGTGAATCACTTCAAGACATACAGAAATAAAGTACAGTGTCATCTGAGTTATTTAAGGAGATTTATTAAGTATTATCTGTGCAAAGCACTCTGTTAGATCTGGGAGGCTACAGCCCTGTTAGGAGTATATGGTTCAGTTACAGAGCCAACCCTCAGCAAAACCGTGTGACCAACTGGTAATGCTTTCACTTGTCAACTATGTCTGGAGCCTTCCTTAAGTCATGTGGGAATGTCCAAGGGCCAGAGAGCAAGAGTTAAATGTTTAAACCTTGTTATACACACCACTGAGGACTGGCCTGGTGGAACAAGTTTTATGGAGATGCAAGTAGGTGTGGTTCTGAAAGGCCAGGAGGATGAGATGAGCAGGGAAGAGCAGAAAGCAGCAGCTGGAGGGAAAGCAGGAAGGCACAGCCAAGAACGGGGTGCTCCTGGGCCAGCTGGGGCGTCCCCAGGCCTTGGGACAGCCAGAACCACGCCCTACCGTTGAGGCTTACTGATGAGAATTGAGAGCCGATGAAAATGTTGAGTGAAGTAAGTCAGAAAGGTACAAAGAAATGTCACACATTGATGCATCTCTATGGAATCTAGGAGGATGGTACTGATGAGCCTGTGTGCAGGGCAGCAGTGGAGATGCAGACACAGAACAGATGTGTGGACACAGTGGGGGAAGGAGAGGGCGGGGCGAATTGAGAGAACAGCCTAGAAACATATACATTACCGTAGGGGACGCAAAGAGTCAGACACGACTGAGCGACTGAACTGAGCTGAAAATAGATAGCCCGTGGGAATTTGCTGTGTGACCACAGGGAGATTGAACCTATGCTCTGTGACAGCCTAGAGGAGTGGGAGCTGGGAAGGAGGTTCAGAGGGAGGGGACCTAGGTATAACTATGGCTGCTTCATGTCGCTATGTGGCAGAAACCAATACAATATTGCAAAGCAGTTATCCTCCAATAAAAATAAATAAATATTTTGAAAATGCGTTACAGTTAAGCTGAAGGAAGATGGGTTTGGTACGTGAAATGAGTGAAATTAACCTGCAATGGGGCTGCTGTAATAATCTAGCTGTAGGTTTCCAAGGGTCTAGACTAGGATGGATCTAGTGAGAATGGAGAGAGAATGGAATCGTACACAACAGATTTATTTTTATAACTTGAGACACCATATTCTTAAAGTTTAATGGAGGCTGAGATATGTGAAGATCTTCCAGATGTAAGGGAACCTCCAGCTCTATGGGAGATTACATGAATTATAGAGGAAGAGACATTAGAAAAGATGACAGAATCTGCATGACGTGAAAACGTGTTGGTAATTCCATGAAATTAGTAAAATTTTTGCCTGGCTTCCTGAATTTGGCTTGAGTTAAAAAGAAGATAGGGCTTCCCTTGTGGCTCAGCTGGTAAAGAATCCGCCTGCAATGTGGGAGACCTGAGTTCGATCCCTGGGTTGGGAAGATCCCCTGGAGAAGGGAAAGGCTACCCACTCCAGTATCCTGGCCTGGAGAATTGCATGGACTGCATAGTCCATGGGGTCGCAAAGAGTTGGACACAACTGAGTGACTTTCATAAAAAGAAGCTAAGAGAGGCCTTGAATTTATTTGTAGTGTTGAGAAGCATGTTCCAGGTTTCATGGGGAAGTTTTTCCCTCCCTTATTATCAATGACATCCCACCATTCTCTTAAGAGTCAAACCAGTGTCCAAACTGGAATCAGCTTTTCTTTACCCCCTTCCTTAACCTCTGTATCCAGTCACCCCAAACTATGAAGTCTTCCCTTTTAAATGTTTACTTTATCATCGTCCTGTCCTCAGCATTCCTAATGCCTTTCTCCTAAGCCCACCTACTCTCATATTTCTTTCCTTGAATATTGATAATTGACCATTTTATAGGTACTTAGGTGGAAGGGGCTATTATTAGTGAGTGTTAGAATTGAACTAAGGATAGTCTGAAGTAGCGCACTAAAGTCGCTTTAGTAATGTCCGACTCTTTCTGACCGTACGAACCAAAGCCCACCGGGCCCCTCTGTCCATGGGATTTTCTAGGCAAGCATACTGGAGTGCATTGCCATTTCCTACTCCAGGGAGATCCTCCCAACCCGGGGATCGAACCTGTGTTTCTTGTGCCCTGCATTGGCAGGATTCTTTACCATTAGTGCCACCTGGGAAGCCCCACTCAAAAGTGCAGAGGCGTAAAATTTTCATTTGTGAATAGATTTTTTTCTTAGACTAATTAAAACAGTGGTCCAGCTGTTGAATCCTGAAGGTGGCCACTCACTGGCGACTCTGATAATGGGCCTCTGTTCAAAATCTCAGCCAAGCAGGTAATCTGTGAATTTTAGAAGGGATGAGGAGGGACATCCCAACTTGAACCAAAGGATGGTGAGAGGGAGAAGCCACACCTTGGATGGCATAGAGGGGGCACTCCTGAGCCTTTTATCTTTCAAGAGGGGCAACCCCTTTGGGAGCAAGAGCTAGCGGGGCTTCTGAAAATTGACTCTTGGAAACTTCCAGAAGGGATGACCTCAGCGTCTTTTCTGTTATTGGCATGAAGCACAGAAGACAGCTCCTGGTCATTAGGAAAATCAGGTTAAGAAAATGACTTGTTTTCCACTGTGTGTTTTCTTAGACCATTTTTCTGAAATGTAAAAAAGGTAAAAACATCCTAAATGTTTCAGGATTTATCAGCTGTATTATGTCCTTGCAACACGATTTACCTAAGTATAGTCGCCAGTAGTATTTTGATGTATTCAAATATGACATAATGCACAGTTGTGTAATCAAAATAATTAAATTGTGACACTGTAAGGCCAGGCTATAATATTGCATACAGCATTCTTCATGTGACTCATATGTTTTTATTTATGGCTTAACACTGCCAATCTGAATATTGATGATTTATTTTCAGCCGGTCAGAATATCCATTCTATTTTTCAGCTTCTCCAGTTGGCAACGGTTATATCAAGCCTCCAGTTCCACCTGTGTCTGGCACACAGAAGGAGAAAGGGCCCCCAACCATGTTACCCATCAGTGTGGACCCAGACAGCAAACCCGGGGAATACGTCCTCAAGAGTTTATTTGTCAACTTTACCACTCAGGCTGAGCGCAAGATTCGCATCATTATGGCAGAACCCCTGGTGAGTACACAGAGAAGACTTGTGTCTTTTTCGGTCCTTCTTGATGTCGAATATAGATTTTACAGCTGTAAGAAGGGATGAAGGATGGATGGCTTTTCCCCTAGTTTGTTTTTTGACATCGTGTGTGTGTATGTACTTAGTCATATTTAACTCTTTGCAACCCCATGGACTGAAACCCGCCAGGTTCCTCTGTCCATGGGATTTTTCAGGCAAGAATGTTGGAGCGGGTTACCATTTCCTCTGCTAGGGGTTCTTCCTGACCCAGGGATCGAAGCTGTGTCTCCTGTATCAGTAGGTGGATTCTTTAACCACTGTGCCACTTGGGAAGCCCTTTTTGATACCACAGGTAATTTTTCAGTCAGTTCAGTTCATTTGGTCAGTCGTGTCCGACTCTTTGTGACCCCATAGACTGCAGCACACCAGGCCTCTCTGTCCATCGCCAACTCCCAGAGTTTACTCAAACTCAGGTCTGTTGTGTCAGTGATGCCATCCAACCATCTCATCCTCTGTCATCCCCTTCTCCTCTGGCCTTCAATCTTTCCCAGCATCACGGTCTTTTCCAGTGAGTCAGTTCTTCCCATCAGGTGGCCAGAGTATTAGAGTTTCAGCTTCAGCATTAGTCCTTCCAAAGAATATTCAGGACTGATCTCCTTTAGGATGGACTGGTTGGATCTCCTTGCAGTCCAAAGGACTCTCAAGAGTCTTCCCCAACATCACAGTTCAAAAGCATCAATTCTTCAGCACTCAGCTTTCTTTCTAGTCCAACTCTCACATCCATACATGACCACTGGAAAAACCATTGCTTTGACTAGACAGACCTTTCTTGGCACAGTAATGTCTCTGCTTTTTAATATGTTGTCTAGGTTGGTCATAACTTTTCTTCCAAGGAGCAACTGTCTTTTAATTTCATGGCTGCAGTCACTATCTGCAGTGACTTTGGAGCCCCCCAAAATAAAGTCTGTCAGTGTTTCCCCATCTATTTGCCAGATAGGTGGGACCAGATGCCATGATCTCAGTTTTCTGAATATTGAGCTTTAAGTCAACTTTTTCACTCTCCTCTTTCACTTTCATCAAGAGGCTCTTAGTTTCTCTTTGCTTTCTGCCATAAGGGTGGTATTATCTGCATATCTGAGGTTATTGATATTTCTTCTGGCAATCTTGATTCCACCTTGTGCTTCATACAGCCCAGCATTTCTCATGATGTACTCTGCATATAAATTAAATAAGCAGGGTGACAATATACAGCCCTGATGTACTCCTTTCCCAATTTGGAACCAGTCTGTTGTTCCATGTCCAGTTTTAACTGTTGCTTTCTGGACTGCATACAGACTTCTCAAGAGGTAGGCCAGGTGGTCTGGTATCCCCATTTCTTTAAGAATTTTCCAGAGTTTGTTGTGGTCCACACAGTCAAAGGCTTTGGCACAGTCAATAAAGCAGAAGTAGATGTTTTTCTGGAACCCTCTTGCTTTTTTTATGATCCAGTAGATGCTGGCAATTTGATCTCTGGTTCCTCTGCCTTTTCTAAATCCAGCTTGAACATCTGGAAGTTCACGGTTCATGTACTGTTGAGGCCTGGCTTGCAGAATTTTGAGTGTTACTTTGCTAGCCTGTGAGATCAGTGCAATTGTGCATTAGTTTGAGCATTCTTTGGCATTGCCTTTCTTTGGGATTGGAACGAAAACTGACCTTTTCCAGTCCCGTGGCCACTGCTGAGTTTTCCAAATTTGCTGCCATATTGAGTGCAGCACTTTCACAGCATCATCCTTTAGGATTTGAAATAGCTCCAGTCACCTCCACTAGCTTTGTTCGTAGTGATGGTTCCTAAGGCCCACTTGACTTTGCATTCCAGGATGTCTGGCTCTAGGCGGGTGATCACATCATCGTGATCATCTGGGTCGTGAAGATCGTTTTTGTATAGTGCTTCTGTGTATTCTTACTACCTCTTCTTCATATCTTCTACTTCTGTTAGGTCCATACCATTTCTGTCCTTTATTGTGTCCATCTTTGCATGAAATGTTCCCCTGGTATCTCTCATTTTCTTGAAGAGATCTTTGTGAAGTCGCTGTGAAGTTGCTCAGTCGTCTCCGACTCTTTTCGACCCCATGGACTGTAGCCTCCTCCGTCCATGGGATTTTCCAGGTAAGAGTACTGGAGTGGGTTGCCATTTCCTTCTCCAGGGGAAATTCCTGGCCCAGGGATCAAACCCAGGTCTCCCGCGTTGTAGGCAGACGCTTTACCGTCTGAGCCACTAGTGGAGCCCGAAGAGATCTCTAGTCTTTCCCTTTCTATTGTTTTCCTCTATTTCTTTGCATTGATCACTGAGGAAGGCTTTCTTGTCTCTCCTTGCTATTCTTTGGAACTCTGCATTCAAATGGGTATCTTTCCTTTGCTCCTTTGCCTTTCACTTCTCTTCTATTCACAGCTATTTGTAAGGGCTCGTCAGACAACCATTTTGCCTTTTTGCATTTCTTTTCCTTGGGGATGGTCTTGATCCCTGCCTGCTGTACAATGTCATAAACCTCCATCCATAGTTTTAAAAGATAATATTTACGTTTCCTGATTTAAGATAATTGAGGCTCAAGGACCTTAAAATAATTAGCAGATAGAGTTCAGCAGCACAGTTCACCACTGGGTTTAGGACAGATAAGCTTAATTTAACATTAAGAAGTATTAAAATTGTAGAAAAATTGTGTTCATAGTCTCTGCTGTGTCTGTGTGCTTTAGTCAAAATCTTTTGTCCTATCTTTAAAGTAAAAGACCAAAAAAAATCATCATTCTTCAAGGGGTTGGCAGAGCTCCTAGCCTGAGAACAAATAGACAGATGGTCTCCGTGACATATTATCCAAGGAAGTTTTTTGAGTCATTTATATGTACCATTCTGTTACCTGAAAATTGGAAGACAGGAAATTGTTGATTAAGTTGATTAATGCCCTTCAAGTCAGTAGTCAGTATCTTCTTTGCAAATGATTCTGCTGCAAAATAAGGCTTGTGCTTCAGGCTTATGTTAATTACTTTAACAAGAGCTCTAAAGACGGAGTGCTAAATCTCAAAAGGATAGTGGAAAGGAAAAAAGTCCAGTTGGAAGATTCAGATTACTCGTCTCCTGACCTTGGCAGGCCACTTACAATAAGAGAAAGGTGACGCAGCTCTTTCTGTGAAGCTGGGCTTTGTACGTCCGGTGAAGAGATTGGGACAGGAGAAGAGGTCTGAAGTTGGCTTGAAGGCATCATAGCTTAAAATAATTAAATGTAATATTGAGCCCATAGCCTGTGCGTGCTCAGCCACTTCAGTTATGTCCAACTCTTTGCAACCCTATGGACTGTAGGAGCCCATAGCCTAAGTCTCTTGAAAAATATGTAACTTATGATACTCAGCATCATCTTTTCAAAATGATCTTTATAAGGGACTTCCCTGGCAGTCCAGTGGTGAAGACTCTGAGCTTCCAATGCAGCGGGTGTGGGTTCAATCCCTGCTCAGGAAACTTAGATCATACATGCCATGTGAGGCAGCCAAAAAATAAAAACAAAAACTCTTACCAAAAATAATAATAATAATAACTTTTATAAAGAATCACAATTTAACATTTGAAAATCAGAATTCAAGGATATTTAAATGCTTTGAATATTTGTAACCCAAAAGTTACAAACTTTGCTTTTAAACATTTTTATTAGATTAATGAATTCCAACTTCCTATTAAGGAAAATGTTTTCTTGGTTTTACAATTTAAATCATTTATAATAAACCTTAGTACTCTAGCTTTTTCCCATTCACCCATGTGTTTGTGTTTCTAGTGCTTTTACTACTAATAATAGCTAATATTTCTGGAGTGCTTAACTGTGTGCCAAGAACTGTTGTTAACGTATTATATATCCTTTAATCTTCACAATGACCTTAGGTAGAGAGTATTTATGTACCTGTTTATAGATGGGGAAAGCTGGCACAGAGGGGCAAAAGTGATCATCCAAGGTCACACAGTTTGTATTTGAATTCAAGCTGGGTCTCTTCAGAGCCCACCTCAGAACCATTCTACACCCTACCAGTCTTTGTGTGGGCATCTTCATAGGAAGATATCTTCTATGGTATCTTTACTTAAGAGACTTACGTAAAGTATTACTTAAAGCAACAGACGGCTTTCCTATAAATGGGGTCCAAAGAATCACGTACCTTCATTCCCATTGATCAAAACAGTGCTGATCCCTGGAAGCCTCTGAGTTCCCTGGGAGGTGTGGGGGGGAGCCAGGCCACCTCCCCAAGATGGAGGGTGGGGAGCTACCTGGGCTCCAGAGAGCCCAGGAGAGTTTAAGAAGGAGAGAGTGGAAAGGCACAAGGAAGAATCCTTTCACTCATTGACAGTGGAAACGTGCCAAAACACATCAGGGCTCTCTGAAATTGTGTATCGAGGTAGATTTTTTTTACAAGAAACTAGTAAGTTACACCTTCCCAAGTGGCGTTAGTGGTAAAGAACCTGCCTGCCAATGCAGGAGGCATAAGAGACCTGGGTTCAATCCCTGGTTTGGAAAGATCCCATGGAGTAGGAAATGGCAACCCATTCCAGTATTCTTGCTTGGCGAATCCCATAGCCAGAGGAGGCTGGCGGGTACAGTCCATGGGGTCGCAAAGAGCCAAACATGACTGAAACGACTTAGCGTGAGGCACAAGGAAGTTGTACTGTAGTTGAATAGAGGTACTTAGAAGGCTGGATTGTGAAATCCCTGATTCTAAAATAATAGTTTAGGTACTGTTGTTTAAGGATTCAGGAAGTAAATTAGATTGGGCTTAACTTTTTCATCTTTAGTTTACTTCGTTTGGAATGTGTTTGCATAACATTTTTCTTCTTGGAGTAAACATTATGTCTGAGAAACTGACATGTTCCACAGCGTTCTTTTAATTAGAGGTAGACATTTCTGTTCCTTTCTCTGAGACAATTTAAAGGGCCCAAATAAGAAAAATGAAAAAAAGTGTAAGCTGTCTTCATCAGCAAAGCTTCATTGTGTGCCCATCCAGTTTACTAGATGCTGATGGCCAAGTAGATGGACATTGTGTTTTTAGCTAAAGAAATGTATTCAATTTTCAGTATTGTTGCTTTTTATAAAATGAGACTAATCCTCTTGTATTTTTTGGCAGAGGTGTAAGCTTCTGTGCCATTTCCTTCTCTTGTCTGTTGAAAAGTGCTTAGTAATTTTTGCCCTTGAATTTGTTTACTTATTGGACAATAAATGTGAGTAGATGCTGTGGCTTGTTACCTGAGTCTAATTTAAACGTGTGTTTGGCATTTTGTTCTAGAGCCCTAGCAAGAAGAGGTATTATTTTTGATATATGTGTAATATGTTTTAAGTCAATTTTGAATAAATGTCCCCTAGTATTTCTCTTACAGAATTGACTTTATTTAGAAAGATGTTGAATCCTTTAAAGTTTGGATTCATGTGGATTTGTATCATATCACAAAGTTGTATTGTCTCATCTCTAATATAATTAAAACTTGTATGGGAGTAGCAAAGGTAATTTTTAAAAATTTGGAAGTATTGATTTATTGTTTATGGGGCTACTCAGGAATCTGTATTTCTCAGTTTTCTTTTTAAAAGACTAAAACCTTCAGAATTCCATGTCAGTTAGGCTGCATGAGATCAGTTATATACAATGTTAAATTAAAGTTGTACTTATGAATTACTGACATCCAGATAGCTAACTTAAATGGGGGGGGTGGGGAAGGACAGGAAACAAAGATGTTCCACCAAGATAAAATATTAGATTTTTTTTTCTTGTTAAAGATGTTTCACCAGTTTAGCAATATTGTTCTTCATACCTAAAAGATGCTCAGGTCATATTCATTAATATTTATGGATAAGTCAATAATTTTACTCAATTTCTGTTGCTTTATGAGGTCATTTGATAGCATTTGCTCCTGGCTGGTCTTACTACTATTTCACTTTTCTCAAGCAGTGTTTTAAACAAGGTCAATTGGGTCATCTGTAACTTTTTTATATTTTTATCTCAAAACAGAGGAAGTACAGAAAGCAGTGTAACAGCTGCTGTCCCTCTTGCCTCCTGCTCCTTTCCTCTGGTTTCAAATTTATTTTTCCCAAAGTGTATCTTTTTATAGTTCTTTAAGTTATAGTCAGTGGCGGGTAAATCATTTGGTTTAGTTTATCTCAGATGCTCGGATTTTCCCCTGAATTAGCAGTGATATTTCAGCTGAGAATAGAATTCTAGTTTCACATTTATCCTCCTTCCAGACTTTTGCCAGTAAGTTTCACCATGTTGCCTCTAGCACTGCTGTTGAACAGTCTGGTTGATTTGCTATTTGTTTGTGGATTATTTACTTTTTTCTCTGTCTGCTTTTATGTTTGTTTGGGTTTTTTTGCTTTGTCTATAGCTTACTGCAGTTTCCCCACACTGTGTTGAGATGTGGATTTATTTCTATTTTCCTGTTTGAGACTCTTATGCTTCTTAAATTGAAGGTTCATGTTTTTCATCAGTTTTAGAAAATTCTTAGCCATTAATTATTTGAAGCTTACCACCTCTCCACTTTTCCTCTTTTTTTCTGGCATTCATATTAGATACGCATTGCTCTATTACCTGTCTTTTTACCCTTCTTTAATTATTTCTACTCCTCTATCTTGCTGCTGTATTCTGAGTCAATTTCTCAGGTCTAATCTTCAATTTATTAATCTTCTCTTGGGCTATAGGACTTCCCTCAGTGGTAAAGAATCCACCTTTCAATGCAGGAGACACAAGTTCAATCCCTGGGTCGAGAAGATACTCTGGAGAAGGAAATAGTAATCCACTCCAATATTGTTGCATGAGAAATTTCATGGATAGAGGAGCCTGATGGGCTATAGTCCGTAGGGTCACCAAAGAGTCAGACATGACTTAGCAGCTAAACCATGACAACTCTTGGGCAATGTCTAATCTGTTGTATAATGTGTCCAATGACAGTTATAATTTTGGTGATATAATGTTTTATTTCTAAAAGTATGTTTTAAAATCTATTTCGGTGAGGATTTTTTTAATTTGAGGGGTTCCTTATTTTTAGAACTTCTGTTGTGTGTCTTTGATCACCTTAAACAAATTTTTTGTTTGTGTCCTCTCTTAGGTTAGCCCCAGAATCTTCACTGTCTTGGGCCAAATATTATATTAATTTCTTGGTTTGGGAATTTCTGCACCTGGAAGGTGATACAAATATACGCTGCAAACTCTTATAAGACTTAAGACTGTGGTTTAAAATTCTTGGGGAGGATTTAACCTAAAACTGAGGCAGGAGCCACTGGAATATCTTTTCATCTTCCGGTGCAAGTACATAGCCTTGTCCCTAGCCCGCTGTTTCGTTGTTTAGGACCACACTTTATGTGGGCATCTTATCTCCAGTGCCCCACCTCTCAAGGTTCACAGCTTTGTTTCCTGTCCCCAAATGGACAACTACAAAAAGCCTCCGGCATAATGAGACCAGCAGTCGTTCCCCTGTGCATCCACTGCGTCACCTCCCATCTTTCTGCTTTGCATTTCTCTTTTCCTTTCTTGTGAACTCATTTCTTCACTTTAAAAAGTACTCTATTCCACTCACCATTTTCAAGTGTTTATAGCCTGTGAACTTTTACATTATCTTGGTCTATTATCCTGCCAGAGCCCTCTACAGTATTCTTGGTTTGCCTTTCATGCAGATAAGGACAGGGTAGGTCTTTGCATTGTGAGGTTCCTGTACAAGCAAACATTCCCATGGCAAGATGGGGTGCCCTAAGATGAATAAAAGGAAGAGTGAGGGGATTGTCTAGTCAAAGCTCTGGTTTTTCCAATAATCATGTATGGATGTGAGAGTTGGACTAGAAAGAAAGCTGAGTGCCAAAGAATTGAAGCTCTTGAACTGTGGTGTTAGAGAAGACCCTTGAGAGTCCCTTGGACTGCAAGGAGATCCAACCAGTCCATCCTAAAGGAAATCAGTCCTGAATATTCATTGGAAGGACTGATGCTAAAGCTGAAACCCCAATCCTTTGGCCACCTAATGTGAAGAACTGACTCATTGGAAAAGACCCTGATGCTGGGAAAGATTGAAGGCAGGACGAGATGGAGACAGTAGAGGATGAGATGGTTGGATGGCATCACCAACTCAATGGACATGAGTTCGAGTAGACTCCAGGAGTTGGTGATGGACAGGGAGGCCTGGCGTGCTGCAGTCCATGGGGTCACAAAGAGTTGGACATGAATAAGCGACTGAACTGATGATTTGTATAGGTGGAGTCAAAGGAGAGCAGATTTTCAGTTGAGGATGAAGGGGGACCAGAGGACAGATGCTAAAAGTCCGTGACACCTTCAGGAGTGAGTAAGTGGTCTAGCGTGGATAGGGGATAGAAAGGATGTGCTTGCCTGTCACCAGACCACCAGCCCCTCTTCCTGGAATACCCTCAGCTCTTCATCCTGCCTTCATCTTTCAAGGCCCATCTCAAATATCTCATCATCTGGAAAGGTTATTTGATTTCTTCCCTGACTCCACACTATTATACAGATGTGGATATACATACCTGTAAATCTCTATCTGAACCACCGTATCATTATCTCAAGCAAACTGGCTTCATTAAATAAGAGTATTAGAATAGACTAGAATAGAAAATGTCAGGACGTTATAGGTTTTAAGGGTACATGTTATTTTATGAAACTTTCAGTTGTGTGTATATCTACCAGACCTTGGTACAAAATGTATGTTTTTTTGATGAGTAGGGGTGAAGGATACAGAGATTCTTTTTTAAGTTGAAGAATTTAGGAATTCACTGGAGGACCAACAGTTAGGAAGGTCCAGGTTCAATCCCTGGTTAGGGAACTAAGATCTCACAAGCCATAGAGAGTGGCCAAAAAAAAGAAAGAAAGGAAAAAAGATGCACTTTACTATCCTTTAAGTTCCTTATAGGCCTTACTGTGTCTTATCTACACATGCACACATACAAATACACGTATATCCCCATGTCTAGAAAGTCTCCTTTATACACAGTAGACAGTGTTTTTTTTTTTTTAATGAATAAGTATATGGATACAAGGAATGGATAGATGAATGGGTGAAAAAAATATTAATATGGTAGCTCAGAAAGAATGTAGGATCCTATATGTTTCTCAGGGTCATCTTGCCAACCTCTGAACTGATAATAATGGATTTTGTTCTGTCCTTTGTACCCCTCAGCAGATGAAAACCCTACAGTCTGCTGAGTAGACGTTAATTCTCAGCCTTCTGCCTTGGGCCATCTAAGGACACCTCATTATTCACTTATACTGTCGGTGCTCCCACTTCACCCAAGCAGTGTGTGGAGAGGAGCGTCAGGTTGACGCTTAGCGGTCAGACTAAGCCTCAGAGTATATGCTCTCATTATCTGCGTCTCTCCATTTATATAGCATCTGTCACAAGGAGTCACAGGCAATTACCTTCTCAATAAACTCTTTTCCAAAAAAATCAAGACTCTCCAGCCTTTCAAAATTCATTAGTGCCCATAATCTCAACTTTGGAGATTTAATGGGTGAGAAGAGAGAAAGCCGAAAACAAAGCAGCTTTTCATCCAGGCTGATCTGAATTCAAATTCTGATTCCACCTCTTTCGTGTTGGAAGGCCAGTCAGTCCCTCTCCTTTTTTCCTCATTTGCAAGAGCCTAGCTCGTGGGTGGATGAGAGAAGTCAGGGTAATAGGGGGAACTCTGACCTAATTCTTAGCACCTCCCAGATGCTCGGTTGTCACCATCACCATGTCCTCATGGTCGCCTAGAAACCGGGATCAGCTGAGTAACCCCCCTGGTGGGTTTCTCTGGCGGTCGTCCTGGTGCTTCCTCTCTGTTGTTCAGAAGGAGTGGAGGCTGAGCAGAGTGGCTGGCTCCTGCTGCCGTGCCCTGTTGTTATCAGGTGGTTGGTCTGAACTCCACCTTGGCGATGAGACAGGCACAGCCAGAGCTGGTTTGGGCAGAACTGGTGTGGATTCTTTAGGGACTTAAGCTCTGAGAGGTGACAGAGGCAAGCAAACAAAAGTTTATATGACAAGGCAACACCCCTGCTCTCTCACCTTAGAGCCAGCAAAATATCAATACTTGAGGTTTAGGCAGGTATAACTTGTGAGGACTTAGGAAATGAAACCAGGGATTTGAAGTGGGTCTACGTAGAATGGTTTTCCAAGGCTTTCCAAGAGGAAATTTCACAGCATCTTGAGGGTAGGGATCTGGGAGACAAGTAGGAACACCGTAGTGGTGGGAAGCCGATGGCCCAAAAAGTAAAAGGCTGGATTACTCAACTAAGTAAAACACGTTCGGAAAATTTCAAGAACTTTCCTTTCTCTCATTCATATATTTAAATTTGTTGAAAACCTCAGAAGGAAAAATAATCTAATTTTATTAGTCATCTAATCAAACTGATTTTTCCTGTTTTATTTACGTTGTATTGGTTTCAGATGTACAGCATACCAATGTCATATATATCTTATAAAGTGATCACCACGATAAGTTTAGTCCATATCCATCGCCTTACATGGTTACAGTGTGTGTGTGTGTGTGATGAGAAGTGTTTAATGTAATCCTATTTTAAAGGAACGTTTTGAAACTATTTTATTTATCTTTGGCGGTGATGGGTCTCTGTTGCTGCATGGGCTTTCTTTAGTTGGGAACAGCAGGGACCTCTCTCTAGTCTCGCTGGGGTGGCTTCTCTTGTTTCAGAGGTCAGGGCCTGGGCTTCAGGAGCTGTGGCTCCCGGGCTCTAGAGCACAGGCTCAGTAGTGTGGTGCATAGGCCTAGTTGCCCCAAGGCATGTGTGACCTTCACGGACCAGAGATAGAACCCATGTCTCCTGCATTGCCAGTCAGATTCTTCACTACTGAGTCACCAGGGAAGCCTGGGAATTCTTGAGATTTACTCTCTTTGCAACTTTCAAACATGCAACTCGGTATTGTCAGCTATCACCCTGCTGTACGTTACGTCCTCAGAACTTATGTATGTAATAACCAGAAGTGTGTGCCTTCAAGAATCTTCAGCCACACTTCTCAGACTGCCTGTTCTGTCCACCCTCCTCCCTATAATTTGGCCAATACACAGGAAACTTGGTTTTTCGTCAGAGCTCTGCTACCAGCCTGTGCTTCCAACAAAGTCACTTAACTGTGATTCATCATGGTTTTTTCTTTTATGAAATGTTCACAGTCAAGCCCAGTTTTACCTCTGGTGTACATAACAAATGTAAGTGAGTGAATCTCTGAGTGAATAAGTCACATCCCAGTGCATCCACTCAGGTTAAAGCCACCATTGTCTTAGCTGGGAGCTGCAGTGAAGCTAAACCAGGTATTGAGCAGAGTTTTCATCCAGATCTACGGTCTATCAGCATAAAATGCCAACAGGAAGAAGAAGAGATTCTGACTCACCTAAGACTTAGAAATCAAGTGATTTATTCTCTTAATTGAAACCTGGAAAGAGGAAAAGATCTGCATCACCTCAGAGAACACACCCCTTTCATCTTGTCCTTCATTAGAGCCTAGAACTGAGCAGAGCTCGCCTACCTGTAACAGTCTGATATTTAAAAACACTTTTCGGATGAAAGCCCATGTGACATTGGGAAGGTTTTATTTTTGGAATTGCTCAAGTCTTGATAGCCTCTGCTCACAAAACAGTTAATGGAGGAAATAGTATCCCTGTATTGAGCTTGGAGCATAGGTGAGGGATGACAGACAGTCATAGAGATGCTAACTGAGGGATGCAGGGAGGGAGTCTTAATAATCACATGACAGGCTCTAACTTGTTAGTTTCACTGGTGGCTCAGATGGTAAAGAATCTGCCTGCAATGCAGGAGACCTGGATTCGATCCCTGGGTCAAGAAGATCCCCTGGAGGAGGGCATGGCAACCCACCAGTGTTCTTGCTTAGGCAATCCCTATGGACAGGGGAGCCTGGCGGGCTAGAGTCCATGAGGTTCCAAAGAATTGGACACGACTGAGCAACTAAGCACAGCTGGTTTGCTAACATAAGAGACACAAGTCAGGGAATTTCTGTTGTTCAGTTGCTTGCTGCTGCTGCTAAGTCACTTCAGTCGTGTCCGACTCTGTGCGACCCCACAGATGGCAGCCCACCAGGCTCCCCCATCCCTGGGATTCTCCAGGCAAGAACACTGGAATGGGTTGCCATTTCCTTCTCCAATGCATAAAAGTGAAAAGTGAAAGAGAAGTCGCTCAGCTGTGTCCAACTCTTTGCAACCCCGTGGACTGGAGCACGCCGGGCTTCCCTGTCCCTCACTATCTCCCAGAGTTTGTTCAAACTCATGTCCATTGAGTTGGTGATGCCATCCAACCATCTCACCCCCTGTTGCTGCCTTCTCCTGCCCTCAGTGTTTCCCAGCGTCACTCTTTTCCAATGAGTTGGCTCTTCACATCAGGTGGCCAAAGTTTTGGAGCTTCAGCGTCACTCCTTCCAATGAATATTCAGAGTTGATTTCCTTTAGGATTGACTGGTTTGATCTCCTCACTGTCCAAGGGACTCTCAAGAGTCTTCTGTAGCACCACAGTTCGAAAGCATCAATTCTCTGGCACTTAGCCTTCTTTGTGGTCCAACTCTCACATCCATACAGACTACCATACATGATTTCTATTTTAATATAAGACTAAAAATAAACTAAGGGGCTTCCCTGGTGGCTCAGTGGTAAAAAAAAAAAAAAATCCACCTGTCAATGCAGGAGACATGGGTTTGATCCTTGGTGGGGAAAGTTCCCCTGGAGAAGGAAGTGGCAGCCCACTCCAGCATTCTTACCTGGGAAATCCCATGGACAGAGGAGCCTGGTAGGCTATAGTCCGTGGAGTCACAAAGAGTTGGACACAACTTAGCAACTGAACAACAAAAAATAAACTAGAAGTAACACAGAAGAGCGTTTTGGTGTGTTTAAAGAATCCAGGATGCCGCTCTTGGTTGTGACTGTGTCATGCCTCGAGATCACACCTATAGGGACAGCAGTCATGGTGAGCTGGCACAGATGTGGAAAGGCTGAGCAATTTGCTATCGACTGCGTTACCACATGTGAATGTGGTTTTAGATTCAGGCAGCCCTGCCTGTGGACACACCTTGGCCCTGCGTCTCGGGCTTTCAGCTCCTCCTCTACCTGATGTCACAGACTGGCAACAGCACAGCTCTCCAGTTAACCCCAAACTGAGCACTGTGCTCTGTAAACCCCACACTGTGCTGTAACACTGAGACAGGTGACCTTCCACCAACAAACCGAGTACGGAGGGCGTTCTAGTAGTTTTAATGAGTCTGGTTGTGGCTGTGAGGAAGCATAGCCTTTTGTAAGTGAAATGCACACTCACCCAACCTCCTCTTAGGATTTCAGACCAGATCTGACAAGAGCCAAGAGACTGAGGTTGTTCTATAGTCTATTTGTAGTTGTAAAAGAGCTCTTTTTTCGTTTGTTCTGGTGCCTCTGGCCTGTATATGGATTGAGCATTCTGCTGTAGTCCTGTGTTTCACTTCTTCAGATACCTCAGTTGTCTGCTGATGTCTAGATATCAGAAGATATCAGATCCTTTCATCAGGAACTTTTACTTTTAATATTTAAGGAATTTGTGAATTAGGAAATCCTGCTGTACTAATTGAAGGACAGAATTACTGTCTCTAATTAAATTGGGATCTTTATATGGTGGATTTTCATGAAAACTATTATAATTAGTCATGCTTATAGCCTGATGAGGTGGAATGTTAGTCGCTCAGTCGTGTCCAACTCTTTCAACCCCCAGGCAGTAATCCACCAGGCTCCTCCACCCATGGAATTCTCCAGGCAAGGATACTGGAGTCTGTTGCCATGCCCTCCTCCAGGGGATCTTCCCAACCCAGAGATCAAACCTGGGTCTTGTGCATTGGAGGCAGATTCTTTACCAACTGAGCCACTAGGGAGGCCTGATAGCCAGTCACTAACCTCACTGTTGACATTTCAAGATAATATTTCATCATTATCAGAATTTGCAAATTGGTGGGGTGTTTTTTTTTTTTCACTGTTGTATATGCCAATCTGACAACCAGTTGTTACACATATGTCATCTAAGGATGTGCAAATAGCAGAAAGAGCACCTTTAGTATCTCTCTGCACTGTGGATTCAAGTTAGCTTTCCAGAAGGACAACCAGCTAGTGTTTTTAGCCAAACTTCTCTTAGTAGAGACTCTCTTGCTTCAACAAACCTAATAAGGGAAATGTGAAAAGAATAAAAATAATTTCTAGATTTACTTTCCTACTGAGTATAGAGATAGAATTAAAGTAATGCTGTCCTTAAAGAAGACTGAGAAACAATTCAGGTCAGATAAGAAATATTTATTTTACACTTGACAAAGTACTGGATTCTTTTCCAAGTTATAAATAAATATATAACTTTTAAAATAGCTTTTTCTTAGCAAAGCAGCTCAACCTGGCATCCCTTACTTAATCTAATAAGACTTTCACCAGGAATCTGAAAACTCACCCTAAGCCAGAAGCAAAATACTATTAGTAGCTGAAACCAGACATAATTGTTGAAAGGTTGCATTGGGCTGCTAAATGACGTGATCTTTCCGATGAGCTCACAAACTCACTGTTTTTCTGTGTACTGTTCAACTTGAAGTTTGTTTGCCTTGTTAGGAGTATTCTTGGATTCATACAGATGAAAAGTTGTTCTTTTTTGACTGTTAAATGGGCTTTTTCGGCCATGAAATGAAATTTAATATACCATGAGAGTAAAAGTTCGATTGAACCTTACAGCCAATAAACCATATGGAAAGTATCATGAAGTCTTTAAAAAAAAAAAAAAAGCACCACAGGGCTTTTTATTTCAAGTTAACCGTATCCAGTTCAATTCATTCATGAGTGAGGCTATAATTTTTATGGCCAGTGACTATGAGAAGATGATCAAAGTTTCTTCTTTTTGAGAATACAAAACCAGGGGAATGTTGTTCCTCAAGTCATCTCCAGTCTAGCCTTTTTTATTATATGCTTAGCTTTACTACTTATAGAGATATCATTTTTAACACAAAAGATCATTTGAAAATACATCATTTTTCAAGTGACAGAGAATACCAATAAAAGTAAGTTCATTCAGTTCAGTTCGGTTGTGACATAATAATTAACATTGAAGGTCCATTCTTAAAATCACCGTGATCTAATACTGCTATGTTTCTACACGGCATTTTGCCTTTTGACTTTCCTGAAAGTCAGTGATACAGTTTTAGGCAGCAGCAGTCTTCAGCACCATAGTAATTTTAACTGACTAAAATTCTAAAAGTCATGCGTTAACAAGAAGACATATTTTATTAGGTATTTTTGATTGCCTTTTATAGGTATATCTAATATTTCCAACTTCAGTGATTCTTAAAAGTCAGCATTCCTTTTGATGGTATTTTCAAATTTTAGGAATTTCTATTCAATTCCTAGGTTGTAGTTATAGAAGTTTTTGGAAGGTTAGGTAATATATCTTTAAATAGTTTTTTGTTCGACCTAACATGTAAGTATTGCTTTTTTAAAATTGAGGTATGTTCACATACCATGAGGGCTTCCCTAGTAGCTCAGTTGGTAAAGAATTCGCTTGCAATGCAAGAGACCCTGGTTCGATTCATGGGTCGGGAAGATCCCCTGGAGAAGGGACAGGCTACCGACTCCAGGATTCTTGGGCTTCTCTGGTGGCTCAGCTGGTAAAGAATCCACCTGCAGTGTGGGAGACCTGGGTTCCATCCCTGGGTTGGGAAGATCCCCTGGAGAAAAGAATGGCCACTCACTTCAGTATTCTGGCCTGGAGAATTCCACGGAGTGTATAGTCCATGAGGTCATGAGGTGACAGAGTCGGACACAACTGAGTGACTCTCACTTCACATACCATGAGGGCTTCTCCCTGGTGGCTCAGCTGGTAAAGAATCCACCTGCAATGTGGGAGACCTGGGTTCAATCCCTGGGTTGGGAAGATCCCTTGGAGAAGGGAATAGCTACCCACTCCAGTATTCTTGCCTGGAGAATTCCATGGATAGAGGAGCCTGGTGGGCTACAGTCCACACAAAGAATCAGACACGACTGAGCGACTTTCCTGTTCACTTTCACATATCATGAAGTTCATCATTTTGTGCAATTCAGTGAGTGTTCACAAAGCTGTACAATACCCACTACTAATTCCAGAATGCTGCCAGTTGATGGCAGTTTAAAGGATAGAGTAAGTAGATTTTGATCGACTTTTTTTCAAATCATTACCTTCTGGAGTTTTTATTTTACCAGAAAACCATGCCTTTTTTTTTCTTGGTTAATGTAACTGGGTCATCTTAGTTTTAGCTGGGAAGTTTTGATTGGCTGCATAAATCTGGGTACGTAATGAACATATATAATGATGATCATGAGAATACTGCCTATGAAATTGCCTGTTTGGTCTCATGAGTAAAACCAAAATTCAAGATACTTAATGGACTGTGGAACCTTCAGAGGAAGGAAAGTGCTTACCCACGAGTCAAGCCAAATTCTGATTCACAAATGGCCGAGTGGCGGCATTCCCTGCACTCTTCGTGCTATTTTTTATCAGAATTGTTTCTTATCAGGTGGTTTTTAACAGAATTGCCTCCCCTCCTCCCTTTGGTCTCCAAGAAAATAAATGCCTTTCAGACAGATGAGGGATTCTTCTCATTCACTCAGTGAAGAGGTTTACTTTAAATCAGTATCATTAAAGTACAATTTATCTACAAAAAGCTACAGAGGATTAAACTCTATGATTTATCTACAATAAGTACAGAGGATTAAACTCTCTGATTTGATGAATTTTGACAAATTTGCACACCCATGTCAGCATCGCCACCATCCAGATACAGAATGTTTCCATAGTCCTTAGGAGTTCACTGAGGCCCTGTGCAGGCCCATACCACCACCGGGGGCCTCGAGCAACTATTGATCTATGTGGAGGTTAATTCCCAGTTTCTAGACTTTTATATAAATGGAAGCCACATAGGGTGTACACTTTTGTCTATTTTTCACTGAGCATAGTACATTTGAGGCAGTATCCATTTATTATCAGTAACTCATTCATCTTTATTGTTGAGTAGAATTCCATTTAATATATATACTGTAAAGAGTTGGACACAGTTGAGTGAATGAACCATACCAGCAACCACAATGTGCTTATTAATACTTAGTTACCTTTAAATGGTTTTGGGGTCAAAACAGTGTTTGAGTACAACTTTGACTAACACAAGTCTTTTTTTTTCTTATTCTTTTTAAGATTCTTTCCCATTATAGCTTATTATAAGATACTGAATATAGTTCCGTGTGCTATACAGTAGATCCTTGTATTTTTATCTGTATTATTTAATACATATAGTAATATATATCTCCAATCCCAAGCTTTTATTATCCCCTCCTCCCTTCTCGTTTTGGTAACCATACGTTTGTTTTCTGTGTTTTTGAGTAACCAGCACAAGTCTTGATTTTCACAGGTCTTGCTAACAATTATACTAATGTACATTATATAAGGTGTTGTGATAGTAGCTTACAGATAGACACAGTGTTTTTTAACTTTCAAGTGCAAGTGATTGTACTTGAGGCTATGCATTATACAAAGAAGAATAAGGCAGGTTTTTATTTGGGGCTTTGCTGTCATGTTTCAGATGCAGTGGTTTTAACTGTAACCCTGGCACATGGACAATAATAATAATAGTTCATCCTTCTGTATAGCCCTATTGAGTGTAGGCACTGTTCTTAATACTTGAATCATATCAACTCACCTAATTTTCACATCCACATCATGGGATCGGTAGGTACTCTCATGCCCCACTTCACATACAAGGAAGCAACTTGTCGAAAGTCACACAGTATATGATGGGGCTGGGACTCAGCACAAACCATCCATCTCCTGGAGTCTTGCTGTTAACCACTATACTCATGGCCTCCATGGTTTTTTGGTCAGAGAAGCCAAACTTGGGAGATTTAGTAAGATGTACCAAAGGTGGTGTAGTTGGGCTTAATGTCCTGATTAAAATCCTGGTTTGATTGACTTCAAAGTTCAAGCTCTAGTCGACTTGAGAAGGAAAATGTATGAGAATAACCAGGATGGCTTTTGTTAGGTACCCAGGATCTAAAGAACAGCAAAAGAGCTATGTGAGAGTGAAACCTCTGTCACTTCTAATAGGAGTGATCAGGGAAAGTGTGGTGGAGTAAATGAACCTTGTACTACAGGTAGAATTTCTTTGACAAGAGGTGGTTTGGTTAGTCTGAGAAGGGTGTGTGTGTGTGTGTGTTTGTGATGTGGTAGTGGTAGTGTTCAGACACTAAGTCATGTCCGAGTCTCTGTGACACCGTGGACGGCAGCATGCCAGACTCCTCTGTTTTCTACTATCTCCCAGAGTTAACCCAGTATCACTGAGTCAGTGATACTGTCTACCCATCTCATCCTCTGCTGCCCCCTTCTCCTTTTGTTTTCAATCTTTTCTGGCATCAGGGTCTTTTCCAGTGACTCAGCTCTTCACATCAGGTGGCCAAAGTATTGGAGCTTCAGCATCAGTCCTTCCAGTGAATATTCGGGGTTGATTTCCTTTAGGATTGACCGGTTTAATCTCCTTGCAGAGTCTTCTCCAGCACCACAAATTGAAAGCATCAATTCTTTGGCGCTCAGCTTTCTTTATGATCCAACTCTCATATCCATATGTGACTACTGGAAAAACCGTAGTCTTATCAGAAAATAAATCAGAACATGATTGATTTCACATCCCCAGCAGCATCTCTGGTTAATGTAAATATTTGAGGAGAAAGACCAGCCTATGAGGGACACAGAGAAAGGATATCTAAAGAATTCGGAGGGGAAAAAGTGGGGGATGGAAGGATTTGGGTAGAAAAAGGAATCATCAATAGTGTTTCACTGCAGCTAAGAATTCCAAAAAGAAAAGTGCTGAGAGATGGCCACCAGATTTGTTGTTTGGGAAGTCACTGGGCTTCTAGGGGGCCAGTTTTTTAGTGATGACACAAGGTCAGATTGCAGGTGGTTGAAGAAAGAGTTGGAGAGGAAGGGAAAGACTGAAAGTGTAGATCATTGGAGTGTAGATCAAAGTGTAGATCAAAGTTCATTGGAGAACTAAGGATGAGAAGGGAGTAGAAAGAAAGCAGTAGCCAGAGATGGAGGTGTGGTGAAGGCAGACACTAAGATGAAAAGTTCTAAGTGAGCACAAGAGCCAGGGGAGCTGGGCAAGGGAGATGGACCTTTGGGGAGTGAGGAGCTGACTGATGGTTCAAGGTCCCAGAGGAGGCAGGGAAAGATGCATCCACGTGTAAATGTCCACTCAGTGGACATGGCATGCACAGTTGGGATGTGTGTGTGTGCTCAGTCGTGTCCAACTCTTTGTGACCCCATGGACTGTAGCCTACCAGGCTCCTCCCTCCATGGGATTCTCCAGGCAAGAGTACTGGAGTGGGGTGCCATTTCCTATTCCAAGGGATCTTCCTAACACAGGGATTGAACCCATGTCTCCTGCATTGGCAGGTGGGTTCTTTACCACTGTGCCACCTGGGAAGCCCCTGCACAGTTGGGATATGTTGGGACAAAAAAAGTCAAAATACCAACAAAATAGAATGTAAGCCAGAAAAAGATGAGAGAAGGTAGTATCTTAAATTTCTTGGAAGCTGCCGTAAAAGGAGAAGGCAATGGCAACCCACTCCACTTTCATGCATTGGAGAAGGAAATGGCAACCCACTCCAGTGTTCTTGCCTGGAGAATCCCAGGGACGGGGGAGCCTGGTGGGCTGCCGTCTATGGGGTCGCACAGAGTTGGACACGACTGAAGTGACTTAGCAGCAGCAGCAGCCATAGTTTAAAAAAAAAAAAAGCCTGTGGGAGCTTCTCTTTTGTTCAATTAAAATGAATATTAACTTTATAGCCAATTTTAATTGAGGTTTCCCTTCCAGTGTTCAAATAATGGATTTGTCCTAGAAACTGTTAGGTTTGTTGTAGAAATTGGCTCCTCTGAAATGTGCAAAGCCAGCTGCAAATAAGACAGACTCTCTCAAGAGTTTTTAAATTTTTAGAACAAATGCAAAAGATTCCTCCAGATTCCTCTAATTTCACATCCCAGGGTACCAGGCAGCATCTTACTTGCTGGTGAAAAGTGGAAGTGTTAGTTGCTCAGTTGTGTCCAACTCTTTTGGGACCCTATGGATTTGTAGCCTACCAGGCTCCTCTTTCTATGGGATTCTCCAGGCAAGAATCCTGGAGTGGGCTGCCATTACTTGCTGGTACCTGTAGCTGATTTGAGATGTTCTCTATCATTTTCTTGATCTCAGGATTTTTCTCAATATTTTGTGTAAGAATCAGCATGTATTGTCTTGTTTCAAGAAATCCATTTAGTAACTGAATAGAAGGAAAACCCAGTTTCATTTGTTCCTGTAAGCCCCTTCTTTTCTTCCAAGGAGCAAGCACTTTTAATTGACTGTAGCCATGAAATTGAAAGATGCTTGCTCCTTGGAAGATAAGTTACTACCAACCTAGACAACATATTAACAGGCAGAGATATTACTTTACCAACAAGGTCCATCTAATCAAAGCTATGGTTTTCCCAGTAGTCATGTATGGATGTGAAAGTTGGCTATAAAGAAAGCTGAATGCCAAAGAATTGATGCTTTTGATTTGTGGTGCTGCAGAAGACTCTTGAGAGTCCCTTGGACAGCAAGGAGATCCAACCAGTCCATCCTAAAGGAAATCAGTCCTGAATATTCATTGGAAGGACTGATGCTGAAGCTGAAACTTCACTCCTCTGGCCACCTGATGCAAAGGGCTGACTCATTTGAAAAGACCTTTATGCTGGGAAAGATTGGAGGCAGGAGGAGAAGGGGACGACAGAGGATGAGGTGGTTGGATGGCATCACTGACTCAATGGACACGAGTTTGAGTAAACTCCAGGAGTTGGCAATGGACAGGGATCTGAATGGTTTTAATTAGTGCTTATGAGTTCTTATTAGTGAGCTAATCAGGTTGGCATAAAGTAATGCTCATTTTTACCTGTGGATGAACTGAGGGCTGAGTCTTCCACTAGAAGTTCAGTGATCCCTGCAGGCATCAAGATACAGAGGTTATCTTCAAGGTGACTCCAAGCCCTGGATCCCTGATTGCCTCTCATGTAGGGAGAGACTTCTGTGGGAGAAATGGCCAATATTCTGAACTGGGGCTTCTTGGGCTTATGCCTTAGGTATGTTTCCAAGGTTGGGTCAAAGTTGGCACAAATAATATCTAATGGGAAAAAAAAAGCGTGTCAGACATGAGGATGTTTTGAACCCTGTTTTCTTTGATTCAGCCTGAGGAGAGTGCCTGCCGCTGCAGGTGGTGGTTCTAGATGAAATGCTTGAGCAACATTCTCTGCTCTGAAGGAGCCAACTCACTGCTCATCACTGACCCCCGTCCCGTGTTCTGGTAAAGGAAAGAAATCCCAGTTGCAGAAGTTGAGCTCTGAAAATTTTTTGTTAACTACTTCAGTCAGTTGAGTTCAGTCGCTCAGTCATGTCTGACTTTTCGATCCCATGGACTGCAGCACACCAGGCCTCCCTGTCCATCACCAACTCCTGGAGTTTACTCAAACTCATGTCCATTGAGTCGGTGATGCCATCCAACCTTCTCATCCTCTGTTGTCCCCTTCTCCTGCCTTCAGTCTTTCCCAGCATCAGGGTCTTTTCCAGTGAGTCAGTTCCTCACGTCAGGTGGTGAAAGAATTGGAGTTTCAGCTTCAGCATCAGTCCTTCCAATGAATATTCAGGACTGATATCCTTTAGGATGGACTGGTTGGATCTCCTTGCTGTCCAAGGGACTCTCAAGAGTCTTCTCCAACACCACTGTTCAAAACCATCAATTATTTGGCACTCAGATTTCTTTATAGTCCAACTCTCACATCCATACATGACTACTGGAAAAACCATAGCTCTGACTAGATGGACCTTTGTTGGCAAAGTAGTGTCTCTGCTTTTTAATATGCTGTCTAGTTTGGTCATGACTTTTCTTCCAAGGAGCAAGCACCTTTAAATTTCATGGCTGTAGTCACTACCTCCAGTGACCTGGGAGCCCAAAAAGTAAATTCTGTCACTGGAGAAAGTGAAAATCGCTCAGTTGTGTCCAACTCTTTGTGACCCCTTTGGAATTCTCCAGGCCAGAATACTGGAGTGGGTAGCCTTTTCCTTCTCCAGGGATCTTTCCAACCCAGGGATCTAACCCAGGTCTCTTGCATTTGTGGGCAAATTCTTTACCAGCTGAGCCACAAGGGAAGCCCAAGAATAGTGAAGTGGGTAACCTATCCCTTCTCAGATCTTCCTGACCCAGAAATTGCAAGTGGATTCTTTACCAACTGAGCTATCAGGGAAGAACACTCATATGTATTATAAAATCTCATTGATGATGACATCAAAATCCTAAGTCAGTGATGCATAAATGTGGTGTTATACAAACATACTACAGCTTCAAGACTGGAGAAGTTTGATGTTTGTTGTTGTCTTTCAAAAATTTGGTTGTTTTTGTAGCATCCTACCATTAAAAGTGTTCCTCTAAATTACATAAGGAGAATTAAAGTTGTAACAATGTTATATTTTTTTTAACTGAAAGGGACAATTACCCTTTATAATGTTTCTTTTCTCCTTTTTGTGATGTAGCTTTCTAGTTATACTTGGAAGCTTCCAGGAAGCTAAAATTAAAGGTTTAATTAATGTTAGTGGGGTGGGTGTTGCCCCAGGAAAAGAGGTGGAAGTTAGTTTCAGCTCCTGCACATTATGAAAGAGGTTACACATCTTAATTTTATCTAGTTCTAGTAATAATGGTATTGAAAGGAATTTTAATAATAGTAATAACTCTCAATTATTGAGTACTCTGTGTCATTCATCTTGCATTTCTATGAGGTAGGTTGGCATCATGTATCCTTCAGTTCAGTTCAGTCACTCAGTCGTGTCCGATTCTTTGTGATCCCATGAATCGCAGCACGCCAGGCCTCCCTGTCCATCACCAACTCCCGGAGTTCACTCAGACTCACGTCCATCGAGTCAGTGATGCCATCCAGCCATCTCATCCTCTGTCGCCCCCTTCTCCTCCTGCCCCCAATCCCTCCCAGCATCAGGGTCTTTTCCAATGAGTCAACTCTTCGCATGAGGTGGCCAGAGTACTGGAGTTTCAGCTTTAGCACCATGTATCCTTACATTACCTAAAAGTTAACTGAAGCTTAGAGAAGTTAAGTGAGATCCACTGAGGGACCTCGGAGTCAAAGTCAAATCTTTCACAATCCACAGTCCATGCACTGAACTGTTACATAATAATTAAAAGACATTAAAAAAGCATCTCATAAGCAAGGTTGGTGACATATTTAACAAATTTAGTACATTCATATTAACTCCAGCGGCACTGCTGAGTGGCGTGTTTATTGAAATATCTCTTAAGATTAGTAGTAATTGGTAACATTTGAAATTAGCGAAGTCCTACCTATGTGGGGCACATTGGGGATTTTGGGGGACCACTGAAAGTTCAGAAGTAGAAAGTTATTTACTAAATAAGCCCCTTGTATCCCCGAAATAAACCACCTTTTGATAAAGGAGACTCTAGACCTGTCTCAGTGCCACGTCTATGGCACTGCTGTTGCCATCTTTTCTCTTACAGATTACAGAGAGATCCAGTGTGGAAAGACTGTAAAATGAAAATGTAGTCAGCGTGCACTGAAGTTGTTTGGAAATGGAGGTAGAAGTCAGTGGCCTTTTTAGGCAGGTATGGACACAGAGAGCTTTTAGAGTTCGTGTTTTCTTAAGAGAGGGAGAGGTTGGAACATCCTGAGGTGTGAGAAGCACAAACAGGGACCTTTCTCTTTCCCTTTGGAAGTGCTTGAAACCCCTACTGGTTTCTTCATGACAGGCAAAATCCTCTTGGATGGGTCGGGACAGCAGTGCTCTTTGATTCAAGGGAAGCAAACTTGAAGAAAAGCCCACAGTGCAGGCTGAGAAGGGCAGCTTGCTTTTTCACATGGCAGGTGAGATGCTCGCCACCCAGATCCTGTCTAGAAATGGGAAGAAATGGAGGGGGTTTCCTTCTGTAGCTCCATTAGGAAGAGATAAAGAGTTGCGTCCCAGATGGTGCAGTGGTAAAGAATCTGCCAGAAGACTAGGGTTCGATCCCTGGGTCAGGAAGATCCCCTGGAGAAGGAAATGGCCACCCACTCCAGTATTCTTGCCTGGACAATCCTGTGGACAGAGGAGCCTGGCGGGCCATAGTCCATGGGGTCGCAAAGAGTCAGACATGGCTGAGCACACACAGCACACACAAAGGGTTGGATAAGTACTGTCGAAACCAGGTTGAAGTGCCTTATTCCATCTTAGAAAGTGAGACATTATTGAGAAAAAAATTAATGATAACCGAAGTGACACATCATGATACCCTGTTCTTAGTTTTTGTTTTTTTATGGAAAATTTCAAACATGGACTAAAGTGGGAAGACCGTGTAATGAACACTGTGCTCATCTCAACAGTTACCCACTCATGGCCCATTTGTTACACCCCCAGCACCTCTCCCCAGAAGTATTTGCAGGAAACACTAGAAACCATTTCATTCAGTCCCTAAGTGTATCTCTAAAAGATTGACTCTTTTTTAAACAAGACCATTGCAACACCTAAAAAGTTAAAATCATCCCATGACGTTATAAGATATCTCATGTGTTCAAATCACTGATGGTCTCATGAATACCCGTAATTTCTCTTAAAGGATTATTTGCATCAGAATCCAGATCAAATCCACATAGTGCAATAGCCTTTTTAAAAAAATCAATAGACTCCACCTCCATTTCTCTTTGCACCTTTTTACTGAAGCAGCGTCTTTCTTTACTTCAGTTTCTTTCCTTCTGGATCTTGCCGATCACATCCCTGTGGTTTAGCGTAACATATTCCTCTTACTCCTTCCCTAACTCCTGTATTTCCTAAAAATTGGAAATGTATCTAAACACTTGGTTAGATTCAGGATTTTTGTTTGTTTTGTTTTGGTCAAGACTGTTTCTTAGTATTTGCTTCCACTAGGAGGGACAGCATCCGTTTTTTGCTCTCTTTGTCCTGTCTGCAGTCCCTCACGTTCAGTGCTGAGTCTCTTGGTGTTTTGGGTTTGTTCAGCCCTTCTGTTTATTGTCAACCCAGTGAGCTGGAGCTTCTGGAAAAGGTGAAGTTATAGGCTAAGGTCTCCCAGCTTTGGACCACTAAGAATTTTCTGGAATTTGTCACTCCCACAGTTTTGAGTTTTTTAGAATGATTTTTGAAAAACAAAAGTGTCATTCAATTCAATTAATGACCCTTTAGTAAATAAGTAAATTTGCACTAAAATACAGAACAAAGACAATTTTTAAAAGCATACAAAGCACACTATTCTTACTGGACAAATGAGTCCATTATTTTGAGCCTCCTCCGTCATAGTCAGTTTCTACTTGTTCTATAAGTACCTGTTGTTTAATCTGTGTTAATCTTGTTTTCCTGCCTGCCATGCAGGAGACCTGGGTTCGATCCCTGGGTTGGGAAGATCCCCTGGAGGAGGAAATGGCAACCTACCCCAGTATTCTTGCCTGGAGAACCCCATGGAAAGAGGAGCCTTGTGGGCTACAGTCCATGGGGTCGCAAAGAGTTGGACACGACTGAGCAACTAAGCACAATCTCATTTTACTGCTTATTTGTTGGTCTTTGAGAACCGCTTGGTCTTGACTGTGCACACCTTGGATTCTTACAGACCTGAGGTGGCATGTGCTGATCTGCGGGAGAATCTTAAGCAGAGCCATGCCTCTGCTGCTCTCTTTTCTCAAGTGGGCATGAACCTATTGGACTGCTCTGTGTTCAGATGCCTCTCTTCTGGGCTTGAGCAAGTTTGTTTCCCTTCTTGCTTTCATTCTCCGTGCCCTTCCTTTCTTCCCCTTTTCTTTCTTCCTTTTCCCTGTACTTTTTAGCCAGCACGAAACTATCTTCCCCAGGTCTACTTTTTAACCTCTTGACACTGATAAAATCTATGCTGGTGCAAAGATAACTTCAGGAATGTTAAAAGGTAAACTTGATTCTCTGCGTCCAAAGCAATCTTTCCAAATGCATAGGGATACAGTCATCTAATGGAAGTATGTGTGTGTGTTCAGGCATGTCCAACTCTGCGACCCCATGGACTGTAGCCCACCAGGCTCCTCTGTCCGTGGAATTTTCCAGGTAAGAATACTGGAGCAGGTTGCCATTTCCTACTCAAGGGGATCTTCCTGACCCGGGGATTGAACCTGCATCTCCTGCATTGCCAGGCAGATTGTTTTAATACTGCACCACCTGGGGATAACTATATTCATCTAAGAAACCTTAATAAAACGTTTCAACTCTGTACTAGGAGTGTAGGGAGACAGATCAGTTACAACACTGGAAATGCTGGCAAGAATAGATACAAACCAAGTGCCATGTGACAATGAACAGATGAACCTACTTGGGGAAAGTGGGGAATAGCTTAATCCTGGAAGTGACATTTAAACTAAGTCTTCAAAGAATATGATTAAGACAGCATATTTGTGTAAGAACGGTTCGGGAGAACTCAGTATAAAGATATGTTGCTTTACTGGGGCATGGAACTCAAGTAATGGGCTAATGGACTTGACTTAGGAGTATAGCAGTAACTTAACAGGATTACTGTGTTTGGGGTGTAAGTCTTTTGTGGTTGAGAATTTCTTAAAAATTTCTGACATTTAATGGGGTCCTCAAAATAGTGGTGAAGATTGAACAACAGTTACTGTTGCAGAATTGTACACTTAAAAATCGTTAAAACGGTCAATCTTATGTCATATGTATTTTGCCACACTGAAAAGTATATTAAAAAGTTTATTACAACAAAACAGACACATGCCAGTAAGAGGATCTCTTAGTTGGAGAAACTGGACATCATCAGCCTAGAGATATGATTAATTTGGCATTTGTTTAGCCATTGCCAAGCCACGCCCTGCCTGTGACTTTAAATGCTGGGAAAAAGAGAGGGTCCTGCATTTCTGCAGCTTAGAATAGTCACTAGGGGTGGCCATCAGCTGATCACTCTTGGATGTGTATTTGTACAGGGTAATTCTGTTGATACATTGTGATGTGAGTTTACTCTGTGGTAAGTGCCATGAAAGGGTGCATATGCAGAGCTTTGCAGACATGTGAGGGTGTGGAGCAGGTGTCAGGAGAGGACTCGGTGAAAGGCTTCCCTGAGGAAGTGATGGTGGGCTGAGATTTGACTAGTGAACAAGTCTAGGTAATACTCGGCATTTCAGCTTCTTATCCCCACTGGCAGGAACACTGTGCTGGTCAGCATTCCCCCCAAGTCTCATTTGACACCTTGTGAGTCCTCGATTACTGTTGAGTGATGAGTAAATAAAACAAGGAATAGAAATGTTTCTGCTGGGTTTGTTTCAAAGATGTCTGTGGAACCTGGCCCCACCTGTTTTCACTTCTTTGGTTTCACATTTGTATTTTGTTTTACAAAGGACTTCAGATGACATTAAAACATAGGAAATGCTTCACAATTTATTTGCTGAATTTGTGTTCTCATACAGTCAACTGACTCTGTCTCTTCTTTTTTTGTTCTTCTTTGTTCTCAGTTACATTTTGATATCTGCTCTTCCACCTGTGTGTTCAAGATAGTATACTCTGAAAATAAAATGTTTGTTAGCCCTTAAGAACACAGCAGTCTCTTCATTTTTGATGAGTCTGCCTTTTGAAGCTGTGTATTTTGCAGATGAGACAGGGCAGTTAATTCACACGGTTCTCGATTAAGCCTCATGTACCCAGACTGAGCCCATCTTTTTAAGAACAGAGACCCTGGGGGCTGGGGTAGGACACACATCTGCCTTAGGCATGTATTGTCTTTTCGGTGGCAGAGAAGATTGGAAAAATGAAACAAGGAAAGGGTCCATGTGGTCAGCAGAATGTGAATGGACTTTTTCCAGAACATCTACCTTGGCTCAAGTAAAGCTTTATTTTTTGATATATAACTTTTTACATGGTTTCTAATCTTAAACCAAATTTGGGTCAACGTTAGCTTCCATATATATCAAAAAATGATAAGGATAAATAGTTATAAAATGCCCTCCTGAAAGGTCAGCGAAGTCTTCTAAATGTAAACAAAGACATCACAGTTAGGAAAATTTGTTTGTGTAGACCTTTGTCACTACCCAGATTATTCTTGCTGAGATTTGGATGTGTTACAAGTCAAAAGATCATGCTCAAAATTCAGCAGTTACACCTAGTAACTGTGTGATTGGTAGGCTGTCCCTAAACACCAGACCAATAGTTAGGCCTAAGGTAAGTCCCCTACATACAAACTTTCAAAGATGTGAACATGCCCTTGTACACCAGCTGGTGTACTGTAATACTGTACTTTTCAAGGTTATGTAAGATTTAAAATGTTTATTTTCTGTTTGTTTTCTATGTGCGTATTTGTGTGACAAGTATTATAAACCTATTACAGTACAATACTATATAGCCGATTATGTTAGTTGGGTACCTGGGCTAACGTTATTGAATTTATGAATGCTCCCTTGGGATGGAACTCATTCGTATGGAGGGGACTTAATGTATTTTGTTTCTAAATCTTGGGACCCGAAATGGTGTGTCACTTTAAACTTTTTATTATCTGTGAAGTTCTGAGATAGGTACTAAAATTTCAAACAAATTCCCTAGTTTTTATCATGTGATTTTCATTGAAATATATAGGGCCAGTTACTTCTTCAGATTTGAATGTCTTGGTCAAATATGTGAAGATGAATAGCAAAAATCCTGGTGGTGGTGATCAAACACTATACTTTAAGGTTTGAAGAGTAAAGAAGAGTTTCTTATTTGAAAACTGTCATCTCTTTCTCCCATAAAGGAAGAAATAGATGAGAAAATTTTTAACAATAATGGCCTTTTTTTTTGAAATATTTAAGAGCTTCTGGTAATTTTTCTTACATGTTTTTCTTTCTAGGAAAAGCCATTGACAAAATCTCTACAACGTGGAGAAGACCCCCAGTTTGATCAAGTATGTAGTATGTATTATATACTGGTTTTTATTTCAAAATGTACAAAGCTAAGGGCTGAGGACTCACTATGGTGTGTAGATGAACTTCCTCAAGGAGGAGGCAGGGGTGTGAACCTAGGAACTGAGTCCTGCAGCTTTTATAGTGACAACTTATAGTAGCCATTCAACAAATGCCTGTTGGTTTGAAGTGCTGAAGTAATTTGAGTAGGTCCTCAGTTGGTTGTTTGCGGGATCTTTGTGTATAAGAATTAAAGGCACTGAGAAAAGATGAAGCAACTTCCCTTCAAAACCTTTTTGAGATTCTTCTGAATAAATGGTACCATTGATGACCAGATCTCTGCACTGGAGCTTATTATGGTTGCATCCAGTATTCTGTTGAATGCCAACTATGAGCTTAACACGGCACAAGGCTCTGGTGAGATGAAATCTAGGACAAGTCTCAGCCTTTCAAGAATTCACAATCCTGTGAGAGAGAAACTACCTAAACAGTAACAATTAAAAAGCAAAAACAAACCAGTGTGGTAACTTAGAGTCTCATTAGAGAAAGAGAGAAATGAGTAAAACAATTTAAAACAAGAAATACAAAGATCCTTTGAAAAATAGATCAGGACTGGTTAAAGGACTTCCGGCTCTAAACAGTAGATGATAAACATATTCTGATGGAGTCACTTGAGGAGGGCTTTCTGTGGGTTTAGAACGGTGAATAATGGTATCAGAGGAGGCTGGAGATGTGTCTGTGGTGTTTCCTAAACTTCTGCAGTTAATGACAAAGAGGACAGCATGTTCTTTAAAAACCTCGCTTGGTGCCAGTTGGGGAGACAAAGTCCTGCTGGATCTCAGTGGGCTGGTCTAACACAGTAGGGGTTTTATATTGTCTTATGGAGAACACACGCAGAGCACACTTTCCGTAGCTTTGAAATTGCCTTTAATCTGGCGTCTAGAGGGAAATTCTTTGGCTGTTAAGGTCCAGATGTGTTCGACCCCAAAATGTAAGGCCTGACTATTGAGACAGAATCCCCCATTTTCTATTTCACAAGCTGTTCCTTGAGTGCGATCTCACCAGTCTGCACTCCTAGCCAGTCTTGGAGGGCTGAGGCGGCCCTGGCTTTGCACTCTGTCGCTGGCAGACCTGGCTGTTTTCTGGAATGCTGGTGGAGTGGAGTGTGGGCTTCATCTCTCTGGGTCATGGATGTCCTCTCATCTCACATTATCCTTAGTTGCTGTCACCTGCTTCTCCTTGGGCGGTCAGGGACCTGGAGTGAGTGAGTGGGGTCACCACTTGGGGATTATCGTCATAGCAAGTGTGGCTCTTTCTGTTCTCTTTAAGAATGTGAATATTATCTGTCTTCCACAATTTTTCACTCTATTTTATCTTCTTTGTCTCTATCCTCTTAGATTATCACTCTGTGTTCCTCAAAAAAATTGTGCTTTTTTCCCCCCTCCAGCTTAATGTACTTCTTTCTTTTTTCCTCCTGGAGAAGAGTACTTTTGCATTCTAACATTCCATATAGTAGTTATCCCCAATAATTTAGCTTAAACACAATTTCTCATTTATTATTCAGCACTCTATTTCTGCATTTCAGCATTGTGGGAAAGAGACAGACTTTGGAATTAGATGGACCCAGGTTTAAATCCCAACTTTGCTGCTTAATTAGCTATAACACTTTTAACCCTGCTACTCGAAATGTTGCAACACAGATTCTCTGCCCTGCCCCCATCCACTGAGCAGACTCTACAGCTTAAGGAGACCCCCAGGTGACCACCACACATATTGACACTCGAGAACCACTGCTAGTAACACGGATAAATAGATAAAAATGTGTGCTCAGTCATGTCCAACTCTTTGTGACCCCATGGACTGTAGCTCCCAGGATCCTCTGTCTGTGGGATTCCCCAGGCAAGAATACTAGAGTGGGTTGCCATTTCCTTCTCTAGGGATCAAACTCACGTCTCCTGCATTTGCTGCCTTGTTAGGAGGATTCTTTGCCACTAGCACCTCCTAGGAAACTTGTAACATCTCTCTCTGTATTAAAGACACTTCTGGAGTGAACCTATAGTGAGATAGTCACTGAGAACTTTCAAATAAGGCACATAAGATTATTCTCTGATGGTAAAATCATCAGTTTATGTGTGAACCAGGAGAGAACCAACCCACAATATCTGTCTTATTTGAAAGAGATAGCATGACTCCCAGGCCAGAAGGAAACTTTTGTTGTTCCCCTGTGGGTTCAGCGGCCGGGGGCGGCGGGGGGAGTCAGCCAAATCACCTTTGAAAGTGCTGGTGTACTATGTTACCAGCAAATGATAAGAATTGTGGTTCTATGGCAAGGCCATGAATGTATCAAGCTCCCTTAGCATTTTGATATCAGAGGTCCAAATTCTGTAATTCCCCTTACTCCAATTCCAGGCAGAAGGATGTTAATCTAAATTCACACAGAGGTCCATCTATGGAAGAAGAACATACTAGGGACGCCTCCTTGGTGCTACAGACTCCACTGAAGGAGCCTGGTGGGTTCCTTCCTTCCATCGAAGGAACTGGAGGGTTCCCAGTTCCTGCTGATGAAAAACTCCTATGTGAATGAGAATTAATAAAGACACACAAGATTTCCAACAGCATTCTGAGAACATATACTGCCACTAACTTATTTTAAATGTGTAAATTACTTAGCACTTGAAAATAAATGAAAAACTGTCCTGGTAATAAAGTTCTTTATTTTAGCAAACATTTATTGAGTGAGTGAGTATGTGTGTGTGTGTGTGTGTGTGTGTAAGTGTACATGTACATACATACACACAAAAACCCTGTGTGAGACAGAGATATAAGATGTGGTCCCTACATTCAAGATAGGAAGGAATCTGGCTGGGGAAGACCTTGATGCCAGTTGGAAGGCCCTCACCATCTACATGTCAGTAGCTGAAAGATCAAAATAACTTGATGTTAAAGCCCATGGGAACAGTGTCCATGACTAGAGAGATCCTTCAAGTTCAGAGGCATTTTGGGAGTTGGGGCATTGATAATGATTTAAGGCAAAAAGGGCCGTAACTAAGACGGAGGCAGAGAAGTGGAAAGAAAGGATGATTATAAGCAACATTATATAAGAAGAATCAATATTGATTAAGAAAAGGAAAAACAAAAAGTTCCTGTAGTTTTCAACGAAGATTTGGAGTCATTTCCATTCTATTTAACAAACATCGAGTGCCCGAAGCATGCCAGAGTCTGTGCAGGGTGCTGAGTTTACAAAGCAGTGAGGGAATTTCTACCCTCCAGGAATTCTCAGTTCTAGGAGGAAGACAGATACCTGAACAAGTAGCGCTACAATGTAAATAGAAGGTATGGTTCAAGTGCAGTGGAACTCAGGTAAGGGAGCAGCTAAGGATTCTAGAGGATGAGACAGAGGATGAGACGGTTGGATGGCATCACTGACTCAATGGACATGAGTTTGAGCAAGCTCTGGCAGTTGGTGATGGACAGGGAGCCTGGTGCGCCGCAGTCCATGGGATCACAAAGAGTCGAACACGACTAAGCAACTGAACTGATTGAAGGATTTTAGAGGATGAGGTGGTTGGATGGCCTCTCTGATGGCATCAATGGACATGAGATTGAGCAAACTCGGGGAGATGGTGAAGGACAGGAAAGCCAGATGTGCTGCCGTTCACGGGGTTGCAAAGAATCAGACATGTGAGTGACTGAACAACAACAAAGGATGCTAGAGAGAAGGGCAGGTGTGTTACAGTACTGTGGCGAGAGCAGAAATCAGGTTCAGGAATAAAGTGAAGCAGGAAGAGTAAGCATCAGCAGTACACGGTGGGCTGATGGAGCAGTCGGCCAGAGAGGGGCCAGTCTCTGCGTGGGTCAGAGAGGGGAGAGCAGAGTCAAATGAGGGCTGTGTGTGTCTACAGAACCCTCTTCTGCTACATGTAATACAAGAGCTTAAGGCTGTGCCTTCCTACCAAGCATATGTCCTTTTGGTTTTTTTTTTTTTTCCAAATTGTTTCCTATGTACAGGATTATAATTTGATTTCAATATGCACTGCAGTGCACTCAAAGTTTAGCTTCCATCTGTCACCATAAAGGTGACCCCACGTACCCTTTCTCCTGTCCACCACCTCTTCCCTGTGGTGACCACTTCTCTGCTCTCGGTATCTCCTTGCTCATTTTTGTTGGGTTTGCCCATTTATTTGTGTGTGTGTTCGTTCTTCATTTACATTTGGGCTCAACATGCTTTTTCAGGATGGTTGAGGTTTCTGAGAATCATTCATGACATCTGATAATTGGTTTTTCCAACAGATTGTTTCTGGTTCCAGAACAGCTACTATCTCAGGGTCCTGTAGAGTTAGAGTGAGGGTCCCATTCACTTTAGAGTGAGCTGTGCCTGCGGCGAGCTCAGGGAGTCTGGAGTTGCTGCTTTTCTTGTTCGGAGCTGATGTAGGACACGAGTTGCTCAGAGGCATCTCCAGTAACCATCTAGGAGGCACTGTGTTCACGTCTGCTGGGGGCCAGAAAAGTTAGCTTAGCTCAGGAATGCAAGCTAAACAAAAGGTTCCAATGGACCCCTTGATAGTTTGTGCTTGAGTATGAGATGGGTGGGCTTTGTTTTTCCCCACTGTGATTGTCCTGGGTTCCCACAGGGCACTGATTACAGGGCTTCCCGAATGCCAAAATTTGCAGATACTCAAGTTTCTTATGTAAAGTGGCATAGCATTTGCATATAACCTACACACATCCTCCCATATACTTTAAATCATCTCTAGATTACTTATGATATGTATTACAATGTAAATGATACATAAATAGTTATAAATAGGATTCATATCATTGCCAGAGAGTGGCAAATTGAAGTTTTGCTTTTTGGAACTTCTGGAATTTTTTTCCAAATATTTTTGAACTGTGGTTGGTGGAATATGTGGATCCAGAGGGCCGAGTCTATACCTAAAAGCAACATTTATCCACTCTGATTAAATCTGTCATCAACTTCAGTCATTAACTTAGCCTATGATCTTATCAAAATCAAAATATTTTATGTCTGAGCTTCAGTTTCAATATTTGGAAATGGAAGAGGGGAAAAATGAAATAGGCATGTTTGAAGGTCTGTTGTGAGCCCCACACATTATAGTTTCTCCTTTAGTCTCCATAAAAGCCCAGTAGAGAAGGATTAGATCCCATTTAGCGCTTCAAAGAAATGGCAACATGGCCAAGCTCATTATAGCCCATGAAGGGCAGAGCTGTAACTTGAATCCAAAACCATGTGATCTTCCAGTACACTAATGAAATTATGAAAATTCAGCTCATGAAGATCAGTCTTCAGATAGGCTGCTTTGGGTAGTTGCAGCTGTTTACAGTTCATTGTGACCGGTTCTCTACTGGTGTCATGTCTAAGTTCCAGATAAGTTGCTCAAACATTCTCATTAACTGCTCTTGGGATTTTCTTCTAGATGGTATATGTTTATGTCCTTTTGTGGCATTTAGTTCCTTAACGTTAAAAATGCCGTCTGTTGACAGGAAACACATGGTAACATAAATCTCTTACAAATCTATAATAGAACTAAATAACTTCTTACCATCTTGGGTAACAATAATTTTCCTGCAGAAGGCGGCGGATGAACTTCTAGTGCTTCAACACTGAGTCTCATGCTGCAGTTCAGTGAAAATCTTAAGTGTATAAGTGAAAAGTAAAATATATAAGCAAGTGAGAGTAAAAACAAATTGGCTTGCTTTGGATTCTCATTAGTGTTATTCAGTGTTTCTTAAATTATTCTCCAGTGGAAGTGGACCAGAAAGTGGACAAAGGTGTTAAATAATGGAGATCTTTTCCTAATTTGCAAGAAAACATATTTAACAAATAGATTTTTACACTTTTACATTTTATAATAAATTATTCTTAAGCATTTGGTGTCTGTCATCACTCACTGAAATACTTTAATCTAGCAATAGTATGAAATGTGATCAAGCAGAAAAGAAATTGCATCTGAACTGCTTTCATAGATCAATATTTTGTGATATCACATAGAGAGAACCTTACCTCCGAGATACTTGGCCACCTGAACTAGTTTGAGAAATTAAACCATCAATGAAGTTACTTTAAAATTATCTATTAAATGCACCACTCATGAGTAGTCAGCCTTATAATTGTAAAATACAGAATGACTCCACTGAGTAATTATTCATACATTTATGTCTGAAATTTCCTTCTTTGCATTCAGCAAGTATAATAAAATACTTATGAAAAGTTAATGTCATAGCTACAGCATAATGGACAGTCTCTTTTAGCCTATTTATATATAAAATGCCAAAGTAAGCATTAAGAAAACATTTGCAAAGTACATTTAGTATTCCTCTCTATCCCCCCACCCCCCAAAGAAAACACCAGTATGAAGTAGTTCTGTGATTCTGTGCACTTCAGGTCCTCAAGCTGCCCAATACCTAGCTCATCTGTGATGGAAGAATATGATCATTTAAACGCAACAAGAACATCTTTGTAAATGTTCCTCCCCTTTCACAGCGACACAGAGCTAGAATTCATCTCACCATTGGCTCGGCTTCCCGTAAATGAAGGAGCTGAGCAACCAAGAAGCCAGCTAGACTTTACTCCCTTCCTGAGCTTTGAGGGCCAGGTCTTTGCGAATTCCACCCTTCCTTCCTGACAGCCTGAACTCAAAAGGGCAGTAACAGAGAGATGGAAAAAACACACACAGCCACCCCATGCTGACCTTTCATCTCTTCTAAGACGGTCTCAGTGTAGTTGCCATGGAAAGTATGCTCAACAGATATAATACCAAGAATGGCTTTAGGAAGACTTTTTCAGGCATAGAAAAAATTATTACAGTTGAGGTTTGAAGAACAGTATTGACATTCTCTAAGGGGAATGTGAATGTGACAGTTAGTCGCTCAGTTGTGTCCGATTCTGTGAGCCCATGGACTGTAGCCCGCCAGGCTCCTCTATTCCCGGGATTCTCCAGGCAAGAATACTGGAGTGGTTAGCCATTCCCTTCTCCAGAGGATTGTGGGTTACACCTAAGTGAAGTAGCTGAATGTTCTACCTGGGGAGATCTAAGAGTCAGACACAGGTTTCTATCACGTTGATGGGTCTGAAGTAAGTAAAGGAGCTTGTGCATATCCCACCCAATGTTTTTTAAATCAGTGTTTAATTTTAGAGTAGTTTTGGGTTTACAGGAAAGTTGCAAAGGTAGTACAGATGGTTGTCATATACCCCACACCCAGTTTTTGCTATTAACCTCTTACATTATCAAGGTATATTTGTCACAACTAAGAAACCCAACATCAGTACAATATTATGAACTAAACTCTGTATTTCATCTGTTTTTCCCTAATGTGTGTCTTCTGTTCCAGGTTACCATTGAGGATGCCACATTCCACTTAGTTATCATGTCTCCTTAGCATCTCATCCAGATCTGCACAAGTATTCTTAAATTATTGAAATATAATGGTAGCTACTTTAAGATTTTATTACAGATTCAGTAATTAAGATGGAATTAACCCGTGGTCAGGGACTCTGAATTCTGAACCCTTTACCCCGGTGGGAGGAACCCCCTCCATTTTTGTCGTTTAGTTGCTAAGTCGTGTCCAACTCTTTTGCGACATCATGGACAGTAGCCCACCAGGCTCCTCTGTCCATGGGATTTTCTAGGCAAGAATATTGGAATAGGTTGCCATTTTCTTCTCCAGGGGATCTTCCCGCCCCAGATATCAAAACCCTGGTCTCCTGCATTGTAGGCAGATTCTTTACCACTGAGCCACTAGGGAAGCCAATTCGTTTACCAATTCAAAATATTTTAGATGACGGTGACTTGACGAAAATACCCTTCTGATGCTCGGGTAACTTTAGAGAAAACAAGTAAATGAACCCCTTGACACACTGTAGTTGGCTTTCCTCCAAAAATTTTCTGCTGTTTTATCCACAGGAAGAGCAGGAAAATTTGTTATGACTGTGAATGTTACAGTATTGGAGGGTGGGGGTAGCGGAGAGCTCTTTTTTAAAAAACAAAAAAAAACTAGATATTTTAAAATTACAAAAACCTGTAAGAGTGAGTGACTAGGTTCACCAGGCAGGCTGAAAGCAATAGCCTATTTTTTTAAATATTATTATATTAACCCATAACTAAAGATAATGTACAATGTTGAATTATATACATATAAGAGAGAGAGCATGAAATAAGCTGTCAAGAAACAGGGTCTGAGAAATACAGCATCATTGCCTTGTTCAGTCTTAGAGCTTGCTTTAAAGGTGATAGTGGAAAGTCTTGGTGACATGAAGCATTGATCTTCCATTGCTCCAGTTGCCTGCTTTATAAAAGAAGTTAAGTCTCGCCTGCTTAACTACAGAAATATTTTAGGCTAACTAAGGTTTTCCATTTCTATTGCCACCTCCCCAGCTCAGGCCCTGAGCACTGTGTGCCTGGGGCTATTGCAGGATTATCCTTATTCTATTCAAGCATGCGTGCGTGCGTGCGTTTGTGCGTGTGTCTGTGTGTGTGTCTGTGTCTGTGTGTGTGTGTCTGTGTGTGTCTGTGTGTGTGTGTGTCTGTGTGTGTGTGTGTCTCTGTCTGTGTCTGTGTGTGTCTGTGTGTGTGTGTGTCTGTGTGTGTGTGTGTGCTCTTAACCGCCTTTGGTCCAGCCTGCACACCACTGCTAGATTAAACCTCCCCAAACACCATTTTTATGAGCTGAGTATTCTACTCAGCAACTTTTTGGAGCTTCTCACTTTCTAGAGAAGAAAATGGAAATTTTTTAGACTGGCATTAAGTACCTTTTTTGGACTTCCCTGATAGCTCAGACGGTAAAGTGTCTGCCTACACTGTGGGAGATCTGGGTTCAATCTCTGGGTCAGGAAGGTCTCCTGGAGAAGGAAATGGCAACCCACTCCAGTATTCTTGCCTGGAAAATCCCATAGACAGAGGAGCCTGGTAGGCTACACTCCATGGGGTTGCAAAGACTCAGACATGACTCACTTTCACTTTCAAGTACCTTTTTTGATTTATTTCCAACTTTAAAATCATCAACTTTGTTTCCCTTCACTCTGGTGTGCCAGAATCCCTACACCAGTCAGATATTTTCTTCTTTCAGTTCCTTCAAAACCCTCATTAATCATATAATCATTATCAACAAACAACAATATTGCACCTTCACAACCATAGGATTTCCTGCTTAGGCTCCTTGCTTAGTTTCTTTTTTGACTATCATTTTAAATTTCTACCCTTTATTTAAAAGGTCAGGTAAAATCCTACCTTCATTTCTCTTAAACTCCCATCCATCCTCTTTCTCCGGTGATCTCTCTCCTGAGAACTCCTGATTTTAATATGCACTCTTAATATGTTAGTATATTTCCTCCTGGTATTATGTTCTATGCCTGCATATTTATACAATGAAAGAAAAGTGAAAGTGTTAGTTGCTCAGTCATGTCTGACTCTGTGACCCCATATACTGTAGCCCACCAGGCTCCGCTGTCCATTGTATTTCCTGGCAAGAATACTGGAGTGTGTCTCCACCCTCTTTTCCAGGGGATCTTCCCACCCAGGGATCAAGCCCAGGTCTCCTGCATTGGCAGGTGGATTCTTTACTGTTTGAGCCACCAGGGAAGCCCTATACTTAGATAGGTTCTTTCACTCTTTTTTCACTTAACATATCCTGAACATTTTACAACATGAAGTGTTTCTGAAGCAAGATTGTAAATGGTTTCATAGAGAGTCTGCATCAAATTCTACACTGGATTAAGGTATTTACACGTATAGTTGGACTTTTGTTTCCTTTTTTTTTTTTATTTTAAGTAAGGCTGTCATAAACATTTTTACTCATCTCTAATTATGTTCTTGAGAGAAATGCCTAAGAGTAGACTTATTAAGGATGATTTTATTAGGGTCTTGATAAGTATTTCCAAATTACCTTCCAGATTTTATGCCAGTTTTTTTCTTTTATCTGTAGTGTATGAACATGTTCTTCTTATCACTGTCTCATCAGCACTAGGTTTTATGATTTGCCTGTACTGTTTGTTAATTAAGTAGTTAAGACCTAACTCATTGTAGTTTGACATGTTCCAGTTATAAGGTCTTCATCAGAGAGATGTTTTGCAAATATTTTCTCCCAGTCTATGCCTAGTCCTTTCATCACTTAACAATATCCCTCAAAAAGCATAAACTTTTGATTTTGGTGATTTTCAGTAAGTCAGATTCTCATGAACTCTGCTTTTGGTTTGGTCCCTAAGAAATCCTTGCCTACCTTAAAGTGGCAAGGATTTTCTCCTATATTTTCTTCAGAAGTTTTATAGTTTTAGATGTTAGACTCAGGTCTATGGTCCATTTTGATATCATTTTTGCATGTGAGATATGGATTGAGTCTCATTTTGGGGATGATATTTAGTAAAAGATCAGGAATCTGTCCAAAATAAGGAAAGTAGAATAACTCATCTATCAAAAGCATGTTTGTTTTTTGAAGAAGAGGGGAGATGTTTGCCTTTAACACAGGGTACGTTATTGCTACTCACTTATTGAGTCTAATTTGAGGCATACTTCACATTGTATATGATTGATTATTGGCAGAAAACCATATATTGTATTACTACTTAGGTTATTTGGGGGGTAGACTTGTTTATTTCACCGAAGCCATTAGTATAATTATATTAATTAATGTATTTATTTGTATAAGAAGCATTTTTGAGGATCTAAGAAGTACAAGGCACTGTACTTCTTAGATGGTATGGGAAAATAATTTCTTTGCAGTCCATGCAATTAACATCTGATTTCTAGAATGAAAGGGAGTCAAAGTAATTAACTTTCTTAAGCCACAAAGTTACTATTGTATGAAGAACATCTGTCAACAGTAAGAAACTTGGGTTCTTGGGAATGCATGTACTAAAAAGATTATTAAGGAGAGGAGTGTGATGAATAAGAATATTTTGTAGTGCCTATGGTTTGGAGTTATTTGTGAAATGAAAAGTTTCTCAGTAATTGGCAGTGCCACGCAAGTTTTTTAATCACCTGCTTTTCTCTGTAGGTCATCAGTTCAATGAGCTCCCTTTCTGAATACTGCCTGCCTTCCATTTTACGTACATTATTTGACTGGTATAAAAGGCAAAATGGCATTGAGGATGAATCACATGAGTACAGACCAAGAACCAGCAATAAATCCAAAAGGTACATTTCTTTTATATAAGGATTATGAGGATTTTTCTTTCTCTTTCTCTTTATTTTTTCCTAAGAAACCAATCTGAGTAGGAGTTGGGAATGCCACTAGACCTTCTGACCTCTTTACACTTGAGCCTAGGCTGCAGGGTCCCTTTTCTAGCAGGTGGCACCTTCAGAATGTTAGTTGCTGTGAGCCGCCACAGGTTGAAATGGTTCCATGACTTTATTTTGCCAGTGGTGGGGGCAAGGTGTCAAAGACCCCAGGTAACCCTCTTGCCTGCTTCTCTCCTGGGCTCTCTCTCCTCTGGTGCACAGTTAAAGGCAGAAAGCCTGCAGCAGGCCCTGCAGGACATTCCCTAGATATTCGGAATCACTTTGTAACCTTGGATGCCCAGGGTACTGCAGTGGGAAGGTCAGTGGATTAGACATTAGGGATAGTCCCAGAACTGCCACCAATGAGCCATGAGACTCTGGGCAACTCTCCACCTCTCTGAACCTCAGCCTCTTCATGGGCAAAAGTGGGAAGTCAGATCACCCCATCTCTAGCTTCCCTTCTGGCTGAGATTTGCCTGTTTGTTCTGTGGTTCCCTTCTCTTGTGGATTTGAAAAGTAGAACTTGCTGCTACTTGTGCTATTCAGCCATAAAACAAGACGCTTGATTGAGCTGTCCGATGAATGTATGTCCCCCAGAGTTCTAAGTAAATAGGTATAATTTTGTGTGTTTGAAATCAACCTAATAAAGCAAGGTAGCAAATAAGAAAGTTTAATGCATTTACTTTTCTTTAAAAAAAATGAGAGATTATTTTAAAAGCACAGATTTATCCACATGGATTATACATTTTTAATGTTTTTAAAGACAATATAATGGAAATTAATCACTCAGAAAATCAGATATTAACTACTACTTGTGAGTGATTTATCCCTCTCATGTTTCTTGACACTCCAGTGCTTAAAAATATGTAAACTTCTCTTAAAATTGAAGACCTGTTATTTTACCAAATTATATGTCATCTGAACTTGTAATTTCATTTTGCAATATGCTTGAGTTTTATGCAAGATTTATTTACTTATTTTGTTTGGAGGAGAGATTAATAACTTTTGTATATTGAATAATTATTCTAGTTGAAGAACGATTTTTTTCATGGAGATAATTCATATACTATAAAACGCATCCTTTTAAAGTGTGTGAGTCAGTGCTTTTAGTTTATTCACAAGGTTGTATAGCCATCTCATCGTCTCATTCAAGAATATTTTTATTACCCTAAAAAGAAACCCATACCAATTAGCAGTTTCTCATAAATACTTTTTAATGTATCAAATTTAAAGGTAGAATTTCAATTCTGTGTCTGAAAATGATTCAGTCTGTATGATTAATAATTTCATCCATTTATTAATTTAGTATTTTCCCCGTATAACATGGCAGCTTATTAATAGATACTAAAACTTTCTGGGAGTGGAAAGTGGGACAGTTTGAATGAGCTTAATTCAGTTAGTTTTAGTTTTTTTTCAGAATTGAGTTACTAAAATTAGATTTTTCATAAACTGATTTCTGTATGGATTGAAAATAATTGGTTTTTAGATTGTGTTACTGATTATTTCCAGGAGATCAGAGTAATTGCCAAGATCAAATACAGAATTGGTACAGTGAAGTTCAATTCAGTTGCATTTTAGTTAGCAATTGGAAGCTTAAAATAAGGAGAGAATATGTGTTTTGGAGAAAACCAAAAGAATGAGGGTCTCTAGAATATGACGTAGCTAACATTGGGGTTTTTCTTATTAGAAACAAGAAAAGAAGAACTTTAGGAAGAAGCATAAACAACTGAAAACAGTCAAATGTGATGGAGGTGTATTTGGGTTATGATCTCTAAGATTGTGTATGATTTCTAAGATTAGTATAATATCAACATTTTGACTGCCAAATAAATTTGTCAGATGCCTCTGGCTCCTGGCAGAGAGACCTCAAACCAGCAACAATGTGAATTCATTATTGGAAACATATATGTCTTCCTTTTATTTGAAAGCATAAATTGACTGATCAAATAAAATCGAAGCAGGAGTTTAATTTTTTTTCTACCCCCCAATTTTTTTTGTTTTGCTACTTTCTCAAGGTCCTCAGGCCCCTTTTAAAGACCCCAGTAGCCATCCTCTCTCCATGTCTGCTGGCCATCTCTGAGAGTTTGCCTTCCCTTTGGTCTACAGACTTCTTGTTTCTCTTCTCCATGATGTAATCTCTAGGTCAGACTTGCAGACGCCCTCTGTTTAACGTAACTCCATATATTTTCCTCTCCTCCCTTCATCTGGCAGCAGCACTTTCTAATTCTGGTGGGTCTTGAAGGGCTCCAGGTAGATGATTTGGTCCATCGCTCTCTCTCCTGGCAGAACTGTTTGTTAATGATCCTGAAGAAAGAGCTCCTACCTGGTTCATACATTTCCCCTTGCAAGTTAAAGCTGCAGCTTCCTTTGTTGACCTGCTCTGTCACCTACCAGGCTTAACTGGACTCTCTGAAGGCTGCAGAACTCCTCCAAAGTTCTTTTTTTTATCTTTTATATGCTTTCTTCTCATTCTCTCTGGACTGAAGAGAAAAACATTCCGTATTTAAAAGTATTTTGAAAATATCTGCCTGACAAATCCAAATTCCATCATCCTTTCTCATGAATTTTACTTAATATACAAGTACTGAGCAGTTATGTGTTTGGGAGACTCTACTAAATACTTACACGTTTTAATACTCAAGCAAACCTTACTATAATGACTGTTATTATTTCCATTTTGTAAATGGAAAAATTACTGGTAAGTGTAAGAGCCATAATTTTCACCCAGGACTGTTCCACACCAAAAACCAACGCTCTTAGCCACTGTTCTTTGCTAAGGAGCTTGGCAGTCACTTCATTCGTTCAGTTCCAAATTAGCCCTCAATCAGTTCATTAGAGAAGCAGGAAATGAAGGGAGGGAGGTAAGAACTCACACTTCTGTCCTCCTGATAGTGCTTATTCTGCTCCCTAACTTTTGATGAGTTCAGATGACTCTCCTTTGCCCCTTCTAACTCTTCGTCCATCTGCTCTTTAATCTTTCTCTCTTCCACCACCCCTTGACATCTTCTTTCTTCCTCTCATTAATCTCAAGTGGCAAAAGGTCAAGAGAAAGGGCCGGGAAGGCAGGGGGAACAAAATTTAATACTGATTCTCGTCCACCTGCTACAGTCCTACTCCCATTGGTAATCATACTGTTTCTTTCCATTGTTTTGATCTTTTCACAAGATCCTCTTAAGTGTCTACCTCTAGCCTGGGAGCCCTTGGTCATGTTTGTTTCCATCTTCAAGATGATAGGATTCCTAGATTGAAAGGTGCCTTAAGAAAGTCCACAAGATGAAATTGTAGGTTCCCAAATAGTGACTCAAGTTGACTTGGTTGAACATTTAAAATATGATGTCAGATACTCTAATCCACAGTATGTCCATCGTACCACACTTATTATAGGAGTAACTTCAGTGTGTATTTATCACTGCAGTCTTGTCATAACAAAATTGGTTTGCAGTCCATTGGGGATGAATCCTAGATTTTTGATAAATTATATCACTTGGAGAATGTCTTTAGTCCCTATTTAATGTGAATATTTTAAATTTTTACAGTGATGAACAGCAGCGAGATTATTTAATGGAAAGACGGGACCTCGCCATTGATTTTATTTTTTCTTTAGTATTAATAGAAGTTTTGAAACAGGTAGGTCATCAATTTAATGTTACCTTTAGATAAGGTTTATTTATCTGATAGCAACTTATATTTTTGAGGTCTAAGTTTATTAAATTGTTCATAAATTTCAAATACCACGTCACATGAACTATATTGCTTGATGGCTAAAGGCTGTCTATAGTCCATTGGAAATACTCTTATTGATTTGATCTTTAATATTCCCTTCCAAGCTAAGAACCATCTTTTTTTTCTCTTTTCCAGATTCCACTTCATCCTGTAATAGACAGTTTAATACATGATGTTATTAACTTGGCTTTCAAGCACTTTAAGTACAAAGAAGGGTAAAGTAATTTCTTTCCTTCAAATTTTGAAGAAGTCGGGTGCTTAAAATGAAATCGAGTTTGCTCTTTTCAGATGACCAGGGGCATTCCTCACCTGTCTAATTGTATCTTGTCTAGGTACCTTGGTCCTAACACTGGCAATATGCACATTGTGGCAGACCTGTATGCAGAAGTCATTGGCGTATTGGCACAAGCTAAGTAAGTGAACCTCAGAATCCTTTACCATAAGAAGATGAGTGTCTGTGCCATTCGGCCCTACTCCCAGAAAGGGGAAGTGTATGTGCTTACAAGAAACCTAGGGTTTATTTTTGCTGTGTGTGTCCTATCACTGAACCTCACTAGAAGCTCCCTGAGGCAAGTACCACGTCTTCTTCGAATTTGTTTTCTCCATTACCTTTATCACTTGGCAATCGGGCCTGATACTACCAAGAGTCCATGAGCTTTAGACTGCCACATCCAAGAGGGAAATGGCCTGACCAAAGTACTTTTCTTCCTGCTCAGTTTTTCAAAGAAGTTTATCAGTTTTTTTTTTAATTTTAATTTTTACTTTATTTTACTTTACAATACTGTATCGGTTTTGCCATACATTGACATGAAACCGCCACGGGTGTACATGAGTTCCCAAACATGAACCCCCCTCCCACATCCCACCCCATATCATCTCTCTGGATCATCCCCATGCACCAGCCCCAAGCATCCTGTATCCTGCATCAAACATAGCGATTCGTTTCTTACATGATAGTATACATGTTTCAATGCCATTCTCCCAAATCATCCCACCCTCTCCCTCTCCCTCAGAGTCCATTTTCACAGAACTAGAACAAATAATTTCAAGATTTGTATGGAAATACAGAAGTTTATCAGTTTTAAAAGTCTTGTTTTCTATATTCCATGAGTGGGTGGTTACGGTATAGCATCCATGAATGGGAAAATTCCATTCTAGAATGTCCCTTTACTATAGACCTTACTTAATTCAGCCGAGCTAAAAATGTCCCAGACTCTGTCATGGAAACAAGTTGGAAAATTCTCATTGCTAAATTTATCTGGCCCCATAACACTATTTAGCAGGCTAGAACAAAATGGTATTAGACTATTAGCAATAAGATACTTCTTCCAAAAGTGATGTCACACCCTGTTCACCCATCTTCATCGTATTCAACCCAGAGGCAAATCGGGCAAGATCCTGAATGCCTAAGTTAGGCCAAGTGAGCCAGAAACTTAATGTGAATCCAAGCCAAGAGACCAACTTGGAACAACAGTGATGCCCTGATCTTTGTGAAATGCAACCCTCAGAAAGATTTTTATCTTCAAGAGATGGAATTTCCTAACTTAGCAGCATGGAAACACTCAATTTATCAAAAAACAAAACTTTTTTAAAAGCACTTATTCAGCAACTTTAGCCAAACGGTAGAAATAACTCAGGAAACAGACCCCCAAAACTCCTTGACATGACTTTTTTAATCTAACCCTGTTTGTCTGTTCATCTTGACTACCTATTTTTTTCTAATACATAAAACATCCACATTAGATGAAAGAGAGGTGAGTATACCTCCGCAATGAGAAATTTCAGCCTCAAAACCTGACAGCAATAGAGAGGAAAGAAACTGACCTAAGCATATATAAGAACTAAACAGTAGAGTTACCTGGAGCATTTTGCATGAGAATATATATTGTACTTTTACTATATAGCCCATTGTAATAATTGTGGCTCATGAGTCATTAAAAAAATGTATAATGCATTTTGGAGAGATTTCTATTACAATTACATAATGAAAGTACTGGCTTTTTGAAGGGATAAGTTACAATTATCTGGCAAATTAACTCATATGTCTCTACCTCATACCTAGAAAAGATCAGAAAAATGACTTGTTAATATGTATTTTGGCTGCTTTGTCAAATCCTGAAAATCTCATCATATTCCTTTGTAATTATCCCAGCATAACTCTTATACAATCATTTGGAAAGTTTAATATGCCAAAAATGACTTCTTGTGTTTTTCTTAGTTTTTGTGAACTGTACCTAACAGCATCGGTTACTATAGAAGGACTTTCCTTAGCTACATCGATTTTCAATTGAGAATGAATTGAGAGATGTCATAATTAAAACAACATTTTAAGGTTGTAGGAATTTCCACATCAGGTCAGATTTATGATCCACTGAGGCACTGTTTCTTGCCAATAGTGACTTTTTCAATTTTCATGATGTCAATGTTTGTCTCAGTTCTGCAATAGTAGGCTATAACAAATGCCTCAATTTGGATAATTGTCCAGCACTTTCTAGTCACAAGAAAATGCTTTCACCAATAGGTTCTTGAAGTAATTGCAGTAATATATAGTAATCACAGTGATAAATTCTCAAATGGTCAGTATAGAGTTAACCTTTATTGACTGATGGTACAGTCTTAAATGGGTGTCATACTACAAATTATCATGTTACATTCTTCTCATTAGTATACCAGAACCATTTCTTTATTGTCGCCTTAGAAAATTACTGCTTCCTTTGTTCTCGGTGGGGGGAAAAAAAAGGATGTATGCTTATCTGATACAGGATGGTTATCTTTCTTAAAAAAATAAACTTGAGTAATGTAACAATTCTAATTTTAGATTTTATATCTAGATCCCAGTGGTAAGATATAAAAAATATTTTTTTTCTTTCTGACTTTAGTTGTTAATGCTTAGTTTGGTCTTTAAGTTTTAGCAGAAACACTATTTTCACTCTTACTAGTGATAATGTGCTTAATTCCTATCATTAATGGAGGAAATTTTTTTGCTATTAAGTGATATTCACCCAGGGTCTTAGCACTTTCAAAGTTAAAATTAAAATTAGATTTTTTTAAGGTAAGTTTTGGGGATTAAAGTCTGGTATATTCATTTAAATAGTGATGTTTGTTTTTAAGATTCATAATTTCAAAATTCTTCTCTCTTTATATGATATAATTTTAATGTATATATTGTATATTCTCACTTTAGTGATAATATAAATACTGTGCATTCTATACATTTTAAAGCAGGAGACTGAATAGTTTTTTAGTTACAGTATTTACTAAAGAATATTGAACACTAAAAGCACGGTTATTGAAATTTATTTTTCCCTAAAATTACTTTAAGAGAAAATAACTTTTAAGTATGAGTAGGTTTTTAGATTATTTTTATTTTAAAATAACATGTTTATGTCATTTAGAACTTTTTAAAGTAAAACATAGCCATATTTATTTTTAAATGAAAAATAGACATTTAGCCACTCACATGTGAGAATGTTGAAATAGTAACATATACAAATAACTTGCCTTTCTCTACCTCTCCTTGTTTTAGTCATGGATTAGAAAAGGAAGGCATGCTGTCTAAGTATCATGTGATCTTTAAAACCATATAGCTCTAACCTATAAAGTTACCTTTTCCTTTTAAAGTCTCTCATTTCAAAATTAAAACCATAGATATTTTTTTTGGTGTTTGGAAATAGCTTGAATTAAAAAGAATAGAATGGAATTCTTAAAAAGTCTAGTTTGAAACTGTGGAATTTTATAATCTTGATTGGAAATGTCACTTCTGTCTCTTTGCCATGATGCTTCTGCTTCCTGTCCTTCATCTGTCCCTGGTTAAAGAGCTCTGCTCACCCTTCACGCCAACAGAAACCCCCTCTAGTGTATTCTTTCATTATCCAGCTGAAAAGAGCCCCTTCATTCTCCAGTGCCTGCCCCCAGCCCCTTTAGGTGTATTATTCACATAAAGGGCAGTATGAAATATGATTCGTGTGAAGAATGATCTGGGTTGGGGCATTTCATCTTCCTGAAGGACCAGAGAGATCCAGGAAGAGTCCCAGGTACTTGTTGCTGCTGCTAAGTCGCTTCAGTTGTGTCCGACTCTGTGCAACCCCATAGAGGCAGCCCACCAGACTCCCCCATCCCTGGGATTCTCCAGGCAAGAACACTGGAGCGGGTTACCATTTCCTTCTCCAATGCATGAAAGTGAAAAGTGAAAGTGAAGTCTCTCAGTTGCGACCCCATGGACTGCAGCCCACCAGGCTCCTCTGTCCATGGATTTTCCAGGCAAGAGTACTGGAGTGGGTTGCCATTTCCTTCTCCAATGCATGAAAGTGAAAAGTGAAAGTGAAGTCTCTCAGTCGTGACCCCATGGACTGCAGCCCACCAGGCTCCTCTGTCCATGGATTTTCCAGGCAAGAGTACCGGAGTGGGTTGCCATTGCCTTCTCCAATGCATGAAAGTGAAAAGTGAAAGTGAAGTCTCTCAGTTGTGACCCCATGGACTACAGCCCACCAGGCTCCTCTGTCCATGGATTTTCCAGGAACTTGCTAACATACCTCAAATAATAGTAATGGTTATTATTATTTTTGAAATTATTATTATTCACATGGCTCATGGTCAGTGCTACATTGTTTTATCTTCCCAGTTAAGCTGCACACTGTTCTAAATAGGGTGGGGACTACATTTCACAGCTCATGACTGTCAAAGGCAGCAGCAGAATAGTGGACATTTCTGGATTTCACATCAGATCTCTGTTTGAGTCTCATCTTTGTCACATTGATCTTCTGATCTGTTTCTTCATAAAATGGAAACGCATTCACTACTTATTTGCTGCTCCATTGCCTTCTTAAAATTCTTTTACTCTACACAGCAGACATAAAAATCCATAAATTGTTTAGAAAATATGATTTTAAAAAACTGTTACCAAATGTAACAGTTCCTGCACTCAAGGCAGGAACAAGAAAATGGCCAGTTCTCATGAAGCCCCTTCCACCCAACTTGCCAAACATACACCCCCTGCACTGCCTGTTGGTGAAACTATGTCTGTATATTTACTTTATACATCCTAAAATTTCTGCTCTGAGGTGTTGAGAGTTGTTGTTCCAAACTTCTGAGATTCTGTTAATTGGCCTTCAACTTTTATAAACATAATCACCCTTTCTGATCATGTCTGGTTCCTAAGTGATCCTATGTGGAAACTCAGGGTGATAGACTCAGGAAACAGAATGCAGTGAATCTTAGAAAACTTACCTTGTTTTCCTTTTTTTAAACTAATAGTCAAACCAGCCATCTCAGATATAGCTTGGATAACTTGGTTGTTTCTGTTCCTTTACCCTTCGGCACTTTGACAGTCTACTTTTCCACCCTCTTAGGATCTATTCTTTTTTTAATCTTTTAATGATAATGTTGTGATTAATGTTATTAATATTATTTTACTTTCAAACTGTATAAATACCCTAAGTTCCTTGGGGATCGTCTCTTTTTAGTTGTAAAATCCCATACATGTATTAGACAGCTTAGTCATCATTTAGAAATGATTTGAATTTTCCCATTACTAGATTTTTCCTTCAACCTAAAAAATATTTTTCTCAATAACCACTAACCTAAAACTGTAAAAGAAAGAGCAACAGAAAATTTTGTACGTGGATGTAGAGATATGACTTGTCATTATTTGCTGCTGTTGTCAGAAATACCTGGCCTTCTATAATATATTATTGCTCATCTGTTCACAATTGGATACTTCAGGCCCTTGGGGTCTGTAAGTACCCAGATAATTGCTAAGCCAGAGGAAATGGAGCTTTTCATCATGCTCAATTTAAGAGCTAGAGCATTTTGAAGAGCTCTAAATAACCTTGCATCTTCTCCCTAGCTTGAAGGAGACGTTGAGCATCTGGTAGAATAAAGGAAGAAACAAGATTGGACTCTTACCAAATCCCAAATATCAAGACTTTTATAGAATGCCCGTCATTGTCCTTCAGCTGCTGGGAACGTGGCCCCATCAGTTGCGCTGTCACTCCTGGATGTCGGAGGCCTGCATTTCCCTCACACCCCTACCCATCATTTGACAAATCACTCCTGTCCTCTTCTTAGATTCCCTGCTGTAAAGAAGAAATTTATGGCAGAGCTCAAAGAATTACGGCACAAAGAGCAGAGCCCATATATCGTTCAAAGCATCATCAGCTTGATAATGGGGATGAAGTTCTTTCGAATTAAGATGTATCCAGTGGAGGACTTTGAGGCCTCTCTTCAGTTTATGCAGGTACTGTCTTGGGCGGGAACTTGTGCATCTTCCCTCCTCAGAGTGACTGACCTGAAAGTTGAGAACCCATTCACTAAAGTCCTACTATTTTTTTTCTCAATAATTCATGTGCTTATTTGCTTAGTAGTGTCCAACTCCCTGTGACCCTTTGGACTGCAGCCCACCAGGCTCCTCTATCCATGGGATTTTTGGGACAAGAATACTAGAGTGGGTTGCCATTTCCTCCGCCAGGGGATATTCCCCAACCAGGGATTGAACCCATGTCTCTTTTGTTTCCTGCATTCCTGGCAAGTGGGTTTCATAACCTAGTAATAGACTTTCAGGCATATAATTTCATTTTTAAACTCATATCATCTTTGGAGTAGGTATACAGTGGAATTTTATTTGTAGATTTTTTTTTCTTTTTTTCACTCATTGGTTGCATATTATTCTGTGAATAAAATATGGCTTTATTTTTTACTTTTTAAGATCAATAGCATTGAGTTGGCAGTGTTAACATTTCTAGGCATCAGAACTTTAAGTAATGAAATCTTTTTTATACTTACTGTAAAAATCAACTAAATATATAGGTTTAGGTGTCTGTGACACAGTGTTCACCATTTTGTACTAAAGAATTATTGCTAATAAGGATTATCCCAGAGTACAAAACTGTATTAGATTTCATAAAACTTTAGTATCTGAAGGATTTTTTTTTTCTAATGGTGCTGTGAATTAGATTTAGTGGGAATCTTAATAAAGAGTTTCAATACCAGGGTTATGAGTGGAGGTTGATCCATTTCATATCTGCTAGGATGGCTATAAGCAGAAAGACAGATGACAGCAAGTTACCTGTTGGTGAGGTTGTAGAGAAGTGGTAAACCTCATACATTGCTGGTGGGAATATAAAATACACAAACAGCTTTTGAAAACAGTTTGGCAATTCCTCAAATATTTAAATCTAGAATCATCAATCATCAATCCAGTAATTCCAATTCTAGGTATATATCCAAGAGAAATGAAAATGTATGCCCACACAAAATCTTGAATGTAAGTGTTCATAGAAGCATTATTCCTAATAGCCAATGTCCAGGAGAGGCAAACCCACAGAGACGGGAAATAGGTTAGTTGTGTTGGGCTGGAGGAGGTGACTGTGCTTAGGGCAGGCTGGGCTTCCGACTCACGGGTGCAAAGTTTCTTTCTGTGATAATGAAAAGGTTCTACATTGATTGTGGTGAAAGATTTACAATTGTGAATATACTAAAAGCTATCAAGTTATACAGTTTATAAGAGTGAATTGCATGGTATGTGAACTGTATTCAATAAAGCTGTTTAAAAAAAGAAGAATATAGGCCCATATCAAACTTGTGGAATGCAAGCTTCAGAGCTTAGCAGTTTTGTGACCTTGGACAAGTCACAACCTAACTCCTCCCAGCTTCACTTACCTTTCCTGCAGAGTGGTAACAGTGACCCTCACTTTGGAAGGTGGTTCTGGACATTCCTGGACTCAGTAAATACTATTCTTCTCTCTCTCATGCTAATGATTCATGTATATGTGTACGTGCATCACAATTTGAGATGATATTTACATATGTATGCAAAATAATGTAGGAAAAGGACCATAATTCTGGGATCCATAATGCCCCATTCTGTATAGGGAAAACAGTCTCAAAGACTTTGCATGCCAGCAATGCCTGTCTTGGACTGAGGTCTTAGTATGATATTCATATACTGGGGACTTGAGTAACTGTTGTTGCTGATAGTCTCAATGTGGACTGAAAAAAAGTGATAATAGTTGATATACATATTACATGTCATCAGAAGTACCTGTAGCCTTGGATTCTTCCATGAAAGCTACATCTGGAAAAGACCACAGTAAGTTACAACCCAGAAGGTCAGGAAGGGGAAGGGGGCTGGCAGAATTCTAAACAGGCCAACTCTTCTAATAAATTATTCCCCAGACAACCAAAAGCACCCTTTGGGGTCGGGAGTCCATAGACAAAGACCTCCTTGCTGGAGGAATGCTTCCAAATTTTCCTTGTCCCAGGTGGGAAAGGGAAGCATTCCAGACTTGCTCATGAAACTATCTGAACAATAAACACCTAAAATGTCAAGGCTAACAAGTAAACATCTTTGTGGCCAGGGTTGTCAGGGCCTAAAACAAGTTGAATGTCTTCTGTGTCTCTCCCCATGTTTACCTTCTCTGGGGATCTGTATTTGTGGGTTATTCAAGGACCCAGGGTCCCCCCACATAGTAGCTAGTCAATAGCAATTTGTTGGAAATAAATGAATGAACCAACCAGTAAGTCCGGGGATGAACACCTGCTTACTGGTTATAGATGCTTTGTCCTTTCAGCATTATGATTTTGGGATAGAAATTAGGGGGAGAGTGAGAAAACCAGCCCTGTAACATGTCATTGGAGGCTATTGTGAACTTAAATATAAATGCTGGGCTCCAGTGAATTTTTAAAATTAGATTATGGTGTATGTGATGTTATTGAGTGTTACTGAATTAAGATCTGTTGACTTAAATTTGTTTACCTACAATTTTCTGTGCACATTTCAATCTTTCTCTCTCCCTTGACTCTCTTTCTGCTTCCCAGGAATGTGCACATTACTTTCTTGAGGTCAAAGACAAAGATATCAAACATGCCTTGGCTGGGCTGTTTGTTGAAATTCTTGTCCCAGTGGCTGCTGTAAGTTACATTTTCATTTTAAAGAATCTTTTCAAATTGGATCAGAGAATCAGCAATTTCATTAAGTATAATATGAACATGCATCTCTGTTTCAGGCTGTTAAAAATGAAGTTAATGTTCCCTGCCTCAGAAACTTCGTTGAAAGCCTGTATGATACCACGCTGGAACTTTCTTCTCGAAAGAAGCATTCCTTGGTTAGTAACTATGAGAAAATTCAAAACACAAAACTGCAGTGACCCAGATTCCTAGGCTGAAGTCTGTTTGAGAGTCATCAGAGTTCCGCAGATGGGAGAATTACCTACAGCTCTCTCAAAAAGCGCTAAGTCATGTCCAACTCTTGTGATTCAATGAACTGTAGCCTGTCAGGCTCCTCTGTCCATGGGATTCTCAGAGAGGCAGCATTTCAGAATTTGGAGCTGGTACCTAATATTAAACATTGATTGAATCATGGTAACTGGAGGGAATTAGCCCATGTTACCTCAAGGACCCTAGTAGTCCTAAAGATTCTGCTATTTATGTTCAAGGATTGGTTTAACTTAATTTTTATTTTAATTTGTACTTTTTCCAATCTAGAGGCTAAAGATGCTAATAAAAGTTTCTCTTCTCAAGCCCAAAGAACTTTCACTGGCTAATTCCCATCCTGATTTTCAGAATCAAAATGGAACCAGACAGGAAAGGGAGTTAGAACACAGAGAGTTGCTCATGGAAAAGATTCTCTGAAGGGTGAGAGAACAGTCTTGGGGAATGCTTTTGTGCTGAAAAGCAGCATAGAAGTTTTTAAAATTACATCACCCTTTTTCCTCCATTGTCCATCTCCATTGTCCTCAGAAACACTTGCAAAATGCCCACCTCTGCACAACACCTGTTGGGCCTGGGAGTGTTACAAAGTCTGGGGTGGTGAATAAAGCTCTAGTTTATGAAGTGGAAGATGGTAGACCAGCTGTACCTGCGATAGTATAGAGGAAGCTGGTTGCTTAGGTTGCTGATTTCTAGTATTGTTTATGTTAATCTTTAAAGTATGAACATTACCACCATTATCTGAGCAAATACTCAGAGTTGCTTTGCTAGAAGTGGTGACACATTTGTTCATTTGTCTACATTCTGTGGACTCTGTGACTGCTTGTATTTTGTGTTTAAATTACCAGCTGTAATTAGAGTTGTACTCAGTGATAGTGGTAGTTCAACATCACTTTAAAACTAAGTTAATTTAAAAAAAAAAAAAGGCAAGTTTATGGAATGTTAAGCACTGAATCTCACTGTGGCAATAGTTTTTTTGCTAATTCAAGTTAATGGATAAACCAGTTATATTTTTGTTTAAATCTTCACTAGCCCTTGTTTTGGGGGGAGCCATTAAGGTATATACTATCTGGTTCAGCAAAATGGCAGTGAGTTCTGCATGTATACTGTAAAATCCACCCACCAGCTTTTCTGTCTTCTCCAGTTGCTGCGGGAAACCTGCCCAGTTAAGCAGGAAAACCACAGTAGCACCTCTGTTTATTCGGTTGTAAGCAAATTCCTCCTGCGGTTAAATTTGTCTTGGTGGAGTTTACCAGGGCAATAACATTTCTTTGAGGAATCTTCCTTAATTACAGGAAGATTGCATGCAAAAGAAAATATATACACCTACCTCTAAGACAGGGACAAACTAATAGATGTTTATGAGCAAAAGAAACATTATGAGCAAACATTTTCAAAATCAGTGTGCCTTCCTTTTTTTTTCCAGAGGATTGAGAGTGATCTATGATTGTTTTTTAAATTCATAAGGGAAGACTAAATCAGTGAATCAGATTTCTATTTATGATCCATGAAACTCACTCTACTCTGTACATTGTTGTTTCTGTTTAGTCACTAAGTCACGTCTAACTGCAACCCTATGGACTGAAGCCTGCCAGGCTCCTCTGTCCGTGGGAACTGTCAGGCAGAAATACTGGAGTGGTTGTCATTTCCTTCTCCAGGGGATCTTCCCGACCCAGGGATCATACCCACCTATCCTGCATTGGGAAGCAGATTCTTTACCACTGAGCCACTAGGGAAGACCAGTCCTATACACAACTCTAGAGTATTCCATTTCCATCCTTCTCAGAAATACTTGCAAAATGCCCACCTCCTCGAGGCACCTGTTGGGCGTGAGTACATTACAGAGCCTGGCCCATACGGCGCACGGAGGAGCTGGACAAATGGACGGTGTTACCTGAGTGGTTGCAATTACATCATCCTGTAGCCTCCTCTTCTCTCTCTTCAGGCCTTGTACCCACTGGTGACCTGTCTGCTCTGCGTCAGCCAGAAGCAGCTATTCCTGAACAGGTGGCACGTTTTCCTCAACAACTGCTTATCCAACCTTAAAGTGAGTATTTTTCAGTTCGAAAAACTCTCTTAGGAAAACATATTATGTGTCTGAGGCTGGTGTGAGCTCCTAAGAGTGACTCCTGAGGTTTGCGGGGAAATGATCCTATACTATTGGAATAATGAAAAAGGTATTAATGAGCGTTTTCCTTTTTAAATATAGTCCATTGTAGAAGGTGATTGGGGATAAGAGAAATCATGTCAAATTTGAGGGGGGAATCTTTTAAATTTTTAAAAAAATGTTTATTTTCTTATTGAAGTACAGTTGATTTACAGTGTGGTAAAATCTTGTTAAGGATCACTCGAAAGGTAGAATTAAATGCCCCTTTGTATGTATCTATGTGTATGCATCTGTGCTCAGTTGTGTCAACTCTTTGCAATCCCATGGACTGTAACCTGCCAGGCTCCTCTGTCCATGGAGTTTCCCAGGCAAGAATACTGGAGGGGTCAGGATGGAGGGGACACATATATACCTATGGCCGATTCATAATGCTATATGGCAAAAACTGTCATAATATTGTCAAGTAATTATCCTCCAATTAAATAAATTAAAAAAAAGAATACTAGAGCAGGTTACCATTTCCTTCTCCAGAGGATCTTCCTGACCCAGGGATCGAACCCACATCTCTTGCATCTCCTGCATTGGCAGGCAGATTATTTACAACTAGTGCCTCCTGAGAAGACCGTATGCATCTATGGCCAGGCTTTAAATGACTGAAAAAAGAGGAGGTCACACTTCACTGACAGAAGCAGGTGAAATGATTTCAGAAGCTCACCCAAACCTCCTCCAGCCTCCCTCTGACTCATTCCAGGCTAGGAAAACATTAAGTTGGCCAAAAAGTTCGTTTGGAGTTTCTGTAAAATGTTGTGAAAAAATCTGAATGAACTTTTGGGTCAGCCCATTATTTGCAGAGGGGTTTGCGAGGGAGGATTGACCTACTAACAGAAAGCACTTATTTCCTGTCCCTGTTATTTGTGATTATTTGAAGGTATTCTATTCAAGCCACATGATATTCAGTTATTAATCCTAGATGCTCACTGAACAATGGCTGTTCAGGTGCTGGCTGATGGGAGGAACCAAGGCATGGTCCCTGAAACTGAGGCATGCATGTTCAGTTGCCCAGTTACGTCTGACTTTGTGCAACCCCATGGACTATGTGCCCACCAGGCTCCTCTGTCCGTGGGATTGTCCTGGGATTCCCGAGGGAAGAATACTGGAGTAGGTCGCTGTGCTCTCATCCAGGGGACCTCTTCGACCCAGGGACTGAACCGAAGTCTCCTGTGTTAACTGGAGAAGGAAATGGCAGCCCATTCCAGTATTCTTGCCTGGAGAATCCCATGGATAGAGCCTGGTGGGCTAGTCCATGAGGTCGCAGAGTCAGACAGAACTGAGCGATTTAGCAGCAGCAGCTCCTGAATTGGCAGGCAGATTCTTTACTACTGAGTCACCTGGGAAGACCCTGAAACTGAGGAACTTAGAGTTAAAACAGCCATAATGAATAGCTTTTAAATTGCCTTAAAATTTGAACATGGTGAACAGATTTTAAGTTTTAGTGACCTGTTGATAAAAGTCAACTAAGTGAACCCCATGTCTAATGTAAGTGCAAATAGCACCTAATTATCATAATTGTTCTCCCTTGTGTCCAAAGATACTGAATTCCTTTTATAATTTTAATGCTTCTTCAGAATTTTTAATATATATTTATTTCTAAAATCCTGTATGTGCTTGTATATGCTGCCTTATCTTTTTTATTTTAAGACACTTTAATTTAGTGAAGTGGTTAAGATTAATTATATTATTTTGGCATTTACCATCATGACACAGTAATCTGCATTGGAGCTGTTTGAAGCAGTAGCTAGGTACTGGCTCTGAAAGCTGATTGTGAAATCCAAGATGAGAATCATTTATTTTCTTCAAATTGGCAGGGAAATATAATAGCAGTGGATATAGAATTAAGCCTTTAAGAATTCTGGAAAACAAAGTGCTTTTCAGGATATCAACTATTATATAATGGCCACTTTCAGATGTTTTGTTCAGGGAGTTATCCATCTGTCATATGCCTCTAACACACAGCTTAATGTCATTTTTTGTTGTTACTTCCTAAAACTTTTATGTTATTCAGTTATTTTAGTTAAACATGTTTTTTTCTTCTACATTTTACATAAAGAAAAAAGGTCATTTTGTTCAAAAAAAAAAGAGAGACTTGATTAAGAATGTTCAGTTTTCTGTATTTTTTATGCTAAATGTTTGTGATGAATTTTAGTTCGTATCAAAATAGTGTTTTGCATTAACATTTACTATTGTGGCCCAAAAGACCAACATTTTTTTGTGTCCAGAATTGCTTTTGAAATATAGAAGCATAATCTTACTTTGAACTTAATTGCTTTATATTTAAGTATAAATTCAGCCACTTAAAAAAATTTTTATTGAAGCATAGTTGCTATACAATGTTGTGTTAATTTCTACTGTACAGCAGAGTGAACCAGCTATACATACACATATATCTCCTCTTTTTTTTTAGATCTCCTTGCCATTTTGGTCACCTCTGAGCCCTGAGTAGTATTTCCTTATTTTATACAGTAGGTTCACATTAGTTACCTATTTTAATTGCTTTACACTTGGAATACTATGTGAAGGTCTGGTGGAAGCCCACCAAAAAGACTTAGTAAGAGAGTTACACACAGCCCTTGAGAGAAGGGCTGCACACTGATGATGTTTCCCCGTGTGACTATTTCAAGCGTCAGGATTTCCCAATGGGGAAAGCAATAAGATCAGAAAGGTACTCGAAGTGGGGAAGATAGGAAAGTCAGTTACATAAAAACTAGATCTAGGGTGCCTGTTCTCAAAGAGCTTGGTGTTTCAATGGGGGATGTGTAATGAAGTTTCAAAACACATGTGGCAGATGAGGGACGTAAAAGCTGGGAGTGAGGAGACACCGTGCCATTTCTACAGGTCAGGTGCCCAGTGAAGCATGAAACAGGTAGTTATTGGGCAAAGGAAAGGCAATGATACTTCACTTTATGGGTAGTAAATGGTCGAAATTCACCTCCTCAAGGGTAAAAGGTATAGAAAATCATTGATGAGCTACAGTTGAAATAAAATTGTAGCCCATGTATTTAGAACTCAACCCAGTAAGGATTAAATGGGACCATTTAAAATGTCATTAATATACAGAAAACCTTCCAAACCTCCTCAAGAGTCCTCAAGAAATACCCGAGGAAAAGCTAACATGGTTTCAGGAGCACACTTTGTCTTGAATGGCTTCAGTATTTTGTGGGGTTTAAAGCCAACCATATCATTTCAAAAAGGACCTCCAGTCCAGCTCTTTCCTCTGTTCACTGTCCCTTGCTGCCCCGCACCCCCTACACATGCTCAGGTATAATGAGCCCAGTGTTTGCCCCCTGCGTGTTGAACTTGGTAGCCACCTTTGATGTGTTCTGTCGGGGAGAGTTGTCAAGGTGGCAGCGTGACATAGGGCAGAGTAGAAATGTGTATGAGCATGAAAAATCTGCTATTAAAGTAAACAAGGTCTCAGATTCAGCGCTCATTTCATGTCAGGGCCCTGGTTTATCCTCAGCATCAGTCTGTCAGGAGCAGGCTGCTTCAGTAACACAAATGTGAAGTCTTTATTTACACTTGTTAACTCGGTCAACCATGTGTTAGCAACCTGCCCTTGTAAAGTGGTGATAAATTTATTACAACTTCTCACCACGACCTTGACATCTTTCATGAACTTCTGGTCAGTGAGGACCAATACTTTATGCTTTTATGAATTTTATGTCAGAATTTGAATATACTGAGCTGTTAAAAAATGCTACATTCCCTTCCTGTATACCCTAGTATATCTAATTCTGAAAAAGGGAAATATGTTTTAAAAACTTGATTTAAAAAATAAAAATAAAAACTTGATTTAATAGTGCTTTCATATTTTGTCATGAATCTCCATTTATTAATAGCTTTTTAAATTGAAATTAAGAGTTCATAATAAGTATGTGCAAGTTTCTTGTCCTTGAAAATGGATATAATTGGAAGAACCTTTACATTTTTTTCTTACAATAATTAATAAATATTAAAATCAGTGAAGTCTTCTTTATTAAAAAGAAAAGAAACCTCAAAAGTTAAGAAATTTATTTATACAATATAGTTAATAACAAGAAGAGGTCTCATTAATTGGAGATTAGTTATGAGCCAGGCCAGCAGTGGCGCCTTTAAATGTATGTCGTGGATTATCATGGCAGTATCATAGCCTGCACTGAATTCCCCATATGCTTTCATGTTATTATTCATGTTTTTTCCAGAAATTTTTCTTAGATGGCAATATTTTTTTAACTTTTCTTTTTATATTGGAGTGTAGCTAACTAAAAATGTTATGATAATTTCAGGTGGACAGTAAAGGGACTCAGCCATATATATATATCCATGTATATATCCATATATATCCATGTATCCATTCTCCCTCAAACTCCTCTCCCATCCAGGCTGTTACATAACATTGAGCAGAGTTCCCCTTTGCTCTCCAGTAGGACCAGTGGGGGAGGATGAGGGAAAGGAAGGATAGTAGGGAGTTTGGGATTTACATGTACATACTGCTGAATTTAAAATGCTCAGAAATATTGAAGGTGTATCATCTGAAGTTTATGCATTAGTCAGCATAGCTTCAAAGTCCTAGAAACCAAAGTACAGAATTAAAAAGATTTCTCTTTTCATCTCAGTCCCTATTTGCACTAAGACTAGAATGCATTCACTTAGTCAGCTGGTCATCAATTCTTCACCAGAAGTGTACCAGACAGTGTTCCAGATGCTGGGAATAAGTGATGAATGAGATAGTGATGCTCGCAGTTCTTTTAGACCTTGTAATTCAGTGGAGGAGACAGACTGGAAACAAGTAAACAGATAAGGACAAAAACTTCAGGTGGTGCTAACTGCTATGAAGAAAATCAAATAGAACATAATGGTAGAGAATCACACATTCAGAATGGTGCAGGGAGGGGAGGGGACAAGAAAGTCTTTTGATTGCCATTAAGAATATCAAAGTTTGGCTGCCATTAATTTTTTTGATGAATCTTATTTTGGGCACTTCATATATCTTCATGTGTCATAATCACAAAGAAGTTAAAGGAGTGCTTTTAACTTTTCATGTAAATATAAGGGTATTAATGATATCTTTATTTTACAAAGGGGAAGCATTGAGTAATATATTAAGGATTCCACAGTCATTGTCTGAATGCATTAAAATGTATGGTCCTATTAAAAACAACTACTCTCCTCTTGGTAAATATGACGTTTGAATGGTACAGTATTAGCTATTTAAAATAGTTTTCAAGAAGTAGTTATTCTGTTTTAATATAACTTTATTTCTATAAACTTGAGAAAATCTCATCTATGTTTTAGATCCATCAAAGGCACATTTCAAAGTGGAATTTATAAATTCTAATGGAACACATACATTGGGTCAGAAAATTAGTGAGCAGATGACAGGTGTGTTACTTACTTTAAATGCCTTTTTTATTCAGCCAGTGAATAGAAAAAATAATCTCTGTAAATTGTTGGTATGGTAATTTTAGAGGTTATCCTAAACTATAGCACATAATGTCATTTGGATAATACAGTCATCAAAAAAATTGAATTATGATCAAAGTAATTTGATTCAGGTATCAAAAGGAAATGCCAAAAAGAAGGAAGGTGTTGACTGGGATAGGCACTGACTTATAGCAGAAAGCAACAGATTTACTTAAGTCCCTTTACTTGCAGTGGAAGAGAGAACTAGAAGAGTTTTAAGTATAGTAAGATCAAAGAAGTCTGGGTGACTGGGTGCAGGGGGTCAACTGATGGATCATGGGAAACATTGGTCTATCCAATGACCCTATCACCAGCCAAGTTATCAGTGATTAATGGCACCCCACTCCAGTACTCTTGCCTGGCAAATCCCGTGGACAGAGGAGCCTGGTAGGCTGCAGTCCATGGGGTCGCTAGGAGTCGGACACGACTGAGCGACTTCGCTTTCACTTTTCACTTTCATGCATTGGAGAAGGAAATGGCAACCCACTCCAGTGTTCTTGCCTGGAGAATCCCAGGGACGGGGGAGCCTGGTGGGCTGCCGTCTATGGGGTCGCACGGAGTCGGACACAACTGAAGCGACTTAGCAGCAGCAGCAGCATTACTGTTAACACTGAATTGCTTTAGCTAAGTCAAAAGATTAAAGTTTAAAGAAGGTTTGGGCAGACTAGGATTGGGATTGGGCAGACTGACATGTCATGTAAAGTCTGGAAGATCCACTCTGAAACCTACTCGTTTCTTGCACAGTTTTATCAATGTAACCTCAGCTCTGCTATAAAGAAATTATTGGTTAATTAATTGAGAAGCATATGCCAATGGAAGAAGAGAATAGTCTTTCAGTCTTGGAGTAGAGATCTTTGACACAGAGGTCAGTGGTTTGATATATAGGTTAAAAATGTCAGCATCCTGAGACGATATAGTAAGTCCTTGTATGTTAGCTGCTGTTGGAATATGAAGGCAGTGAAGAAGTCCTATCTTCAAGCAGAGTACAATCTAGTCGTTGCCAGTAGCGTATTTGAGCAGCCTTCATATAATCTTAAACTGAAGTCATTCATAATTTGAAGACACTTGGGCCAGATTGCCTGGGTTTTAATTCTGGTTCTGTCACTTATTAGCTCCTCTGGGTCTTGACTCCCTCATCCTTAAAAGGACACAGTAGCAGTATCTACTTTGTAGGTTGTGCTGAGAATTAAAAAGAGTTAATATACATACAACTTTGATAACCATGCCTGATACAGTGGGTATCCTATAACATGCACATTCCAGTTTCTGCGAAAATAGTCTTTACTGGAGCAGAAGTCAGTTCCTATCCCAGCTGTCATTTACAGACTTGAAGACCTGAGCCAGTGATTTGACTTCTGTCAAAGACAGAATCCTCCCAGTTGATGTCATGGTCTATGAAAGTACTTTTGAAATAGCAAAACGTGATACAAGTGTGAGATATTTAGTAATATTGTATCATGTCGATTAGCTTCAGCTATGTACTAAGGGTTGCCTTTAGTTCCTGTATAAAGAAATTTTGCTTACGCATCAGGTTGTTCAGCTACTACTCAATTTGCCTTTTTTCTCCAGACTTTAAAATTGTTATTTTGTTTTGGGGTATAGCCAGTTAACAGTGTTATGGTAGTTTCAGGTGAACAGTGAAGGGACTCAGCCATACATATACATGTACCCATCTTCCCCCAAACCCTCCTCCCACCGTTTCTTTTTTAAATTATGTACGAATAACCTGCTGTATGGCACTCACTGAGGGCACAACAGTGAACAACCCAGAAGTCCTGGAGCTCACAGTCTGGTAGGAAACATACAGGAGAACAACATTCTAGAAGACAGACAGCAGGAGCCCTTGGTAATCTCCCCAGGGTGGAGGAAGGAGCGGAGGGGCAGTGGAATGTAACGAGGAGTGACACCTAATGAATCTTGCTGGGGAGTAGGAATTTTCTAAGTAGAACAAGGGCAGGAAGGCATTCCAGGCATTCGATGAATTGCAGAAGGGATGTAACGGCACAGAGCACACCGGAGGCGAAGGCAGGAGGTAGGGATGGGGGAGCCGGGTCATCAGAGGCCCCTGTTGCACCACATCATGGAATTTGGACATTGTCCAGGAGGTGCTGAGAAGCCACTTCTGAACTTGAAATGCAGGGGGAAGTAAACAGTCACAGTTGCAGTTTAAGAATATCATCTGATAGTGCTGAGAATGGAAGAGAAACCAGGGAAATCATGTTAGGAGGGAACTGAGGTGACCAGTCACATCATCTCGGAATGCTAAAAATCAATTACCAGTACAGGAAAACACGGGTAAAACAAAGCAAAACCTGAAGTCAGCCACTTTGCTCTTTGGTCTCTGTGGGAGCAAAAGTAGACTGTCTCAAATGTATTCTTAAGAATGAAAGAACATCAGTCACAATAAGATGCATCAAAAAGATAATTGTGGGTAGAGGGACAGGAAAAAAGTATAAGAGAAGTTGAACAGAAGACAGTGATGCAAATCATTGAAACTGGAGAGTTTAGTTAAGCTCATCAATGAAAGTTAGATGATAACTTGCTCTACTGGGTCATGACTCACAGTGTGAGATAAGGCCCGAGAGAAAATTTTGAATGAAACACTATGCAAACATAAGATTTGTTGTTCAGTTGCTCAGTCGTGTCCCGACTCTTTGTGACTCTTTGAGCTGCAGCACACCAGGCTTCCCTGTCCTTTGCCATCTCCCAGAGCTTGCTCAAACTCATGTCCATTGAGTCAGTGATGCAATCCAACCATCTCATCCGCTGTCATCCCCTTCTCCTCCTGCCTTCAATCTTTCCCAGCATCAGAGATACTTTTATAAGGAAAGAGAAACTCACAAAGGTGGAGATATTCCCACTAGAATGGCAGCTTCCTGAAGTCAGGGACTACATCTCCTTTGCTGCTGGACCTGTGTCTTGTATATAATAATAGTTACTGTGGGCAGGAACTAAATTCCCTTTGTGCGCTAGCTCATTTAGTTCTCTTAACAGTCCTAGGAGGGAGGGAGGGTTAGCATCATTTCACAGACAGGGAAGATCAGGCCCAGAGAGATTATGGAGGGTCCCAGAGGTTGGCCATACCACTCATAAATTAGAGTGAGGATGGATTTAAACCTGGGCAGTGTGTGTCTAGAGGCTGCTTTAAACTAGTGTGTAAGCATGTTAGAGACCTTTGCTGGTCTGGAGGAAGGATAATTAGAATTCCTGACATTTTTAAATGATAGACTATTTTAAATGCAACTTTACTAGTTTAAAGTTCCTGTATGTATCTAAGACATACAACAAATTATAAGTTTTATCACTTGTTTTACTAAAAGATTAAAAAAAAAAACCTTTATGTGTAAATGTATGCTTCTAAAAAGTTGGGACTTTTTTTTTCCTGGAGCTACAAAAGTAGTTATAAAGTTTATTTGGAAGAATAAACATACAGGAATATATGAGAAAACCCTTAAAATAAAAAGTAAAAGAACAGTCGATGTTGGAAGATAGGCCATACTAGATAATAAAACACATCATAAGGCCTCAAAAATTAAAATGATATTTTATCATTTTATTTATTTAGATTAATAGAAGGAAAAAGCCAGAATGAGATCAAAATTCATATGCAAATTTAAAAACTTTTAATAGAAATTTCAAATTTTATAATGATCACATCAAGAAGTTATTTTAAAACTGTTTTGGCATAAGAAATCTATCTTTCCTAAATCTAAAAAGCTACTCCCTATAGTCTTTTGCATCCAGTTTATTTATGTGACTCATCTTTATTCAGCAAGTAGCTTAAAGGTAAACTTATCCTAGATTATATCTAAGCAGTTATGAAATCTTCAAAAATCAGGACCCAAATTATCTACGCTAAGAATAGAACAGCAAAAATGGTTATGACAAGATGAATAAATGAACAGGGAAGAGGAGTAACATAAAAGTGAAAGACCTCTAAGAAAGTGAAGAGTGACTTCTTACCATTTAATCTGCAATCTTATATCTTGGTTTCTGATGTAGAATAAAGACCCCAAGATGGCTCGAGTTGCACTGGAATCTCTGTACAGATTACTTTGGGTTTACATGATCCGAATTAAATGTGAAAGCAACACAGCTACTCAGAGGTAAGGAGCTGGCTTGGGTTCATGGTAACCCCATCACTAAGTTAATGGTAACCACTTCACTCAGCCAATGAAGAGGGTGTTTTGTTCCATTGCTACCCACCCTAACCAAACTAGAAGCTGTTCAAAGCTGACAGCTTCTAAAAGATCTAAGTCCTTTGGACATTTGCAGGCTTTCCTTAGCCATTAGCTCAGCAGCCATTATAGAAAGCCCAGTCTCTACCAGGATTGCCAAGTTCTGTGTCAGGGTTATATTTGCCGCTTTAACAAAGGAAATGGCTATAACTTTCCAGCTGCCCTTAGTTTTCCAGAGAAACTTTTCATAGAGTAATTATGCTAATAGAAAAGAAATGAAGTGGTTTGTTTTCTTTTTCTGAATTCTCTCTGATACTTAGATAAGATGAAGCATCTACCATTTTCCCTTAAAGTACTGGAGCTCAGCCAATCTTGCTTGTTTTCTCTTTTTTTTCCCCCTTATCTTTCAGCCGTCTTATAACCATCATCACAACACTTTTCCCCAAAGGGTCCCGTGGTGTGGTGCCAAGGGATATGCCTCTCAACATCTTTGTGAAAATCATCCAGTTCATCGCCCAGGTAATGGAGACGCTTCTGGGAGTCTTCTAATTGCCTTTAAGTAGCCACCTCCTTCTTAGGAATTACTAACAGACCAAGAGTCTAAAATAATACCTTACATGTATAGACTTTTCAGAGTGATTTTGCAAGTGTTTTCACACATAGCTTATTTTTTTTGCTTCAAAACAAATTGTGGCATGGTGTGCCAAGTGTTTTCAGCATTTGACAAATGAAGGAACTGAGAGACAGGTTTTAAGTGACTCACCTAAGGTCACAGAGACTATTAGCAAAAGAGTCTCTTGACCCCTTGACTGTTTTTTCCTGCTTCTCTGCTCTAGATTCCACAAGTCAGGAGGAAATTGAGTCTGATGTTTGCAGGAAATCAGAAGATGACAGTTACTGAACTTGGATGAGTACATCATAATGCTCTAACTTTCACCCTGTGAAAAAGAAGAATGTAACATGAATAATAGCATTTATCAAGCTAATATCAAGCCAAGAACTGTTCTAAGCGTTTTACACATACTATTAGTTAAGAACTGGGTCCAATAATATTAAACATTTAATGTTAGTTTACTATTTAGACCCAGGACTTCTATTTTTAAAAACATTGTGTGTAAATGGTTTTATCCTCACTTTGACTTCCTTGTGATTTATGGAGAAGCATGAAAAGTCCTTCATTACAGTCTGTCCTCTGCCATGAGCTAGCGTGCATGAGTGCTAAGTTATTTGGGTCATATCTGACTCTTTAGGACCCTGTGGATTGTACCCTGTCAGGCTCCATCTGTCCATGGGATTCTCAGGCAAGAATACTGGAGTGAGTTGCCATGCCCTTCTCCAGGGGATCTTCCCAACCCAGGACTGAACCCACATCTCTCGCATCTCCTGCATTGGCAGGCAGGTTCTTTACCACTACCACCACGTAGGAAATCATGAGCCAGCTCTATACCCTAAAGAAGTCCTGGAACATCTTCATTCTAAGTGTCTTTATTTGTAAAATGTGAATAGGAATGCTTGCCTAGTATCCCTCAGAATGTTGTGTGGATAAAGGGAAATAACAAATGTGAAAATACTGTTGACATGTAATTGATGTTGATATAAAGACATAAGGTTCTATTGCTACTTTATAGGTAATTTAATATATGATATCTCTGTGTGTTTAGTATAATGAAATGCCTCTGTAATATTTGTACTTAGGGAAAGGACATTACTCCATTAAGGACATTAATTCATCCGCTGCTTTGCAGGCAGATGAATTAACAGAACTTTTCTACATTATCATGTGGCTGAGAATGTGATTTGATTATTCTGAAATAGGTTGTTTAAAATGAAGATGACAGATCTTAGTAGTCACTGTCTCAAATTATTAGAATCTGGCTTAAATGTTCTCATTTAAGTGACCTTAATGTGTCATTTGTTGAATATTCATTTCCCTTGCAGGATTGTCTCTTATAAGCCAAAGGATTGGAAATGTTAGATAACAGAAGAAAATGATCATTTTGTAGGGGTATTTTAAAAACTATGTTTTTAAACTGAGTTTTAAGAAGTCAGCATTTGCAGGACTAGGAGGAGGAGTTTGTAGTGTGGATAAGCCCAGATATTCAGAATGTTTTGGTTTGTCATGTTTTGATTTTTAGTTGTTCTGTGTATTAGGGTCTAATTTCGTATATTATAGAATGAGAGCATCTCCACACATCCCATGACAACTGAACCAAAGGTTCAGATGGACCTGGATTTCCACCAGGGATTCTCTGTGATGCATAAAATGAAGCAGGACCTCTCTCCTTTCAGCAGCCACCTGTTGGGTGCATGTGATGAAAACAGACGTTTTCATGTTAAGGGAGTATTTTAACACTTTGTTTTGTTTTCTTTTTCACTATAGGAACGTTTAGATTTTGCAATGAAAGAAATCATTTTTGATTTCCTTTGTGTGGGAAAACCAGCAAAAGCTTTCAGTCTCAATCCAGAGGTAAGAATGACCCTTCTGCGTGTCTTCACTTTGCAGTCTTGGGGAGTGGAGTGAAGGCCATCTTCTCCAAAAAGTCTCCTATTGTTTTCTGTCCATGGTATTTGACAAAAAATAGTACAGCTGGTGGAATTTCAGAAGTAAGATTTTTGGGTGAATAAACTTAGGATGGTTAAAGGTTGATATCATATCATCTTCTCCAAAAGGTAATCTGTCGCTCTAAGTCTGGTGGTTTATTTTAGAAAAGTCAATACTTATAATTTATTTTGATGCAGATTAGCAAATTGAAGAGCTTTGGGAAGTGATGAAGCAGAGAAGAATCAATACATGCAATGATAAAATACTAAAATATAGTGAAATTAGTTAATGTTTGTGTATTTGATTCTGTGGCAGCATCATAGTTCGAGGGCCAGGAAGGTCATGGAAATGAGTGTATAATGGATATGACGTACTTCCTAGAGGGTGGCAAGGGGAGGGGCTGCCTATGCAAATGAAAAGCACACTCAGTTTTGGACCCTGAAAAAGACTGTTAGCCAAGAGAAATATGCCTGGCAAGCGGCCTCTTTGCAGCCTCGTACCTGTGAGATTGTAGAGAGAACACTGAACCAGAAGTCAGCAGAGCTGAATTTACTGCTTGCCACCAGCTCTTCCACCTTTGGTAGCTGTAAGACATTGCACATCATAAAAATTTTTTTAAACGATTGTTCCTGTCGTCACTGTGATATCGTCTGGCTCCTTCATCGTGTCAGTGAGGAAGGAGGCCCAGAGCCCAGAGGGTCAGAACAGGCAGCTGGTTAGCAGCAAAGGGAACTGAGCCTCCCTGTACCCTCTTGCTTCCTCTCACAAACCCTGATTGCTCTTCTTGGTGCTGAGATTGAGCAGCACCTTGAGCCCAACAAACCCCAAATAGGAGTTTGTCTAGTTTTTAATGACATTACAGAAGTCCATAATAGCTGCTGCCAGAGTCAGTGGGCCAGTGAGGGCGGGCAAAGCCAGTGTAAATTCAGGGCATTTTGGCTGAAATGAGGCCCATGACCCACTGACTAAAGAGTCTTCTCTTGCCTAGAGACAGCAGCTCCAAGCTTTTCAGTGGATAAAAGATAGTCTTTTTTTTTTCTTTTTGACTGTGACATATAGCTTAGATTCCCAACTAGGGATCAGACCCAGGCCCCCTGAGTGGAAGCACAGAGTCCTAAACACTGGACAGCCAGGGAATCCCAGGATAGTCTTTCTAATAAATGGTGCTAAACAGTTGGGCAATCATTTGCAACATAATGAACTTCAACCCATAATTTGCCCTATCAGCAAAAATTAAATCATAAGCCTAAATGTGAAATCCTATATCAGAAGTCTTCCAGAAGAAAACATAAAACAAAATCTTTGTGATGTTGAGTAGGCAGAAATTTCTTTGCATACAGAAATTATAAACTACAGAAGAAAAAGTTGATAAATTGGCCATCATCAAAATAAAGTATGCACTTTAAAAGATGATGTTTACTGAAGCATAGAGCCAAAGACTGGGAGAAAATATTTGCAAAACATATATTGACAAACTCTTCTATCCAGAATATATATGAACTATCATAACTCAATAATACAGTTTTTTGTGTGGGCAAAATGAAGAGCCTCTTTACCAAAGAAGAGATACATATGACTGGTAAACCCATGAAAAGATGTTCAACACTGTAAATCATTAGAGAAATGCAAGTTAAAACTAAAGTGAGATGTGCTGAGAAGAATACAGAGCAATTGGAACTTGATACTGTTTTAGTGAGAATTCAAAATGGTACAACCACTTTAGAAAAGTTTGGTAATTTCTTATAAGTTTAAACATACACTTGGCATTTAATCCAGCAGCTCCATTCCAAGGTATTTATCCAAGAGAAATTAAAACCTATATCCATAAAGGTTTGTATGAATATTTATAGGAGCTTTATTCATGATGACTAAAAACAGGAAAGCCACTCCTGTTCAACAGCTGGTGGATGTCTAAAGAAATTATGAATCATCAATACAATGGAGTACTATTCAGCCACAAAAAAGGAACAAACTATTGATACTGCAGGAGCACCTCAAAAGCATTACACTAAGCGAAATAAGCAAGACACAAAAGGTTGTGTCTGTTTGCCTCTGTTTATATCGTATTCTAAAAAGGGCAAAACTATAGACAGGAATTAGACACTGATAGTAGAGTGCTGGGGTTGGAGGAGAGGACTGACTTTAAAGATATACAGAGGAACTTTAGGGAATGATGGAAATATTTTTCATCTTGACTGTGATGATGATAGTTGGCGGACTCTGTTTCTCAAAATTGGAAGAACTCTAGAAAAGGAGTGCATTTTACTACATGTGATTATATCTCAGTAAACTTGACTTCCATAGGAAAACAGTGAAGATTCTTGCCTACAATATATTTGCTAGTAGGAACTTTTCCAACATTAATTCTTACCATAGCCCTATATGATCAATAGGTATTAGTATTCTCACTCTACAGAAAGGAATCTGAGACTTGGCCTTGAGAGAGTTAAGTAATTTCTTAAGACCAGACGGATAATAGAAGGAGAGGCGTGATACAGAGCTATATAAAACATGAGAAAAAATTATTTTTGAAATTAAGTTAAAAATATACTTCTTAAACTATTCCAACTTACTTCTGTCCTTGATACTATTCACAGGAAAGGAAAACTAAGAGAACTGGCGGGATGGCTCACAAATTAGATAATCCACTTGCAGATAATGGCTTGATCATTTACTTCAACTCACGGTCATCCTATGGGTACTGCATCTCCTGAACTGAACATTGTATTTCCTCACCCAAATGATTGCTGCATCTTGAAAAAAAAATCCACAAGCCTAGAGAACATTTCAGAAAGAACTACTGAAATAAATGAGGGAACTAATGAATTTTAATATACAGTCAATTTTTTAAATTAATACTTGTTCATATTAGAAAATGGAGAGAGAATATTAGTGAAGGCCATAAAAATCATAAAATACACACTGTATTGGGTATGAATGGGCCAGAGAAATGTTTACCACATCCTGCTTAAAATCTCCCTACTCCTCGAATCTTGAATTAATAGTTTAAAACTAGAAGTCAGAGCTTCCCTGATGGCTCAGTGATAAAGAGTCCACCTGCCAATGCAGGGGACAGAGCGGTTCAATCCCTGATCTGAGAAGATCTCACATATCACAGGACAGCTAAGCCCACGTGGCACAACTAGAGAGTGGCCTCCACTGGCTATGACTACAGTCAACCTGTGTGCAGCAACAGAGACCCAGTGCAGCCATAAAGAAAGAAATCTTTAAATAATAAAACTCTAAGTATTGCTTCATCTTATAAGTACGTGTAATCACGTACTACAGAATGGGTGATCCAGGCAAGCTCAACTTGGATATTTAGCTTCCCACCTACTAGTTATGTGGTCCTCAGTTTACTCACCTGAAAAATAAGAATAATCATACCTTCCTTGCGTGGCTGTTTTAAAGATGAGAGTTAATGTGCAGTTCTGGATATACTTTAAGAATTCAATAAATTGTAATTAGGTTATCAGTGTTACTTCTGGTAATTATTTTCTGCATTAGGGAGTAGTCTACTCAGGGAACTTATTAACTTGATGTGGTTTAAAAATAATGAGTGTAAATGTTTACATGTGGCTGTTAAAGGAAGAACAGATGTTTTAGTACCTTCTGACCTTTTAAGATGATTGCTGCTGGAAGCAACTATCTTACTTCGTCGTCTTTTGGAGCCATTACCTGAGAGTGAGGAAGTTAGTGACCTGGCCCAGAAGGACATTTCTTCTTATAAGCTTTTGTGTTGTTATCAGTAACAGGTTCTATGGCTTTGAATACTTTAAATTTATTTTCAAATTCACCAGCCTTTGTGACGCCAAAGTCTGCAACCTGCAGTTCAGAGCAGACAACTCTTATTTCTGTGATTCACAGTTAGAACTCCGTTTTTTTTTTTTTTTTTCCATCCAGTCATTGTGAATTAACATGTCTCCTTCCAGGAGATGGAAGAGACTTCTGTTGACCTCAGTTTACCTTACTGAAGCAGCTCCAGAGGGTGGCTGCTTGTCCCTTTGAGGGGCAACCAGGATCCCCCAAAGAGAATGAGTCTGCTCATCTCTTAACGCGCCCTGCAAGTTTGGTGAAAATCTTCCCAGTTGTTTCCTTGTGACGCAGCAACAAAAGCGTCAGAAATTTAATTTTACTTCCTTGTTGTTCAGTCGCTCAGTCATGTCCGACTTACTGCGAACCCATGGATTGCAGCACGCCAGGCTTCTCTGTCCTTCACCATCTCCTGGAGCTTGCTCACACTCATGTCCGTTTATTCTCTCAGGTTTGGCCTCAACTCTTGTGACTTTTAAATGACTTTCCCACTCTGATCTAGATGGCAAGCCATGCTTACCTTCTCTGAAGGACTGCTGGTCTGATTGCACAACGGTAATCGGGTCTTTCTCTTCATCGTGAACGTGTTGTCTCCTAACAGAGAATGAATATTGGCTTAAGGGCGTTCTTGGTCATAGCCGACAGCTTGCAGCAGAAAGATGGAGAACCTCCCATGCCGGTTACCGGGGCTGTTCTCCCTTCAGGAAACACACTGAGGGTGAAGAAAACGTATCTGAGTAAGACACTAACTGAAGAGGAAGCCAAAATGATAGGTGGGTTTCAAAGATGTGTTCACGCTGGGTTTTATTAAGCCTTTAAAATGACCAATAGATACTTACCCTTAGTGAGATATGCTTTTAAAAAATATTCATAAAAGTAGCTGCTGAGACATTTCAACATTAATTGTTTTGATTCAGTCTGTGGTTTGTTTAACTGCCCTTTAAACTTTTTGGAACTTCCTGTTAAACATTTTGTTGTTTAAATGTTAGATTTTTATCTAAGTTTTGTCTTTTCAAACTTCTAATATTGATTATCTGCAGTTTACAGTAAATTTCTAAGATATCTGTGTCCTTTGGTAGAGAATCCTGTTTATAAAGCAACCATAAAAATATATTCATTCACTTATTCATTCCTGCATCCATTTTTATGGTTCCTTTTTTTTTTTTTTCCCCAGTAAAATTAGTTTAATCTGTGTTTTAAACATGCCAAACCGCATATCTGCCAGGGTATATTTTGGGTTTAGCCTACATAAGATTATTTTCTTTTTAATGTAACTATCTTAACCCAAAGAGATAACTTTTTGCATTTGTTTCCTTTTTTACTGAGTTTATGAATTTACAAACATGCTTCAAACTTGTTAAGACAGTTCCTTGATTCCAAAGACCTGGAGGAAACATGAGGAAACTTTTTTCTTTAAAATTTTTCTCTTTAGTTATGAAATGGTTAAATGAGTTCAAAATTTTTTAATACATGAGAAATAATCATTACTAATTATTTCATTAAAGCACAAATTTTGGATGCAAAGCAATTTACATTTTTATTATATACATAAATATAGAAAATGTATATACAGATATGAAATACATATTCTATACACATTTGTCTTCCACTCTGCTGAGAGTGATAAAAATAATATCACTGAAATCATCTTCCTTCATTTAAAAATTTATAATGTGAAGCCATTTTATTACTTTTACTGAAAAAAAATGTTTATTTCGGGGAAAATATAGCTATACTTATATTTATAATATAAAGTTATTAAAATTCTAACCCCAAATGAGCATTGTCTTTTATTACCTTTGATTCAGATAATCACTCATCATGGTGATTTTTTTTTTTATACTAAGCAGAAACATGAAAATTCCAGCATGGAACTTTGTTTCCTTTTTTATTTTAACTCTTCTGGAAAATATTTGCCTTTGAAGAATTAGACTTCCTATGTGTTAAATTTAAATGATTCTTAGGGTAACACCTACTACATGAGGGCACTATGCTAAGAATCCTGCAGATAAAAGATTAGAATTAGAATTAAACTCTGCTAAATATGTTGGTCTAATTAGCAGAATTAGACTCTTCTCCAAGAACTCATTGACTCACAGAAAGTCTTCAATAAAAAATACATCACCAAGGATAAATTATCTGGGAACTTCACTCTTTGATAGATTTAGTCAAATATGTTACTATAATGCATATTTTTCAGGCATGTCATTATATTACTCTCAAGTACGAAAAGCTGTGGACAACATTTTAAGGCACCTTGATAAAGAAGTAGGAAGGTGTATGATGCTAACTAATGTCCAGATGTTAAACAAAGAACCCGAAGACATGATCACGTGAGTATAAATGAGGACTAAGTTTTCAATGAAGGATTAATGAACCAAAAGACACCAGCAGAGATCTTTCTCCTTTAATTTGTATATCGTTCTCATCTTATTAGAGTCAGCTCTAAGAAGTGTTGTTATTCAGTGGTTAAGTCGTGTCTGACTCTGCCACCCTCTGGGCTGCAGCACTCCAGGCTTCCCTGTCCTTCACTATCTCCTGGAGTTTGCTCATATTCATGTCACTTGAGTGGGTAATGTCATCCAACCATCTCATCCTCTGCCACCCTCTTCCTTTTGCCTTTAACCTTTCCCAGCATGAGAGTCTTTTCCAGTGAGTCAGCTATTTGAATCAGGTGGCCAGAGTATTGGAGCTTCAACTTCAGCATCAATCCTTCCAAGGAATATATGAATATTCAGGGTTGATTTCCTTTAAAGAAGTGTTAGGGATATTAAAAACATAGTTTGATAATATTTGGCTAACTGTAAAAGTAAAGTCAAATCCAAGATTGATCTTTTTTTGGCTATGTTTCAAATATCATTAGGCCAGTAAGTTAGAAAATGGGCCCAAGACTTTTTCTGGTCCACAGTTTTCAGAAGTGATGTTTTACTCCCAAGCCTATGTGCTAGAGCAACACCACCAGTTTACAATCATACCATCTTTAAGAATCACAAATTCACTTGTTTCTAGTGAGTATTCCTGAAATGTGAGAGTTAAACCTGCTTAATACTCATCTCACATGCTAGTAAAGTGATGCTTAAAATTCTCCAAGCCAGGCTTCAGAAATACGTGAACCACGAACTTCCAGATGTTCAAACTGGTTTCCGAAAAGGCAGAGGAACTATCAAATTGCCAACATCCGCTGGATCATGGAAAAAGCAAGAGAGTTCCAGAAAAACATCTAATTCTGCTTTTTTGACTATGCCAAAGCCTTTGACTGTGTGGATCACAATAAAGTGTGGAAAATTCTGAAAGAGATGGGAATACCAGACCACCTGACCTGCCTCTTGAGAAACCTGTATGCAGGTCAGGAAGCAACAGTTAGAACTGGACGTGGGACAACAGACTGGTTCCAAATAGGAAAAGGAGTACGTCAAGGCTGTATATTGTCACCCTGCTTATTTAACTTCTATGCAGAGTACATCATGAGAAACGCTGGGCTGGAAGAAGCACAAAGTAGAATCAAGATTACCGGGAGAAATATCAGTCACCTCAGATATGTAGATGACACCACCCTTATGGCAGAAAGTGAAGAGGAACTCAAAAACCTCTTGATGAAAGTGAAAGAGGAGAGTGAAAAACTTGGCTTAAAACTCAACATTCAGAAAACAAAGATCATGGCATCCGGTCCCATCACTTCATGGGAAATAGATAGGGAAACAGTGGAAAGAGTGTCAGACTTTATTTTTCTGGGCTCCAAAATCACTGCAGATGGTGACTGCAGCCATGAAATTAAAAGATGCTTACTCCTTGGAAGGAAAGTTATGACCAACCTGGATAGAATATTAAAAAGCAGAGACATTACTTTGTCCACAAACGTCTGTCTAGTCAAGGCTATGGTTTTTCCAGTAGTCATGTACAGATGTGAGAGTTGGACTATAAAGAAAGCTGAGCGCCGAAGAATTGATGCTTTTGAGCTGTGGTGTTGGAGAAGACTCTTGAGAGTCCCTTGGACTGCAAGGAGATCCAACTAGTCCATCCTAAAGCAGATCAGTCCTGGGTATTCATTGGAAGGACTGAGGCTGAAGCTGAAACTCCAATACTTTGGCCACCTGATGCGAAGAGCTGACTCATTGGAAAAGACTCTGATGCTGGGAAGGATTGAGGGCAGGAGGAGAAGGGGACGACAGAGGATGAGATAGTTGGATGGCATCACTGACTCGATGGACGTGAGTCTGAGTGAACTCCGGGAGTTGGTGATGGACAGGGAGGCCTGGCATGCTGCGGTTCATGGGGTTGCAAGGAGTCGGACACGACTGAGCGACTGAACTGAACTAAATATTCTCTATGTAACCGTGTCATAGAAATACTGGATTTTGAGAATGTATTTGTAGCTTAAAATGTAGAAATCGGATGTTCTTAGCCAAAATTTGAGATCTAGATTTGTAATTAGTGCTCTTCATTAGAAACGCACATAATTTGTATTTGCTACTTTTGATTGCTTATGGCAGGAGCATGGATTTGGTTGTGACTTTTCATTTTAAGAAAGTTTGGACTTTCTTGAACTGTGAATTAAATTATATTTGGCACCTGTGTCATAAATTTCTAAACATATAATTAGAAAAATTTTCTTTGTCACTTAGCATGCGTGCTCAGTCATGTCCAAATTCTTGCGACCCCGTGCATTGTAACCTGCCCAGCTCCTCTGTCCATGGACTTCTCCAGGCGAGAATACTGGAGTGGGTTGCCATTTCTTACTCCAGGGGAACTTCCCCACCCAAAGATCAAACTCTCATCTCCTGCGGCTACTGTTGGCAGGCTGATTCTTAGCATATCCAGTTCTAAGTATCACCATTAGCAGGAAGGTTGTTACCTATGTAGGAAAGTTCATGTTATTGGTGTGTATTAACGTTAGTATGTTAAAAGCAAAGTACAGTGAAACAAAACATGATAAAGTTAAAAATACAGAATTATTTTTAATGCATATTTAGCAGTATGGCAAGTTAAAATGGAAACCTCCTCTACAGAGCTCCACTTAAAATCTGCAGCCATTCCTTGATTCAGGGTGGTTTCTTCCATAGTTTCCCAATGTCAACACAAATATATTTTTTTTATAAAAATGGGTTATACAATGTATATTTTCCTATAGCTTGCCAGTCATTTGATTGAAATGATATGGAGTACATGTTGCTATAGACTTTTCAACCAAAATGATAGCAGAAAGATAGTGACCAAAGTTAATAACGTTGAATATCTTGTCTACAGCTCTAGTACTTATCTCACAAATTGCCAGATTGTCCATAAACCTTTAACTTCCTTATTATGTACTCTTTGAATATGTTTAAGCAATTTTCAATTGATAATGTAGAAGATACAAGAAGTGCTTTTAAAACCTCCTCCATATAGTTGTTTCCTTTGAAAACAGTCAAGAAATGAAAGATGTTTAAAAGAAAACTATGAGGAACTTCCCTGGCCTTTCAGTGGTTATGACTCCACACTTCCACTGCTAGAGACATGAGTTTCATCCCTGGTTGGGAAGCTTAAGATCCTGCAAGTCATGTGGTGTGTCCAAAATAATAATAATAAATAAAGGAAAACTATGTTTGTAATGCAGAGGTCATAGAACAGGTCAGGACTAAAACATATTCAAAACCTTAAAAGGGTACAGGTTTAAATGTGAGTGTAAACATTTCATTTGTATTTTAGTAATACTTCAAACCTTTTCTAAGGTGATTCTTTACTTTTTCCTAGTCAACCATCTTAAGACCCTCAAATTGGGCTAGAAAAAGTTTTTGTGCTAGGTTTTAACGCAGACCATTGAGTGGAAAATACTTCATGGCTGCATGAAACACAAGGAGAAACATTAGAGAATCATACAAGCATTTAGGGAAAGAGAGTTGAGGTCCACATCATGCTAATGGAAACGGTTATTGGAGTTGGTATTTGAGGTTGGTCCAGGCCTTGTGTAGGGTGAGAACTTAAACATGAAGCATTCTGTGTTGCTCTGTCTCCATTTCTCATCCCTCTTGTGCTTTATGCTGGCAAAAATGGTAATAATAGTAAATACAATAATATGATTCTTAATAATTATACAATGTCTGCTAATAAATACTATGTTATTTGGGGCTTCCCAGGTGGCACAGGTGGTAAAGAACCCACCTGCCAGTGCGGGCATACAAGAGACACAGGTTTGATCCCCAGGTTGGGAGGATCCCCCTGGAGTAGGAAATGGCAACCCACTCCAGTATTCTTGCCTGGAGAATTCCATGGACAGAGGAGCCTGGCGGGCTACAGTCCATGGGGTCGCAAAGGGTCAGACATGACTGGGTGCACACACACGGACTTGTTATAAAAGCCGAGGGAGTGAGGACTGCAATAAAAGGAAACCAGGCACCATTGAGAGTTTCTAATCTGGGCTCACTTTATCAGCTGGGAATTCTGTCTGGCAGAATTTGTCATACACTTCAGGCCAGGCGGGGTCAGTCTGTTTTCCGACAGATAGGAACGTAATCCCAGGTGTTTAAAACATCTGGAGAGCACGTCAGGAGAGCTATTGAAATGACTCTGTGTGTCACACATGAGCACTCACATCAGTCACCAGGCTCTAACTCTGTCCAGCCATCACAGATGTCATTTGAAGTCTGCTCCTTCCTTCAGTTGATGGGAGGCCACTGTGCAGAGTCTGTGTGCATCCCCTGCAAAATGACCATGGAAAAGAGAAAATAATCTTACAGCTTCCCACAAAAACAAAGTATTTTAGAAATGACAGATGTCTTTTTTTGTTGTTGCATAAACAGTTTTGTATTCATTCCTAACAAAGTTACAAACATGCTAAAAAGTAGTCACAGAGCAAAATTGCTGTCTGATTATCCTGTTTAGCTTACAGAGAGCATGGATTCTGCTCGTTACATTTCTGTTCTGACACAGAATAGAATATGCTATTCCAGGAAGAAATTGCTTCTGTGCTACTTTGTATTTTCATTATTGTGTCCTAGGACTGTGTTAATTTGGTGCCGATTTTGCATTTATTCTCAGAGGAGTAAATCATAATTTAAATATGCTGTTTTATTTTATCACTTAAGTTAATTGAAAGATTTGATGTGTAATTTAGTTTTCCCTAGGGGCTTCCCTGGTGGCTCAGAGGTTAAAGCGTCTGCCTGCAATGCGGGAGACCCGGGTTTGATCCCTGCATCGGGAAGATCCTCTGAAGAAGGAAATGGCAACCCACCCCAGTACTCTTGCCTGGAGAATTCCATGGACGGAGTAGCCTGGTAGGCTACAGTCCACGGGGTCACAAAGAGTCGGACACGACTGAGCGACTTCACTTCACTTAGTTTTCCATAAAGGTTATTGATAAAAATATATGGTTAAGAATCAGTTACCTACTTAAACTAGTAAAAATTGAAGTAATTTATCACCAAATTTATGTTTTCCCTTCACATTTTACAGCAGAATATAGAAGGCATTGTTTTTTGTTTAGTCACTAAATCGTGTCTGACTCTTTTGTGACCCCATGGACTGCAGCCCGCCAGGCTCCTCAGTCGATGGGATTCTCCAGGCAAGAATACTGGAGTGGGTTGCCATTTCCTTCTCCAGGAATCTTCCCAACCCATGGCTTGAACCAGAGTCTCTTGTATGTCCTGCATTGGCAGGCAGGTTCTTTACTGCTGAGCCACCAGGGAAGCCGCATCAGTTCAGTTTAGTCGCTCAGTCGTGTCCAACTCTGCGACCCCATGAATCGCAGCACGCCAGGCCTCCTGTCAATCACCATCTCCCGGAGTTCACTCAAACTAACGTCCATTGAGTCGGTGATGCTATCCAGCCATCTCATCCTCTGTCGTCCCCTTTTCCTCTTGCCCCCAATCCCTCCCAGCCTCAGGGTCTTTTCCAATGAGTCAACTCTTCACATGAGGTGGCCCCATAGAAGACATTAATTAGCTTAGAAAGAGGAAATCTCCATAGAGGTCAGGACCATCAGTATAATTTTAAAAAACAAATGGGTGCACAATTATATACATTTCAGGATTTTACTTGACAATGTGAAAGACTTATTTTTGGATGCACTTTAAAAAAAAGTGAAAACCAGCAGTGAGAAGCATAACTCATTAGAGAAGCTTTCAGATTTTGTGTTTGTTAGAGGTACCATTCCTTGTATATATTAAAATCCTATTTTTCAATGCTGAATGTAGGAATGACTACAATATATTTCTTACATGCTGATGCATTTAGGCATTTTAGTAAATTCAGTATCTTTATGGCAGCCCACAGGGACCAAACCTACAGAAAGCCACTGAATGGAAAGATGTATGATAGAATGCTTCTGCTACTGACATTTTCCTCTTTAGATATTTACCTCTGTCCAACGTTTATATGTTCATAAGTTCTCTTAGAACTGGCCAAGCTATAAAGGGTGTAAATATTAAGAATAACATGGAATTTTAATCGTATTGCTTTTTAAAGTTAGCTGATGTTTGCTAAAACAAAAAATTTTAATTAAAAATGTATGATTGAGAACTCACAAACTAAATAAGTATAAAAGGAATTTTAAAAATTAAACTATCAAAGGATAGCTTTTGTGAGTTTCTATCATTTATACTTTTGAGGCTATTAAAGCTTAAAAGAGCACTAAAATAGTTTTGTTTTTAAAAAGTAATATGGAGCAGACACCAGGCGGTGATTCAGAAGGCCTTGATTCTAGTCTTTGTTTACATACTTGACCAGTTTTTAAAAATGTTTTCACAACCTTTGACTTATGTTTAAACTTTGTCTTCACATTCCAGGGGTGAGAGAAAGCCAAAAATAGATCTTTTCAGGACCTGTGTTGCTGCTATTCCTCGACTGCTTCCTGATGGGATGTCAAAACTTGAACTTATTGACCTGCTGGCGAGGTAGGTGAGGACTGTGGTGGGCATTTTTTCACCAAACTCAATTTTAATCCTTTGTCATGATTCCTAAAAGAATGCTCATTAAAAAATGGACATTTATTAACTCTCAGTACTATCTAGCATGCCCAGGAAGAGTAAAGAAATGTTTTTGGTTTCAGCTTTTTTTTTTTAACTCCCATGCTCAAGAGGTTTAAAATTCAATATAGAAGCAAAGACATAAGCACATAAGGTAAGTAGTAATCTAAAGCCTGAACTTCTGCAAATTAATGGCACACAAAATATGTGATACCTGAAATCAGAGGGTAGGAGGATTACCGTGGTCTGGGGATGGCAGCAGGTGACTCCTGGAAGATGGGGAATGTGAGCTGCCCTTGAAGGAAAGACAGAATCAGAAATGCAGAAGGAGTGACGTGAGGACAAGGACAGAGGCGGGACCAGGACATGAGATGAGTCTGTTCAGGAAAAAGTTTGTTCAGGATCTGATTCTCAGTCTGAGACCCACACCCCTGGAGGGCCAAGAAACAGGGATCCCAAGCTAAGTTTTGTAGTTTTGTACTTAAGAAGGCTTCCAAAATTCATGCATTTATCCCCCACCATCCTCCATAAGAATGCACAGTCCAGCTTGAACCTCAGGTTAATTTGCTTTGAATGAATGATATTATTGTAGTTAAGTAAGCTTGATTTTTCTCATGTTGATCTGAAGTTCTGGTTGACAGTAATGCTTGTCTTTAATTTAGAAATCATAAGTGACTTATAACCTGAATACATTTGGAAGACAAAATCATTAGAAATGGGGTTTGTGGAAAGGGTGGAAGAAGGAAGAACAAAAGTCATCATGATTTGAAAAAAAGAAGAAAAAGGAGTTTGGAAACCCCATGATAAAAAGAAATAGAAATGACTGGAGAGGCATATTTTCAACTAATCTTTACTACTACCTGAGGTGTTTGGACTTGTGGAGAATAACATGATAAAAGAAAGTATTATTTATGGCTAGTTAATCTGATAATGGTGGAAAGCCCAGAGAGGGATAACAGATATTGATGCTGATTGGATTAAAGATGTATTATGCATAACCTTATTTATCTTCCCTGGTGGCTCAGATGGTGAACAATCTGCCTACAATGTGGGAGACCCAGGTTCAATCCCTGGGTTGCAAAGAACCCCTGGACAAGGGAATGGCAACCCACTCCATTATTCTTGCCTGGGAAATCCCATGGACAGAGGAGCCTGGCGGGCTGTAGTCCATAGGGTTGCAAAGAGTGAAACACAACTGAGCAACTAAGCACTTATGCACAGAGGGTGGATTCCCAGTGCATGATAAACATGGTGATTTGGAGGTGGGAGGAGCCAAGGAAGAAAGAGACCAAGATACTCTCAAGGACCATCCAGGCTAATACGGAGTCTCCCAGTGTGATGGCAAAGACTGACTGTAAAGAAAAGCTGTGAGACAAGTGCCAAAGTCACCCCAAAATGTAGAGGTGCAGCCTGTCCATTTGCCATAAACAGCAGTGGGGAGGGTGGTGTGACCAGAAGACCAGTCTTAATATTTCCACAGAAGAGAGGCGCTGAGTAAGAGGGCTTCAGGGGCAGTGTGGAATCAGGGAACAAAAGACCGCTCTCCGTGGCCACTCAGGTTCAACTGAACCTGTGTCTGACTCTTTGTGACCCCGTGAACTGTAGCCCGCCAGGCTCCTCTGTCCCTGGAATTTTCCAGGCAAGAGAATGAGGGGCCAGCATCTTGAAAGTTGTAGGGGAGGTGCCCCCAAATGGGAACAATACTGATTTCCTTGGGAAATATTGAATTTTGCTTCTCTGCTTTGCCATTTGACTAGCCAAGTGATCTAGACGAAGTATTTAACCCCTCAGCCTGTCTTTTCTCACAAGCCTGTTGAGAGGGCTCACAGACAACCTGGCAGCATTTGGTTCATCTGAAAGAAAATGTCAACAGGGAAAAGACAGCTATCAGTTAAACTGAAGTAGAAGCAAAGTTCACTTATTTCAGTGACTTTCTAATTGGTGATGATTATGTAACCAAGCCCTTTGAAATGCTAAGTTTTTAATGTCATGCAGCCTTTTGGTAACATCTCTAGTGCTCTTTTGCTGTAAATCTGAGTGGGAGACTCTTACCTCTGGAATCACCTTGATAGCGTCCAGTGACGCCTGGGTCTGCAGACCCTCCGTGCCTGGCATGTCAGGAGGGAATTCTGTCAGACGTGGTTGGAATGGCAATGCTATTTATAGTGTATTGTGTTTATTATTGTGTACATTCTTACAGAGCCCAAAGCAATGGGTCCTGTTTTTATGAGGGGAAAGAACAAATAAATATTCTTGAGAGTTCAAGTCTCGGGGTGAAGTCGAGAAGATGACTGGACTTATATGGGAAGCCTGTGAAGAGGCCTTTTTCATAAGCTTCAAAAGAAGCTGGAGGCTGTTCTCTCAGGGGAAGGATAACTCAGAGAGCTGGCCCTCACACTGGGTCCATTAACCTCTGAGAAAACGATCCCCTTCAGCTCTCAAGAAGGTCACAGGACAGAAGTGAAGAAGCTGAAGAGCAGTAAATGTGGGTTCCAAGCCTTCACTCACTCTATTCCCCTACAGTCCAGTCACATTTGGATTCAGTTGACTTCTGACACGGTCTCATCCGAGAGCTGTGAGCCCTTTTATTTCACAGTCTTGTGGTCACATCCATGGTACATTTTTACCAGAGAAAAACTTGGTTTGCTTCATAATTGGCAAATGAACTTTCATGCAGGCTCTGCTGCCCCTCACAGCTCAGTTCCCTGAATGAGTGTCGACTGAAAAAATATATATATATATACTGATATGGGGTGAAATTTGTGTTAGGTTTTACCGGGGGCAAAGTAAGGGCTGTAGCCCGGGAGACAGCATTTCAGACAGCTCTGAGAAACTGCTCCAAAGAGGTCGGGAGAAGGTCAAGTATATATGTGATTTCAGTGAAGGGGAAATACGCAAAATCGAGCATATATTTTTTGCAGGTTTCTGCTAGTCTCCTGAAGGCAGTTGCTATTCATGAGGAGCACATGTCACCATGATGGATTTTCGTGCTTTTCTAGATATGAGGAGATATAAGAATTAGGCTCATAAAATCTTCTCCTGAGTTTTCTTACTACCTGAAGGCCTGCTCTACCAGTTTTTCCCAGAGCACAGTGTGCCTCATTCCTGATCTCCATCCTGAACTTCTTTCAGAAGGTGTTGAAGGTCAGCAGCTGCAATGGCTCATAATTTAATCTTTGTAGAGGTAGATGGCAAGTGTCAGTTTTTAGTGACAGGAGTTTTAAGGATTGTCCTCTAGAGGCTCCCTTCCCAGCAATTCAAGTCAAAGTGAAAAGTGAAAGTGTTGGTTGCTCAGTGGTGTCCAACTCTTTGCAACTCCATGAACTGTAGCCCGCCAGGCTTCTCTGTCCATGAAATTCTCTAGGCCAGAATGCTCGTATGGGTAGCCTTTCCTTTCTCCAGGGGATCTTCCCAACCTAGGGATCAAATTCTGGTCTCCTGCATTGCAGGTGGATTCTTTACTGTCTGAGCCACAAGCAAAGAAGGGAGAGCTTACTCTTCTCCTTGGCAGTTGCCATCTTTTTTCTCTTTCACCTCCCGAATGTTTCCTGCTCTGCCCTTGACAACAGGAAGGACCTGTCCACCCAACAGTCCACAGGCTCCTTTGTCACTTCCTGTAGCACTCTAGTTGCATTCAGGGTTTGCTGACCCTCCTTTCAAAAATATGAAATAGTCTTGTGAGAATTAAACAATGCATACAAATCACTTAACATCAGGGCTAGAACGCAGTAAGCTCTGAGCAAATGTTAGTTATTATTTTTAGGCATCTTTGAATCTGAATAACGTACGATGCCACAGTGTACAGTTTCATATACATGATGTAGGAAAGTGGGCACACGTTCATTCCTATTTTCAGACAAGGAGCTTGAATTTCAGAAGAGTAAAAGTCGGTTGCTCAAATTTACAGAATTTTCCTGAAGCAGAATGGACGTGGCAGATGTCATTGGTTTTATGCAATTTATGCACATTTTATGCAGTGTCTCTTTTCAGTTGGTAGAACTTTGAGGTCATGCATTCACAATTCCACCTTTGGTAGTATCTGAAAAATACTTAAATTTACCATTCATCATTGGTTCTTTAGCCTGTGTGTATATAGCAGAGGGTGGCTGTTTTGAGTAGCCAGGTGAGAACACACTGCCTTGATAAACCCCTTAATCTTTTTTTTTTTACTTTATAATTTTATCTTACTATTTTTTAACTTTTTATTTTGTACCGGGGTATAGCCACTTATGGAGAAGGAAATAGTAACTCACTCCAATATTCTTGCCTGGGAAATCCCATGGACAGAGGAGCCTGGCGGGCTGCAGTCTGTGGGATCGCAAAGAGTCAGACAAGACTTGGCAACTAAACAGTATAGCCAATAAACAGACAACGTTTGTGACAGTTTGAGGTGAACAGGGAAGAGACTCAGCCACACATTACATGTATTATACATGTCTCTATTCTCCCTCAAGCTCCCCTTCCATACAGGCCAGAGTTCCCAGTGCTACACAGTAGGTCCTTGTTAGACCACTTCATCTTCTATCTGCATTTTAATTGAGATGTAGTTCAAAATACTGTACATAGTGGAAGCTCATTCTCTTCACACCTTAGAGAGGAAATTTCCGCTGCTTCTGGTGTGAACGTTGCAGAGGTTAACAGTCCACTTGTTAGCATGTGTCGCTCCTCTTAGAAACCCTGGTCTCCCTCTGGGCTTTCCCTTCTCAACCGTTTCTTCCCCTTCTGCCCTTGGTGATGTTGTGGGCCAGCAGGTCCCTCATATGTCTGATAACCTTTGGTCGGTCCTGCCAGAGTTGAAAGGAGGCTGTCCTTCCTAATGGAGCTTTTCTTCTGGGTGTAGTTTGTGAATTTGCAGTCGCTCCCAGCGAACCTCCAGCAACAAAACTCTTCAAAGCGACTGAAGAGCCAACTCCACCTGAAGTGGAGCTCACCTTTATGGAAGTATTTTTGGTTCAGTGGTTTGTCTGGTCTGACCAACAAAGAAGGCAGCCTTGCTCAGGCTCTGGGTTTTCCCCACTTTACCCACATCCTTACTCAGCATAGCGCTCACACTGCACCCCTGACCTGCACCCCTGACTCCAGGCAGGGCCTCGGGACCACTGGCCGTGGCCACCTGTTGAATCAGACCACTCTGGTCCCTGCACCCCGTGCCAGCTGCCAGTGGAGAGGGGGACGAGGGATGACACACGCAGCTGACGTTGGCAGTAGCGGTTTTTTGGGTGTGCTTGACTCCTGTGTCACGGTGGAGTCCTTTCAAGCCCTGTCGGTGATCTTGTGTGTAACCATATACTTGTGACCCCATTTTCGGCTCCTGGAAACCAGATCAGCTTCTTAGAAATTTTCCCTCAGGTCCCCCAAGCTGGTCAGACTTCCTGAGTTGCCTTCTCTAAAAGTCGCTCTGCTCTCTCAGTCGCAGCCTCCAGATTCTCACAGGACTGTCGTTTATTGTAATCACAGGTGTTTATGTTACAGGCAAGAACCCATCCTTTTCTGGTTTCTCAGTGGGCTGGCCCTGCCGGGCTTTGGGGCGCCCTCCCCTCAGCCACTCCTCACTCACTGGACCAGGAGGCTGCGAGTAGGTCGGCCAGCACCAACAGCCTCCCGGCACTTCCTGCATCCTCAGGGTGGCTGAGCATCTTTCTCGTTTACCTCTGAGTCTTCTTTCCTTTTTAGTCAGCTAAACTCTTCTTCCCACTTTCTCTTTTATAATATTTAATCCCGTGTGCTTCACAAGATGATGCTGTGATTATCTGGTTAAAAATCTAACAGAAGTGAAAATGAGAAAGTTCTGGGTGGAAGCAGCAGCAGTTGTATGTGATCACACAGCTCCATACTCAGGCTCTCCAAGGAACGATGCGGGGGTGAGGGGACCCCAACCCTTCTCGCAGCATCTTCCTCTTCTCTCTCACCTGCTGCCACTCAGTCTTGCCTTGGTATGTTATTTTCACCCCATCTCGGTTCCGTGACACTGGACCTTTTTCTTCCACAAACATTCCACTCCTGTTATCAACTGAGCCTTTTATTCCCAAAGCTCTCTCCCCTCCCTGGTCCTGTCTGTCTGTACTCCAGGAATGTTTTTGAGTGTTTTCACCAGTCAAGCATGTGAATAGCATTATTTCAAGAGCAGTGGTCACCAAAAATAGCAAGGGCTGCACCAACTTCAGGCTCTCAGAGTCCTTATTATGATCCACACTGTCAGTTTAAAATGAAGACAGATTCCAGATTGCAAATTGTGAATGGTGACAAAGAGAGATGAAGAGTAGAGTGAGTCTCACTGGAAATCCGAAAGTACTGGGACTTCTTAAAAGCTTCATCTAAATGGACCATGCCATGGTTTTTTTCTTGACTTTGACTCTAAAGAAATGCTTGCCTGGTTTCTTAGATATAATAAAATAGCACAAACTGGGTGGTTTCTATAACAGAAATGGATTGAAATACAAAGGAAGTTTGTGATGTCCTTCCTTAGTCCTTAATCAGAAGCCCCAGGTTTAAGACCTCTGTGTGTTCTTTTAGCAACTGTGATCTGCTTGATAATTGCAGATTTAATAGCAAGTTTGCCCTGAAGAATTAGCTTTTCCTTCTCAGCATCTTTGTAGAACTTGACTTACTTTTGGAACAGAAAAATACATCTTTCCTGCTTATGAATGAGCTTTTGCCTGGTTATCTGGTCAAATTTGGGCCAATTAGTGTACTTCATGCTCTAAAGCAGCGGTCCCCAACTTTTTTGGCACCTGGGATCAGTTTCATGGAAGACAGTTTTTCCACAGAGGGGTCGATGGGCAGGGAGGTGGTTTCAGGATGAATCAAGCTCATTACATGTATTGTGTATTTTGTATCTATTGTTATTACATCAGCACCACCTCAGATCATCAGGCATTAGATCCCGAAGGCTGGGAACCCCTGCTCTAGAGAATAAGGATATTCCATATTAAGTTTTTGAAATACTGTCTATTCAAAAATACGTAACTGTTCCAGACCTGTTTTGTGGAGAAGACTTTGCATTAAAGATGAGAAGTCCTGAGCTGGAATCCTGGACTTTGAGAAAGTTCCTTAACCACTCTGGTTCACAATTTCTTTTTCTATTGGTTGAGGATATTATGTTCTACTTAATGGGGGCCCCTGTTGACTCGGCCACCTTCTTCTTGAACACTAAACACTTCCAGGCTGCTGAGCCCTGGAAATTCTATATCCTAGGTATCTTTACTCTCCATCTCTCCCTTCCTCGCATATTCTCTTCCTTGGGTCAGGCCCCCGCCACTTGGTGCCTGAGTCACTGTAATGACCTCCCAGATGGTCTCTGCCCTTAGTCTTGTGACCTCTTCAAGGCACCCTCCGTATTCCTGCCTAACTTTTTTCCCCCTCAGATGTGAGCCTCATCCTGTTACTTCCCCCTGTAACTTTCAGAATCCATTCATTTTCTTCTCGTAATAAGAGCTCCCACGCACCAGGTGCTCACATGTACTCCATGCTTGGTGTGGTGTTCAACACTGCGTGGATCGTCTCAGGAGCTCACAGCAGTCTTAGGAGATACACATAAAGCTGTTATCCCAGTCTCCTGACTGGGGCTCAGAGGATGAGAGGTTCAGCAACCAGCACGTGGTCGCATAGCTGTGCGTAACAGAGGCAAAGACAGCGATCAGGTGCTCTGACTCCAGGGTGCACACGCTTAACCTCTTGGTGCTATGTCACCTCCTTGGGTGGCCCACAGACCCTCTACTGAACCGCCCCTCCTCCCTCTCCAGGCCTGTCTCACGCCTCGCTCTAGCTAACACTCTACCCGGTAAATACAGCCAATCTAAGGGCTGAATCTTAGGAGGGCCTCAAAATGTGTGTATATTAAATAAGTGAATGAGTAACTCTGTAAAAGAGTGATGTTAGCTCTAATGCTGCATACCACTGTTGAGATTTAATATTATCGTGTTCTAGCTTAAATCACAAATACACTTATTCTTCAGTTGACAAACTCAAGATTTCTCAACTCTGGCATTATCAGCATTTTATTTTACATGAATGTTGATAGAAGCTTTATTTCTTATAATCAAAACACAGAAACTATCCTTATGCCATTCAGGGTGAATATGAAACTATGATATAGCCGTAACATGGAATACTGCTCGTAGAATAAGCTGCTGACTGTCAGCATTTTAGGCCAGATAGTTCTTTGTCATAGGCATCGTCCTGTGCAGTAGGATGTTTAGCAGCACCCTTGGCTTCTACCTCTACACAGATACCAGGAGCACCCTCCCAAGTTGGGGCAACCAGTAATGTCTCTAGTCATTGCCAAAAATCCCTTGGTGGGGGCAAAACCAATTGAGGATAACTGACCTAACTTTTAATTGTTCATTTTCACTCAACTTCTGGACGAGTCCCTCCAGTACCATCTTGAAGAGTGGTAAGCTTTGATACTATTAGAGCTTATTTTATAGTCAGTAATGTATTAAAAAGTATATACAGCTAAAAGCAACATGGTGCCTTGGATTGCATTCTGAAACAGGAAGGACATTAATGGAAAACTGGTAAAATCTGAATAAAATCTGTATTTTAGTTAATAGCATCAAACCGACGTTAACATCTTAGTTCTAATCAACTGCCATGGTTACATAAGATGTTAACATTAGGGGAGCTGAGTGAAAACTGTCATGTTAGGTGAGGGTAACCCATTTTCAGACACAGATAAAAGCAGAGCCCTACATGTGTTCCTTTATAGCTGTAGAAGAAAAACTACTAAATGACGTCATTGTCTTTATTCATCTTACAGGCTCTCTATTCATATGGATGATGAGCTGCGACATATTGCCCAAAACTCTCTTCAGGGTTTACTTGTTGACTTCTCAGACTGGAGGGAAGACGTCCTCTTTGGCTTCACCAACTTCCTGCTTCGGGAAGTAAATGACATGCATCACACACTCCTTGATTCGTCCCTCAAGCTCCTGCTCCAGCTGCTCACCCAGTGGAAGCTGGTCATACAAACGCAAGGAAAAGTCTACGAACAGGCCAACAAAATCAGAAATGCGGAGGTAATTTTCACGCTCTTCCCATTAATTGATGTTCTTTTCCAGAGTACGTGTATATATATAAGTGGCAGCCCAGAGAACCTTCTGGGTTCTTATTTTCAGCCGTCTAGGAACTTTCTTCAAGGGGTGACCCTGAGTTTTTCCATCTGCTTAATCTGTGACCAAGAAACTCAGGGCATGATTATATCACATAAGGTTAGACATATTAACAAGGCATTTAGAAAGTAGAAGTTGTTTTCTTTCAGAGAATTGGGTTTCAAAATCTGTTTGTATGAGCAGATGACCATAGGGAAGAGATAGTAGAGGTGGATGTGGATCTAGCTGCAGATGTGGACACGGATCTAGGTGTGGATAGGTACCTAGATATGCATATGGGTCTAGAGCTGAACGTGGATATGAGTTAGCATTTAGAACTGGACATGAATGTGTGTATGGGTCTAGATATGGATATGAATCTAGAGCAGATATGGATTAGATACGGGTATGAGTCTAAGGCATATGAATATAAGTATAAACATGGAGTTGGATGTGCATTATAGAGGTTGATGTGGATATGAATCTAAAGCATATATGAGTATAGCTATGAGTATGGATATAGGGTTAGATGTGGGTGTGGATATATAAAAGTCAGCTGCCCACCAGTTTCTTTTGTCCCTAGTCAGCCACAAACTAGTTGCTTTCTCCACTATCCAGAGAAGAAAGTAGCCTTGTGGTTTCTTTATTCTTTCATGCCTCAAACCTGAATGGTAAAAAAATAATGATACCATTTTGAAGAGCATTCCTCATTTACACTGAGGAGGAGTGTAATCAGAGGAGAACCCAGGCAGCATGGCTTGGCACTGGCAGTGAGCCCATAGAGGAACTGCCTGGCTGCAGAAGAGCTTAACTGAGGGTCTGCGGAATGTCAAGGCTCAGGAAGTATGAGAATATTTAGATCCCAGATGGGCTGGCCTCAGAGAGCAGGTTCAGGGCATTTCTCCATCCTTGTGTCCTACACTCACCAAAAGATGACAAGGAGGAAAACAAGGGTTGCATATGCTTATGAAGGGAAGCTGGAAATGAAGGCGGAATCTGCCCCGTTGTCTGCTTGCTCTTGTTTTAGACTCACTTGGTTTGGGAACTTTCAGAACCCTTAACGTGCAAAACCCAGATTAAAAACTAATGTGAAAACAGGTCACCAAATCTGATTAGAAAGTCAGTGTTTGAAACTTCAGTTTAATAGTAACTAAAATAGAGAAATCACTATAGAGAATTTAAGTGAAACCAAATTAGGTCACTTTAAATATACAGGGTCATCTCCAATGGTGTGGATGGAAGTGGTTTTTATTCTTACTAATAGTCTTTGAAAAGGTATTCCTCTTTAGAACTACCAGAGGGTTGATGATACTCCAAAGCAGTAAGTGGTCTGAAAACAAAAAGGGACCTGTGATATTTCATGAATAATAATGAATTCATAGACATGTCTGGTTCTAAGCCGGTGTAATTTATGTTAGTATTACAAGGTCAAATGTGCCAGACGTACATAGACAAGTGGCGACTTCTTCCACTGTTGTTTTTCTGAACATAGAATTTTTTTTTCATTGCGCGACAGCTAATTGCCAATGGCTCCAGCCACCGAATCCAGTCGGAGCGAGGTCCCCACTGCAGCGTACTCCATGCTGTGGAAGGTTTTGCCCTGGTTTTACTCTGCAGTTTCCAGGTGGCCACACGCAAACTGTCTGTTTTAATACTCAAGGAAATTCGAGCTTTATTTGTCGCTCTGGGTCAGCCTGAGGTATGGATTGTTTTTCTGAATTTTCCAATTCATATCTTTCAACAGTTTCAAAGTTTAAAAACTGTAAAGAATACATTACTATTTTAGGTACTTTCATGTCACATGATGTCAACAAAAAATTTTTGAAAGAGGGTGGGTTTTTAATTGTGAAATCGTACTCTTGATCTGCAGGAACTAAGTTATATATTCTGTGGGCAATAGAATAGACCATTCCTGATTTTCTACATGATGATGCTTTGGGAAGGAGTGAATCTTATAATTCAGTAACAGAACATTTTCTTTCATAATGTTCAGTGTACGTAGAATTAAGAAGTTGTTGTTACATTTATAATAGAGAATGAACTTGAGAAAACAGTGCATTCCGTTTAGAATGAGCAAAGTATCAAACATTCTAGCTTACTGAAAGTTGTTTAATCTCAATAGTGGTACAAAAATGGCATCACAAGAAAACATGTCCTCTTGAGACAAGAGAAATGAGCTGATTAATTAATTAATTAATGATCGTCTCCAGCTAGTCTTCTACACTTGGTCAAGTGCTTACGCCCTTGTTTAGGTTAAGGGGTAAGGTTAAGGCACAGGTGGCCAAACCCTATCCATAAGTTGATGAAAGAAGGACATACTTCATATGCTTATTTTAAAAAATGCTACTTTCCATTTCCTTGTTTTTAATCACTAATCTTGGTTTTATGATCCTCCTCAAAATGATCATTGTCTTTACAAAATATTTTCAAATGTATCGCAGTCCTTTCTGCTCACATTTCTACAGCAAGCTTTCTGATGTACTTTAGGACATCTCTGGGATCTAGTGAATGGGTCTCTTAGGACATGATGTATTTTGATAAGCCTTCATTAAGTCTCTATAGTAGTAATGATCATTATTATTGTGAGGCTGATAATTACCTGAGAATAACCTCAGGTATAATCTCACAAGAACCTGAGAATCAATACTGTTTTTGTTCCCATTGCACGTATTCTTAGAGTGAGGTTTAGGGAGGTTAAATGTCATACCTAAAATCAACAGCTAGGATGTGGCAGGGCTAGAATTGAAAACCATATTTATATATGCCTCTAAAGCCCAGGTTCTTTGCTACTTCATCAAGCTGTGTTAAGTATGCTTCTCATATGGTACTTTCTTTAACCAGCCACAGCTGGTCTTTTTAGGTAAATTTTTTTATTGAGATACAAGCAACATACAACATTATTTGTTTCAAGTGTACAGCATTCCATACTTGTTTATATTGTGAAACTTTCACCACAACAAGTAATCAACATCCATCACCACTCATGGCTACAGGATTTTTTTTTTCTTGTGGTAACTTTTAAGATCTACTCTCTTAGCAACTTTTAAATTTGCAATACGGTATTGTTAACTCTAGTTGCCATGCTGTATATTACATCTGTGTGACTTATTGATTTTATAGCCAGAAGTTTATACCTCTTTTATTCCTTTTCCCATTTTGCCACCCCTCCCCCAACCCCTGGGAACCAATTAATCTGTTCTCTGTATCCGTTTTTTTGTTTGTTTTTTTTCAGCCACAACTTTTTTGAAATCATTCTCATTCATGCGCAAATATGAATGAGGACATTCCAAGTAAGGACATTCCGAAGCGTTCCTATAAGGGTTCTAAGTAAATGATTTCAAATTTCTGAGCCTCTCTATATTAAAGAATGGCAAATATACACATGTTCATGTGTATTGTATAAGTACTATTCATGTAGAAGAATTTCCTGTAAGATGTTTTCTCTTGTGCTTTTTTCCAGTTTGCTTCTTTTACCAAATAGCTGTGCCCAACATAGGGACCACAGAGAGGGTGCAGTCAGTCTCCAGTGCACTTTCTTTGGGACTGAAATTCAATCACAATCAACAGTTAATGTTATTTTAGCAGATCAGTGACTTAAGTATGTAGCCTTATCATGGTCTGGCAAAGCATACTCTTGTGGCTTTTGCATTCCTTAAAATTAATGACGACCTGAACACTTTAGTGAATAAGGTGTGATCCTAAGGTTTAGAATCCAGTCTCAATAAGTGTATGTACATGAGTTTTTGAAATTGAAGTGTCTTCAGTACAAGATCAAGTTGGCGCTCTAATTTTCTTCCACTGAAACTTGTAAGACTAAACTCAGAACCACAGGGAGTTTTACCCACTACCTTTCACACCTCGGCACTCACTTTTCTGTGAGAAAACCCTTATCACTACCTTGCAAGCTGTTCTGCTGCCTGTGCTGGACAAAGGCGGTGGGGAGGGTGGAAGGGTTCATTTTCCCACGGAGAGTAATCGCCTCCCTTCCTTTCAGGACGATGACAGACCTATGATTGATGTCATGGATCAGCTAAGTTCTTCCATCCTCGAAAGTTTTATTCATGTAGCAGTTTCGGATTCAGTAAGTACACGTTTGATCCTGCTTGCTGATAATCCTTAAGTATAAGCTCTGGGCCTCTCTGGAAAGGAGATATGGAGAAAAAAACCATGTAGAAGAATTCTGGGGTTTTATGTCAGGTTAATAAACTGACACAGATGTGCTTAGGAAAACAAGACTTAGTTTGTTAGATACTAGTTCTGGAGACCTTCAGATAATTTAAAAGAAAATTTGTGAGACTTCCCTCGTGGTCCAGTGGCTAAGACTCTGCCTTCCCAATGCAGGGGGGCACAGGTTGGATCCTGGTTGGGGAATTAGATACCACATGCTGCAACTAAACCCTGGCGCAGCCAAATAAATAAAAACATTATTTAAAACAGAATTTGAGTCTGAGAAAGATAGATAAAAATTTTGCAAATTGAAACTTCAGAAATTGCTCAGGATCCTTTAAAAAAATTGGTTTTATTTATTATACTTAAAGCTCTATATAGCCTGTATTAATGTGGTGCTTTACAATTTACAAGATGCTTTCACAGTTATTCTCTTTTTTGAATAGAAACTCAAAAATGATGAGGCCGTAGTTATATAGTATGTTAGGGCCTGAACTTGACCATATCTGGACTCTGAGTATAATAGAACTTGACACAAGCTGCTACACAAATACATTCTTTGTCTTATTTTATTTTTTTAAATTAATTCTTATTGGACAGTCTTTGTTTTAAAGCACATATTGGCAACTTTTTAATTTCTGATCAAGTAGAAGGGAAATTGAAATGGATTTTAATTACTTGATTTAAAAAAATCAGTATAACACAGTAATGAGACTTGGATTGATTTTAGCTAAATGACTGAAGGGAGGCAGAGCGGATCTGTAGAACTGACATTGCTGATGCCCCTTGTGTATTCCAGGCAAATAATTATAAATGAAGAGAAGCATATTTGACAAAGAGCTATAAATAAATTTGTGAGCTTTTCTAACTAAGGTTGAACAGAGGTTCCTATTTTTAGCAGCCCTGTTCTTGCTTGTGGTTGTAATATTAACAGTAATTACTGAAACTAGTGGAATTACTAAAACTCTTAGCCAAGCAATCAAACCTTAACAGTAATACTGAATAGTGCTCCCTCCCTGGTGGCTCAGTGGTAAATAACTGCCTGCAGTGCAGGAGACCTGTGTTTGATCCCTTGGCTGGGAAGATTCCCTGGAGAAGGAAATGGTAACCCACTCCAGTATTCTTCCCTGGAGAATCCCATGGACAGAGGAGCCTGGCAAGCTACAATCCACGGGTTCACACACAGTCAGATACAACTTAGGGACTAAACAACGACCACCACCACCTCTTCATTTAGAAATTCAGATTGCTTTTACACTGAATAAGACCATCAGGTGTAATTGTTTTATATACTTATCTTGTTTCCCTTCAGATCATATTCTGTTCACGTGATTTTGTTCTGTGTTTATCAGAATGTAAATTTTGAGCCGGGGTGACCAGGTCAGCAGGGATGCATGTAAGAAGATGCACAGAAAGGGGAGCAGAGGCATGGGGGTAAACAGCGCCTGCTTTGTGCAAGGGTTTGACATCCCTCATCTCATGTCATTTACTTAAAAACTAGGTGAGGTCAGCACTGCCATTTCCAGGTCATAAATTAAGCCGACAGAGGCTCGGGGGGCGGGGGGAGGTTCAGAGATGTTCCCCAGGCACTGGCGTTGGGCAGAGCCAGTGCTGGAGCCTTAAGTCTCGGGCTCTGAAGCTGCAGCTGTGCCTCTTCGGCCCATTAACCATGGAGGCCACTGCGCCACCCCTCTGCTCCATGGGAACTCAGAGACCCTGCAGGTAAAATGGAGCACTTTATGTGCCCAACAGATATAATAGCAATTCTATCTCCTGGCCCGGCAGCTAGATTATTTGAAACTTTCCTCAAGTTTGATAGTCTGGACTTAATGAAATACACGAAACTGTGTGTTATCAATATGTAAATATATATCTATATGTATAGATATTAAATATAGATACAGGTATCTTTTTGGCACTAGTGGTAAAGAACCCACCTGCCAATGCAGGAGACATCAGAGACACCGGTTCGATCCCTGGCTTGGGAAGATCCCCAGGAGAAGGAAATGACAACCCACTCCAATATTCTTGCCTGGAGAATCCTGGGCAAGAGGAGGAGCAGCCTGGTGGGTCCACAGGGTTGCACAGAGTCAGACAGGACCGAAGTGCTTTGCATGCACGTAGCATGCATCTTTCAAAGGGTTTTAGAATGTATTCTGGCTTGACATCATAGGACAAAAATAAGTAGGTATCTTTACCTCAAAAAAGCATCAATAAAATGCCCTTCATAAAAGGGATTACATGTAGCCATCTCCCTAAGCCATAGGGAAGGTATTTCAGTCCAAGTAAAGACTCTTGAGAATCCCTTGGACTGCAGGGGGATCCAACCAGTCCATCCTAAAGGAAATCAGTCCTGAATATTCATTGGAAAGACTGATGTTGAAGCTGAAACTCCAATACTTTGGCCACCTGATACAAAGAGCTGACTCATTTGAAAAGACCCTGGTGCTGGGAAAGATTGAGGGCAGGAGGAGAAGGCGACGACAGAGGAGGAGATGGTTGGATGGCATCACCAACTCAATGGACATGAGTTTGGGTAAATTCCGGGAGTTGGTAATGGACAGGGAGGCCTGGGGTGCTGCTGTCCACGGGGTAGCAAAGAGTCGGACACAACTGAGCTGACTGACTGAAAGGTAAACAAAAATCATGGCTTAAAAAAAAAAAACAACTAATTACAAGGGCTTACCTGTGGTCCAGTGGTCAGAACTCTTGAATTTCCACTGCAGGACACACAGGTTCAATCCCTGGTTGAGGAGCTAAGATTCCACATGCTGCAGGCCACAGCCAAAAAACAAAAACAAAAACCCAAAAGCCTAATTACAGAGGTAATAACACACAAATCTCAGAGATTAGTAGCTTTTCAGAAATGTAATTTGGCACATCTGTGGTTGAGTTTAACTAAGGTCGTATATTTGCTTGACAAGTATTTAGCGGTCAGCTCCTGGGTACTAGTGTGCAGGGCTCTGTGATACTGAAACATCACTTCTGCTATCCACAGCCTCACGTAGGAATGACCATGACTGCAAGCCCGGGTCTGGTGTGGTGGAGGGGGCGGGGCATGGAAGGAGGTGTTTGAGATTCCAAGCTAGGCCCGTGGCAGAGGTAGACGGGCAGAGCACTGTGGAGGAAGAGGCATTGGGCCAAGGCCAGGACACGGACCTTGCAGCTCAGCATCGTGTCATAGCCTGCCTCTTGCACCTGCAGGCAACCCTACCCTTGACCCACAGCGTGGACCTGCAGTGGCTGGTGGAGTGGAACGCTGTCCTGGTCAACAGCCATTACGACGTGAAGAGCCCTTCCCATGTCTGGATTTTCGCCCAGTCTGTCAAGGACCCCTGGGTGCTCTGCCTCTTCAGCTTCCTCCGGCAGGAGAACCTGCCCAAGCACTGCCCCACTGCCCTCAGCTACGCCTGGCCCTACGCCTTCACGCGGCTGCAGTCCGTGATGCCCCTGGTGGACCCGAAGTAAGGGGCCCCTACGCTTCCCTCTGTTCTGCTTGTTTTACCGTCATTTCCCCCTTTGACATTTTATATTAGAGATCGTGATAGAATCCTCTAGCTTCTAACAGGGCTTCCTAGGTGGCGCTCGTGGCTAAGAACCCCACTGCCAATGTAGGAGTTTCTGAACATCCTACTACAGAATTCTTAGTGTTGAGTAAAAACAGGTTAAAAGTTCATGTCTGGAGTTAGTTTTTTCCCTCCCTTAATCATCAGTGTGATTATCTGACTATAGAATCTCAGCTTCTTACTGGTTGAAAGGGTAGTAAGTTCTATTCAACTCTCCAACCAATAGAGACGTTCCCTGCCCAGACAGACAGTCCTGAACAGGTAATTGTTCAACTCAGTTGGGGCCCTTCCCAGCAATCTTTGTTGAATAAGCGATACCTTAAAATTCAGAACTTAGTTTTCCCTCTTGTTTTCAACTCCATATTTCTAGTAGCCCAATTAATGCCAAGAAAACCAGCACGGCCGGCAGCGGAGACAACTACGTTACGTTGTGGAGAAACTACCTTATTCTTTGCTTTGGAGTTGCAAAACCCAGTATTATGAGCCCAGGACACTTACGAGCTTCCACTCCAGAAATAATGGCCACGACACCTGATGGTACAGTGAGCTACGATAACAAGGTGACATGACATGCTTCAGAAGAATTATTCTGTAAGGTTTTTTTTTAGCTTGTTTGTCTAGAGTTCACAGTGCACGTTGCACTGTGCCTGCCATCTGGAGTATATGGGATCAGATTTTTCATCCTATACATTTCTAAATTCCATTGAGTGTGTGTGTGAATAATTTATTATTCCTCCCCTGACAAGTGGGAAACTGGAAATAAAGGGAAGTTAAGAAACTTGCTGAAAATGGTAGAGTGACTTGTATTTATCAGTGCCCTGACATTTGGTGCCCCACATACCACATTTCTCTCACGCCTCAGTGAGTATTCACCTTTAAACTGGGTCTTGATTAAATTATCTTGTTAAAGATGGTTTTGTGGATTTACATAGTTGTTTTTTCAATTAATTGATTTTAATTGGAGGGTAATCACTTGACAATATTGTGATGGTTTTGGTCATACATCAACATAAATTGGCCACAAGTGTACCTGTGTCCTCCCCCCATCCTGAACGCCCCTCCCACCTCCCTCCCCACCCTGTCCCTCTGGGTTGTCCCAGAGCTCTGACTCTGGGTACCCTATGTCATGCTTTGAACTTGCACTGGTCATCTGTTTTACATATGGTAATGTACATGTTTCAATGCTGAGATCCCCTGTGGCTCAGTGGTTCAAAAAAATAGTTTTGTTGGTGTTTTTTTTTTTTTTTTAAGAAGACTGTTATAATAAGAATGTTCTTTAGATTTTGTGTTCCAGATGAAAATTGCATTCATTGTGTTGTTTTTAAATTTTCGTTTTTTTTTTTTTTTTCTGAAATGATGGCAGTGCCTTGGGATGTGGTTCAGTACTTGAAAACTGTTATAATGGAATCATCATTTGGTTAAAGGAAGCCTCAGTTATCATGTTACCTCTTTTTCACTTTTTATCAACTTGTTTCAGGCCATAGGCACCCCGTCGGTGGGCGTTCTGTTAAAGCAGTTGGTGCCTTTGATGAGACTTGAGGGCATTGAGATCACAGAGTCCTTAGTTTTAGGATTTGGAAGGACAAATTCCCTTGTCTTCAGGTATGGTAATCTTGTTCTGAATTTGTATATACTCCTGCTCTCATAGTTACTGCTTCTAATTCAAGTTTGAGTTTGCATGTTGGTGTGTGCCTGGAGAGGCTGCAGGCTTTGCACGGTTCCCTCTATGTCTTCGTGGGTTTTCATGCATGTGACATTGCGATTGCCTCAAATTTCACTTTCAGTCACTGCAACTCTGATTTTACCTTTCAAATGTTCTCTCACATACAGGCTTTGTTTTAGATAACTTTAAATGAAGTCAGTATCAGTCCCCAGTTAGCTAGACTGTTTAGAGGCCGTAACATCAAAATAGTGAGAGTCTGCTCATCAGCCACTCATACAACAGACTCTCAAAGGTTGATCATCGACAGAATATTTTCAGGGGTGTCTGTGACATGTCACACATGCTAGTCTTTGTATAAGACGATGTGTCTGCCTTAAGAGGACAGCAATGTCTCACTGTCTGGATTCCTCTAATCCAATAACCATTTCATCTGAGGCAGTGTCAAAGCATTTTCAAAGAATCCTCATAAAATGTTAGTTTAGGCTGCCTCTCATAATTTTATTTGGCAATAAAAGCCTATAAGGACAAAAAAAAATCTTAGTTTTTGATGTACATAGAAAATGGAAAGCTCCAAGCATCTGTGAGAAATTTATTGGAAAACTAAAGATTAACGAGACATTTTAGAAGTGACTGAAAAATATGTTACAGTATAGACTCAGAGTTTATCCTTTAAAAATGTAACTGAGTTCTGACTACTTGAGTGCTAGTTAACCAGTGTTTTACTACTTATTGATTGATTGGTTAAGACACTGCATCATATAGAAATACTACAAGAGGATAGTAAAGACAATTACCTAATGTCTGTCTCAAAGAACCTAAGGCTCTTTTGCACATCTTACCCTCTCAGTTTTCCTAGGGACAGGAAAGATGATGCAATTTACCAGCCACCTGGATGCAGAAAAATTAATGTCTCAGTGCCCTCACTGGTAAAATTGTTACAATAAATAAAAATAAATTATATCTCTCTAATTAAAAAAACCGAGTATAATTATAGAATCTATCTTACAGATTTATTGAGGGCATTAAATGTAAAAATGTACATAGTAAATATTTCATAAAGGATTGCTATTAGATGAGGAGACTATTAGTGTTATTTAGTAACACTGACACCATTAGTGTTATTTCCGTTTCTTTGATGGAGAAATTCTAGCATCTGTATTAGAGGAATCTGGAATGAGATGCAGGATTTCTGTTTGTCCGGAGAGAATGCCATAGTTTACCTTCCCCCTGTGTTTAATAATAGTACAAAATATTCTGCCAGAAAATACAAGATTTTTCAAACATGGAGCAGATTATGGACAAAATACCTAGCCACAGGCTAGACCTCCTAATGCTGTCTGTTATGACAAAGCAGTTCAGAAGTTAGTTTCTAAAGACAACAGCTGATTAGTGGGTATAAAGCTGAGAATTTGATCAAATGGGAACAGATGGAAGTATACACATGTAATATCAGACATGTATCGATATGAAAAAATTTGTTTACTTTTACTACATAAGAGAAAAGGTTTTGATGAGAACCTCAATATCGAAATACTTGCCAAAATGTGCATTCATCATCTAGCTCAAATAAAAGAATTTATCTCTGAAATTCCCAAAAGACTTCATTTTAAAATGAACTCTTAAGACAGTCAGTCCCCTGAGCACAGATTCCAAAAGTGGCACCATAGTCATCTCATCTGTTTCTTTTGCTCTAACTGAATTAAAAATTTTATTAATCTTCATTCCCACAGCCTGTGAGAAAGTGCTTTGAATTTAGTAAACACAAAATGTTGTTGACTTAATTGTTCAGGTAGGGGTTTTTGCCATAGAGTCTCCAGCATATTAAGTCAAAGTCAAGTCAACAAATGTGTAGTGAGTCCAAATTATGCACATAGCATGGAGTCAGACTGGTCGCACAAAGTGCAGGCCGCTGCCCGTTTCTAGTTCATCACATGACAGGGACATGGAAAGGCAGGGAGATGTGGATGTAAGAAGCAAAGTTTTAAAAGCAGATTTGGGGGATTGAATGGCTATATATCGTGACAAAGTTGGTGTCAATTAATAATGAATTCTAAATGCTGACCTTTTTCATTCATAGAGAATTGGTAGAAGAACTTCATCCATTAATGAAAGAGGCTCTGGAACGAAGGCCAGAGGTAAGATATTGAATTTGAATAATTAATGCCTTGGTTTATCTGGACAGTAGTGTAAATTTAAACCATACCCAGTGGTTTGCTATCAACAGTACAAACATATTAACATGCTTTTAACAATGAATCTTACTATTTTAATGTTGGTTATTTTCATTATTTCTTTGAGTATTTAGTATAATCTGGGTCCAGCTTTAAAAGATTTTAAGTCCTAAGCTTGTGAAAGACAAGGAACCTAGCTTCCGGGGACGGCATCTAGAGGCATTCAGGATGGTGCAGCGTCTGACCTACCGTCGTAGGCTGTCCTACAATACAGCCTCTAACAAAACCAGGCTGTCCCGAACCCCTGCTAATAGAATTGTTTACCTTTATACCAAGAAGGTTGGGAAAGCACCAAAATCTGCATGTGGTGTGTGCCCAGGCCAACTTAGAGGGGTTCGTGCTGTGAGACCAAAAGTTCTCATGAGGTTGTCTAAAACAAAGAAACATGTCAGCCGAGCATATGGTGGTTCCATGTGTGCTAAATATGTCCGCGACAGGATCAAGCGTGCTTTCCTTATTGAAGAGCAGAATATCGTTGTGAAAGTACTGAAAGCACAAGCACAGAGTCAGAAAGCTAAATAAAAAAATGAACCATTTTTGAGTAATAAAAAAAAAAAGAAAGAAAAGGAACCTAAATAATCATGTGTATGTTAAGACATTATAGTCTTTTTGCAAAAGTTTTGAGTTAAGATTGAATTTTGGTTTGTAGAAAGTTTATTTTTTTTACAAGGAGCTGAGAAACCAGGACCATTATTTGTTTCCTCTAGTGTATAAAGCTCTTTCTTCAACATTATCTTTGCTGAAGTGAACTCTGAAAAGGATAAACTTATAATGCAGCAGAATAAGAAATTAAACAGAGTAAGACTAAAAGAGAAGCTTCCCATAAAGTAGATAAGATACAAGAAGTAGCAGAAGCCCGGCAGTTTGAGCAAGAACAGTGTTACCAGATTTGGTGCAACTATTAGTGTTCACAGTGTTTTTCCACTTTTTTCTGATGCTTTAGTATTTCAGCAGTGTCTGGGAGCCTCCAGGAAATGAGGCTTGTTGACTCTCAACATTTCCAGCTCAGATATTTACTGACCCACTTGTGATCTGTTTCTCTATAGCTTGTGATAACAAGCATTTCTCTAAGGATTAGGTAGGAAAAAAGTACTTTTTTGTCTTTTGTGTTTAGAAAATTAAAAATGACTAGATTACATCTTTCTTTTTTAAAGCAGAGTTGACATTATTGTGTCCACATTTATAAGTGATATTACCTCTTCCTAAACAGAACAAAAAACGCCGAGAACGGCGAGACTTGTTAAGGCTACAACTGCTTCGAATTTTTGAACTTCTGGCTGATGCTGGGGTCATAAGTGACAGGTAGGAGGGAAATTATGCTGAATTGAACTCTGCTCATTAAACCTATGTGTTTGCCCATTTTGTTTTGTTTTTTTCTTTCTCTTTTCTTTTTTTCTCATTTTTATTGAGGTATAGGTGATTTACAATGTTGTTAATTCCTATTGTCTAGTGAAGTGATTTGGTTATACATATATATATACACACACACACATTCTTTTTTTATTATTTTCCATTATGGTTTATCAAAGGATTTTTTTGGAGGATAATTGCTTTATAATGTTGTGTTAGTTTCTGCTATATAATGAAGTGAATCAGCTATACTATACTTATATCCCTTCCCTCTTGAGCCTCCCACCCCTCCCACATCCCATCCGTCTCAGTCATCACAGAGCACCAAGCTCAGCTCCCTGTGCTATACAGCAGCTTCCCGCTAGCTGTTCTTTATTTTATATATATATACACACACACACACTCACGACGTTTAACTTTTACTTAGAAAAGTGCAAAAGAGCTTGGTTTTTTTCATATACGTTGCATATACATCAAGAACAAATTCAGCGTGTGAGCTCTGACAGTGAGCCTTCTTTTCTGTGGAGCATATACCACTTTGACATCAAGACTAATCATCTAAAAGTGTCATTTCCTTTTCTTCCAGCACCAATGGAGCCTTAGAACGGGACACTTTAGCCCTTGGAGCTTTGTTCTTAGAATACGTGGACCTGACCCGCATGCTCTTAGAAGCTGAAAATGATAAAGAAGTGGAAATTCTTAAAGATATCCGGGCACATTTTAGTGCCATGGTTGCCAACTTGATTCAGCGTGTTCCAGGTACAGCGATTCATCACTGCAGATTACCTTTCACGCTTGAAGTGTCATTTGTGGTCCTCATTACTGTTTTCCTCCTTGAACCTACTGACCTGTGTGCAGGCCTGGGATGGGTTCATTTATTTGTTTGGAAATACTTGAAGATATGCTTGGACAGATTGTGGGCATGCAGCAGAGTTGGAAGAGGAACAATAGGAATTGCGTTTGGCTTTGTGCTCATGATTATTTCTATTCTTTGTTTTGGTTCCCATCTGAAAATGAACCTGTGTGATTTCTATAAGAAGAAAGTAATTCAAAGGGAACATTCATAGAGGCTTCATTTTTTTCATTCTCACTTTGCTCATCTGTGAACATATAATCTCAGCAATATTTCTGCTGTTGATTCTATCCAATCCACACATTATATAGAATTCTATATATGTTAATAGATTACATTTTATTATATTAATATTATAATTATAATAATATGATTATGTTATTTTTTTCATAGAACAAATTGGGTCTAAAGCATTTTCATCTAATAGAAGCAAAAGAGAATAAAAATAGTTTGTAAAAATAGATTACTGTAATTAAAATTTTGTGACATAATTATAAAAAGCTGAAAGTCATCTGTTCTTCTTTTTCATTGTGATTTAACATCATGATGTTGTAAAACTTTATTACCAATTCTCCTCATTTTTCATGACCCTAAGTTATGATTTAACTTCCTCAGTTAAGGAATTTTTGTTTGAAATAGACAGTCTATACATAGTATTTTACAGTTCTTCCTAAAGACACAGCAGCAGTTAAGAGAACATTTAATATGTAAGAAGTAGCTGAGTGGAAGATGTTGCAGTTTCTCTAGAGATTACTTAGAAAACAGTGTCTGGGAATCCATTTTCTGTTTTCCTGCTCTGGGACAAGATGCTGTTGACTGACACATTAGGAGAGGAAAGAAAAATAGACTTGACTTTTTAAATCCATGTTTCATTACCTAAAGAAGTCTTGAGTTAGAAAATGAAATTGCTCCTTTCTCTGAAACTTAAGAATCATGTGTAATAGCAATGTCAAATGTATTCACTGTATTTTTCAGTCTAGTAGACTCTTAGCCTGTGTTTTCTCTCTAGTTCACCACCGAAGATTTCTCTTCCCCCAGCAAAGCCTGAGGCATCATCTTTTCATCTTATTTAGCCAGTGGGCAGGACCCTTCAGCATTATGTTCACTCCCCTGGATCGTTACAGTGACAGAAATCATCAGATTACAAGATATCAGTATTGTGCGTTAAAGGTAGGTCACCTTTGCCTCATGAACTACTTGTCAGATTGATGATCTCTTTCCTTAAACAACCATGCCTTACATAAGGGTAAAATAAATAATATGGTATGACACGATAAAATACAAACACATGCAAAAAAAAATCAAGTATATACACCTGTATAAATATATAACCTCACTCTATACATTCTGAAATATCTGCACATGAACAAAATAGAGATCTCTGTATACTCATGTAAGTATTCCAGTTTTGCTCATAATTTCAAAATGCAGAACTTTTCCAAGGTTCCATTTTCATCTAAAGATTTCTATTGTATGAAAACCTTAGCTTTCGCTTATTTTTCCCTGATAGCTCAGTCAGTAAAGAATTTGCCTGCAATGCAGAAGACCCTGGTTCAATTCCTGGGTCGGGAAGATCTGCTGGTGAAGGGATAGGCTACCCACTCCAGTATTCTTGGGCTTCCCTTGTGGCTCAGCTGGTAAAGAATCTGCCTGCAATGTGGGAGACCTAGGTTTGATCCCTGGGCTGGGAAGATCCCCTGGAGAAGGGAATGGCTACCCACTCTAGTATTCTGGCCTGGAGAATTCCATGGACTGTATAGTCCATGGGGTTGCAAAGAGTTGGATATAACTGAGTGACTTTCACTTTAAGTAGCTGCCTTGCCAGTTAACTTCCAACTTAAAATGTATATGGATATAGATATATATCCTCATGTTCAAAACCTGTGAAGGGCCACATTCTCTTTTTAATCTCCTTCCATCGTAGAAGACTCACAGAAATAAGCTTCTACACTACCAGGACTGTTGAAAATTTTCAGAACCATGATTCTTTACAGCGTAATTTCCTTTAGAAAACTAATTGTATGTTGACTGTGTCATACATATCAGAAGTTTCTAACTGTCAAATCACCTTTGCCTCAGTGGAGCTAATATAAGCCATGGCCCTGACAGTCATTTGGACCTATTGATTAGAGAGTAAATCAAGATCTTCCCTTCTCTGGATGGCTGAGTCCCTTTGCTAGCTACCTGAAACTATCACAACATTGTTAATTGACTAGCTTAATATAAAATAAAGTTTTCATTAAAAAAAAAGATCTTCCCTTCTCTTGCTTCCTCCCCACCTCAAAGGAACTAAAGTTTATATTCTTCATTTTCTTTAGCTTTGATTAAAATCATAGTTATCTATTTCCACGTTTTTCATAGCTTGCCAGTTTAGTGCATTAGTCAAATATTTGTTAAGTTTCTGAGTTCAGTGTATTAGTCAAATATTTGTCATCAAAACAAAATTTGAAAAGCTATATTTATCATAAGCAGAATTCATTCACTTGAAATCACTGAAGGTAAGCTTATTTTAAATCCTGTGAAATGGTCATTTTGTTTTGAATATCTCAGCCATACATTATAAAAATTTATTATAAAAGTACATGTCATGAGTTTTGACTGTTGTAAAAAGAGACAAAATTGGTGATCTGGCATTTTTTTTTTTTTTGAATCTACTAAGGAATACTTTAAAATCTTGTAGAAATAACTGCTTTAAAAGCTGCTGCTTCTGCTAAGTCACTTCAGTCGTGTCCAACTCTGGGCAACCCCATAGACGGCAGCCCACCAGGCTCTGCCGTCCCTGGGATTCTCTAGTCAGGAACACTGGAGTGGGTTGCCATTTCCTTCTCCAATGCGTGAAAGTGAAAAGTGAAAGTGAAGTCGCTCAGTCATGTTCGACTCCTAGCAACCCCATGGACCACAGCCCACCAGGCTCCTCCGTCCATGGGATTTTCCAGGCAAGAGTACTGGAGTGGGTTGGCATTGCTCTAAAAGACTCTTGTTGTTTATAAATCTGGTAGTATGTGTTTTAAAGTCAATTGCGTATCAGTCGTGCAGGACTCACTTGGAGGTTGTGTTCTGTTTTGTTTTCAGGCGATGTCAGCAGTGTTGTGCTGTGGCCCGGTGTTTGACAATGTGGGCCTTTCCCCAGATGGCTACCTATACAAGTGGCTTGACAACATTCTGGCTTGTCAAGATTTACGAGTAAGTACTAGCCAAAAATATGTTGTTCTAAATGTCTTGATTGTTTTGTCTTGGTTCAGTTGGTACTGACATGTCTAAGCATGGTTCATAACACAGTCTCTTCACACGTTAGCCACAGAAGTGTAGGCTTGTTTGTTGCTTACATTACACTATGATGCATCAGAATAAAAAACATAGTAACATTTACCAAAGTTGACCATAAACCAGGCCATAAATAAAGTCTCCACAAAGTTCAAATGATTGAAATGACACAGACTGTATTCTCTAATCACAGCGACACTAAGCTAGTAATAGATAATAAAGATAGTTAAGAAATACTCTTCCAGATACAGTGTTTTAAAGAATACATAAAAATAGAAAAATATTTTTAATTGAAGAATAATGAAAACACTACTTACTAAACATGTGGGTTGTAAATAAAACCTTGCTTAGAATGAATCATATATTGGAAAGAAAAAAGACTGAAATCAGTCAACCAAGCATCTATTTCATGAAGTTAGAAAAAGCATGTCACACTCAAAAAAAGCACACTGAAGGAAATAATAGAGATAAGAGTACAGATTAATTAAAGAGGAAAAATTACTAGAATTGCACATTTAAACCAAAAACTTGAATTATGTTAAAAGACTAATAAAATTAGTAAATCCATGGGAAGTCTGATCAGAAAAGATAAGACGTGTGTCATCAAACTCAGAAATGTAAAGGGTCATTACTATAGGTGCCACAGATGCTAAAAATAAGACAACATATAAACAACTTTGTGCCAATAAACTTGACATTATAGACAAGTGTCTAGAAAACACAGCACAAATGGAAAATCTGAATAGTCAGATAAGTAGCAAAGAAATTTAATCTATAAGTGACAGTGTTCCCACAAAGACAACTTTTTAGGACCAGTTGGCTTTATGGATTAATTCAACACTTAAGAAACAGATTGCAAAGATTTAATACAAATCCTTAAGGAGAAAACATATCGAAAGGAAACACATCTGGATATATTTTATGAGACCCATATAACCTTCATACTAAAATGTGACAAGGATTTAATAAGAAAGACAACTAAAAGGCAAATTCATTCTTGAACATAGATATAGAAACTTTAAGCAAAATATTAAAAAATTGAATTCAGTGATATATTAAAAAGAGGATTCCTCAAGATCAAGTTGGGATTATTCAAGAACTGCAAGATTGGTTTAATATTCAAATGTTCTTCAATTCATTTGTATATTAATTATATTAATAAAGCCTCAGGAAGAAAGTATCACCTGATCATCTTAATAAGATGCAGAAAGAGCATTTAATAAAATTCTACATTTATTCACGAGGGCAATTCCTAATGAAACAAAGAATAAAAAAAACCTTAGTTTGATAAAGGGTATCTTAAAAAGAAGAACCTATAGTAAACATTGTACTAAATAGTGAATATTGAAAGTGTTGTCTGAGATTAGCGTGACTGAGGAAGCCACATTCACTGCTTCTCTCAACATTATACTTAAGATCGTAGCCAGTGGATTAGAAAAGAAAAAATAAGGTAGCAGGAGTGAAAAAGAAGAAACAGTTTGTACAGAAACAGATGCACAGATTTAGAGAATAAATTTACAGTTACCAGTGGGGAAGAGTTGCAGGGAGGGATAGCTTGGGAGTTTGGGATTAACATATATACACTGCTATACTTAAAATAGATAACCAACAAGGACCTATAGGATAGCACAGGGAGCTCTGCTCAGTACTGTGTAATAACCTAAATGGGAAAATAATTTGAAAAAGAATAGATACATAGGTATGTGTAAATGTGCCACTCTGCTGTACACCAGAAACTGACACAACACTGTTGATGAACTGTCTGCTAGTGTAAGATACAAATGGGAAAAGAGAGTTTGTGGATTTAAATGTGAAAGCTGAAAAATTAAAGTTTCTAGAAAATAAAGTAGGATACAAAAGAGATTATCCAGTACATGCAATGTAAGACATGTACAGAAATATTTAAAGCAGTATTATGAAGTCAAGAGCTGGAACAACCCAGATGTTCATCAATAGTAGAATGAATAAATTGTGGAGCAATCATGAATTAGAATATTATGCAACAATGAAAACAAATAAATGTAGGTGACTTTTAAACATAAATTGAGTGAAAGACAAAAATTATATATATTACATATTAATACCATAATTCCACTTAGATAGAGTTCAAACAACTCTGACTATTCAGTGGTGGTAAAAATCAGGATGCTGTACTGTCGTGTCTGACTCTTTGTGACCCCATGGACTGGGGTCCTCTGTCCATGGAATTCTCCAGGCAAGAATATTGGAGCAAGTTGCCATTTCCTACTCCAGGGGATCTTCCCAACCCAGGGACTGAACCCATGTCTTTTGTGTCTCCTGAATTGGCAGGCAGATTCTTTACCACTGCATCACTTGGAGAGCCCAGAAATCAGGATAATGGTTATTCTTGAGGAGGGCTTCCCTGGTGGATCAGATGGTAATCTGCCTGCAATGCAGGAGACCTGGGTTGGAAAGATCCCTTGGAGAAGGGAATGGCAACCCACTGCAGTATTCTTGGCTGGAGAATCCCATGGACAGAGGAGCCTGGAGGGCTACAGTCCATGGGGTCACAAAGAGCTGGACACAACTGAGCAACTTTCGCTTTTACTTTCTTTTCCCAACTATGCACCAATAAAAAAATTTTTTTTTTAAGTAATTTTGATACACAGTAAAGTTCCGGGCCCATACCCTATAACATAAGAACAAACAAGTCATAATTTTTCCTTCTCCAATGTGATTGCTATGGATAGGAGAATGAATAACTTCAGCAAGAAGTGGGAAAATGTTACTTTCTGAGGGGAAAATAGCCCCCAGACACCAGGCTTATCCTGCATGAATGTGACCATCCAGTATTTAGCAGTAGCTTCAAGAATCATCAGTTAATGATCCTGTTCTATTTAGCATGGTGATCTTTTCATATGAAAGTCGGATTAAAAGTCTTTATTGATAGCATATTTCTTTCTCAAAGATTGTTAGCTAAGGTGTACACAGTGTATTTAGTAATCAAGCCTAATAAACATACTCCTCTGATCTTTTTCTGTAAAGGATTTTGTATGCATAAAGGCTTTTCTTTTATATATTTAATTTTTTAAACCAAATACATGTATTGTTCAAAAATATGTTAAATATTTTCAAGTATTAAATATTTGCCAATGAAGTCTCTGTCACCTTTTCAGAGTTAAAAATAGAGAATGAGTGGACCCTGTATGATAGACTGACAGTGACTCAAATTTAGTTTATGCATTTGAATTTCCAGTTCCAATATTGCATCCTTTTAAAGACCTGTTTGTGGAATAAAAATTAATCGAGATGGATGTTCAGTCTTCACTTTCCTTTTGCCCAATTTACATTCACTAAGCTCGATTTTTGTGTCTTTCCTAGAATAATCTTTCATTAAACATGAGGGATTGCTTTTCTCCATGTATTCAGGTTCATCAACTTGGCTGCGAGGTTGTCGTCTTGCTACTGGAACTAAATCCTGACCAAATAAACCTTTTCAACTGGGCGATTGACCGATGCTACACTGGTTCCTACCAACTTGCGTCTGGTTGTTTCAAGGCCATAGCTACTGTGTGTGGAAGCAGGTATGGATTCTTTAACTGGAAGCTACTGGTCACTGACAGCTACAGATTAAGGTTGCTCTTCATCATATTGAGAACTGATTGAGAATTGAGAGCTGATTGTTTCTGCAGACATCCAAGTGGAGTAAGTTCTAAGGAAATAGAAATGGCCTATCCTTCCCCAGAAGATAGACTGTTCTAAGTTCACAGCTACATTGAGTTTTCATTCTACCAGGAGAATGGTTTGTAGTTCAAGCACCCTTCTTTTTTAGTTGCCTGGAAATTTATAATGAAGTATTAGAGCAGGCTTTGAAAATGACCAAGATTCCATTTAAGGAATTTCTAGAAATATTTGTGACAAGTATGAACTATAAGCCCTTCAGCCATGCTGAGACCAAACTAAACTCAGGAAGCAACCTAAAAACATTAAATCTCTCTTGTACAAAACTTGAGAAAGGAAGAAGAGAAAAAAAAATATGTGTCTCCTGGGTTTCCAGAGATTATGCTTTTAAAAACACTGCCCTCACTATGTAAATCAGTCATTCAGCAGAGTCATTCATCTCTACAGTTTATTGAAATAATTTCATAGCTAAGATGAAAGGGTTAATAAAGACTCCCAAGACTACAACAGCTCTTCCCAAGAAAGAGCTTATTATGTATTACAAATGGAGAGAAGGCAGCCCACCTTTATTTTTGAAAGGACTTATATAGACTGTTAATTGTCCCTTTTAATTAAATATGGGATTTTAAATAGCTATCCTGAGCTACCAAATAAAGGGAATAGAAGTAAATTCATTTTAAATTCCAATCTTTTATGGTTCTAAATAAGAACAGAATTTTAGAAGACATCTACTTTCAATAAACCTAAAATGAGCATGCTATTTAAAGAGACAAGTTTCTCTTTAGTATTTTTCTTTTATGAAGATGGTAGATAACGTTTCATGTCTAAAGCATTCATCTTCCATAATCTTAGTAGTAAAATTTTTATTATACACAGATTTTAATTTCCATAAAGTCATATCAGATGATAATCTAAACTGTGATTTTCCATCAGTTTATTTCTTGATGTTAGCAATACTAAATAAAAAACATTTATCCTATAGGATATTAACAAAATAACATTTTTTATAAGTCTCTTTCTCTGGAGGATTGTTTTATTTTCAGATATTTCAACATTCTAAAAACAAATTTCTGCTCTTTGATTTTAAAGAACATATTTAGAATCTATGACTTGGACCATAAGTTTATCTGACAAAAGTAAGAGGAATAAAAGTTTCCTCCCTTTGCCGCCCTTCTCCCAGTGAACTTGGTTTGAACTGTCTTAGTCAAATTTATATCGTTGCATGGCCATCTCATAAAATATCACAGTGCATTCCTCTAAATAAATCTAGGGTTTTTTTAGGGAGCACAAATAAGTGTTTTTATGGATTTAGCAATATAGTCTCAATTCCAATAATATCCCAGTCACAAAAATATTAGGTTATAAAGCTCTCTATGTTTAGAGTAGGTTTTGAAAGATAGCATCCCAAGATATTTTGGTTTCTTAAACAAATATTGCCTGTCAGCTAACACTCGTGACACATCTATTCTGAGGGAAGGTCAGGGCCAGATGCTGCCGTGGCTGTGACCTCACTGCTAAGACGGTGACCAGCACTTGTCATTTCTTGCCACAGAGATGTTCAGAATTTCAAGTTTCAGCTGTGGCCTAAATGTGTTCTCTTTTCCCATAAATTGTCAGTCTTTGTAGTTTAGATAAGTCTCCAGATTTGCTGAAGCAACTTTGCACTTAGGTTTTCAGTATTTTTTTCAAAAGCGCTTCCGGTGTTTTAGCCTTTGTCTTCTGCAAGTTTACTTCTAAAAAAAAAAACACCGAAATCACTTATGAAATAATCTTTTCCTAAAAAGTCACACACAAACTGGATCATGTTTTAAATTCTTGAAACAAGGTATGTGAACAGTAACTCCTACAAGACATATTCTAAAGCAAAGAATTCTTCCTGTAAAGTAAAATAATTACTTTATTTTAGTATATAAATTAATAATTACTATATATTATATATAATAATTATTATATACTATATATAATAATTATTTACAATATATGATCGAATATTGGCTGTATTTTTGTAGGAATATGGCAACTTATAGGCAGATTCATTTATTAAGGAACCACTTGTAATTGACTTTAAAATACCTAAAAGATGTAACATTTTAAAAATGTAGATTAAAATTTTCTACCTTCAGAATGAAAGCAATTTTTACATAGCTAATATATAAATCTTTATATTCGACAGCTGTGACAGTAGGAAAAAATGATTCTCTGCATTCTTTTCAATCCCTTCTATTTCTATAAATGTGTGTGTGTTGTGAGCTTGCTGGTCTTCAGTCAAAATTATAACTGTAATTATAGCTACAGTCTGACTCTGCTGACATTGAGAGATTTGGAAGTCAGAGTAGAACATGAATAAGAGAAAGTGAAGATAAAAGTAGAAAGTGATCGTAAAACTGATAGTTTTGGAGGCTTTTTCATGATATGTTTCATATTTGAGTAAAAGCTATTAAATGCAGCTCAGTACTATAGCACAAAACAGTTCACCTGTCTGCCAGCATTAGTTCCAATAACTGTTTGGCTCCTGTGTGTGTTCTCATTAATTTTTCCATCAATTCCAAATTATATCACTTTAGAACAGATTAGGAAATTGAGAAAGAGACTAAATGGCTTTCCATGGTTGTAAACCAAGGTAAATAATGTGCTGTCTATTAAAAGTATAGACTGCTTCCAATCATTGGCTTAATTCAGCAGAATTCTCTTCACATTTAATTAAATACTTAAGAATTCATTGTTTTCACTCTTATTCTCCAGCATACTCCTCAAATATATTTAATAGATGTTTTAGAAGTATATACAAGATCAAAGTTTTAATTTTTAAAGAATTATGTTGGGTTTATTTTTGGAGGTGGTTTTTATTGTCATTGTTGTTTATATGCCTGTCTTGCCTTAACTGTAAATCTTTCCTAATTTAAATCAGGTACAGCAAACTTGACTTCTTTTTTTTTTTAATCAAATTTTTAAAAATTTATTTATTTTAATTGGAAGATAATTGCAATAATGTGATGATTTTTGCCATCTATCAACACGAATAAGCCACGAATGTCCATGTGTCCCCCCATCCTGAACCCCGCCTCCCACCTGCCTCCCCATCCCATCCCTCTGGGTTGTCCCAGAGCACCGGCTTTGAGTGCCCTGTGTTATGTATCAAGCTTGCTGGTCAGCTGTTTTACATAGGGTAATACACATGTTTCCGTGCTATTCTCACATCATCCCATCCTCGCCTTCTCCCACAGAGTCCAAAAGTCTGTTCTTTACGTCTGTGTCTCCTTTGCTGCCTTGCGTGTAGGATTGTCAATACCATCTTTCTAAATTCCATATATATGTGTTAATATAGTGTTTGTCTTTCTCTTTCTGACTTACTTCAAAACTTGAATTCTTAAAAGTAAATGCCCCACATTTCTTAAGAGAATAGCATCCATCTGTTACCAAAGAAGGCAGGGAAGCTTATCTTTCACGAACGCCAGTCGTCCTCCCTAACTGGTGATTGTGTCACCTGGAGAATTTCGGCAGAGCACAGAGTTTGGGAATTTGGACTCTGGAAACATAATGTCTTGAGATTGAATTCTAGCTCTGTCTCTCATTAAGCTGTGTGATCTTGAACAACTTACTTCAAATGCTTACTCATTTGTGAAATACGAGTGGTAACAGGGTTAGGGTAAGGATTAAAGAAAAACAATCTCTTGACCAAAGGTCTAGCACGTAGTAAGCACCCTGTAAACACTATTATTATTACTGTTATTATTCAACAGCTATTGGAGGCAAAGAGCTATGATGTAATCATATCAACTGGTAAAATCCATTTCTCTTTAAATTATCTCAAATCTTGAGTTTCATCAGTTAGTTCTAGATAAGCCAGAGCTAATGGGTATTTCTCAAATTCTTCAAAATTTCCTCTTTCAGATGGAAAAAAAATCAGTTTTATTTCTTATTTACTTTCTGAACCACATCTACCTTTTATATTTATTTTACCATTTTATTTTTATTCTTATGTCATAGCTGTCTTTCTTTTATCCTTCCACTGTCTGTGCTGAATAATTAAATACTGAAAAATGTAAGATTCTGTTTCTAAGCCTATTTTAAATGTCTAAGTACAGATGTTTTATTTGTACTCTTGTACTCATTGGAGAGCTTTCTGATTTTTTCCTTCTCTGGGTTTCTTTCATTTTCTGTATCTGTATTACTTCTTTCAGTGTGGTTCCCCTTCAATTCCATAACTCAGTTTTAAGCAGCTAATCGAATTCCCTGATTACATGGTTAAGGGCATAACCCTGCATAAGAGGGCAGCTTTGTCTACTCTTCTCCTGCCTTTAAATCACCAGTGATCCCTAGTAGTTTCCAGTGTTTATTTATATAAAAATATATATGTATTAAGTCCCAGAATCAGAGACAGCAATGTAGGTAAGACATCTGTGCTACTGTAGGGCTCAGAAGAAAGTTACCTTTCTGTTTTCACAGAAAGGTCTGTTTCCAGATACTGCAGTTCATAAGAATTCTAAATTAGACTGGTCATGAAATGACCTATTGTGGGGTGTCTAGGAGGTAGACAGCACAGTGGATAAGTGTTTGAATTCTTGGGAGTCAAACAAATTCGGGATGGAATCCAGGCTCCACTCCTTCTCCCTGACCTTGGGTGAGAATTTAACGTCTCTAAGCCTCACAGGCTTGTTGTGAAGATTAAGTCAGAAATCTTGGTAAAGGACTTGGTATGGTAACTCACACAAAGTCAGCATGTCATAACATAAACATTACCCACGGCTCATCACCATCCTCACCACCGTTATTTGGGGAGCTTGCCCAGTTTCTCATCAACCTCGTGCATTTTTGTTCATTTAAAATTGTAGTCCTAGAAAAGTAATCATGTTAGAGTGCTAACTGATAAAACCACTTTGGACAGCAGTATAGCAGCAGTATCTACCAAAATTTTAAGTATGCCCTTGGACCCTGCACGACCTTGTCTAGAAATCTGTTCTAAAGAAATACTTGCCCATTTGGTGTTTGTGAAGTTATCATAGTGAAAAAAATAAAAAGAACCTTTAAACATCTGTGAGTGTGTGTCCAAGGTTGGCTTTCCCAGGAAATAGAACCCGGCGGTAGAGATTTGAGTTCAGGAAATTTATTAGGGAATGCCCTTGGGATCAACGTCTGTGAGGAAGTGAGGGAGACAGGACCTGGTGGACGAAAGAAACTTCAAGCAATCCCATGGGAAGCACTGCTGGGGAGCGTGCATGACCTTGGTCTAGGCAGTTCCCAAAGAAGGGTTCAACCAGAGAGATCAGCCTCTAGCATGGTAGCGGGAGGATGGAGCACCCCTGTCCTGAAGGGAGGTCTAGGCGGCACAGCGTCCACGGCAAGAGTGGTTATTTATGGTTTGTCCATAGTATGGGCAGGCTTCTCTGATGGCTCAGGTGGTCAAGAATCTCCCTGCGGTGCAGGAGACCTGGGTTCCATCCCTGGGTCAGGAAGATCTCCTGGAGAAGGAAATGGCAACCCACTCCAGTGTTCTTGCCTGGGAAATCCCATGGACAGAGGAGCCTGGCGGGCTACAGTCCACGGGGTCGCAAAGAGTTGGACACGACTGAGTGACAGACACTTGATACTGTGGAACCCTGTACAGCTGCTGAGAAGACCAAACGAGCCTCACTGTCCACTGAAACATGGACATGTAGGCAGTATAAGCACATTTAGGTTTAAAATCCTGTGTACTGGGGGAGGGGTATTCTGACATGTATAATCTTTCAAGAAGCGATCCTCTATGCATAGAATGCACCCCGTGTTACCCCTTCCGTGGCCTTGCTACAATCCCCCTGTCTCCTGGTGCTTCAAGACTCAGTTTACTTGTTTCCTCCCTTGGAAGAGTGTCCTCTAACCCCAAGCCTGATGTAGTGTCCCTTGTCAGGGTTTTTGTTTCATCTACAGACAATCCCAGGTTCCTCCTCATAACTAGACTGTATAGTTTGTCTCCTTAACTCAACTGTGAGTTTCCCTTAAGAGAGGGCACCAGCCTAGCTAACTTAGTATCGTCAGTACCTTGCAGTTGTTTCTGATAGATGTTTGGTGCTCAATACATTTAGACGGATTGAATGAAAATATTTAAGGCAGTGAGCTGTTGAGTTTAGACATATTGTCTTCTGTCTTTTCCTCTTGTTCTTGGTTTTCATCAAAAATGTATTAGCAATAGGTAGACTTTTGTGTTCACTGAGCTGATTTGACAATGTTCAGTTTTAACCACAGAGCAATTTCCCTTCACCTACTAATAAACAGCAGATGGGGATGTTGAAATGGGCTTGGGAGTGTTATTCGTGCGTGTGACTGAGGTCAGTGTGCTGTCTAGAATTTTGAGAGGGAGTGACTTATCAAGGTTACTAGCCAGGCTACCCCATAAACTGTACTGTTTTGTTTTGTTTTAGGAACTATCCCTTTGACATAGTGACGCTGTTAAACCTTGTTCTGTTCAAGGCCTCTGACACCAACAGAGAGATTTATGAAATCTCCATGCAGCTCATGCAGGCATGTATCACTGACTACAGAGAAACTTCCATCCCTGAACACAGAAAATGGAAGTGGTAGTTGGTCACTGGATTGCTGTTTATTGCCACACATTCATGTATTTCTGCATATCACTGGTGGATATGATGAGTGAGAAAATAATACTTAATTATCTCTAAACTTTATAGTAACTGATGTTTTGCCTTTCATACAGTGTTAAAATATACATTCCTTAGTTTATTACAAAACTGTATTCAATATAAATACTCTTGAGATAGCCAGCCAATGCTTTTTCATACTGTTTATGACTTTCATATTTCTTTTTTTTTTTTATTGTGGACACATGAGAACGGTATAATTTTAATAAGTCATAGTACAAAACTGGTAACAATATTATCTCAGTTTTACAAATACACATTTTTACATGTGTTTACCCGAAGCTACTCTCCTACTTCTTTATAGATCCTTGAAGCAAAGCTTTTTGTGTACTCGAAGAAAGTAGCCGAACAAAGACCTGGCAGTATTCTGTACGGGACTCACGGCCCACTGCCGCCCCTCTACAGCGTGTCGTTGGCCTTCTTGTCGTGTGAACTGGCCAGGATGTACCCCGAGCTCACTCTTCCTCTCTTCTCAGGTACCGTGCAATAGTCAGTCATGGCATGTGTGATCCTTTCTGCCCTAAGTATTCTTACTCGTAAAATTCTAGTGTAATTGAGAGTCAAAATTATTGATAATAAATGCATCAATCAAAATTGCACTGGGCTAAGTTCAGTTATCCCTGGAGTAGGAAATGACAACCCGCTCCAGAACTCTTGCCTGGAAAACTCCATGGACATAGGAACCTGGCAGACTTCAGTCCATGGGGTTGCAAAGAGTCGGACACGACTGTGTGACTGAGCACGCATGCAAGTTCAGTTACATATAAAAGTAAATTCCAGAATATCCTTAAATATAAAAGAGTGTGTTTATCTAAAACAGTGTGGGTATAAACAAACAAAGGACAAGTGTGGGGATGCCTAGATGAATCATAATCACTGTGTATGTAAAACTTCCCCAAGAAATTAAATGTGAGAGATATAACTTTATCCCCTGGAGGGGAAAATGGCAACCCACTCCAGTATTCTTGCCTGGGAAATTGCATGGATAGAGAATCCTGGTGGGCTACAGTCCGTGGGGTCACAAAGACTCAGGCACGACTGAACGTGTGTCCCCCCTGACCGCGCACACACACACACACATACAACTTCTCATACAAGTAATTGCTGTCAGTTGCTTTTTGGTGATGATGTTGATGGTATTTTGCAGCTTGAATGTTGCTACGTATTTGTTGAGAGTTTGATTTAGGGCACAAATTTATAAGTAATCTTTGTGAATAATGTTTTGGAAAATCCATTTATTTGAGATAGATTAGTCACATCCCTGCATTGTGCCTGAAACAGTGGGAGGACTCAAGAAAAACCTTTTTGATAAACTAATTTTCTTCTTGGAAAACTAACATTTATTTTTCTTCACTTCGACCAAGATTTGTATGCCAGGCACTGTACCTGGATCCTAGAAATACAGAGGCAAATAAAGCAGTCTTTCCCATCGAAGTTTCATCGTCTAGTAATAAAGAAAAATGTACAAGCACATGATTATGATACAGTGTAGCGAGTGTAATTTTACAAATTATACTTCTGTATGAGGTGCACATTCTCTCTGTGAGATGGAAGATCAAGAAGTCATCAATTACTGGGTCAAGAATATCAGGAAAGACTTCCCAGAGAAGTTGATGTCTGAGCTGCAGTTTGAAAGAAGAGTAGAAATTTGCAAAGCAGATAAATAGTTGACATTGCAGTTGGCAAGTGGATTGGCATTACAGCAAAAGGAAATAGCGTATGCATTGGCTTCGAGGTATAGGACAACATGGTGCCTTTGAGAGATTATATAGAGGGGTTGGCTAACATAACATGCAGAGAAGGGGGAAAGTTTGAGATGGTTGTGGACAGAGAGACAGAAGTCAATCTTGGAAGGCCTTTTTTGTGTTCCTAGGAGTTTGCAGGTCAGAGACTACATCTGTGCTCCTTGAAGTCACTCAGAAGTCTGTGAACAGGGAGGACGTTCAAGAAAGCTGCTTGGGTTTTGAAAGCCACTTGTCAGTTTCAAACAAGAAGAGAGGGGTGAGATCAGAGTGAAGTTTTAGAGAGACTCTTCCTGTGGTGCGCTGAGTGGATGACAGAACATCCTGTCTAGAGAGAGGAGAGCAGTTGAGAGATGATGACCCCAGTCCAAGGAGGATATGATGAGGACCTGAGCATGAGAGCAGAGGGGGAGACCAGAGTCAAGAGCTGCGGGCAGGGTCTACGAAGGAAATGCCTGGTGTGTTATCTGGGAGGTGGGGGAGTGATAATCCCATCTGGAGAGCTGATTGGAGGAGAAGAGGAGGTTCCAGGCGAGGCAGAGGTTATGAGCTCACAGGCAGATCAGTTTGGGTTATTGGGTTCAGGTGTCTGTTGGACACCCTCGTGTATAGCTAGACCAGGGCCAAGGGAAGGCCCAGTGGCAGTGGCTCATGGAAGACCATTGCGGACAAGAACCACAGGAATAAATGAGGTCATGAATGGAGAGAGTACAGAGAGAGTGAAAGAAAAAACCCGGACCCCAACTTTTAAGGACCAGGCCAAGGAAGGGTGAGGGAGCAAAGAGGGAAGGGAGGCATGTTTATGGAAAGAGAACACCTAGAGGGTGTGTTTCATAGAGACCTAGAGAAGACAGGATTTAGGTAGAGGGTGGTCCACAACCTCCTACAGAATAGTGAGACCCTGGGGGATAAAGTCTGAAGATAACCCTATAAATTTCACAATTCATTGGTAACTATCATTTCCAGGGAGAAGCAGCAGCAGAAGCCAGATCTTAGAGGCTTGGCTGAGAAAGAAGCAATGAAAGAGAGGATGGGGCTTACAGTGGATGCAGTCAGAGGATGAGCTAGATTTGAGCTTGTTTCAAGGGAGGAGCTGGTAAGAGGAGAGAGTCTGACAATTGGAGAGAGAGAAGAGAAACAGTCTAGCAGATTTGAGTTACAAGCAAGTTCAGCCTTAGTTTCTGTCAAGAATTGACCTTTTGGCTATTTCAACGTATGAAAAATAACTTTTATAAAATAGCATGGGAAAGTAAGGCGATTATAATGGATTCCTAGCCTTTGTTTATACTGCATTTACTATTAAAAACCCTGTGGCGAGATTTTTACTGCCTGTAGTTTCATATGACTTAATTCCTTGTAAGAAGCCAAGCTAGTTATTTAGGTCTTGCCCAAACAGCCAGAAAATGGTCTAGTATCCCACTGACATTGTCTTACAGTTTATTTAATTCGTTTCTGGAGAGGTGAATGATGTCTGCATGTCACAGCATTTCTTTTTTCTCTTTTCCCTTTAAAACATCTTTATAACTGATCTGGAAGCATGGGGTACCCCAAACAGAGATCCCTACCCTCTCGGACTTATGACTAACAGACAAGATGTAGTAGACAGCATCAGTAAGGAAATTGCTTATACATTTTATAAACATGAAATTTATAAATACAAATTTGTTTTACATAAATAAGTAATATGATAGAAGGTGATTACTGCTCCAAAAAGTCTGTAGATTTATACCACTGTTGAAAGATGACAGACAGTCTTAAAATAGTTGTCCCTATGATTGGAAAGATTTATTTCTCTCCCAAGTCCCAGTGCTTTCTGTTGTTGTTTAATCGCTAAGTTGTGTTCAACTCTTTGTGACGACCCAATAGACTATAGTCCTCTAGGCTCCTCTGTCCGTGGGATTTCCCAGGCAAGAATACTGGAGTGGGTTACTATTTCCTTCTCCAGGAGATCTTCCTGACCCAATGTGAAACTCACATCTCCTTTGTTTACAGGCAAATTCTTTACCACTGAACCACCAAGGAACCTCCCCCTGCCCCAGATCTTTCTAGCAGAGTTTAAATGGTTCTTTTGCCATCAAAATGCCCCAAATCTTTATAACCAGAATCATTTTCTTCCATCGAACCCCAAAGGACCCTGCTTCTGTTGTGTCATTCGTCACTTTCTACCTGGCCCCAGGGTTATCTGTAGACGCAACTAGTCTCAGAGCTTCCTCCTCAGGAGAGGACCACATCTTTAATCCTTCCTGTCTCCATGGTGCCTGGAAGAGCATTTTTGCAACTAGAAAAGGTCCAGTATATTGGACTAAATAAGTGTTGTGCTTTTATAGGAATCTGAATATGTGTCATGAAAGTCCATAGTGTCAGTCATCACATCCATGTAAGTTTGGACTTTAAGTCAATTTTGAGATTTTGACCTGTGTGATATATAACAGCATAACGTTTCTGACTTGTAGCACAGCATTAAATATACTCTTATTCTTCAAAATAAAAGAGTTGTAATTTTAGGACAAAGGCCAAATCAATTAAAGTCTCTGTTTCAAGGATACAGTGGACCATCTCCTGGCGTCTGTGTGGTTCTGTTGTGTAGCAGGCCCGAGCTCTCTAAATGAGATTACATGCCATGTGGATGATAACAAATATATTAGCCAAGCTTTCTAAAGTCCCCTGGGATAAAACAAATTCTTCTGTAAATATTAGAAACAGGAGATGACTTCAGAGCTTGCAGCAGGTATATAAAGCTGTGCTTTTGTTTCTGTAGAAAACTTATTCAGATCATAAGATGAAACGCTGCTGCCAGTGAAACAATGCAGAAATGCTATCAGAGGAAGTAATGGTGAGGAGACTGGCCATACAGTTGTACCTTTTTGACTCATTTATTTCATAAGACAAAGCGCAGCATCAAGCACACACCTTCCACATAGTTGGCAGTTTTCTCGTGGACACCACAAATGGGACATCACACCCTGGGTTTGTTCTTCCTGGAGGGTTGCAGCTCACTTCTTAACAGCTCATGGCTTGTGCAAGGCACTTTGTAAAATTTAGGTATAATGGAGAGATAATAGTCATCGTTATAATAATCCTAAGTGTTAGTCCCTCAGTCATGTCTGACTCTTGGTGACCCCATGGACTGTATCCTGCCAGGCTCCTCTGTCCATGGAATTCTCCAGACAAGAGTACTGGAGTGGGTAGCCATTCTCTTCTCCAGGGGATCTTCCTGACCCAGGGACCAAACCCAGGACTTCTGCATTGCAGGTAGATTCTTTACTGTCTGAGCCACCAGGGAAGCCCATAATAATCCTAACTGCTGTTTATTAAGAGCCTGCTGGATGACAGGCATATTGTGTCTTCACAATCAACTAGTGTGGGACCCATTTTACATTTTACAGATGAGGAAACTGAGGGACAGAGAACTTCAGTAACTAACCCAGAGTCTCATGCAGTTAGTATGTGGACAAACTGGGATCTGGGCATATGTCCTTCTGATTCCTGTCGTGTCCGCTCTAACGTACTACTTCCGCTAGCTGTTCACCTTTTGGTTCAGTCTGATGAGATGACATGGCTCGCGGTCTCTGCCGTTTTCTGCAGAGGTCAGCCAGCGTTTCCCCACAACGCATCCCAACGGGCGTCAGATCATGCTCACCTACCTGCTGCCCTGGCTGCACAACATCGAGTTGGTGGACAGCAGGCTGCTCCTCCCGGGGTCCAGCCCCAGCAGCCCCGAGGACGATGCCAAGGACCGAGAGGGAGACGTGACAGCTTCTCAGGGGCTGAAAGGCAGTGGCTGGGGCTCCCCGGAGGCAACGTCCCTGGTGCTGAACAACCTCATGTACATGACGGCCAAGGTAAGCGCCGAGGAGCTGCACTTTCCTCACGGGCTCCCGCGTCCCAGGAAACCCGGGGTTAATCAAGCCCCGGGAAAGTGGTGCCTGCCATTAACAGTCTCAACAACAGGGTGTGGATGGTGGGGACCACTGCACAAGTGTGAATGTGCTTCAGGCCACTGAACGGCCCACTTAAAAACTGATTACAGTGGGACACTTCATTATGTGTATTTTAGCACAGTTGTAATCGTGATCCCAGTTATCATCGTTATTATATGATCCTAGCATTTGAATCATCATGTGAAAAAGTATTGGGCAGTAGTGAAGTGTGCATTATAAATTCATGGAAAGTGGCATCTTTGTGACGTGTGGCCATTCTCCCCCTTCTTAACGATTTTGAGATGACTGTGACCCTTGAAATGACTTTTCATCAGACATTTTGCATCCTCACATTTTTCCCACGCATCTCCCGGGCCGGGTTTTATTTTGTCGGTTACAGTATGGGGATGAAGTTCCTGGGCCGGAAATGGAAAATGCCTGGAATGCATTAGCTAACAACGAGAAATGGAGCAACAACCTGCGGATCACCTTGCAGTTCCTGATCAGCCTGTGTGGGGTCAGCAGCGACACCCTCCTCCTGCCCTATGTGAGTGCCCCTTCCAAGGCTGGGGTCCTTATTCTGTCGCTGGTTCCATCCATAGTTGCAAGTCAGAATGTTATCATCGCACAAGTAGAATAGAGATGTCAGATTTCATCAGTCATGCTCATCTCCTGTGAGCTTTCTAGATGGCACATAAAAGTTCCCTTCTGCCCCCTGCATTGCAAGTTAGTGTCCTCGTGGCATCTCTGTCATCCCCTTTGTAAGTCTTTGGACCCAGAAACTTTGAGATTAAGGAGTCCACATTCCAGGTGGCACTAGTGGTAAAGAACCCACCTGCCAGTACAGGAGACACAAGAGACACAGGTTCGATCCCTGGGTCGGGAAGGAGGAGGGCATGGCAAGCCACTCCAGGATTCTTGCCTGGAGAATCCCAGGGACAGGGGAGCCTGGTGGGCTGCAGTCCATGTGGTCCCAACGAGTCGGGTATGACTGAAGCGACTTAGCAGCAGTAGCATTCTTTTCATAATTACCTAAATCTTTCTTTTAGAAACATTAGACCCATTATGTAAGAGATACTAGGTAACACATTATATTATTACTAATAAAAATTGTTCTGTGTTTACATCCTGATGCTCTTAAAACAATAAATATGTAGAATATTCCAGTTTATCTCTTCAAAGATAGGTAGTAAAAGAGAGAAACAAGCAACAGAAAAATCCTACTAACATGCCCACCTTCGTGTCCGCATTTAAAGGTGAGGTGACCAGTGAAACAACTGCATTTTGAAAACCCTCGCACAGTTGGTGTCTGTGTGCTGGTTGTTTTTCTGAGAGATTTTGTGCCTGCCTGCCCTGCTGTTCTGGGCCATGTAAGCCTCATTGGCGCTTCTGAGCCTCAGGCTTGAGGGTTGCAGTAAGGCAGAGATTTAATCCAGAGTTATTTTTAAAACCTAAAACCATGCAAACAGCTCAGACTCGTCTGTTTCTCTGGTTGAAGAGAGTAACGGGAGACTGAGTTCCTTTTTAAATGAACACAGCTAGCAGTTTTTCTCCCGTGGTTTGCATAAATAAAATACTTTCTCAAGATAAGACCTTAGATGGTAAGGTTTGTTTTGTTTTGTTCTGTTGGAAGATATTTTTTTTTAAATGTGGACCATTTTTAAAGTCTGTATTGAATTTGTTAGAATACTGCTTCTGTTTTATGTCTTGGATTTTTGGCCTTAAGGCATGTGGGTTCTTAGTTCCCTGCCCCCACTGGAAGGTGAAGTCTTAACCATTAGACTACCAGGGAGGCCCCCAGGTAGCAAGTTTTAAGTTTAGATAGAAGTCATCCTTAGCCCACAAGTTATTCCAAAAGTAGCTTTTGTAAACTCAGCCATGAGGGAAGGTAAGACTTTTAACAACCCACTCCTACCGGATGTACATGTGAGAAATGGTGACTTTTTTGTCTTTAGGTTGAAGATTGGCTTTAAAAAAAAAAATTATTTTCTTGCGGTTTAGCCAGTTAACAATATTGTGATAGTTTCAGGTGAACAGTGAAGGGACTCGGCCATGCATACACAGGTATCCATTCTCCACCAGATGAAGACTCCCCTCCCATCCAGGCTGCCACATAACCCTGAGCAGAGTTCCATGTGCTCTACAGTCGGTGCTTGTTGGTGATGCATTTTAAGCATAGCAGTGTGTACATATCCATCTCAGCTCCCTAACTGTCCCTTCTTCCCATCCTTCCCCCTCCCCGCTCCCACTGGGCAGCCGTAATCCAGACCCTTGGCTCGTCCTAGGAGAGAAGGACGGTGAGCGCTTCTGGGAGGTGTTGCGGTCATCAAAATGAGCAGGCTACCACCTCTGCTGTCGACAACCTCGCATCCCCATGGGCTGCTCTGGGAAATATCCCTTGTGTTCCATTTCTCGTCTCAGATCAAGAAGGTGGCTGTCTACCTGTGCCGAAACAACACCATTCAGACCATGGAGGAGCTGCTCTTCGAGCTGCAGCAGACAGAGCCAGTGAACCCCATTGTCCAGCACTGCGACAATCCGCCCTTTTACCGCTTCACAGCCAGCAGCAAGGCCTCGGCAGCGGCCTCTGGTAGGGGCCAGGCAGCTGGGTGGATGCCTTATCCCACAACTCTGGGTTTTCCTTCATGTAGAGAATTGAAGGGGTATGAGTAGGTGCTTGCTGCTTGTTCTTATTCCTACATATATTGGGTTGGCCAAAAAGTTTGTCTGGGTTTTTCCATATCACCTTCTATGGCCAACCCAATACATTCATCTTAGAGAAGGTTTAAGGATAGCAGAGACTCTTAGCGCCTTGTCCGATTAATGAAAATGGTCTTGTAAGGATAACCAACAATTGAGAGCCCAGGACTCATATGCCACAGAGTTTTTAAATTATTATTAATTTATTTATTTTAATTGGAGGCTAATTACTTTACAGTATTGTAGTGGTTTTTGCCATACATTGACGTGAATCAGCCATGGGTGTACATGTGTTCCCCATCCTGAACCTGCCTCCCACCTCCCTTGCTACCCCATCCCTCAGGGTCGTCCCAGTGCACCAGCCCTGAGCACCCTGTCTCATGCATCAAACCTGGACTGATGATCTGTTTCACATATGATAATATACATTTTTATTTTAGACTGAGCTTACGGTGGACACTGTAGTCCTGGAGGAATCTCACTTCTGGACCCTCCTTCTTGTATCTAATGGGATTCTCTGGGCCGATATTCTCCTAGGGTTGACGGAACTGACCCCTCCACTAGTGTTACCACTTTTCAGTCAGCCTCTCAGCATCATTGTATGAAATATATACCACACTCCTCAAACTCCTTGATGCTGTCTTCCTCCGCTGCCCTTAACACCATGATTGCCTCCAAACCTCTCTCCTCTTACGCCTTGGTCTCTTATGCCCTCTTTGTGCCCCAGACCCTGCTGCCCGAGCAGTGATCTCACAGAGAAGCGGTGCCCTGGGGATCGGAAACTCTAGGCATTTGGAATGTTCTAACATTCATTTCATAACTCCTGGAACAGAAATGCTAGAGCCACTAGCGGCAGGACTGGCCACTATAAATAAGCGCATTACCTAAGTAGCCAGGAAGAGAGGGTTTCAGGAACGTTGTAGCCTCACTTTGTAAGAGAGTTGAGGAATTTGGTTTGACTATAATAGATGTCTTGGATTCTTCGCTTCAGTGGTGTGGGCTTGGAAGGTTATTCAGAGTGTCTGAGATTATGCAGAAGATGCAAGAAATCTTTCAAACAGGGGATTTTACAGGAAATCCTTTCCTGGAATCACTTAAGGCTTGAGCTTGACCCCCACAACAAGCATTTCTTTCTGAGCTGTTCTTTAATCTCACCTACAGGAACCACCTCCAGCAGCAATACAGTGGTTGCCGGCCAGGACAGTTTTCCAGATGCTGAGGAGAGCAAGATACTGAAAGAATCTGATGAGAGGTTGGTGCATAAATTTGGCTTAACATGCAGCTTAACTTTCAGCAATTGTCTATGCAAAGCATTAGTAACATTTGCAGGGCTTCATAAATTTCACACACTCATATACATACACAAATCCTTTCTTTTTTAGAAACACAGATTGACTTTCAGACTGCTCTGTGTATCCCTAAAGATAACCATTTCTTCCTGAGCAAAGCCAGAGCAAAGATTAAGAGGGATGTTGTTCTAGTGGCTGAAGCCTGTTTACCCCCGGGCTTAATAACAACCACACCTTATTCTGCTAGTGGGCACAGTCCATCTTTAGTTAGAGGGAATAGCCATGTGAAATTTGCAAATCTGGTTCTTGAATAATTCCTCAGAGTAGTTGTCTTGACATGAGTTCTATGAAACATCACCATTCTTCTTTTACCTTTAACTCTGTCACATATTAGTTAACTAAGTGAAAGTGAAGTCGCTCAGTCGTGTCCGACTCTTTGCAACCCCGTGGACTGTAGCCCACCAGGCTCCTCTATCCATGGGATTTTCCAGGCAAGAATACTGGAGTGGGTTGCCATTTCCTTCTCCAGGGGATCTTCCCGACCCAGGGATTGAACCCAGGTCTCCCGCATTGCAAGCAGATGCTTTAACCTCTGAGCCACCAGGGAAGCCCGGTTAACTAAGAACACTGTCTAAAAGAAACCTTGATGTCCTTCCCCTTAGTTCTTTACCAATAGTATTTCTCTTGTGCATATTTCCGCTTTCACATTGCCCAGGAACTATTCATAAGCACCATCTGGATCACTATTTACTGCAGTTGAATGTGAAGAACAGAGACACAAACCAAAAGAGATAAACAGGACTTAAATATGAAAATAAAAATTAAGATGATTCTCATGATGTTGAACACTTACAAGGCTAAGTATTTTCTAGTAAAAAGTAATGGGGCACCCTTTCACTTAATTTTAAAAAATGAGATACAGATTCATACTGAAGAAAATTTAGGGGATCACATAATGAAAGTAATTCATTTAGCTTTAAAAGCCCCTGGATGCTTTGTGATTTCATTGTGTACATACAAACCCATCAGGGGCTACAGGTGGAAGTTATCTGACCCAGGGCTGGAGTTCTGAAAGTTCTTTCTCAAGTCAACCGCAGCAAATTCCTCAACATGCTTATTACTGGCTGGCCACACTGCCTTAAGGCAAAATGCTCATCGTCTGGGTTTCCTTTCAGATCAAAGGCACTGACCCAGTGGCTCATGAATAACAGACCTTCTCCATTATAGTTTGCTAACATTTTTCTTTCTCAGAAATAGATTAAGGTTTTCATCAATGACAGTACAAGATTATGAATTCACATGTTATTTTTTAGTCTATATTTGCTGGTACCTTCTTTGGAAAACTCTCTAATGGTAAAAAGAAAAAAAAAATCACACGTTTATCTAAAGATGTTTCTATCTTCTGGTGGGAGGAAAACATTCTTTATCATTCATTGTATAGTCTGAAATTTTCACCTTAATTATACTAAGGGTAGAAAGGTGATATATTTCCATATATTATCATCTCATTTCAAAGGCCCCTTTAGGACCAGAGTTATGAGTGTCCTGCCTAAATTTTTAGTGGTGGTCTTTAAAATGAAGAAGCCAGCTCTCACTATAACGTTGCAACCAGATAATATCTGTAAGAGGCTTTCTGGTTCATCTCCTGCTTTCCTGCTTTTTCACTGTATCCTGTTGGCCATTGGGAAGCCCAGTGCTGCCTATATGGTCATGCATATCTAATTCCTTCATATTGACTATATCGGTTTATCTACCTATAGGTAGATTAATTGATTATATATATGATCACACCTATAGGCAGGTCAGGAAGCAACAGTTAGAACTGGACATGGAACAACAGACTGGTTCCAAATAGGAAAAGGAGTACGTCAAGGCTGTGTATTGTCACCCTGCTTATTTAACTTCTATGCAGAGTATATCATGAGAAACGCTGGGCTGGAAGAAGCACAAGCTGGAATCAAGATTGCCGGGAGAAATATCAATAACTTCAGACATTCAGATGACACCACCCTGATGGCAGAAAGTGAAGAGGAACTAAAAAGCCTCTTGATGAAAGTGAAAGAGGAGAGTGAAAAAGTTGGCTTAAAGCTGAACATTCAGAAAACGAAGATCATGGCATCTGGTCCCATCACTTCATGGCAAATAGATGGGGAAACAGTGGAAACAGTGTCAGACTTCATTTTTGGGAGCTCCAAAATCACTGCAGATGGTGACTGCAGCCATGAAATTAAAAGATGCTTACTCCTTGGAAGAAAAGTTATGACCAACCTAGATAGCATATTGAAAAGCAGAGACATTACTTTGCCAACAAAGGTCGATCTAGTCAAGGCTATGGTTTTTCCAGTGGTCATGTATGGATGTGAGAGTTGGACTGTGAAGAAAGCTGAACGCCGAAGAATTGATGCTTTTGAACTGTGATGTTGGAGAAGACTCTTGAGAGTCCCTTGGACTGCAAGGAGATCCAACCAGTCCATTCTGAAGGAGATCAGCCCTGGGATTTCTTTGGAAGGAATGATGCTAAAGCTGAAACTCCAGTACTTTGGCCACCTCATGTGAAGAGTTGACTCATTGGAAAAGACTCTGATGCTGGGAGGGATTGGGGGCAGGAGGAGAAGGGGATGACAGAGGATGAGATAGCTGGATGGCATCACGGACTCGATGGACGCGAGTTTGAGTGAACTCCGGGAGTTGGTGATGGACAGGGAGGCCTGGCGTGCTGTGATTCATGGGGTCGCAAAGAGTCGGACACGACTGAGTGACTGAACTGAACTGATATTAACATTTTATCACACAGAATACTATTGTTACATTAACCCTATATTTCACCTATACTATTTCTCTAATATAGTCTGTCTTTTCTTTGATGGTAGACTGTGCTCTCAGCCTAAAAGCATCTTTATTTTTCTTTGCAGTCTACTTATCACCTTCCTCCCTGTGAGCCTTATCATGCTGATTTATGGGTACTTGTACACACGTTTGTGTCTCAACCATTACCTTTTCATTCTTAGAAAACAGAGATTATATGGCTCTTAGACATATTTCTATCCTTAATGATTACCCTACTGTGCTGCACATAGTAATCACCTTTTAAAACATTTATTCAGCATATAAATGAAAACTGGAGAAACGTCACAGCCCTAGAGGTAGATAAGCTGTCCAAACACCTTCCAGCCCCCTTCTCCCTCCCTCTTGTTGACCCCATTACAGAAGACAGTTATTTACCCTGTTCTTTTCAGTCCTTCTAGACAAAGAGTCTACAGAGATGGTATTGGTCAGAAACACTGATGATGGGGCTGCGCTGTGACTGTCGCCTGATTGCATGGTTGGGCTGCAGGGGGCGCCATGGAGCTTGTACAAAGCCGCTGTCCTGAGGCCAGGTTCTTTACAGCTGACGGGAGTGAGCAGCAGCAGCAGTGGCACTTTGATGTAATTCAGAAATATTTAATAATACCATAGCTACTGACAGAAACAATTCAGATAGCTTATAATAAAAGAACCATTAAAACCAGTGTTGTTAGTTGCTCAGTCGTGTCCAGCTCTTTGCAACCCCGTGGACTGTAGCCCACCAGGCTCCTCTGTCCATGGGATTCTCCAGGCAAGAATACTGGAGTGGGTTGCCAGTTACTTCTCCAGAGGATCTTCCTGAACCAGGGATCAAACCTAGGTGTCCTGCATTGCAGGAAGATTCTTTTACCATCTGAGCTACAGGGAATCAGGGTAAGAGAATAAGAGGGTGTGTGTGTGTGTGTTCACCACCTTACGGACTGTAGCCCACCAGGCTCCTCTCTCCATGGAATTCTCCAGGCAAGAATACTGGGATGTGCAGCCATTCCCTTCTCCAGGGGATCTTCCCAGCTCAGGGATTGAACCCTGATCTCCTGCATTGCAGGTGGATTTTTTACCATCTGAGCCACACTTTTGAACTGTAGTGTTGAAGAAGATTCTTGAGAATCCCTTGGACAGCAGGAAGATTAAACCAGTCAATCCTAAAAGAAATCGATCCTGAATATTCATTAGAAGGACTGATGCTGAAGCTCCAGTACTTTGGTCACCTGATGTGAAGAGCCGACTCACTGGAAAAGACCCAGTGCAGCTGGGAAAGATTGAGGCCAGGAGAAGGGGATGACAGGACGAGATGGTTGGAGGGCGTCACTGACTTAATGGACATGAGTCTGAGCAAGCTCTGGGAGATGAAGAACAGGAAAGCCTGGCAGTCCATGGGGCCACAAAGAGTCGAACATGACTGAGCGACTGAAAAACAACAACTAAATAAGTACCTTTAAGCTCTAAGAAGTATTTATCATGTAGTTTTTTTTCAGTTAAACAATAATGTGAATACATATTTTTAATTAAAATAACAGTTTGTAAGAAACAAGCCCTTTAAGTATTTTTAATACATCAACCCTTAATAAAAGCCATGAAAGGATTGTTCATAAGGAACTAAAAGCAATAAACTTTAGCTATGTAAGTTTCTGGTGATCTGTGTTGATACAGGAATAGAGATTAGCAATCCACAGAAAGTTGCTTACGTATTAATTTTGAGCAGAATCAGCAAGAGAAAACTTAGGGAAACACTTCATCTTTCTAGTTTTTCCCTTACTCGGTCACTTCAGTTGTGTCCGACTCTTTGTGACCCATGGGCTGTATGTAGCCCACCAGGCTCCTCTGTCCATGGGATTCTCCGGGCAAGAATACTGGAGTGGGTGGCATGTCCTCCTCCAGCGGATCTTCCCCACCCAGGAATTTAACCCATACTTACTGCATCTCCTGAGCCACCTGGGAAGCCCAGTCTTAGCCGAGTTATTTTTATGATACATTTCTAAGACATGTACTTTTATGTTAAAAGACTATTCAGTCTGCTTAATCCTTGAAATTCTTCTAGGGTCTAGACCCAAAATTAGTTTCTTCAACCAGGAAAACAAAGAAACAGATTTTACTCTTGGGAGCCAGTTTTTACATTTTGTTTTTGCCAAGCATCCACTTCATTGTGCTATGGTTTTGATCTTCTCCAAAATAAGTGTGGAAGGGGCTTTCTCCTCCCCTTCATCTTGGCCTCATAAAGTCCTCCTAGAAATCCTTTAAATCTGTCTTAAAAGGAAAAGAGAAGAATTGCCATCCATTCTATAGCTCTTCCCTGCCCAGCCTTCCTGAACACAATTGTAAAACCAAGATAAATCACCGTTCTTGAGTTGCTAGCAGATTTCTGCCCAGTGTGTATCTACAGATGTGAAATTCTTTCATCACCCTGTTTTTATTCCTTGTTGAAAGCTGTCTGGGTTCTGCATGTGCTGTTTATATCTTTGCATGTATCAGCATAAATATGATTGTAGAACTTCTTCAGAAGGTAATAAGTTGGTCACTTTCCGAATTTCGTTTAAGGACTAGTCTGATTTAGACAATTATGGGGTCTGATCTGTATGAAACTCAGCAGATGTCTTTTATCTTTTGATAAAAGAAGTTGTGGATTCACAAAGTAATAGCCCAAAAGATGTGAGAATGAAGAATGTTTGAAACACAGCGTTACTGGGGAAGATTGCTTGTCAGGACTTTAAAAAAAAAAAAAAAAGCTGCTGCAAATGTCTACAGAGTGAATGAAACCAAAGGCTTTATAGTTGATACACTTCTGAATTCAGCAGGGTCACATTACTGTTGCAGTGTTCTGAGGTTATACACCTGGGACAAGGTAGCATTTTAATGGCACATCCTGAAATAGCACTTTTTCCTGAAATTTCTCTCTTTCTCCCTACATTGATGAGGACAGCTGGGACCCTGCACTTTCCCACTTTCAGAGGGAAATAAGAGTATTGGTCTGATATCAATTACAACAGAAAACCTAGTCAATAATACAGACAAACCACGCTTTGTATCATTTTATGTAAAATAAATAGATGTACCACTTCACCCTCATTTCCCCTCAGCCACACCCTTGCCTGACTTTATAGATCTTTGGGTGATAAAAATGTTATTGATTTGTAAGTCTTTGGCACCCTGAACAGGCATTCTAGAAATCCAAGAGTATAATAATTAATACTTTATAGTTAGATGGCGTCTCATAGTTTCGGAAACTTTCTCACATCCTTCCTTTTGATTCCTACAACAGCCCCAACAAAATAAATGTTGAAGTGTTGTTATTATTATTCCATTTAGGCAGGTGTGGAAATGGGGTCCCCAAGGAGGTAAAGAACTTCCCCGGGGTCACCAAGCTAGGGAGTGAGAGCTCAGCCTGAGGTCACGCGTCCCCCCTTCTCAGAAGCAGCACAGCCTTGAAAGTGTCCCAGCTGTCACCTTCCTTGGCTGACCCTGGGCAAGTTGTTTCGCTTCTGTCTGTTTCCTCATTGGCAGAGTAGATGGTGTGTATCTCAAAGATGAGTGTGTGGGATTAAACGAGATAATGCACGTGAAGCTGTTGTACTTCGACGACTTCCCTGGCAGTCCAGTGGCTAAGAATCCGCCTTGCAGTGCAGGAGACGTGGGTTCAGTCCCTGGTCGGTGAACTAAGATCCACATTCCATGGAACAGCTAAGCCCGTGCCCTGCAACTACTGAGCACACGCGCTCCAGAGCCCCTTGTGCCACAACGAAAGGGTCCAAGCCCTGCAGTGAGAGATGCCACGCCTCATGGTGCAACAGAAATCCCACATGCTCCAAGACCGGATGCACCCAGACAAATACTCTTTTAAAAGTTATCCTTCGACCTCTTTGTTTGTTTATTACTTCTTAAGCCACAGAAAGATTAGACAGAAAGAGACCCTCTGGTTGTATTACACCTCCACTTGTACCTTTTCCTAAAAACCTTTTAAGGAAAACATTAAAGCTCGTGAAATTCAAAATTTGTTATGAAACTATTTTTGTATATTTCCAGGTTTGTCTTATTTCACTTATTCAATCTTTCAGCCATTATTTCTACCATGTGAATCAAGGATTCATGTTATTCAGTATCATGCCCATCTTCTTTCCAAGCAGATGCTATAATTTTCTAGTTGGAGTCACACATATTAGTCTTCAAGTATTTTTCTTTTCAAGGTTTGAACTTGTGCTCCTGAGCAGGTGTGACCACTGACCTGCTCAAGCACAAAGGGAATGTGTGGGGTACCCTGTTTACAGTATTCTTTTAGGAAAAGTATCATCAACCGCTGAATAATAGTATTTTTGTGTCTCAGCACATAACACATGTGTGTCAATATCTCACGATGGCTGTTCTTGTATTTGCAGGTTTAGTAACGTCATCAGAGCCCATACGCGTCTGGAGTCAAGATACAGCAACAGCTCAGGAGGCTCATACGATGAAGATAAAAGTAAGCACTAACAGCCTGAGGGGTTTCAGATGGAGGGCAAATGGTTAGTGAATGGAAAATTAGTATTTTGATTATTCTTGTTCTGATCAGTAAAAAGAAGCCCACAAATAATTAAGTAACCATTTAATCCTGCCATGCAGAGAGTCAGTCTCTTCAAAGTAAACACAAACCAAACAGTGGATGAATCAGAATTAGGAAAACTTTGAGCTGCTACCTAAAACCATATTTTTGTCTTCTTGGCCCTTTTCCTGGGTGACGCATTTGGTAAAAAGCTAGTACAAGATTGTCTCTTTAGAAAACGAAGGTTTCTGTCCAGTTCTCCTGCCTGTCTTGGGAGTGGATTTAACCTTTAAGCTTTGTGAGTCAGCTCACCCAGGATAGATCTGTTTTCATATTTAATTTCTCAGGGACTGAGTGAAAATCTTGCCAGAATGGGAGATGCGATTGTCCCAGGAATCACGCTGTACCTTGGGAAGCTGGAAAAACTGGAAAGATCGATGCATTCACTGACTTTGTTTAAGTCTCAGACAGGTTGTACACTTATTGGTCATTGGTCAGGGAGTGGTCTCAGTTACTTGTTCACAAGTTACAGGAATTCTGGAAACAGAGAACATTCCCAGTGACATATTAGCTGTGTAAGGAAGTTGGTAAACTATCTTCTGGAACTTACTTGTTTGGGTGAAACTCATGATATCTCATGAGTTGGGTCCATTTTGTAAGTTGGCACACGGAGCTTTTGTACTGGTTGTTTTGAATTATTTTGTTCTTGTGGGAAATGTGCAGAGTATGGTAAGAGGTAAGTGTTTTAGGTTGGCCTAAAAGTTTGTTCAGGTTTTTCAGTACAATGTTATGAAAAACCCGAATAAGCTTTTTGGCCAACCCAGTAGTTCTAATGACACTGCATTTCAGTTTTACTTCTTAACGCACAGATAGGCGATTCTTCACCATTCAAAATATCAGTGGGAGGAATGTCTGAAATCCATGTAGTATTGCCGTACTCAGGTTAAGTTTTAACTGTGCTCATGTGTTCAGTCATGTCTGGCTCTTTGTGACCGCCATGGGCTGTAGCCCGCCAAGCTTCTCTGTCCATGGGATTTCCCAGGCAAGAATATTGGAGTGGGTCACCATCCCCGCCTCCAAGGGATCTTCCCGACCCAGGGATTGAACCCACATCTCTTGCGTCTTCTCCATTGGCAGGCAAAATCTTTACCACTAGGGTCACCTGGGAAGCCCAAGTTTTAACTGTGTCCCTATAAAACCTTTTTCTAGAACAGTTAGTATGAAGTTGGGGTGGAGGGGAAGCTTATGCATTTTCCCTCATTTCTGTGCCCATCAGGGTATTTGGCCTTCCAGACACCAAACAGTTGCATTTCAAGAGCACAGACCATTAGTTCTAAGCAGGACCAGATTTTATAGATGAGGAGAGCAGTACCCGAGGGGTGGAGTTGTTGGTTCAAGAATAGTCTCCTTGCTCTACAATACTTGGTAACATAAAATTTTGAGGACAGAAAAATTGAGTCGTGGAAATGTTAGGCAGTCGAATCCTGACTTCCTCAGAATGTGACAGGCATGCGGTAATGAAGCATAACATTCTATGACTGTGGATTTTACATTAGGAATTTCGTTGCACTTCGACCAGTTGATTCCGTCAAAGTGTATCTCTTTGTTCCGGGCACAGGACACAGAATTTGGTAGAAAACACTGTAACTAATAATCATTTGGCAAATACATCTTCAGAGCCCTCTGGCATTGAAACTTTACATTCCTTATGTATTTTAAAATAGTGACTTTCAGAGGGTAATTATAACAAAATGAGCGACTATGTCATTATATAAACTCAGATCACTGGCTTTAGGGTTAAAGAGAAAAAGTAATAGAAGTATGTATAAAGGGAAAAAAAAACTACTGTGAATGAAAATAAGGCATGGCCTCTATTTTACCCAGAAATGTTTATAAATTTGTCATACCAGCATAAACAGCATCTTACTGGGTATAGTACTCGAATTTGACTGAGTCATGTGTCAGTAATATTCTTCATGTGATTACTGATATTAACGAGGGAAATTAAAGTTCAGAGTAAGTAGTTGGGTTGCTGATAGCTCGAATCTTAAATTTCTCAAGTCAAAGAAAAATGGAAATCAAGCTACTCAAACAGATCCTCCTCATAGAAAGTCCATAAAATAGATGCTGAGACCCTTTTCTAGTTGTCAAGTAGCAGAATTGACTTCAGCTGTCCCAGGTGAAGTGGCCCATCCGGTCGGGCACAAGTACCCTCAGAACTTTGGTAACTCGATCCTGCCTGGTGCATCTTTGGTTCCAGCCACCAGTGATGGGTACAGTCTATGCCGTGAGAGAAGCAAAGGTTTGCAGGCTCAGTTCCAAACCTTATGACCGGCTGTATGATATATGTCAGGCGTAGTTATTTTCTGCCTGAATTCCTGAGGGTATGAGCAGGGCTAAGAAGAAGGAGAAGGGATCAGGAAAGACCCCATGGCCCAGCACTTCCTGGTCTGGGTTTATCTAAAAAGAAAGGTGCCACCTCTTTAAAGTATTTTTTTATAAAAAAAAAAAAAAAACCACCTTGGATAAAGTGGACAGGCAAACAGATTCAGACCTCGTCTATAAAGTTGGTGGGCAGCGCCTGGCATGGTCACAGAAGAGCAAAGAAAGGTAAGGTGACTGGGGTGCAATGAGCAGAGGGCACGAAATAGGAAATAAGCCAAGAAACAGGAGGGAGGTCTTGTCAGGCCTTATAGGCCCTGATGTGAATTGAATGTTGGATTTCATTTTGAGTGTAAGGGGGGGCCGCTGGCCAGTGGTACGCAGAAAAAGGGACTCTGAATGGACTTCTGTTTTCAAAGGATGGCTCTGGGGACTTCCCTGGTGGTCTAGTGGTTATCTCTTCGCCTTCCAATGCAGGGGGTGTGGGTTCAATCCCTGATTGGGGAGCTAAGATCCACATGCCTCCAGGCCGAAAAAAAAACCCGAAACATAAAACAGAAGTGATATTGTAACAAATTCAATAAAGACGTTAAAAATTGTCTACATTAAAAAAAAAAAAATCTTTAAAAAAGGAGGATGACTCTGGCTGCTCTGCTGAGAATAGACTGCAGAGGGTTAAGCATGGAGCCAGGGAGGCGATAGGAGGCTCTGCCTCCCATGAGAGATGGTGAGGGCTCAGCCCAGGATGGCAGTGATAGAGATGGTGAGAAGTGGTCATCTCTTGGGTTTGTTTTGAGGGAGAGCTTACTGAATATGCAGCTGCTGGTAAGTTACTTAACCTCAGCGTCCCCTCTACAAAATTGGGATAATAGGTACCTGTCATTGGGTTATCTTGGGTTATTAATACATGAAATATATAGACCATTGCCTGACATGAAGTAACCCCTCTCTGTTGTTAGTTGCTAAGTCATGTCTGACTCTTTGCAACCCCATGGACTATAGCCCGCCAGGCTCCTCTATCCATGGGATTCTCCAGGCAAGAATACTGGAGTGGGTTGCCATTCCTTCTCCAGAGGATCTTCCCGACCCAAGGATTAAGCCCACATCTCCTGCATTGGCGGGCAGATTCTTTATCACTGAGCCACCAGGGAAGCCCAAGCTGTCTCTCCGTTAGTTCTGACGTCATTATTTTTATTATTACTGTCACTACCACCATCATCACGGTTATTAGAAATATAAGCAACTATAGCTGATTCATGTTGATGTTTGGCAGAAGCCAACATAATTCTGTAAAGCAATTATCCTTCAATTAAAAATAAATTAAATATATATATATATAAGTGAGAAGTCAGGGAGGATTCCCAGGCTCCCGTCCTGAGTGAACTGAAAATAAGAAATCACGTTTTACTGAGATGGAGGAGACAAGAGAAGGAGTGAGTTGTCACGATGATGGCGATTCACGTGATGTAGGGTTTTTCTTCTTGTGTATCTATGTTTTCAGTCGCTCTATAATGAATATAAATTAGATATCCAAGAAATAAAGGAATGAAAGAAACTTAATCAAGTAATTCCAGCCCATTTGATCATGTAATTTCATACTCACCAAATGGAATGGTTAGGAAGTTATTTTTACAAGCACTAATTTGTAAGTTGCTTTCTGAAAAGGCAAGTCGGGAAAACAAGCAGCTTCTCTGCCTGTAAATGAAGCACGTTCGTCTTTCTCACACTACAGATGACCCAATTTCTCCCTACACCGGCTGGCTTCTGACTATCACAGAGACCAAACAGCCGCAGCCCCTGCCCATGCCTTGCACGGGAGGGTGCTGGGCCCCCCTGGTGGACTACCTCCCAGAGACCATCACCCCCCGGGGGCCACTCCACAGGTGAGTAGCACGTGCAGATAGAGGGGAGTGATCGCTTAGCTCTGACTGGATTTTTCATTTTTCCTATGAAAAGAGAAACCTGTTCCAGGTCCCATCAATTGAAATGATGTTTGAAACCAGAGGGAACACAAGCGACTTGAACTGCAGCTCCCAGCACACTGACTGACTTTGGTTGAGCATTAACCAGCGTGCGAAGCTGCCTTGCAGCCCTTTGGAGTTTTCCTTGCTGTGCCCTTAGTGTGGGTGTTCATCCTGTTACACCTGTTCGATTGTGAGCAGCTGAACGAAAGAACCCTTGTCTTCCGAGTCTCTTCATCCCTTAGCCCTTATTTTCAAGTGACCGGTAGAGTCCCCATTATGTGAATTAGCTCAAGTGAAGTTTCTTCTCCTCATGGAGCTCTGTGCTGTATCAGGTCAGCTCCGTTTCCCTGGAATCAGGGTCTCAGCTAATTGTTCAAGGCTGACGAGCTGGACGTGATTGTGCCCCAGCGACCTGTCAGTCTGTTTCCGTCCGTTGACGCCACCGTTTTCATTGATTAGGTGCAATGTTGCTGTCATCCTTCTGACTGAGATGGTGGTGGACCACAGTGTCAGAGAAGACTGGACTCTTCACCTCCCGCTGCTGCTCCATGCTGTCTTCCTAGGTAAGCCTGGGACCCACAGGAATTCTGGCCACTAGAGTCCAAAACCTGCGCAAGTCATCCCAGGGAGCTGTCCTTTTATGTGGCCATCCTGCTTTTCTAAAATACCCAATATCTTCCGTTTTTCACCGTCCTTTCTGTGACATCTCTAAAATTCCAATTGATTAGTCATTGTTTGAAGTTGTCCTGGCACCATAATATAGAATGGTACCTCATCCATGCTACTTCTGTGCTGCTACTGCTAAGTTGCTTCAGTCGTGTCCGAACCTGTGTGACCCCATGGACTGCAGCCTACCAGGCTCCTCCGCCATGGGATTTTCCAGGCAAGAGTACTGGAGTGGGTTGCCATTGCCTTCTCCGGTAACTGCTTAGTGATACACCAATTCAACTTACTGCTATGGGGGAGAAACACCATTTAATGAGACGTGAAGACAAAGCACAAACCCGACTACGGGGACACACGCTGTGGACCACAGCACGGCTATGACCAGAGCGAGTAGGAGGATGAGGGAGGGGAGATGGATGGGTAAGCTACAGCCTCGGGGGCAGGGGGTGGGGGTGGGTCTGGATTGACGACAACTAAGCAGACAACAGGATGAGACAGGAAATCTAAACCGATGATGAAAGCAGACACACCGCCAGAGAATGCCAACAGCAAGGAAAACATACAGAACTGTTCTTTAACAAATATTCAGAAAGAAATCAAGCATGAAACCACAGAGAAATCCTCAAAGAATTTTAAATATCAACTAATTAGCCAATGATACAAATTATAGTGTGTCAAAAGACCACAAAATGGACGAGTTCCTGCCACTTCTATAGAGATATTCAAAACAAGCTGGACTTCTTTTAGGGGCTTTGGTTCTCCATGAAAAGTTTAAAGCCTTGAGACACAGTCAGTGCATAGAGAGAAAGAATGTACAACATGGTCAGCGAAGCACTGAGATTTTAAAATACCCAAGGTGCAGAGCGAAAAAAAGAAATGGAAAGAGGATTCAGCCAGGCAGGGAGACTCAGAGAGAGAGATAAAGTTAGAAACCTTTAGTAACAGGGAAGAGAACATCTCAGGAAAGAGGAATGCTAAACATGTCAGATGCTACAGAGAGGTCAAGAAAAGTCCATCTGTCAGCATTTCATAAGAACATTTTTTAAGGAAGAAAACATTTGATTTTTCCTAAGCCTGATTTCTTTATGTCGCTAACAAACTAACAAAGGAAAGTAAACATTCCTCTAACGTGTTCCTCCCGGGCATCTTGGAATCTTTGCCATCCCTGGAATCTAGACAAGCTGAAGGTTTGTTTATATTAAGAGATTGCACCGTTTTGTTCCAGGTTTGGACCATTACCGGCCTGAAGTCTTTGAACACAGCAAAAAATTGCTTCTTCACCTCCTGATTGCCCTCTCTTGCAACAGCAATTTCCATGCCATTGCTTCTGTGCTCCTGCAGACTCGAGAGATGGGCGAAGCCAAGACTCTAACCGTTCAGCCAGCTTATCAGCCCGAGTACCTCTATACAGGTAACACAAAGAGGAGGGGCAGGGAGCCTGAGACAGAGTCACAAGTCTGAGGATACCTGGGGGTGTCCCTGGAGCCCACATCAATGTCTCTGCTTTTACCCTTGCCCCAGCCTTCTAAGGGATAAAACATGCACCATTATGCACAATAAACATGCACTCTTTTACTTGATGTTAAATCCTTCTTCCTTAGTAAATATTTCCAAATATACTTTTAAAATTATTACTGTGATTGCTATTTTCATTAAATATGAAAAAATTAATATCCATTGACCGAGAGAGCATGAGTCTGGAACACCCATGGAATGTGCAGAACAGTGACCGCCTGCAGCATCTTGAGGCCGGGTATCACCAAGGCGCCAGACATTTCCCTATGTACCTTGAGACATAATTATATTAAATTAATATACACATTCAGAGTTCTGGGCACATTTATGCAAAACATTGTGTATAACCTACTTATCGCTGTTATCCTCAACAATAGTATCATGTCATATAGTTAAATCGTCTATTACCCAAGAATAATTTACTTACAGCACAGTTAGGTACAAATGTGTAACAGAGCTACTCATCAGTCAGTGGGTGTGTGAAAGCAGGCACACACAGCTTTTTTGCAGAAAGCGTCAATTAAAACACCAGAGCATCAAATGATTTGGTAAGTCTGTTAGAAAAAGACTAAGTGAGCTTAATCGAAAGACTGGGTATTTTGAAGATCTTTGTATCTTAGCACAGATGGTTCCATGCCATTCTTTTTATGTACTGCTTAGTATCCATTGAACCACATATCTTAACTCATGTTTCTTATCCACACCTGGAGAAATTGTTCTTGTTTGTGTCTGTTTTGCTTCTTGGCCAATATACAAAATGCCTCCTTGAGCCTCTAGGCTCATATGCCTTGATGTACTTTTAATCAGTGTATCTCCAGGATACATTTCTTAGTTTGTAGTTATTGGGTCGAACAACAAAAGATAGATGTCTTTAAATTTTTTTTTTTTTTACTGATATTGCAAATTGTTCTCCAAGATTGTTGCACTAATTTAAACCTGCAGTATTTAAGAGTGTGTATTGCACACCTACTTTTACTAAACTTTTTCGTCTTTACCAGTCTGATAAATAAAAGGTGGTATCTTGGGGGAGAAAGGGGGGGAAAAAGACACCAAAGTAGAAAATAGCAGAGCACCATCTGTTAACAAATCACACTGGTCTACACGGCAGTGCAACTATTCTGTAACCAAAACAGAGTTCCAGTCTTGTTTAACCATAGCCGTAGCCCAAAATCAAGTGTGGTTTTTTTTTCCAAAAAATTTAAATAACTGCACACATCAGGAATGATGCACACCTCCCGACCTCGTTCAGCGCTTGGCCTGTGCATTCCACCTGGACCTTGTCTCTCACCAGGTGGCTTCGACTTCCTGAGAGAGGACCAGTCGTCCCCGGTGCCAGACTCAGGGCTCAGTTCCAGCTCCACTTCATCCAGCATCAGTCTGGGAGGCAGCAGTGGGAACCTCCCACAGATGACCCAGGAGGTAGAAGATGCAGACGCGGCTGCCGACTCGGATGAGAAGGCAAACAAGCTCATTGAGTTTCTGACGACCAGGTAAGGGAGGGCTCAGGAGATGGGCTGCTGTTTTGGGGGTCAGTCTTGTGGAAGAGTGCCATCACTTTAAAACTGCAGATGAAAATTCTAATGAAGTCTCCTCTCTTCTGAATTGCATCTGCTGGCGTCTGTGTACAAACCAGACCCTGATAGGTGCTGTCTACAACTCCCCTGATGTCACAGTGGAGGAGCGGGGAGATTTCCTGCCTAATGAGCAGGTGGCAGATGCGGGCGGGAGGCAAGCATGACTTTCACTGTCTATCAGAGCTACCAGCCTCCAGGAGTTCCAAGACTTGACAGAGAACATCGCTCTGGAAACCCAAAGTATTAGCCATGGTCAACCTAGTAGCAGTTTCAGACGGGGGACCCCATCTGCTCCTCTAGTCCAAAGGGTCACTTATAAATGGAATTCAGGAACCAGAAACAATCAGATGCATGATGGGAAAGGAATCCAACTAATAATAGATCAAAGTCAAGAAAACTGTGAGTGACCCCGTTTTTTTCAGATTTTATGGTTCTTTCAAGGAATGATTTGGCTCTCGGTTCCATTCTCATAGTTTGGTTCAGTTTAGTCACTCAGTCATGTCCAACTCTTTGTGACCCCATGAACCACAGCACACCAGGCCTCCCTGTCCATCGCCAACTGCCAGAGTCTACCCAAACCTATGTCCATTGAGTTGGTGATGCCATCCAAGCATCTCATCCTCTGTCGTCCCCTTTTCCTCCTGCCCTCAATCTTTCCCAGCATCAGGGTCTTTTCCAGTGTCTCAGCTCTTCGCATCAGGTGGCCAATTATTGGAGTTTCAGCTTCAGCAACTTCCTTCCATTGAATATTCAGGACTGATTTCCTTTAGGATGGACTGGTTGGATCTCCTTGCACTTCAAGGGACTCTCAAGAGTCTTCTCCAACACCACAGTTCAGAAGTGTCAATTCTTCGGTGCTCAGCTTTCTTTATAGTCCAACTCTCACATCCATACATGACTACTGGAAAAACCATAGCCTTGACTAGACGGACCTTTGTGGACAAAGTAATGTCTCTGCTTTTTAATATGCTATCTAGGTTGGTCATAACTTTCCTTCCAAGGAGTAAGCAAGTGTCTTTTAATTTCACGGCTGCAGTCACCATCTGCAGTGATTTTGGAGCCCAGAAAAATAAAGTCTGACACTGTTTCCACTGTTTCCCCATCTATTTCCCATGAAGTGAGGGGACCAGATGCCATGATCTTTGTTTTCTGAATGTTGAGCACTAAGCCAACTTTTTCACTCTCCTCTTTCACTTTCATCAAGAGGCTTTTTAGTTCCTCTTCACTTTCTGCCATAAGAGTGGCATCATCTGAATATCTGAGGTTATTGATATTTCTCCCGGCAATCTTGATTCCAGCTTCTACTTCTTACAGCCCAGCGTTTCTCATGATGTACTCTGCATAGAAGTTAAATAAGCAGGGTGACTATATACAGCCTTGACGTACTCCTTTTCCTATTTGGAACCAGTCTGTTGTCCCACGTCCAGTTCTAACTGTTGCTTCCTGACCTGCATATAGGTTTCTCAAGAGACAGGTCAGGTGGTCTGGTATTCTTATCTCTTTCAGAATTTTCCACACTTTATTGTGATCCACACAGTCAAAGGCTTTGGCATAGTTAATAAAGCAGAAATAGATATTTTTCTGGGACTCTCTTGCTTTTTCCATGATCCGAGGATGTTGGCAATTTGATCTCTGGTTCCTCTGCCTTTTCTGAAATCAGCTTGAACATCTGGAAGTTCACAGTTCATGTATTGTTGAAGCCTGGCTTGGAGAATTTTGAGCATTACTTTGCTAGTGTGTGAGATGAGTCCAATTGTGCAGTAGTTTGAGCATTCTTTGGCATTGCCTTTCTTTGGGATTGGAATGAAAACTGACCTTTTCCAGTCCTGTGGCCACTGCTGAGTTTTCCAATTTGCTGACATATTGAGTGCAGCACTTTCACAGCATCGTGTTTTAGGATTTGAAATAGCTCAACTGGAATTCCATCACCTCCACTAGCTTTGTTCGTAGTGATGCTTCCTAAGGCCCACTTGACTTCGCATTCTAGAATGTGTGGCTCTAGCTGAGTGATCACACCATCGTGATTATCTGGGTCATGAAGATCTTTTTTGTGCAGTTCTTCTGTGTATTGTTGCCACCTCTTCTTAATATCTTCTGCTTCTGTTAGCTCAGTTCAATATAGAATTTAATGTACAGAAAGCTCAGGCAGGGGCTGATGGGGCCTCCTTACAGGGTGTCTCGGAGACCTGACTGGTTTGTGGAGAAGAAAGCTTTTCTCACTACTCACCAGTGTCAGTGCTGGGAATGGTATTTTCTGAAATTCTCACACGTGGATCCATCCCACTCTTACCACAGAGAAAGCCGAATAGACAACCGAGGTTGTATCTTCAGTTTGTCCTACAGTGTTTGGCAACTTAACCTAACAAGGTGATCCTGATAAAATGTTATCTCTGCACATTCTAAAATGAATAAAGGGAGTCAGTGTCTAAATCTGTGTTTTATTTGACATGTTACATCATTTCATTTAAGACAAAGAACCTGTTATGTGCTGAATGAACACTGTCCTGGTGAATTGAGAAGTTTTAATTTTGTGAGCAAAACATATGAAAAAGTATGTCTCCATCAGTTAAGTAGATCTATTCTGAGTGTGCTCTTAAGCTTTATAAGACTGAAATTTTCCACCAAATTAATAAGTAAATTTTTTAATAAAATGTATGTTGCCCCTTTGGAGTTAGAACTGTGTATATGGTTGTGCAAAATGATAGTTACATTTTTGACAGTTTGTGTGTTTTGTTGAAGGGCATTTGGTCCACTTTGGTGCCATGAGGACATCACACCCAAAAATCAGAATTCAAAGAGTGCTGAACAACTCACCAATTTTCTACGTCATGTTGTATCCGTTTTCAGAGATTCCAAATCAGGTACTTCATCCTATTTCTACAAAGCCCACTTTCAGCATTTTTCTGTAACGGAGCTCATTCTCCCCGTATAGCTACACACTGTGCATGTATTTATGTGTGCATGTGTGTGTATGTGTGTAAAATCCTCCATTTGGCAGCAGTAGCCAAGGAATATTCGTAGGGGGTATTGAAGCTTTTTCAGGTGTGCCTAACTTAATGATAGTTAATGTCACATATAGCTGCATGACGCTCTATCAGATGATTGCCCCAGTGTCTGTTCTCTTTGCTTCATTTCCCTCACCACAACACAACTGTGCCTATATTAATTTTATTTAAAGACGGCCATGAGAAAGAAATTTTATTTGCTGTCATCAGACTCAACTGGGAGAAAATGGTCTGTCTTGCAAACTGGGTATTTTTTAAGTAAGAATAATTTTTCAGTAAAATGTTTTTGGCTTTAAAAGTATTTGCTGACAAGTCCTGTGCCAGTGACCACTCAATATTCTGAACACGGTCTGATGCTAATTTAGGCACTAGTAGCCGCACAATATTCAAGCCCTTAGCTGGATTCCATTCAGATCAGCTTGGCCAGGGCTGATATGTCTGTGAAATTCAAATTTGGTTCCTCAGCCTGATAAACAGCTCTCTCTGCCTTTTCTCACTCAGCAGGCTGGCCATAGTAAATATGTCTCACTGGCTCTTCCGGCTGCTCTGATAATTAGCACATTTTACAGTTTGAAACATTACAGATAAGCCACATATCTTTTCATTATCAGAGGATACATGCTAAGAAACAAAAAATACTGTTAAACTGAAATGGGAAAGTTGTTCCCAGAATGGAATTGCCATTTCTTGTTTTGAGTTTCCCCTTTGGAATTTCTCTGAAGTATTAAGACTGCTTTTATTGGTATTTCCCCCACTTAAAAGTCTTTTCAGTAGCCTTAAAGGAGAAGTTTTGTGATGCTTGTGAACTCTTCATCTGTGCAAAACTCTTGACGGCATGCTGCTGCTGCTGCTAAGTCCCTTCAGTTGTGTCCGACTCTGCGTAACCCTATGGACAGCAGCCCACCAGGCTCCTCTGTCCACAGGATTCTCTAGGCAAGAATATTGGAGTGGGTTGCCATTTCCTTCTCCGCTTGATGGTATAAAGATACTAAAAATGAGAAAAAGTATGAATGCCATATATAGCATGTTCTCAGAGCATGCTTCAGGCTGCTTAGAACATTCTGGTCTTCCCTGGTGGCTCAGACAGTAAAGCGTCTGCCCACAGTGCAGGAGACCCGGCTTCAATCCCTGGATTGGGAAGATCCCCTGGAGAAGGAAATGGCAACCCACTCCAGGACTCTTGCCTGGAAAATTCCATGGACAGAGGAGCCTGGTAGGCCACAGTCCCTGGGGTTGCAAAGAGTTGGACATGACCGAGCAATCTCACTTTCACTTAGAATATTCTGTGTCTTTCCACATCTTTCTCAAGATATTTTTACTCCAATTTTCTTGAACGTGGCTGCTTTCTGCCTACTTCCAATATAGCACAATAAGATGTGTTCCTGGAAACGCTTGTATTAGTCAGGGTAGCATAGCTGCTGTAATAAATAACCCCCAAAGCTCAGAGACCTCACACGAGAGGCTGTTTCTGGATCTCATAACAGTTCAGTGTGGACGTTTGGGAGCAGCTTTCCACCCAGTGCTTCAGGGACCACCCCTTATTCTGTGCCTCTGCCATCAGCTAGGCTCAGAGGCCTCTACTCAACCCTCTATGTCCAGAGGCAGGTGGAGGAACAGAGTGGTGGAGAGTCACCCCAGAGGAGTTTGCCTGCTAGCCTTGAGCGTGGCATCCAGCGCATCTCCCCGTGTCCCACTGGCCAGAACCCAAGCCCAAGGTCACATCTGACTGTGAGGAGGACTGAGAAATGTGGCTTCTCTGTGTAAGAGGGAGGAAAGGAAACCTTTTTCTTTTCTCTGTTGTTGTTGTTTAGTTGCTCGGTTGTGTCCGACTCTTTGTGGCCCCATGGACTGTAGCCCGCCAGGCTCCTCTGTCCATGGGGTTCTCCAGGCAAGAATACTGGAGTGGGTTGCCCTTTCCTCCTCCAGGGGATCTTCTCTACCCAGGGATTGAACCCAAATCTCCTGCATTGGCAGTTGGGTTCTTTACCACTGAGCACCTAGGAAGCTTCTTCTTTTCTCTGCCACTCATTAAATAGCTTTTCCCAAAGGACATCATCTTAGGGGGTTGGGGGTCAGCAGTCCTACTAGAACACTTCCAACAGTATGATTTATTTTTTCATTTTTTTAAAGATTTTTTTGGCCACATTGTGTGGCATGTGAGATCGTAGGTCCCTGACCAGGAACTGAACCCACGCTCCCAGGCAGTGTGAGTGCAGAGTCTTAACCAGTGGACCACCAAACAGTGTGATTTAAAGAAGTTTTTATTCATCGCCATGGGACCTCACCTCCACATATAAAATGGCTTAAATAGAAAAATATGTTTTGAAAAGCAAAATAAAGATGTAAAAAATGATTTTGAAATATCCATTCATAGGTTGTGAACTGCCTTTAAGGGTTAAATCTTGTGTTTCCTACCCTGACCGTGTCTAAGTCTGTTTTCCAGGACACTTGGTTGACGCTGCAGGAGCATTGTCTTATTTGGTGTACTACGTGTCCCAGGGCTCAACCAGTCAGGCAGCAGCACCAGGAACAGTAACACTGAATTTTCCCTCCTGGTCCACATTCGTGGAACCATCAAATGTGCCCCCAGAGCCTCTCCATCACGGAGACAGCACAAATCGCTGTTTTGATCAGGTCCACTGACTCGCGTAGCCTGATTTTTCTGCACATAAAGAGGTGCAACAAATGGGGGATTTAATGGCCCAGAATTCAGACATGGATTTTCCCTTCTGTTTTCATTTTATTATGATCAGATGGTTTTTTGAGGGCTGAGATTACCTTGATGCTGTTGGAAGAACAAGCACTCAGGAGGTGAAAGTTGAACCAGTCCCTGCCTTCTTTGCAGTGCCTGCACCTCCACATCTGCCTGTTTATGGACGATTCTGAAAAACAGGGAGTTTGGCCCAGGCTTTGGTTGCACTTGCGTACATGCGTGTATATGTGCTAAGTCGCTTCAGTTATGTCTGACTCTGTGTGACCCTATGGACTGTAGCCCACCAGGCTCCTCTGTCCATGGGGTTCTCCAGGCAAGAATACTGGAGTGGGTTGCCATGCCCTTCTCCAGGGGATCTTCCCAGCCCAGGGATCAAACCCATGTCTCTTACGTCTCCTGCATGGGGAGGAGGGTTCTTTACCACTAGTGCCACCTGGCTGGTCAGATCCACTCATCACTTGCCTCTTCATTCACGAGACTTGTGTCTAACAGATTCTCGTATGACAAAGGAGCGAACATATCCTATGTGAAAAGTGCAGAAGAATGATGCCAAACAGTAGCAGCACAATAACTAATAATACATTTATAAGCACCAGTGATCTGTCAGACACCACTCTAAGCCCTTTCTAAGTTGATTTTCACCACCACTCTTTGAGGTGGATGCTCTGATTCACAAGGTAAAGACAAGGAAACAGGGTCACAGAGAATAAATTTCTTTCCCAGCATCCCAAATCTCTCATTTTAAATCAGGACCATATTGCTCTGAAGCTTTCTACTCCACAAAGCTTGCTCCAAACTCTTTATATTCCACTGTGCTCCTTTAAGATTGATTCAGATTTGGTTTTAATTTGTTATTTTATTGAAGTATAGCTGCTCTACAATGCTGTGTTAAAGTGAACATTTCTACTGTATAGCGACGTGAACCAGGCTTATATATACACATGTCCCCTCTTTTTTGGATTTCCTTCCCATTCAGGTCACCACTGACCACTGAGTAGAGTTCCCTGCGCGATAGAGCCGGTTCTCATTAGTTATAGGAATTCCCAGATGGTGCTACTGGTAAAGAACCCGCCTGCCAGTGCTGGAGACGTAAGAGATGCCAGTTGGATATGGTCGGAAAGATCCCCTGGAGGAAGAAATGGCAGCGCACTTCAGTATTCTCGCCTGGAGAATCCCATGGACACAGGAGCCTGGCGGGATCCAGTCCATGGTGTCGCAAAAGGGGAAGCAACTTGACACACAGTCATTAGCTATCTGTTTTATACATAGCAGTGTGTCTGTCGATCCCAATCACAGGGTTCATTTTTAAATAAGTACCACCAACAGGGGGCGCTGTGCAGTCAGCCTGCCCTAAGCGCACAGATGACTGGTGGCCTCTGTTAGCAGCGGAGTGCTGACCTGCTCCTGCCCCTGTGCCCTAGGTTTCCACCTGGAGCAGCACCTGAGTGAAGTGGCGCTGCAGACGGCCCTCGCCAGCTCTTCCCGGCACTATGCCGGCCGGTCCTTCCAGATATTCCGGGCCCTGAAACAACCTCTGTCAGCGCACGCCTTGTCGGACCTCCTCTCCAGGCTGGTGGAGGTGATTGGCGAGCACGGAGATGAGATTCAGGTACAGAAGGAAAGCTAGGGCAGTCACCCTTCTCTGCATGCAGAGATGAGGAGTTAATGACTTTCTTTGAACTTTCTTCCTCCTGCCAATTATCCCAGCCATTCAGACATGTATAATTTATTTAAAAATTCTAGAGGCTGACTTTTGTTTTTACAAATCTCTCTCCAGAGGGGGTGCTGTTCTAGAAATTCAGTGGACACTTTTATTGAGCCAATAACTGAAATCCTTTGGCGACTCTTTGTTTTTATTGATTTTGTTTGGTGGGGCCTGGGGGAGGTATTTTGTCTTGTTTTTGTCTTTTTACTAACAACCTGAGATGCGGTTGTGCAGCCTGCTCACCCAGAGAAGGGGAGGGGGGTTCTATTGTGTCTGTGCAGAGCACCACTCCTGTCTGTATGGCTGGCCTTCCATAAACTGAGAAAAGCTAAAGAAATAGTGGACAGAGTAGATGCCCCAACAGGACCCTGTGGACTGTGGAACTCGGAGACTGGAGAGCTGAACAGTTGGAAAGCCAAGGGCATTACAAGCTCTGTAGCTGAGGCCAAGCCCTTCTTTTCCATCAGAAATGTTCTGCATCTCAGAGGGCTGTACATCTGGAGACTTCAGCTTTTTTCTCTCCTCTGGCCATTGGATGCGCACTTTAGAATGCCCCAAATCACAGCTCTTCTCATCCTTTATCTCTTAATATCTGGCTTCCAGATGTTGCCACTCTGTATTTCAAATGCCCACCGTCCCCCTCAGCAAGGGGCCATGCTTGCCCACTGTAGCCTTACCCACCCTGTTGGGTTTTGAATGAGACTGATCTGTTGAAAACCTCACATCTAGGGAAAGAAATCATCATGATTACCTGCTAACTCCTAAGCCATCTGAATTTCCTAAGTAGCCCTTAAAATTTCTTTGTAAATTAAAGTAGCCATGACTATCCAGCTTTCAAAGATGGTATCAGTATTTGAATAAAGTTTGTATCCATTAAATTTATCTTCAAGATGCTAGCAGTAATTGTAAGTGGCACAGAATGTTGTCTTTGTGTGTCTGGCAGGGTTATGTCATGGAAGCCCTTCTTACCCTGGAAGCTGCCGTGGACAACTTGTCTGACTGCTTGAAGAACACTGATCTCTTAACTGTACTATCTCGGTGAGTATCAGCTAAACAATATTTTAAAATCAGATACACTGTACTGAATATTTTGTAGAAGCTTAGACTTTGGGCAAAGTCTAAAGAACAAATCTGGTTTTTTTGAAGTCTGTTTGTGACCCGAGAAAGTATGTATGACATTTCCTTCAGTTTAAAAAAAATAAAAAAGGAAATTACAACAGACACATATATACACAGGAAGTTAGACAATGTGTTATTTCTAAGTAATACAAATATTAGTTTTTTTCAATTTCCTATTTCTATGAGTATTTTTCATATTTTATATAATTATCCTATTTATCACATTTTATAGAAACAAGCTAAGCATTCTTTTTTAAATGCATATATGCAAGACTTATCTGATCCATCGCCATAAAAACATTTGAAATAAATGTTGATTTTACTTGAAATTTCTACCTTCTTTTTTAGTTTTTAATTCCTTTTGTTCCTGTCAATGTTTAATAACCCATTTAAAATCATTCACAGTTTCATATTCTATTTGGAAAATTAAGCTCATCTTGCTTGAAATTGAATCAGTAATGTTATAGTAGGTTGGGCCTTGTTTCATTTTTAAGGTGAACATTTTTATAATAGGTAATTTTAGTGTAATTACTAACATCATATATATTTATCTGTATAAACCCACAGGTTAATTTATATCAGTAAAAATTCAGCAACAATGTTGATAGAAATAGACTTAGAAATCATTTTTCATAAATTTTATAAGTGCAAAAATTGTCCTTTAACACAAGCATTTACATTTTTCTTTCTAGATATTTCTGTATCTGTTCTTTTTTTCAGTCAGTTAATAGAGTATTAACATTTATACCTATTAGATACATTTTATTTCATAATTATTCTCACCTAAATTCAAACAAAAATTAAATGAATGATCAGTAAACTTTAGAGCCAACTGCTTATTTCTTTAACTTTTCAATAAGTTAAAGTCAGTATTTGGTTTTGTTTTGTTAGTGAGGATTGTTCCAGTTAAGTTTGGTTTTTCACAGCATTATGTTTAAGAATAAGGAAACATATTCCTTTTCATTTAAGAATGTGGAAAAAAATGATTAGAAAGTAATATTTCCAAGGAATGATTTCCCCACGTTGTTGATGGATCTTAAAAGGACTAGCCTTTCACTGAAATGCACTGGATTCCTACTGAACTCTTTAATTTTTATACCCAGCTCTTCATCACCAGACTTAAGCTCTAACACTAAACTGACAGCTAGCAGAAAGAGCACAGGACAACTCAATGTGAACCCTGGGGCAGCTAGCAGCAACACAGCAACTGCAGAACGCAGCCGGCATCAAAGGAGCTTCTCTGTGCCCAAGAAGTTCGGTGTTGTTGACCGGTCCTCAGACCCACCTCGGAGTGCCACCCTGGACAGAATTCAGGCCTGTACCCAACAAGGCCTCTCCTCGAAAACCAGAAGCTCGTCCTCCTTGAAGGACAGCCTCACTGACCCATCACACATAAACCATCCAACCAACCTGTTGGCCACCATCTTTTGGGTCACGGTGGCTTTGATGGAATCTGATTTTGAGTTTGAATACCTAATGGCCCTGAGGCTGCTGAACAGACTGCTGGCTCACATGCCACTTGATAAAGCTGAGAACCGAGAAAAACTAGAGAAACTCCAGGCGCAGCTCAAGTGGGCAGACTTTTCAGGGTTGCAGCAGCTGCTGTTGAAGGGGTTCACCTCTCTCACCACCACCGACCTTACCTTGCAGCTGTTCAGTTTGCTGACACCAGTGTCCAAAGTATCCATGGTGGACTCATCTCAAGCCATTGGTAAAGCTCACACTCTTCAGTTCTGGTCATGGTGGAACGTGTGTTTAGTGTAATAAGATAATGTGGGCTTAGCCCTTTTAATGATTGTGTTTAAAAATGGTTCTTTGGGAATAGTTTTTCTTTTAAAATTTGTATAGAAGTTTTTCTTTAATTTTTTTTAAATTTATTTTTTAACGTGCTGGGTCTTTGCTGCAAGCAGGCTTTCTCCAGTTGCGGCAAGTGGGGGCTACTCTTCATTGTGGTGGCTTCTCTTGTTGCGGAGCACGGGCTCAAGGGTGCGTGAGCTTCCGCAGTTGTGGCACATCAGCTCAGTAGTTGCTGCTCCCAGGCTCTGGAGCGCAGGCTCAATAGTTGTGGCGAATGGGCTTAGTTGCTCTGCAGCATGTGGCATCTTCTTGGACCGGGGATCGAACTTGGGTCTCCTACATTGACAGGAGGATTCTCCACCACTGAGCCACTAGGGAAGCCCTGTATAAGTCTTAACTAGGTCTATTGTAGATGTTTTTAAGGCAGTCGCATAAAAGGGGCAAGAATAATACAGGAGACTTTTCTTTCTGCTTTCCAGATCACATTGCAGACAGTGCTAGTTTATTCCACTGCTCTTATACAGACATTTTCTCTTAACTCTTAAATCTTTTATTTTTCTGAGCCTTTATTTTCCTCTTGAAAATTCCTTTGGTTCCCTGTTGTTTTGAATTAAATCAGCAAACCAAATTTTTAATACCATGGCATGTGGCCCACAATTCTTTCCAGGAAGCCAAAGCTTAATACAGTAGAACTAAGCTGCTCCTCATCATTTCAAAGAATCTTTCTGATAAATTGATTGGCCTGTGTCTTTTCAAACAAGTTTTCCTTGAAATACATTTTTTTGATAAAAACTTCAAACTAGTGCTCCAGTTCATTTTAATCCACTTTTTAAAATCTATGCCAACAATCATTCTTATTTGCAACAGTCGATAGCATGACAGCACCGTACCTGAAAACTGCGAATCTACTTCAGTGCCTGCTTTGAACGGATGCCATTGTGGTTGTACATTTATCATGGATTTTATGTTAGATCAAAGTTACTTCAAAAGGCTGCTTTTGCATCTCCTCGGAATAAAATCTATAATAGGTCTTCCTGCTGTTAATGGCTCAAATGCCCCATATTCACATGTCTCTGTTTGTATCTTCTCTAATCCAGGGTTTCCACTGAATGTCTTGTGTCTTCTGCCCCAGCTGATACAGCATTTTGAAAACCCCAACCAGTTCTGTAAGGATGTAGCTGAGAGAATCGCTCAGGTATGCCTTAAGGCTTCACCCTCAGGCAGATCCAAGACCCGATGTTGGACAGCGGTTACCGGGCTTGGGGTGATACATTTCATAAACCTGAAGATACTAACTGATATCACTAGTAATTCACGTTTCTGGGTGGCCGAGTCACATGGTCATTTCATTATTAAGTAAAATAAGTGGGAAAAAATCTGGTGAAAATTAAATCACTAAGTATTCTGCAGCTGCCCCCAAAAATGTATTGATCAGTTTTCCAGGCTGCTGGGGTTTAGAGCAAAATTGCTAACATTTCTTTCTTATTCATCAGGCTGTTGTATCACTAGTTGACTTTCTTCTTGTAAAAGGTTTGTTTGGAAGAGAAGAACCCCAAACTTTCCAATCTTGCACACGTCATGACTCTTTATAAAACACACAGCTATACGAGGGACTGTGCCACGTGGGTCAATGTGGTCTGCCGGTACCTTCATGAAGCCTATGCTGACATCACCTTGAATATGGTTACCTACCTGGCAGAGGTAAGTTCCTGAATTGAGGATAAAATCTATTATAGTTTCTATGGGTAAAATAGTGGGCTTCCCTCATAGCTCAGTTGGTAAAGAATCTGCCTGCAATGCAGGTGACCCAGGTTCAGGTTCGATTCCTGGGTCGGGATGATCCCCTGGAGAAGGAAATGGCAATCCACTCCAATATTCTTGCCTGAAAAATCCCGTGGACAGAGGAGCCTGGCAGGCTGACAAGAATCAGACACAACTTAGTGACTAAACCACCACCATGGGTAAAATATGTATGTGAAACTGGTAATAAGACACTTAACCTCGTTTATTGATCATGTATTCACTTACTATATATTATCATAGATGCTGTATAGAATCAGTTAAAACAACTGATTCTCACAATAACTCAGTGATTATAACAGAGAATCTGAGAATCAGCCGGGTTTAGTAATCTACAAGTGTAAGGTGTCAGAGCAGGCTTTGAAATGATACATAGCTGCCTCCAAAGCATAAACTCCTTTTTACTACCCTGGTTCCTGTCAGCACATGCCAGAGACAGGAAGATTTTATTCAAATTACTCTGGGTGTTCAGATCTTATTTAAGGACTTAACTGTGTTTAGTGGTTGTGTGCTCTGAACTCATTAACAAAGCATATATTTTTGAAGATACTCATTTTTCCACACAATAGATTTGTGTAATTATTTCCTCATTTGTTAACGGATCAGTTTTTTCGGCCACTTTTGATGTGGAATTTCAGCATTTCTTTGAATAGTTTCTATTACCTTTTAGTTTTGGACAGTAACTTTTTTCATTATGTCTGTCACATCAATTTGCTTATTATTTTTCTTTCCTTTTTGAAAATATCATTGACTTCTTTCTTGATTATAAAAGCAGTATGTGTTTGTAGCAGAAAATTCAGAAGGTACAGAACAGTAAAAAAAAAAGAAACAAAAAATAATCCAAAATAATGAAAATTATCCAGAGAGAAACACTAGAAAGATTTTGTTGGGTGTCCTTCTTATGTTATTTGTCTAACACACACCCATTTACATCAGTGTTAGCATCATTTATTATATAGAAACTATATATTCCTTCTTTATTATTTCACTTAATATAGCTAATATCTTTTACTGTCTTTAAAAACATTCTATTGAATACATACTATTTCATCATATGGATTACCATAATTTATGTATCCATTTCCCTAGTGTTTGATATTTAAATTGCTCACAGAACTTGTTTTGTGTGGGATTTTCCTCTTTTTTTTTTTTTTTTTTTAACCATTATAAATAATGCCTTGGTGAAATCTCATACATAAATCTTAGTATCTGTCTCTAGGTTTGGAAAAGTTCCTAAAAATGTAATTATTATTTCAAAAGATATGAACCCTTGTAGTTATCTTGATCTCAACTGCCAGATTATCCAAGTTAACATTTCCACCAATGATTTCTACCCCTCCTATATCCTCCCCAGTACTATCATCAATTTGATAACTTATAAATGTATCTCTTTTGTTTTCGTTTGTAATTTTCAGTCACTGTTGGTGTTTGATGCTTTCCTGTTGAGGTTTATTTTGTTGTATTCCATTGTGTGAATTTTTTTTAGGTCTTTAAAAAAATTTTGTATAAGCATTTTTCTTTCTTAAAAGAGCTTTTATTTACTTATTTGTTAGGCTGTGCTGCATGGCATTGTGGGATCTTAGTTTCCCAAGCAGGAATCACACCCGGTGCCCCTGCTGTGGAAGCACAGAGTCTTAACCACGGGGCCACCGGGGAAGTCCCTGAATATTATATTTATATATCAGACCTACAGCTTTGCCTTTGATAACATCTCCGCCTCTTCAGTAGTTAGGGTTTTCTTTTCCTTCTAAGGAAATGTGCAGTCATAAAGGTACTAGGAGACCTTGGTGCTTCTGTGTGGAGATCTGGTGTCTGATGACTCAGCCTGTGCGTTGCCCCCACAGCTTCTGGAGAAGGGCCTCCCCAGCGTGCAGCAGCCCCTCCTGCAGGTGATCTACAGCCTGCTCAGCTACATGGACCTTTCTGTCGTTCCTGTAAAGCAGTTCAACGTGGAAGTTCTGAAGACCATTGAAAAATACGTGCAGGTGAGTATTGAACCAGGATGTTTCCAGACAGTCATCCCAGAAAGACAGCTTTTGCACAGAGCTCGTACTTGGCCACAGTTATATGGGTGCCAGGCTACATGTTCATTTATCGATGTCCATAACACACTGAGAGCGGCCAAGACGGTGGCTGACCACCACCCTGAGCGGCATCCTGAGGAGAAAGACAGGACCAGGCCGCGGTGTGTTCCTGAGCCTTCAGAAGACACGTCTCTGCCTCCTGAGCTTAAAGGCCGGATACTGAAAGCATGTTCCGGCTTGGGGGGCAGGGGCAGGGTCTTGTTTGAGGGGTTCTATTTCAAAGGAGAAGGAAGAAGCAACTTGTGTGTGCCTGGTTCTAGACTAGGTGTTTTAGATGAGAACGGTTAATTCAGAGGTGAAAATTGTCACTTAGGGTCGAAGGAACTAAGGCTAAGAAATCGGCATACTTCTACTTGAAAATACTCCAGCAAAGAAAACATACTGTGTACTTGGTGAGTTTCAGAGTTCAAGGACAAATGCTCGGTTTTCTCTTGTTAAACTCATTGACTAAGCCTGACAATTTTAAACATTTTTTTCCCCCAATCTTCACTTCACCAGTCACATTACTTGCAGAATTTGCAAATGCTAAAAATGATTTTCAAGCTTTTTTTTTTCCTCCAAGTGGCATTGCTCCAATAACAGTTGTACCATGAGGTAGATGTTCGTTATCGCTTTCTCACTTGACACTCACGAGAGACAGGGTCAGTTCACATCTTGACCCTTGTTCAAAAAAAAAAAATTGTTTTATTAGACTACCTGTTCTTAGTCCTGTGGATCATCCCTGTACTTGAGATCTTATCTTGAATGGTGGCTAATTTCATATCAAACCATGACCTCCCTTGTGCAGAATTTAAGAATGAAGGGAATGCGTTTTACTTCATGTGCTTTTATTCCAAGTCCTAGGCAAATAATAACATTTATCAGGCTGGTTATCCATGTTCAGTATTTTTATGGGAGAAGTGTCTCGGTGTGCCTGGGAGTCGTCAGACACAGAGATGGTGAAACACAGTGACACGGACAGGAAGAGTAGGAGTTTGATGAGGAAGGGGTGGAAGGGCATCCCAGGATGAGAGGACACCATGAGGAAAGGCACAGAGGCTAGAGACATCGGCCGGTATGGCGAATTCCGGGGGAGATTGCCCATGTAGGGCTTGCTCAGAGTGTGGACTCCTCCTTGTCCACCAGGGGGAGCTCTTGAAGACGTTTAAGCGGGGAAGTGGCTTGAGCTGAAGATTTTGGAAAGATCACGGTAGCTGGAATGGGTTTGATGGACCCAAGGAGAGGCTCCAAGTGGGGAAACCAGTTAAGAGACCACTGAAATAGTCCAGGGAGGATTCAGCTGAGTCCGTGCCAAAAGGAATGGAGGTGGGCAGGGGTTGGCGTCAGATTCTCAGGGGGGGAGGGAAGAGGAGGGTGAAGAATGGTTCCCAGACTCCAGGGTTAGGTCACGAGAAGAGGGCTAAGGGCAGAGGTCAGACGCCTAGGAAGCAAATGGAGCAGAAAGAGCCAGAGAAGCAGGAAGCGTGGATGGAAACTGGAGGCAGGGAGAATCTTGAGGGGTAAGGAAACAGTAGCATATCTGCAATGAAGGGTGGAGATTTTTTGTTTTGTTTTGCTTTTCAAATTAAGGAAGTATCTCATTAGCAAAAGTGGTACCCTGTTATTTTAACCTTCTGTTTATTTAAATGTGGACAAAACTGGTCTTTTTTATTTGCTTATTTCCTAAATGTAGCTCCTCTTACAGATAAATTATCTTTTTTATGTCATTTGCCTTTTGCTTACCAAAGAATTTCCTGCACTGTTTTAAATTAGTGAGTTCTGACAGGTCATGAGAAGTTTCAGTAGCTAGGAGCATGTTAGTTTTTTTTTTTAATGAAATAATTTCTTAAGTATTGACAGACTGTTTCATTTCCTTCAGAGCATTCACTGGAGAGAAGCTCTGAATATTTTGAAGCTGGTGGTTTCTCGATCTGCCAGCCTAGTTTTGCCTTCCTACCAACACAGTGACCTCTCAAAGATAGAAATACATCGAGTGTGGACGAGCTCATCCAAGGAATTACCTGGAAAAACCCTAGACTTCCACTTTGATATTTCAGAGGTATGTTAATGTTTCCATAAACTTTAGCATGAATACATAGTGGCAAAGTTCAAAACTAGCCGCCTAGAGAAGGGGAGACTTATATTTATGTCAAATGAAAGCTTCTAAGGCCTAATGAGGTTCTATTTTTTTTTCTTTTTTAAGAACATATTCACAGGGGCTCTCATTTGGCAGCTTTTAAAAATAGAAGCTAGCCTCAGTTATATAAAAACAATTCCACAGAAAAGACAATTTTTAAAAAGGAATGATCTTAAGCATTTTAAACCATGACCTTCACTCATTCTTTATCTGACTGCTGCCATGTCCTGTCTGGTATCTGTAACCTTGTTTCCTGAACTGTAGCCAAACCAGTGAATGACCGAGATTTATGGAATCTGCCCTTATGGTCATTTCCCCAAGCCACACTGCTTTTTTCTCTTTAATATTTTTTTTAAGTTGATATGTTGTATTTTCATTTTTATTAAGTTCCAATTTTTTTGGTGGGGTCACATGGCATTCAGGATTATAGTTGCCCGACCAGGGATCAAACCCACGGCCCCTGCAGTGGGCACATGGCGTTCTAAAAACCGGACCATCAGGGAAGTCTCCCACAATGCTTTTTTCAGTGCCACTATTTAAATTCTTGGCTTAAGAAAGAAGGGAATGTGGAGAGAAGAGACCTATGAACGGAACTAAGGAGTCAGGAAGAAAAGAGGACACCAAATAGTCCAATTTACCTGCTGGTCCATGAACAAACTTTTGGAAACCTGCACTTAAGTGTGTTAGTCTAAGATATAAAAATACATTTGCTTTCCTGTCTCTCTTACCCCATGACCGATAAGCCCCCTAAAGCAGAAACCGTGGTCTGTCCACTTTGTAATTACGGTCTGTACAGTGTCTAATGCATGAACGTACTTCATACATATTCTTCAGCTTGGCTGAATCCATCAGTTCACTAAAGGAATAACCTAGGTCTGCTGACATGCAACTTCCTGGCTCAGTTGTAGCCAGATTGGGTTTTTTCAGTCGTCTCATTGACCATTCAACACTCAGGATGAGACACTGTTTATTGCTACTGTTGTGATATTTATATGACATTAAGGTATCAAATCAATATTTTTCCATTTTAAACAGTTTATATTGCTAGGGTAGGAGAGGGGCACTTACTCTTTTACTAAAGTTTATTCTGTTCCAAAGAGGTACAGAAGACCTGTAGCCAGTCAGCTACACGCCCCAGATACCCAGGTGCTCCAGAAAGATGGGCCTGGAGAGACAGGTGGAACACTCCCAGCCAGTGTCTCTCATCTCTGAATGTGGGCCTGTGAACAGGTTTCTGCAGAGACCCCCTTGTGGCTGAAGTTTGAGAGGTGCTGCCTACCCAGCTACCACATTACAGACCTCTCAGGAGTGAAATTTCTTAAATGTTGCCCAAGATCCTGGCCCTGACTGTTTCCTTTAAATAATTGAAATCATTGATTTAAATAAATTTTTAAATACTTGAGAGCATAAGATTGGCAATTATTGGCAGGTTGGGATGAGGGGAAGGAATTTTGATCTTGTTATAAGAAAGTCTTTCAAGCTTAAACATCTGAAAGTAATTTGCTTCCCTGTATGCTTCTTTTCTCATCTTTATAGTCATTTGTGAAGTGTATTTAAGAACAAGCAATTGGATTTGTTTTCAGCTGCTCAAGAGGGTGGGAAGGGGTTGAAGATGCAAAATGGTTTGTGTGTTAGTCACTCAGTTGTGTCTGAGTCTTTGCAACCTCAGAGACTGTAGCTTGCCAGGCTCCTCTTTCCATGGAATTCTCCAGGCAAGAACACTGGAGTGGGTAGTCATTCCCTTCTCCAGGGTATCTTCCCAACCCAGGGGTTGAACCTCAGTCTCCCGCACTGAAGGTGGATTCTTTACCATCTGAGCCACCAGGGAAGCAAAATGGTTTAGAATGTGTTCTTGAACATCAGGGAAATGATCCTCCACATAACACTGAACTTCTCTACGTTTTCATCAAATAAGCAGTTCTTGGTGGCTGCTGGGAGACCGAGCCATGTACCAAGGACTGTGGATGAGAGAGAATGCATGCTTCTCTTCTCTCTCCCTGCAGACACCTATCATTGGGAGACGGTATGATGAACTACAGAACTCCTCTGGGCGTGACGGGAAGCCCAGGCCCATGGCCGTCACCCGGAGTGCATCCTCCACCTCCTCGGGCTCCAACTCCAACGTCCTTGTCCCTGTCAGCTGGAAAAGGCCCCAGTACTCCCAGGTAAAGAGTCCTCGACTTGCAGGGTTGGACAGGAGCTTAGGGGCCCTATAGAACCCAGCTGTGATATGCGATTTGGGCAGCCACCCTCCTGATGTCACCCACTTGGGCATCAGCACTTCAGTGATGAGCTCATGGCATCCGTATTCCAAGGGGACCTCTTTACTCTTTGAACAGTTCATTATGTTGAGTTGAAGTCTGACACTCTGTTGCTTCTACTTATTGATCCTAGTTCTCTTAAGGCTTAGAAAATGCAATCAGATCTCTCACGTGGCAGCCCTTCAGACACTTAACCTACCCCCTCTTCCACTCACCCAGATGAGGCCTCTTTCCTCCAAATAATACATCCTAGTTCTCCCGACCAATCCTCTGTGGCAGGGCTGCACGCTGTCCTGCGAGCCGGCCCTGGATCCGGGTTCATGCAAGGCTGACATGAGCAGAGCAGGCGCCCAGATTTCTCCATGCTTGCGTTGTCTCTGTTCACTCTATGGGTGATTGATGTCAAGTGAAACCTGTGTATTATTTAGGGCTGTCTGGGTGACATGCGCCAGAAGCCCAGTGAAAAACTGCCTGAAGTGAAAAAGGAACGTGTTCACTTCCGTATCGCGGCTTCAAGTGGAGCTGGATTCTAGCACACAGAATCCTTAGACCCTTTCCCTCCTCCTCACGGCCCCACCTTCCTGTCCCAAAGTCCTGCTTTCCTCTCTGCTAACTTCATCCTCAGGCAGGTTCTTCCCTGTGAGGCACCAGCGACCTCTGGCAGCTCCAGATTTACATGGTCTTTGCCTCTGACCATTTCAGGGTAGAGGCCTTCCCTCCCTGACATCTGCAGGAATCCTAGAGAAAATTAAAGTGTTAGTTGCTCAGCCGTGTCTGACTCTTGGCTGACCCCCATGGACTGTAGCCCGCCAGGCTTCTCAGTCCATGGGATTTTCCAGGCAAGAATACTGGAGTGGGTTGCCATTCCCTTCTCCAGTGGATCTTCCCAACCCAGGGATCAAACCCGGGTCTCCTGCATTGCAGGCAGATTGTGTACTGTCTGAGCCACCAGGGAAGCCTCATTCTAGAGAAAGGATTCTTGCAATCCCTACGAGGGAGGAAAAGTGTCCCCTGGTGGGAGAAGAGCCGTCCCAAGATGAAAGAGGAGCTGCATTACCGGGAGGAGAAGTGGATGCTGTGCAGAGCTGGCCCTGGATCCGGCTGTGTAAAACCCTTAGTGTGCACGCCCAGCAGGACTCATCCTCACTCTCAGAGGCTGGGAAGACGGAGCCCTCAGTGCAGCCCCCTGCTGGAGCCAAGCTGGTTCTCAGCGGGTGTTCACTGTGGGTTGAACAGAGAACCCGCTCTACCCTCTTGGGGGTTTGGAAAGAGAAAACATATGCACAGCCCCATTCCATGATCCTCTGTATTTCCTTCCCAGAATTTCAAAATGCCCACTAAAACCTAGAGAAAGAGGTTAATGAATCTGCTGCCATTCTTCATCATCAAGGTCCTCCTGTCTTTGACCTTGAAGTGACACCATATTGAGTGTCTCAAGAAGGATGCAGGGAACTGAGTTACATCAAGAAGGAAAATCTGTGAATGATCCTGGCCTCCTTGTAGGCTCCATATTAACTTAAATCAGGTTAAAAAGGAAAAAAAAAATCATTTTCAAGCGACTAGGGTGATTAAGAGTGGCTCTGAAGCACGTTGATGTTTTTTAGGCTCTGGTTACTCATCTTTTTCATTCTCAACTCACCCATCATTCTGAGACCTACTTTATCTATGTCATTGGAAAATGTGATGATTTGCGGAAGAATCCCAATGCTTAAAGAACTGAAAAGTAAGGTTTATGAAGAAAAGCAAAAGGAATTGAATCTGTTTAACTATAGGAAGGATAAGTTGAGAAAGATTTAACATGCCTTGCAAATAATCAAATTTAATTCTGCAGAAAGTAAAGCTATCTTCCCATTTGGGGTAAAGAGATTTGAATTGTAACATAAGAGATTTAATTTAGGTGTAAGGAAGGGCTTGCTAATGACTGAAAGTTGTAGCACACAAGAAAGATGACCAAGGGGAGTAATGAGTATCTGCTGAGAACCAAGGGATTGACTTTCATATCCTCTCCCTTAGGAATGTTCAGATCAGCACTGTCCAGTAGACATACAATGTGAGCCTCATTTAAATATTTCTAACAGTCATCTTCTGAAAAAAGTAAAAAAATAAAAAAGGTCAAGTTAATTTTAGTAACATTTTAGCTAATATAGCTAAAATATTTTTCAGCATATAATCAGTATATAATCATTGATGAGCTATTTCACACTCTTCTTTCATACTAGATCTTCATGTGTTTTACATCTCTCTGTTCTCACTGGGTACATCTCAGGTAATTAGCCCTGTGTGGCTGATGGCCACAGGATTAGAGCAGATTTGATTACAGGTCCCCAGATTAAAACCTGTGTGCTTCTTTTCCAGAAGAGGACCAAAGAAAAGTTGGTGCACGTCCTTTCTCTGTGTGGCCAGGAAGTAGGATTAAGCAAGAATCCATCAGTAAGTTCTGTCATGGGTCATATTTATTTTGGTATAGTTATGGCTTTTGCTTTTGGTCATGTAGTTTAGAGGATTCAACTATGAATTACAAGTATGATATCCATCATCTTGATCAATCTCTTAGACTTCTCTCCACACTATGATTTTTAATCTTTAGTTTAGAAACACTGAAAGATGTTATTGGCTGTCTGCTCCAGTGGGCAAATAGAAACTCAAGCTGGTAAATAAAATCGCGTTATTTTTATTTTTTAGTATCTTTTTAAAGAATATACCCAGACTTTCTTAAAATAGGTATATGTGACTGTCTCCTGCACTACTGTACATGATATACATTCCTTTGGCATATAATTTTACCCTGTACACACATTTCTTAATGTGATGTCACTATTTTACTCGTGTAAAGGTGAAAACAGTGATGTGTTTTTTTCTTGCATAAACTTCTGATATTACAGTTGGAAAAAAATATATACCATTGGGCTTTGAAATAAAATGAAAAAGTAACAGAAGTTAACTTCTGAAGCTTTTTAGAAAATTAAAATTGTGTGTGCGAACACTGTGGCAAAAGGTTTGGTTTTGCAAGGTATTTTTATTTCATCTGTATTACAGCATCTTTATTAGTAACCAGAAAAGAAGATCGCAAACCAAGTTATTTTCAAGTAAAGAAGCAGCAAACAGTTTCTCTGTGGAGTTGCTTTTAAGATTCCAAAATGTATATGCTAATGTAGTTCATGACTCGGTGAAATATGAGAGACTTATAGGTTCCTAGAGTAAAGGCTGATACTTATTATCATCCTGGAATGTGCTCTAGCAAGAAAGAAGCATTGCCTCCTTTGAAGTCACCTTCCAAGTTGCTGACTGGTGGGTTTGCTGCTGCTCCTGTGACATCACTGAGGGCAGAGGGACCAGGGATGACAACAGGGAGGGCGGACGGAGCCTCCCAGCCCACCAGGAAGGGGAATGGCGGCCTTTATCTCTGCAGCAGCAAAGCCAGCGAGGGCCATTTCTCTCCATCCCTGTGGTTACACTTTCCCCTTCAGATCCCAACTGCCTGCTTCTGTGCTGTGGCCTTTCAAGCTAGAATTGTTTACTGTGTTACAAATAAGAAAAGCCACACTAACTAGAAAAGGGAGCATTCAGCTGAGGAAATCAGAGTGCTAGTCTCTCCGTGGATGGACCTAGAGACTGTCATAGAGTGAAGTAAGTCAGAAAGAGAAGAACAAATACCATGTAATGCCACTTATATGTGGAACCTAGAAAAATGGTACAAGTGAACTTATTTGCAAAGCAGACACAGAGACACAGATGTAGGAACAAATATGGATACCAAGCAGGGAAGGATGGGTGGGATGAACTGGGAGACTGGGATTGACAATATATACACTATTGATTAAAAGACGCTTACTCCTTGGAAGGAAAGTTATGACCAACCTAGATAGCATATTCAAAAGCAGAGACATTACTTTGCCAACAAAGGTCCGTCTAGTCAAGGTTATGGTTTTTCCAGTAGTCATGAGAGTTGGACTGTGAAGAAAGCTGAGTGCCGAAGAATTGATGCTTTTGAACTGTGGTGTTGGAGAAGACTCTTGAGAGTCCCTTGGACTGCAAAGAGATCCAACCAGTCCTTTCTAAAGGAGATCAGTCCTTGGTGTTCTTTGGAAGGAATGATGCTAAAGCTGAAACTCCAGTACTTTGGCCACCTCATGCAAAGAGTTGACTCATTGGAAAAGACTCTGATGCTGGGAGGGATTGGGGGCAGGAGGAGAAGGGGACGACAGAGGATGAGATGGCTGGATGGCATCACTAACTCAATGGACGTGAGTCTGAGTGAACTCCGGGAGTTGGTGATAGACAGGGAGGCCTGGTGTGCTGCGATTCATGGGGTTGCAAAGAGTCAGACATGACTGAGCGACAACCGACACTATTCATTCTATGTATAAAATACTAATTTAATAGATGACTAATGAGAAGCTCCTGTATAGCACAGGGAACTCCACTCAGTGCTCTGTAGTCACCTAGTGGGAAGGAAATCTAAAGAAGAGGGGATATATACACACATATAACTGATTCACTTTGCTATACAGTAGAAACTAACACAACTTTACAAAGCAGCTATATTCCAATTTAAAAAAAAAATTCTAGTCTCTCCTCTCTCCCTGACTAGGTGGCTGGTCGTCAGTGCTGTTTATCTTGTGCACCCATTTGCAGTCCCTGTACAGACTGTGTGTTGTGCCATTTTATAAAAACCTAGTGCAAATCCTATGACTGTTCCTAAAACACTGGAGGAAAAAGAAAGTATATTTAAAATCCATTTACTTTTTCCTTTTGAGAGACAATTGTTATATTTAAATTCTTATAAATGAATTTTTACTTTCAAGGAAGACCAAGAGGTTACAATGGTTAAATTAAAAGAACATTGTTCATTTTGTTTAATATCAGTCTATGTTCAGGAGAGGCTGCATAGCAAAACATGTAGATTTATTTCAAGTCTATTATTCCAAAGAAGTTATATTAAAATGGCCCAAGAAAAATGAACCTATACATATAATTTTAAAAGGTTGACATACTAAAATTTTAGTAGAAAAAAAAGTTTTGTTTAAATCAACAGGACAGGAATTTGAGTGTGAATTCTGAACACAGCTGCTCAGCTTCTCTTTTGGAATTCAAATGAACAAGTTCTGTACTTCTTGACTTAGGTTTCTTTTTCTTTACCAGTTCCTGGTTTATCTCTCAAAGGGTTAAATCCTTTGCTCTCACAGTTCATTCTATAGTAACATATTTTGTTGGCATCAGTAGTCCTTAAAATCTTACATGATAATATGTATGTGATGTGTATGTGTATGCCAATCTATACAGTTTCTAACCTTGGTCAGTGTAGAAACAATGGAAAATTTCTTGGGTGCTGTAGACTGTCTGTGAACACAGACACGCTCAGTTGAAACACACACAATGTAGGATCCAGTCTTAATTAAGAAGCAACTATTTGACTCAAACATTTTCCTAGTACATGAACTTGCGTCTTTGCAACGTTTAATCTGAAGGCACCTGTCCAACATAAATAATAGAAGAACATTCTAAAAATACCCACTCAAGGAATTAGGTGTGTACTGGAAATGCAGTGCTACGAGAAGCCAGTTACGGGTCCTGTAGCTCAGCCACCGAAAGGAGAGTCGTTTCTCAGGAGCGGCCTCTCGGTTCACAGGTGGTCTTCTCGTCGTGCGGGGACCTGGACCTGCTGGAGCATCAGGCGAGCCTGGTGTCGTCCGAGGACGGCGCCCGGGAGCAGGAGAACATGGACGACACCAACAGCGAGCAGCAGTTCCGGGTCTTCAGAGACTTCGACTTTCTAGACGTGGAGCTGGAGGATGGAGAGGTAGGCACAGGCTCAGTGAAAACCATCCGCTCAGCCTTTTTCTTTCTACCTGCTAAATAGTGAGTTCTTTAATTAGAAAGCTTGTAAACTTTATTTTGGATCAGTTTATTTAAAGTATAGCAGCTTAACTTGGGCAGAAAGTCACCCCACCCTTCCTGTCTGAGCCCAGGGCCAAAGTGGTTCCAAGTTCTTTCTAAATGGCAGAGATCTGACTTTGAATGGCCACAAGGAGACTGTGTGTGTGTCTAGTCCAAAGGTGAACTTAAAAACCAGAAACACTGATGGTCTCAGCCTGTTCTCTGGTGCCTGGGAAAAACAGGCAAAGCATTTAATTATTTTAAGCGTGAAGTTGCTCTTACGTGATGATTTCAAAGCTTGCCTGCTACAGCCTGCAATTGGAGCCCGAGGGCCTGGCATCTTTGTGCTGTTTGAAATCCTCAGAACTTGAAACTAGATTTAACGTATAAGAGCTCCTGGCTCTGCTTTTGGCTGGTTTTTGACACCTGGAGCATCTGAATTCAAGTCTGAACGGGCAGATGCAGATCTATGTATCTGAGTGATAATTGTGGTAATAAGGTGCTTCAGTTATGAGTCATGTTTTTGAAAACTGGGAGTGGAAGGAGGAGCATTGTTTCAGTAGCTTGGGGGCATATTCCAGCTGAGAGGCAGGCTCGTTCCTCCTGGGATGGACACTAAGTTCCCTTCAATGAGGTTGCCATCTGTAAAAATGCCTGCTCCCGAGCCTGGTGTGTGGTGGGCTCCACATTATACTTCCCAGAGGGCTTTCTGCCAGTCATACAGTTCAAATGGAAGCCCAGATTCCAAGCTCATCATATCCTATGGTAGTAGTAGTGTTAGTCACTCAGTTGTGTCAAGTCTGACACGACTTTGTAACACCTTGGACTGTAGCCCGCCAGGCTCCTCTGTCCATAGGATTCTCCAGGTAAGAATACTGAAGTGGGTTGCCATTCCCTTCTCCAGGCGATTTCCCAACCCAGGGATCAAACCCGGGTCTCTCGCATTGCAGACAGATGCTTTACCATCTGAGCCACCAGGGAAGCCCTATGGCAGGTGGGCACCTCCTAATGATAAACTTGTGGGGAATTATACTTCAGGTAACTGCTTACCTTCCCTAAAAGAACACTTACTGACCAATCCACTTAGGTCAAGGCGAGGTCATAGGGCTGTCCATTCTTGTCCTTACTGGCCACTGACCACCCTGGCTGGCTGTGCCAGCAAGGAAGAGTCATGTCCTCAGAATGAAGAAAGTATCCTTCACCAATTCCTCCCCTGGAAACAGGTTTATCAGATCTAGTCCTTACTGACTGCAAGGCACCTTTAAAACATGTCAGCTCTTCACCTTGAATTTTCTTGAACCAGTAAAAAGCTCTGCAGTTTTCTATGTTAACCATAACTAGCAATAAAGAAATCAACAAGTAAATGTGGTGAGAACTGTTTTAAAAGTGTAATGCAAAATACAGCTGTTTTGAATATTTTCAAAATGAGCTAGAGGTATATGGAATGTCAAAAGATTAAGTTCCTAATTTGGGCAACTGACCTCATCTTTGCTCTCAGGCTAGAATTCAAGCTTAGGTAGTACCCTTTTCACTCTGTAAGTTAAACTGAGGAGAGAAAATTGATGAAACAAGAGAGGCATCATTTTTTTCAATCTCATACAAAGACAAATGGGCTGTGTGAAGGGATCTGGCAGGAATGCTATCAAGTAGAAGAATCAGACATAATTGCAGAACTAATTCCTATCAAAATAAGGAAAACCTTAGATGCTTATCATTTGAAAACAAATTTTATGCTAATATTTGTCAGGGACAGCAAGTGATGGATACTATGCCTTCCTTCCAGTGTTTTCTCTATTGTCCTAGCCAACAAGAACTAGAAAAAGAAAATAGTGGTTGTTACCTTGTATGATTATGATTTTGTAAGAAACAAGAGTGTGATAGTATGTATTTTATCCAAATAAAATAAACTATTTGAGAATGTTACTTCTCCACAAGATTACAATAAGGGATTCTAGCCTGCTTACAGAGTCACAGATAGTCAAAGCAGGTCCAGCTCTGACTTTAGCTCAGCCTCTGACCCAGTTTAAGCCTCACAGCAGCTTCTCTTGGCGTCCTCATCTACCAAATGGGGATGATGATAACCTGCCTGTAGAACTGATGTGAGGGGTCAAGTAAGGTGACCTGTGTGACGCTTTTCACATAATTTTGGGCGCAGAATAGGCATTCTAAGTGTCTGTTCCTTTGTACTGTCACTGATGAATAATTTCAGTATTTCCTCATCTGCAAAAGGTAAGCATATTTGGCTTCTAGATCAAAACACATTTATAAAAAAAGACAGACAAGGTTCTTGTCATGTTTATTCCCTTTCATTAGTCTCAATGTATTGACTAAATCTTTAAGGGTTTGCCTTTGAACTCTTCAGAACCCTTAAAGGGTGCTACGTCTTTGCTGTGAATTGCACCTCAGCAGTGAAACAGCCTGATCACAAACACTTCTGGTTTTGTGGGCAGGATCAGGTGATGCCACCTTTTTTTCCCCCAGCAGATGACCCTCATTAGTCTTTCCATGACATTTCACAGTTTTCTCACAAATAAAAATTCAGACATTCTTAAAAAAAAAAAAAAAAAGTGTTGAGACAGACCAAAGTTGTCACTGAAGTGGAAAGCTATTTCGGAAATTGTATTTATGATTTGTTACCAGCTACGTCATCCACTGCTGAGAGAGCTGGAATTTCCGGTGTTTGGTACTAATTCTTCTCTTTCGGGTTAGTGTATCTTTGCTTTTTAAGGTGCCTCTACTGAAGTATATACTCTTAGCACTGCTAGTTGCTGTTGTTAAAACTAAGACAAATGCACTTGAGTATCTGTAATATAATCATTTTAAATAGACCTCTTATTTTTTTCTGTCCATTCAATCCGCTACCCAGGAACTTCAGGTAAGATGATACTATTTTCAATTCAGATACGCTAGTAGGTGTTTTGCATCATTGCAGATTCATAACAACATAATTGCTTTTTCTCCCCTTGGAGAGTATGTATGCCTATTTGCACATTTATATAGAGATGTGTGTGATAGAAATATTTTTCTTGGTTGCTCAAGGAAGAAAATATTTTCTGAAAGTATGAATACATTTTAAAATGTAGTTTTAAAATCTTTATATGTCTAGTTCTGGAAGTTGCATAATTTTATCTCTTGAGGGAAGGTGAATTTTTAAGTATGATCCATAGAAATCCTATAATTACTCATTAGGCAGCTGCACAACTGGAATGGGTTGGTTTTGTGGTTTAATTCTTTTATTAAAAGTGAAATCAACAAGCTTTATCTAAACAATACACCACGTCCACTTCCAATCAACTGCTTTTATTTTCTAGGACTAAGAGCTATCTTTGTAGGGTGAGTGACTATCCAAGGGTGAGGACCCTTTTGCAACTAAAAAGGAGTCTGGCAATAATTACATCCAGACAATGGGCATAAGCCAGTGTTATCCTGGACAAAGTGACCTATGAGCACACTATATCCATGTCTTATAGGCTTAAGTCTGAGTAGGGTCATTTGGGGGAACATGTTTTGACTTCTAAGTTCCTTCAACAATAATTCTTTTTTGGTATTCCAATATCAACGAATATGATTTCCAACACTTCTAGAGTATTCCATTGTGAATATTTTCTCATCTCGGTATGAACCCTGAGTGGTTATTTAGGTTTGATAACCGACATATGCACGTTGTCCATCAAGGATAGTCAGCCACCTTCTCAGTCTTCTCACACACACAAACAGTTTTGGCTTTTGACCCCACATGACATCTGGGTGTGGGGAGGCTAGAAGGCAGCTCTCCGAGTAGGGTTAGTCCTGTGCTGTGAGAAGGCCCGGTGGACTTTTAATCACCACAGACTCCAGCACAGGCCAGACTACTGTTGCTTTCAACCCCTCAGCTGCCACTAGGGAAACGGTTTCAACATCCTTGCCTCCGATGCAGTTTCTGCATCCTCCAGCAAGACACCAAATATTATCCCTGTGAGAACAGCTTCCCTGACTCCCAGTTCCCACGCCTGACTGATTCAGGTCTTCACCTGAGCTGTGGTCAGATCAACACAGCGGCACTGTGCCCAGTGCAGCACTCTGTGGCCCTGGATATATCTCTCTGCCAGCTCAGTGTGAGCCAGGTTCAGGGTGGGGGACTTCCAGAACTGCTGCCTCAGACAGTTCATCCAATCCATCGATTCAGTGAAAGAGAATCAGTTCTGTAAATTTGTTTCACAGTTGTACATTTCTCCCAGTAATTGTCACATTCCTTTTTCTCTGTTTTGGAATTTCATTTTTCTTTACCCTCTTTATTTCTTCACATACTGTGTTTTTCCTTCCTGGAACTCTTGCTTCTTCCACATTATTTTCATTCTTTCCGTGAAACAGCCGTTTTAAAATACCAGCACAATAGTAAGCCTTCCCTACCAGGGGAAAAAAACAATCATTTGGTGGTAATGTAGCACAGTAGTTAACAGATAAAAGGCACAGATAGAGCTATAAACTATAGAAATCAAATACTGAGTCATATAATCAAACAGTCTTAAGGATAATCATAAATGTCATAAATGGGGTGAATGATGATAATTTACACATAATATCCAGAATGTGTTCTTACCCATTGCCTTCCACCATGAATAGCCAAAACAGACTTTGGAAAAGCTAAGCATCTGTTATACCAGAGATCTGTGAGAATGGTAGGCTTTATTTTATTAGGAGCCAGAAAAAATAGACCCATAAAACCAGAGGAAAAAAATCATTAATTTTAATAGTAATTTATATCTCTCCCTGAAATTATATGATTATGCTATTAACTGAGCTCTCATCAGAAAGTTTATTTCAGTGAACCATCTGTGTTTCAAATGACTAATGTACATGATAAGATTCTGTGCTAGGTATTATTCAGATTACCTATTTGTTAGGTTCAAATTTGCTCACCAATGGGTGAGGAATATTTCTCTTGCTTTACTCCTGGAGAGAGAAATAAAACCCAGATTTGTTTTTAGGGGGGGAATTATATTCAATTAAATAAACTTACTTAATATATGATAATTTGTAGAGACAATATGAGCTATATCTGAAATCTTTCTGTAACATCTACCTTGCCACTTAGCCCAGTTCTCAGTACACATGAACAATTCAGCAACAGTCCTTGGTACCAGGTCAGTCCATCCAGGTCCAGGGAGGGAACTGTTTCCTGTGTTGGAACAGTTATTTAAAGATGAGCCTAAAGCAAAACTGAAGCCTTGCTGCTCTGGCCTCTGCATCGTGCATGATCGTCTGACTGTGCCCAGCTGCTCTCTGACACCCTTTAACTGCATTTTATCTGTGAAAACTGCTGTGGCAGAAACGGGCTGGAATGTGTACCTAATGCTCTTCAACTTAATACCCAGAAGCTGTGGACTGTGCCACAAGCATAGCCCTTACTTTGTTCTCTGGACAACAGTACTAAACAGTGGGGGTCAGGGAGTAGGTAAGGAACACCTCTGTTGAAGTTGTTCTAATATTAACAGTCTCTTTCTGATAGCTTTTTGTTAACATGGCTCTTTAAGAGTACTCCCAAATCAACTTGTAAAACAGTGTTACCCACTGTGCCAAAGAAGAGTGTATGATCACATCTATCTATGACTTAACACGCATTTAGTGAAAACAGTGTGCTGTTTTACTACTCTTCACAACACGTAAGCAAAATCATTGGTGCCTGTGTCCGTGAGGTGAGGGCTTGAGAGTTCATAATGAAAGTATCGAGGCTAAGCTATGACTGATCAGATGTGTGAAGCTGTACATGCGGGAGAATTCTGGCCTTAAAAAGCAGCTGATGGTGTGATTTCAGGGCGAGAGTATGGACAACTTCAACTGGGGAGTCCGCAGGCGTTCGTTGGACAGTCTGGACAAGTGTGACCTGCAGCTGCTGGAGGAGCGCCAGCTCTCAGGAAGCTCTCCCAGCCTCAATAAAATGAACCGCGAGGATTCTGACGAGTCCTCTGAGGAGGAGGACCTCACCACCAGCCAGATCCTGGAGCACTCTGACCTCGTAAGTAGGAACTCTCCGCCTCCTCTTCCCAAGAAACTGGGAGACTGCTCTTTGTCATTCAGGCAGCAGGGCAGTTTCCAGTTGCAACTAAAGAAACTTCCCACAGCTGCCAAACTCAAACCTGAGATTGTCGGGTGGGGTCTGTCTGATTCTAACCAGCTTCTTCTCTGGAGGGTGCAAATGGAGACAAACACTGGGGGTTTCATCAGCCCTGAATGCCATCAGATTTGTTCAGGCCTAGATTTTCCCTAAATAACTTATGCTGAACTCTTTCTTTAAAAAAAAAAAAAGAAAAAATTCCTCCAATATCTTTAGTTTGAGGAAATAAGACATTTTGATGGGGTTATCTGGAAAGAGAAGGGGTCTTTGTGTCTTACAGTGCTGGGCCTTGCCAGCTGCGGTGTTTAAGTTCTAATGACAGTGAAGTATGTATTAATATGTTCAGTAGTTAGTACTTGTCCAATAGCAACCAGCTTGTACACTTATGTAAAAAGTAATCAGAGCTTGTAAAGAATGGGAACGTCACACAACGTTGTGTTTCCTTTGCTTTCTCGACAGATCATGAATCTCTCCCCTTCGGAGGAGACTAACCCCATGGAATCACTCACGACCGCCTGTGATCTGACCCCTGCTGACCCTCACTCCTTTAACACCAGGATGGCTAGCTTTGATGCTGCTCTGCCTGATATGAATAATCTTCAGATTTCTGAGGGTTCAAAGGTGAAGAGATTTTGGCAATTGTTGGTTGTGGTTTTCTTTCCAAAAATAATGTATTTCCAATTTTCTGAGCATTCTTAGAGGGTTATAAATTGAGGGGCTACCTTTATCTTTTTCTTTTATGAAATAGTTGTTAGTGCCCCTGAGCCTAGGTTTTGAAGTTGCTTTACTCGCAAAAGACCTAAGCAACCATCTTCTTGTTGGTTGAAAGAGATTTGATTTGAGGTCCTTTTAAGATGAAACGTTTTGCATTCTCCAGAGAGCACAAACACTGCTGATTAACAGCAAAACAAATGTCTGAGATGGCTGAGACAGGGAAACTGATGTTCTTTGTCATGACTTTTATAAAACAATCTGTTAAGTGAGGTGTGGGTGTATGCATAGATTGGTGGAAATTTTTTCCTATGTAGGAACCAATTATACAGCCTATGCATTGATTGCATTCTCGCCTTTTGTTGGGCTATCACAAATTTCAGTATCAATCACAGTATTATGCACAAAACTGTCTTAATCAGCTCTCTGAGGAGAAAAGTAAGTATTGGATAGAATTTCCTTATTTAAAAGGTTAGCTTTTTAGAGGAACTTTAAAATGTGTATTTCATTTAAGGTTTATTTTATTGATTTGCATAAGCCATTCTGTCCATAAAACTATCAACTTCCACACTGTGTTCACATATGTATCCACATAAATGGCCATTAGTATAGAACTTTATTTTCTTATATTAGACATACCAAAATAGCCTATTACTATTAGGATTAAAGTTTTCTTTATCTTGAGTTTGGTTATGGTGGTATAAGTTTAAAAGAGAAAATAGGAAAAAATACATAGAAAACAGATTTATAAAAGTATATTCTTTCTGATGCTTCTACAGAAAAATAAAATACTGGCTATTCTGTATCCTTATACAGTGTACTAAAAATACACCTGAGATCTAGCAAAACCTATATGCTGTACACCAAGGGCAACCAACCAAACTACAATCACCTAAAAATACTGAGGCTTATAATTATTTGTAATTATTTGTAAGACTTCCTCATTACAAAAGAACTGTGACCAGGATTCTGAGAATTAGCAGAATCCTTTTCTAGCCAAAAAGGGGACCAGAAAGGAAACCTGAGATTAAAATGCCAGAATCTTTGAAATTAAACTTCATGGAATGAAGATCACAAAATAAATGTGAAGTTATTATTAGCATATGTTGTTTCAGTCTTGCAGTAGTCAACTTTTCTATTTCGAATGCTAAGCATACAAAGCACTGCCTAATATTTTCATGGATTCACACAGAAATCTATCAGGGCAAGGCTGAGTTTAATTTCTGAAAAGCTTTCTTTGTTTTTTACATCAGCTGGGCTTCTGCTAAATTTGATATATCTGTGATGTTAGAAAGAGAAAACAAGATGTTTTTATAAGATCTCAGCCTGTCCTTAGTAGATTAAGTTTATATACATTAACAACCCAGACCAGTCAGCAGTCTCGTTGGCAACAGTCTAGTTTTAAAGAGCAAGAAGAGACAGATATGGATAAGCCCCTGAAACTCAGTATTTATAAGCAGTTCCTTCAAAGACATGAGATAACCTATTTCCCTAACATGTCTGTAAACATTCCTAATTTCCCTATTTAATCCTAGATTCAAAATACTAAAGGGGCAGCCAGATGTCAACTGTGATCGCGCTCTAATTCATATGCCTCTTTTGCCCTGGTTTTGTCTTTAAGAAAATGACTCACTGAACCACGTACATGTGCTTTCTTCCTCTCCTCTCCTGTTCTGTGGTCAGGCTGCCTTCCTTCCTCTCCTGAAGAACAATTGGTCCTCCAGATGATTTCCCTCTGGCCTGGGTTCAAGCCCAGCCTCTTTTTCCATTTGACCTGCCAGTCTCTTTCCTGCCTCTCAGTGGTCCCAGCTCTGCCACCCTAGAGCCGTCTCATCTCCCTGCTCATTCTACATTTTACAGCAACCCAAGAGCAGCCCCTCATATATATATGTGCTGCCTTCAGGGGATATTCCCAAGAGTGAAGCATGTATGTATGTGTAGCTCAGAGGATGTTCAGTAATGGAAGGCCTGTCAACAAGGCAGGCTCAATAAATAGCTCTGGGTCAATCATGGGCATGGCAGAGACTTCAGGAGCCTTTATTATGCCAGGCACTGATGATTCTAAGTTCTAGTTTCCATCAGTAGCATTGGACATACTACAAATTATATAATATACTGGAGAGTTAACTCCAGGTAACTTGCTTTAGAAGACTGGGCTTGTACAACAAAGGAGCTCTGAATCCAGAGATGGTGTCTCTCACCCTGGCTCTGGCTCTGATTACATACCTGGTATTAGGCACGTCCTTTTCCTGTGTGGAGCATCTACTTCCTCATCTTTGAAAGTGGAGGTCCAACCCAGGGGGTTGCTTCCAAGTTTAGCATTTATACTCCTTAAGTGTGGATCAAATATGGTAATCTTCTGACAGCTTCTTTGGGAACTCTCTCAGAAAAGGCTGAGAAGAAGATAAAGAACAGTGCTTCAGAGAATTCTTGAGTTCAGTTTCACAAATTTACTATACCATAGCTAGAAGACATATGCCTCCAATTTACGTTGTTCTCTGGATTTCAGAGTTGCCTCTGGATATCCTTACGTGTTGGGGGATTCCTTTCTCTCCTTTGCTCCCAGGCCGATGCTGTCCAGGAAGAGGAGGACGCCACCGTGCAGGAGGATGACCTTTCCAGCTCCATAAATGAACTCCCAGCCACTTTCGAATGCAGTGACAGCTTTAGCCTGGATATGACTGAGGCAGAAGAAAAAGGCAGTCGAGCGCTGGACCACTTCACTCTTGCCAGGTAAAGGGTGTACACAGCACGTCATACTGGGTTTGCTCTAACTCCAGTTTAATGTCAGGCTTGTGCCTCTGGGACTTTCTCACAAAGGAGTCCAAGCTGACATGACTTGGAAGGCTGTCAACCAGTGAGGAATCATCCAGCTCCAGTGTAGGGCCTTATGCGGAACCAGGAAGGCTATGTCTATAGGAATTCTTGGAGCCCTGGAATAATAATGTACTCAGACGCTCAGTCGTGTCTCTTTGCAACCCCATGGACTGTAGCCCACCAGACTTCTCTGTCCATGTGATTTTCCCAGGCAAGAATGCTGGAGTGGGTTGCAATTTCCTTCTCCAGGGGATCTTCCTGACCCAAGGATCGAACTCGCGTCTCCTGCACTGCAGACAGATTCTTTACCACTGAGCCACCAGGGAATCCCTAAAGCCCTGGAATAACATGAAAAGCCAAAGAGGAGCCCTCGGGGACATGGTCCACACCTTATAAGCTTTGAAGATACGCAAGCTTGGCAAGGCTTGGAAATGGAGTTCTTCCCATCTTGAGTTAAAAGACCAGAACAAGAGGCTCTTTATAAGCTACATACCTACTTTTTTTTTTTAAGTGGGTGGCTTTCAGTTTCAAGATGGACATTTCTGAGACAAGTGAGATCTAGTCAGAGAATATAAACAGGAATCATATAAAGGAATAGATTTTAAAAAATTAATGTGGCATCTAGGATAAATCATAAATAATGCTACAGATCTGCTTCAGGAGAAGAAAGTCAGAATCCTAAACTCACTCCTCTGAACACTGCTGCTGACGTGGCTAGACAGAGGCTTTCTGTTATGGTGATGCATATCCTTTTGTCAGAGAAACAGCTTAGGGTGATACCTAGAGAAGAAATGCTCACTTTTCACTTCATTTATTTTTCTCTCCTTTCTTTGTTTCCCTGTCTCACTGTGAATTTCTCTTCTCTCATTTTCCTTTCTCTGCCCTTTTTCTCCTAGTCATTTATGTGTATACACCCACTATTACTCTCCCTCCACAAAGGAAAAGTGAAAAGATACGAAATTTTTCTCATTTTTTTAAAGTGAAAAATGAAAAAGACTGAAATGGATCTAATGTGAGTGAATGTGCCCTGTGTCTGGGGAAAGGCCGGCAGGAAAGTGAGGGTCGGTTGGTGAAGGCTAAAAAGCGGTCCTGTATCTGTATAAAGGAAATCAGAGTTGGTGAAAAATCCTCTTTTCTAGAATCAGAATCTCGAGACCTCTGACCGAGAGCCAGGCTCCCGAAGCAACCCCCACGGGAGGAGCGGGCAGGAGGGGTGCCTCGGGTGAGAACCGACACTTCCAGCAAAGGTAAGGAGGACGCCATTCTTGACTGTCGTTTGCGTTTTTTCCAGCTTCGGGGAAGGTGAGAGGGGAGTGTCGCCCCCTCCCTCGCCCTTCTTCTCGGCCATCCTTGCCGCCTTTCAGCCGACGGCCTGTGACGACGCCGAGGAGGCCTGGCGCAGCCACATCAACCAGCTCATGTGCGACTCGGACGGCTCCTGTGCTGTGTACACGTTCCACGTGTTCTCCTCCCTGTTTAAGGTACGCTGCCCACAAAGGCACCGCAGCTGCCAGCTCTTCCGGGAGCCAGCTGGCCTCTCCCTTGAGGGGGGAGTGCTGGGTTTACACTACACTTTGTCCTCAGTTTCCTCTGCTTCATCCTTTCTTCCGTTCATCATGGAGACGTTGTGCTCGGCGGCTCGGGCCGCTGGGATGTGATCCTCGCTGGCCCCTCCAGCTCTCATTGGCATCATCAGGCACAGGCAGGCAGCCAGGCCTTCGGGACCACAGGTGGTATCTTCAACCAAGCCCATTGTCCATCTCTTCTTTCCACTTCGACCTCTGGTGTACCTCTTTCTTCTTCGTTATTTTTCCTTATCTTTTATTCCCACTCACCATGAATTCTTTCAACCTGCCAGCCTGTGACACTTTGAGAGGTTGATTCTCTTGAGTACATCATGAGAAAAAGCACGTGTGCTAGATGGAGGAATGGGGCCCTCTGATCACCTTCAGGAAGAACCATGGCAAAAGGGAGAGATAGGAAAATAAGGAATTATGTGAAAAGTGGAAAAAATGGTATCATCTGCTTTAAATAATTGCAAATTCAGGAAGCCATAATTTAGTTAATATAAAAGTAAAATCGGTTTTTGAGCCTGGAGGCCCTTCCATTCTTAGAGGAGTGTATACCAACAGTACTAATAGCTAGTTTCTCCATATTCTGTTATTTGTGCGGCCCACTCTCAAGTTTTCCAGTTTACTTTTCATGAGACCTGTCTGAGATGAACTCGAGGCTGGAGGGACTGTTAGCCTTAAAACAGGAAACAATGGACTGCTGAAAGATAAGAATCCAGAAACACCCTAACATTAAGCCAGACTGAAATTTAAAAACAAACTATCCCAAAGCTACCATTTGAGGTATATTTGTAAAGATTCAGGAACAATGTAATTTATTATATTGTTCTAAAGTCTGTGTTTAAGTAATGGTTAATCATGTATATTTATGTTTGTGTTATGTTGTGATCCTGTTATACTACAGTTACTAGACTGCATGCTCAACTTTATAGTCCTGAGCAGTACTCTTCCTTCTGCTGAGAACCATCACCTCCTGTTTTCCCTCAGCTGTGCTCCCAATGCACACAGATCCCTGATGGGGTGGCACTTCCATGAATGAGGCCTTCCTTTAGCTCTTTCTCCCCTTGCACCCCCGACCTGGGATCCCAGGCATCTGCCACACTCTGTTGGGAATTACCTGTTTAGGTGTCTGTCTCCTGCAGGGGAGGGCAGGTAGCAGTGTCTTGCTTTGATTCCAGTGGCTGGCACAGTGGCTCACACACAACAGGTGCTCAGTAAATGCAGTAGGAAAAAAATTTTTTAATGTACATCTCAAATGTATAGTTTCCACTTAATGCCAGTACAGCAACAGGTTGTCATGTGAGCTGGTACATGGGGCTGGGTACTGGGAACACTGGAGTTTGGATTTTTTTTTATCAGTTGACTGGATCAATTCCTAAGACATTTATCTGCAATAATAATAATACAAATTGTTTCTATTTTTTTTTACTATTACATTTTTCTTTAAGAACTTTCTCAGCTACCATCAAATGCTCTGTGATTGAGAGCAAAATCACTGTTCCAATATGCTGGAAATGAAACACATGTCAGACACACAGTCTACTGTTCTTTCATCACATCCTTACTGGGGCTGTTTACTTAGTTTCCCAATATTTCCCTGTGGGTCTGGACACCACGTTTCCCTGTATTTGGTGGATTCTGGACGGAGTAGAGAAGAGGTTAACTGCAAAAATACTTTGCTTTTAAAAACAAGGAAATGGTTTCTAATGGTCCAGCAGGGATGGCTTTCCAAGTGTCTCCGTCAGTCTATTTCCTTCCTGTGCTCCTGGGTTAGAATATTGTCATTTGTGTGCACAATGTCACCAAATCACAAGCTGTTTTTATATGGAAGTCATAGGTGGCTCTGAAGTTCCTAGCCTCTCAGTCCAATAAAATGTAAATCCAGGTCTCACCATATCCTTGGGTGAGGGAGAAGAACGCAACTTCTTGGAGGACCTGGCTCCTCCTCCTCACTCTGCCAGTCATCTGTTAATAGCTTGGTGATACATGACATTTCCTTCTCCTCTCAGCTGCAGTAGTGTCAATTATTTTAAATTGCACACAAAACTACCACCACCATAAGACATAATGTTATGCATTATGTCAAGACCCTCAGATATATTAAATAAAAATAATATGCAGCACAGTTGGCATTTTTTTCTAGTATAACTGATAAGGAACCAAGAGCCTGCTGCTGTTTGGGGGACCTGCTAAGCACCCCATAGCAGAGCAGAGAGGATTTCTCATGGATTAGATTCTCCAACTCAAAAGGTATGAAATCTCTTTGGGGAAAGCCAATGCCTAGATCTGGAATTAGTTTTTTGTTAAATATTTTGTTCTTTTTGTTAAAAGATATTTTGAGTTGGAAGTTGGGGCTAAAAGTGTTCTCATGTTGTCACTGACACAGGCCCCGCAAGTCAGATTCTTCCTAATTATGGTTTTTCTTCAGGCAGTATAGGAGGAATAGTAACGTTTACAAAGCATTATCACTTATGGAAGGGATGTGAACTTAGAACCCTTACTCCATCACTTCCTGTTTGCATGATCTTGAGTCCTCTGACCTCTCTTAACCTCAGGTTCTTTACCTGGTTGTGAGCACTGATGAGGTGACATGTGCAAAGCTCTCAGAGAGACAGGTCCCACACAGAATATACCTTCTTTCTTTCTTCAGAGACTTTGTGGCTCCATTTTAGTCCTCCTGTCTCTGGGAGCTGTGTTCTGGGAATGATAGAAAGGAGTCGTATCTCATGACCTTTTTCCTCTCAGCCACACTGAAGTAATCTCAGAACTTACTCATCTGACAAACACACTAGGCAAAAGATTCTGGCTGGCACTGGCCATTAGCAAAAAGGCAAAGCAGCACTTACTTAAAAGATACATGGGCATCCACACATTGGGAAATGACATTTTAGGATGAAACTTTGTCCACACTGGGTGATTATTCACTTAAGACACTCACTCTGTTCCTATCACACACACACGCCTGCCACTACATGCAGGACTTGTGCTGATTTGATATTTTCCTAAGAATTTTCGATAATTTCCTAAGAAGTTTTTTTCTAGTGCCTAAGTTAAAACATGGCCTTTACGAACAGTAATTATGTTGCCTTGCAGAATATTCAGAAAAGGTTCTGCTTCCTAACCTGTGACGCAGCCAGTTACCTTGGTGATAATCTCCGGGGCATTGGATCCAAGTTTGTCAGCTCTTCCCAGATGCTCACCTCCTGCTCCGAGTGCCCCACGCTCTTCGTGGATGCCGAGACCGTGAGTATCCCAGGCCTACTCCTGTGGTCAACGCCCTGCCCAGCTGACAGTGTAGAACTTTAGGGGGGCACGTGTGCAATTGCAGTTTGTTGGAAAGACACTTCTGGTGTTTGTGAGCAGCGCTGTGTGGTGATGGGAGCCCCAGAGGCCTGGGTCTACACAGGAATGGCTGTGCGTGGCCAGCCGAGGCCGTCACTGTAGGAGATCACGGAGAGACCCCCCCTCCCCAGCCCTGTGCTCCCTCTGTGTCCATGGTGCTTCTCTCTGATGACCCTAAAGGCTGTGAACATGGTGAGCTAACCTCTCAGAGCAGCCCTAGCCAGTCCCCATGATGCCAGGTCAGCCAGCCAGATGGATCCCCAGAGGCACCATGTCATCACTTTCTCTTCTTCCAAGAGACCACCTGCCCTCTTGCTGGATTCGTCCAGCCCCACTGCAGATGATGACTTTGAAGGATAATTAAAATAGTTGCTGGCTGACTGCTGAATCGTGACTATATAAACACAATGCTAACCTTCCAAGACTGGCAAGCTCTCCGTAGGGGAGAGGGGCACCTCTTTCTATCCCCCATGCATATCACAGAACCGTTTCATCTGCTCAGTACTTACTAGGGTTTAGAGCGATGGCACCCCACTCCAGTAACTCTTGCCTGGGAAATCCCATGGACAGAGGAGCCTCGTAGGCTACGGTCCATGGGGTCGCTAAGAGTCAGACACAACTGAGCGACTTCACTTTCACTTTTCACTTTCATGCATTGGAAAAGGAAATGGCAACCCACTCCAGTGTTCTTGCCTGGAGAATCCCAGGGACAGAGGAGCCTGGTGGGCTTCTGTCTGTGGGGTCGCACAGAGTTGGACACGACTGACGCGACTTAGTAGCAGCAGCAGCAGCAGAGACAGTGAAGATGTGCTTTACTTCTGAAAGTCTCTGAAGAGTCGGTCTTTCCAGGAACTTGATTAGTGGTTGGCCGTCTTGCAGCAAAGAATACGATATGAGAAATCTTTCCATCTTAAATGATTTAAAATGCAAATTAAATACAAAGACCTAGTTGGAGGTCTGTCTTCACATTTCCTGTAGTGTTACTGGATGAAGACACTGGAGTCCATGCATAAAATGGATGCCAGTTCTTAATGCAGGCTTCTGTAGAATGCTTGTTAAGATCTGTCTGTCTAAACTGATACGGGGAAAATGGGTATCTTCACAGGAAATTTAAATTAGCAAGTCATATTCAAGTGCAGTTGCTTCTGAGAGTGGAGCAAAATTACAAACTGTACAGGTTGTTAAAACAGATGCTACCCCTGACACACTCTATATTACATCTAAATATACTTCTCTTTTCTCTCTGTGTAGCCATGCCTTTGTCTAGGTGTCTCTCTGGAAGTTATTTTAATACAAATTATTTTCCTGTCTTTATTAGCTCCTTTCTTGTGGACTTCTGGACAAGCTCAAGTTCAGTGTTTTAGAACTGCAAGAATATTTGGATACCTACAACAACAGGAAAGAGGCCACTCTCTCAGTAAGCGTCTGTGTCTCTGTTAGCATATAAGTTTCATTAACACCAAATGAACCCAACCACCATGAGCTCTTGGGAGGGGATGTGAATAACACAAGAGAGGCCCCTTTTGGGAGAAGACAGACTTATCTAGTCTTCCAACTTAATGGTGGTAGAACTATCAATAGTATGGATTATATGAAAATGATACCTACAAAAGAGAAATTTTTCAGCTTTCAATTTTAGCCCTATAATTTTTCTAACCAAGAAATTGGGGAAAGTGGGTATCTGTTTAATGTATCACTTTATCGAAGTTATAACCTCTCTTTTCTCAGAAATTTATTAATAAAATTGTTAATTGCATCCTTCCAGTGTTCGCCTCACCCAAAACTGTTGAGATGGATCTCATCTCTCTCCACCACTCTCAGTAGCTGTCTCTCCCCATCACCATGGTTTCTCTTGGCCTCAGCTCCTGCTCTTTTCTTCCTCCTTCCTTCAAAGATGTAAACTGTAAAATGTTACAGACAGAAGTGACTCAGAAACCATCCATGCAGACCTCCTGATTTCCAACAAAAACTTGCGTGTAATTTCCAGGGAGCACTTCCCATCGTAGACCAGGCACTATAAAAAGATCGTGGATTTTGAAGTCAGATGGACTTTGAACTCAAACTGCAGCTCAGTTTCTTAAGGGTTAGTAACCCTGGATAAGTTACTTAACCTCCTGTCATCTCAGATTCATCATCTATAAGACAGTGATACGCTATAATAGTCACAGCAGCTGTCATTTTCCTGAGTCCTTTTTATATATCCAATAACCTGGTAAGAGTTATCTCTCTCAAATCATGTAATGCTTGCAACTACCCTGGGAGTTGCTATTACTCTTCTCATTAGCTAGGAGGTACAAAAGTGGTTATTTAAACCCAGGTCTGTGGGATTCAAAGGTTCATGCTGTTAACTCCAACTCACTATTGCCTTTGAAATAGAAATAGCGTATGTAAACTACCCTGCACAAGTATCTCATACACAGAAGACATTCATTCTTAAGTTACTGGGTTTTTGTTTCTTGTTATATTTCCATGACTGTCAAAGAGAGAGTTCTGACATTCTACTGCAGCAATTCCCTTTGTCTTCTATTTCTGTGGCTCTCTCACTGTCACTGTTTTCCAGCTTCTCGGGCATCAGTTAATAAAAGTAATCCTTTAATTCTGCTTGGTGAACAAGCCAGTCTTTTGATGTCAAGTGTGAGTTTCAGCTCTTCAGGGCTTACTGTTTTCTACCCAAAGGTTCCTTTCACGTCTATACTAGTTACTATACTAGATAGTTAAGCTGGCAGAATCTTTAAATAGCTAGGCTATTATTGTAAGGTCTTTCTTACAGTTAAACAGACCTGCCCCATAGAAGCCGCCTCAACATAACAGAGTCAGGCTGCATGGCCCAGGCTGGCCCAGCCTGGGAAGATGTACCAGCCTTGTCTCCTAATCTCAGTCATATGAAAGGTTTCTAATTGTATGTGGATTTATTTAATTTATACAAACATTTGGAGTGGTCTAGTGACATTATTTTTCAGGGTAGATACATCACAACAATAACATGATAAATGTTTAAATTTTAAAATGGCCATTGCTGAACCCATATAAACAGGTATTTTAATTTTAAATTGTTAATCTTTAACCAAAAACTTTTCAAATGGTCGTTGCAGCAAAATTTTATCTTACTGTGATTAGAAACTTAATCTATTATATTTTCCCTGACGGAATTGATGATAAACAGATTCTTAAGACAGCACTGAATTTACCTATGTCTCTCTCTTTCTGACAACAGTGGCTTGCAAATTGTAAGGCGACATTTGCAGGAGGATCAAGAGATGGAGTAATTACCTGTCAACCAGGGGACTCAGAGGAAAAGGTAATAAACACCTGTTAGAGTTTATCTGTTCTGTGCTCTGACTTTGTATGTTGGTTTTGATATACCCAAGAAGCATGGAACTTGAAAAAGGAAGAGGGAGGAAGCATCATCCCATATATTCACACGAGACCTGTACAGTAAGCAAGAATGACATTAGAGCCAAGCATGATGGTGTGTTGATGGGATTGCTGGGGGAGGGTCTTCTTTTTGGAAAAGCAGAAGTATAAAAATAACCTTTCTGCTGGACACTAACTATACTAACCATTTTCCTAATAAAACTGTTCTTCATTCAGAATATAAAAGCAATGTCATAGGGCAATTATCTTTCAATTAAAAATTTTAAAAAGAGGGGAAAAAAATCATTAATTCTTCACTGAACCACTTAGTTCTTTCAGTGAAGAAAGTCTCTGTTGACCTTTCAGCAATCACTCAGATTTTTCTTCTCATTTAGAACTGCTTTAAGTACACACCTCAGTCCAGCTAGCTTATAAATGTGTGCCACCTTGTAAAGGAAACTCGGCAGAAAAGCGTGAACTCACTCATTCTATAGTTACTGCCGAGTGGCCCCCATGGTGGGTAAAAGAGTGAATTCTGCCTGGGTAGAGCTTCTGATCTATTCAGGGAGATGGACGTTAACAGTCATATGTGTGTAAACTGTGACAAGTGCCATTAAGGAAAGGTGGGAACAGTGAGCTATGAAAGGATATAGCAGAGAACCTGGCCTAACAAGAGGGCGGTTCCGGGAAGGCTTCTCCACAGAGGTGCCATTCAGGCAGAGATCTCAGCTCTGAGCTGCAGTGTGCCCGGGGTGCAGGGTGGAAGGCAGGGGCCTGGCGAGCCTGCGAAGGCCCCTTAGTGGCAGGGAAAATGACCCTTTGCGAGGACTGAAGGGAGCCTGTGTGGCAGGGCAGGTAGGAAGTGACCAGGAGAAAAGTCGCAGAAGCCAGACCATGCAGGGCTTGGGTGCCTATCCTGACATCAGTGGGAACCAATTAAAAGTTGTTAACAGGAGGTTGTGATTAGATTGGGGCTCTCCCACACTCCTGTGGAAATAGACCTAGTGAGCAAGTGAGGATTTGGGAAGACAGGTTAGGAGGCTACTTACTGGTCAAGGCAGAGATGTCTGCTTGTAATTACACTATCACATCGAGAAAAGCATGTCAGAGTGTGGGGCCTTCAAAGGATGAGAAATCACCTTCAAGGTGGGCCTTGTGGAGAAATGATGGTGTCGCTCCATTTAAATATTGATCTTATGTCCAGATTTGGTGGGAGATTATTTTTCTAATTAGAGCTACCATTTATTTGGCTTCCATTCCAAAGAAAAACCCAAGTGTTTGACCTCAGAGCACCGCTTATCCTCCAGTGATTTACTCCAGCTCTCTTTTTTAAGTCAGATTCTCTGTCTTCTGGAATAGTTTGATGGTGCACATTATTCTGAGCACTCTTTGCATGAGGACAGATGGAAGCAGGGATTAGGAAGTAAGCTTTCACTTGAAGAATCTATATCTGGGGGAAATAAAATTATATCTGGATATAAATTGCAAAGTCAACATGCCAGAAATTACTCCACATGTATTTTCTATTTCAGAGAAGTGTGGACTTTGTGGAAGGTTTAGTGCTTACCTTACTAAACCTAGCAAACTCTTGAGCAGTTAGAGAGGTCAGTTGGCCAGAGATGATGACCACGTACAGTCAGGCATGTGAAAGTCTCCTGACCCCAAGGCTTGCCCCATAATGCCAGTAGTTAATTTCTAGTCATTTTTAACAGGTGACATAAGTGAGAAATTACTGTGGAATTTGTGGAAGAGAATATAATTGTTTTCTAGATGTTGAATATTTTCTGATTTTTTGTCTATTCTCAATGTAAAGTTGTGACATCAAATTCATGAGGAAAGTTTACACTTAGGTAGCCTATAAGCTATAACCAATTCACAGACATGTTTTATTCAGCTTGTACAAGTTTTTTAATTGACTCAACATTTTAAATTTGAAATTGTTCACACATACCCTCAAAATAGCATTTCTGGCATCTCTTAAAATTGCAAAAAAAAAAGCTAGCAATACCAGGCCTGCCTTCCTAAAGTGGCAGCCACCTTGAGCTGGGTGGCTCTCCACCATCCTTGTGCAGTGAGTTCCTGACCCTGCAGGTGAGAGCCAACCATCACGATGTTGTTTTCTTTATGATAGGAACATGTGCCTCTGTACCTAAGGCCCCAAAATGGGGAAGTGAATGCCAAGTAGAAAGAGTTGTGCCTTTCAAGAAAAACGCCAGTGTTCCTCTTTGCTGCTGTGAGAACCATCTCTCTGTACTAAGACGCAAGGGCCCCCGTGTTGGGCTCCCTCCTGGAAGGAACCTTGGAGATTCCCAGTGCGTGTACAAAACAGAACAAACCACGCTCCTGAGAAAAGTGCTTCTAATATGCGAGAAGGATTTTGGAACAGAAGTTGTTTTTTGTTTTTTTAAGGCAGGCGTGATTAGTTAATACTTTAGGCTACTGGGTGACTACAATACCAGTTCTAGAATGAGGCACAGCACACAGTGAATATGATGTAAAACAAGGCGGGCATGTGAGTCCCAGACATGGCTTTACCAGTGTCTTCTCCACCTGTGCACATCCTGAAGACAGACACATCTCTACATGACTTAAAAGCCAACACTGACCTCTCCGTTGCCCGTGGAATTCACTGTGGAGTGGCTTCTGGGGAGTTGAAGTTCATAGAAACATAGGTCAGGGTAAAGCATCGCAGCTCTGGGATCTCCAGGCCACAGCCTCAAGCCTTCAGTGAATTAGCACAGCTCACCTCCTGGTTCTGCAGAGCTGGCCCTGGGAAAGCTGCAGAGGTCATCGCTTCATCTACTATAAGTGATTTTAGCTGATGGACGTGGAATTTCACAGCCATTTCTGAGCACTACTTGAACACTCGACTCTATGGACTCAAGTACAATAATTTCCATTTAGCCCCACTACATTTTATCTTATTACTTAGAATCTTCTTGGATACTAACCCTCTTGGTTGTATGTTTCCTATCCCTGCCTAATCCATGAATGGGAGAAGCCTGCAACCTCTGTTCTACAGATTGAACAACAAGCTAAATGTTGAACAAGACAAGATGTTTCTCCAGCTAAACTGTAACCCATTAAACTTCAGATAGTCAGTCGTTCTCTATAAGGAATCTCTTTTCTAGAATGACTAAGGAAATGCCTCCTGAAGTGGAAGTTTTCTTGAAAAGTAAATACTTCAAGCTGTGCAATCTATATTAGAGACTAAAACATATTTATCTTCCAAATTTTGGAAGATATTCATGACAAATGTCCAAAAGAACTACTCAATAAATGTAATACAACAGTCGTCAATGTGCCAGAGCCAAGTGATATTAGCAATGGTGAGAACATATTGTTTCTACCTGCTCAGGAGGTTACAAGCATATGTGTAACACAGAGTGGGCTTCCCAGGTGGTGCTAGTGGTGAAGAACCTGCCTGTCAATGCTGGAGACATAAAAGACACAGGTTCGATCCCTGGCACGGGAAAATCCCTTGAAGGAAGGCATTGGCAACCCAGTCCAGCACTCCTGCCTGGAGAATCCCAGGGGTAGAGGAGCCTAGGGACTCCTAGGGTCACAGAGTCAGACACAACTGAAGCGACACATGCAGCACCAAAGTAGGAAAGCGTCAACACTCGGCTAGATTGTCCAAATTCCATCGAGTTTAGTTTAAACCAGTGACTTTCAGAGATTAGACATGGTGAAAACCATAGCTCCATATCTTAACAGTAATACTGTGACTTACCTTCTGACATGTCGAAAATTTCTAAGGGGGACGTTCCTTGTGGTTCAGTGGTTAAGACTCCACACTTCCAATGCAGGGAAGGGCAGATTTGCTCCCTGGCCGGGGAACTAAGATCCTGCATGCCAAAAAGAAGAAAAATTCTTAGATTTTTCACCTAACTAGCTGTCATAAGCAAAGCACTCCTTTCAGAGCAGAGTACAGAGAAACAAGAATAGCTGTGCTACCGCTGATGTCCAGGCTTTAAAGCTACCTTGTCTATGATGGGTTCTTAATATCTTGACTTAATTTTTGTTCTCATTTTGAGAAAACATACCTCTAAGTCCAGTTCAATAAATCAAGCCATATCAGGTGTACAGGAACAGGGCTTAAAGAAAATCCTTGTGACCAAATAAAAGTGACATTTCCACATTTTCAAAAGAATCTTTAATCACCAAAAATAAATACATCTGTAAAGATTTCTCAAGGGATTATTTTTACAACCTGGATACCAGAAAATATTAGCACAGGGTGGGGAAAAAGCTTAACATTTTCCTTGAAAGGCATTTTTCACTATCTTTCTGAAGCTCTAAATGCAAACTCAGTCCCAGCCTGAGGCCAAGGAAAGGATTTTTGAGATAGTAAATATCAATATAGCTTGGACTAGCCTACCTAAAAAGGAGTGTGTAAGAAGGATTCTGAGAACTGGTGTTCCTCAAGTTGGCCAGCTCCCAAGAAACACAATTTTGTCCCTGAGTGCCAGGTAGGAGGAATTTGTTGACAATGAAATTCCTTAGCACAAGGCTGGAGTCAGAAAGTCTCGTTGGCCTTCATTGAACAGAGAAGATTTTCCTTTAGCTGATCTGACAACCTTCTGGGATTACAACCTTGTTTTGGAAACCAGTAAAAAGACAGCAGTTTCTTCACATAAGACTCTGTAATTGCTCAGTACTTGCTTCTTTCCATGCTTCTGGAAAGTAAATTCCATGACAGAAGCAGTTACATGCTAAGGTGCTTACTAACGTTTCAATCAAATTTGATGTTTTCTAAAAAGTCTTCATAGTGGAGACTCTGTACATGTAGATTTAAGACTAGCCCTGTAATCCTTTCTTGTGTGACTCTGTTTTTCAGTAGTATGTAAGGTTTGGTTATAAAAATGTCTAGCATAATGATTATAAAGTTTCCTTGAAAATAGTAAATAATTTGGGTTGTATAATCCGTATCACAGGCTTAAAGCTTTAAAAGGTATTTACAGCCAGGGTCAAAAAAACTACTCAGTAAACTTGATACAGCAGTCATCAATGTGTCAGACCCACACGGTATTACTAGCAATTACTAGACAAGAAGAGAACCTTAGAAGGCAGGGGGTAAGGCAGTTGGTACTGATGATGCTTTAAATTTGATAGTTTTATTAATAATAATTTGATAGTTTTATTTTTTGTATACTGTACCTTATGTTAAGTACAACATATTAAACTGATAATTTAGGTTTTTTTGGAAAGAGTTTTAAAATAAGTGGTTTTTGTTATCGGTGATTAGAAATAGAAGATCCTTAAATATTTTGAAAACCCAGAAACAGATGTATTGACCCATAGTTAGAAATGGCCAAGTAGATTTTTTTTTTTTAAATGTTCTATCAGGCTGTGGTAATCTCTTACCACATACAGAAACCTTCCCTAACAAGTCTATGATTAAAATATGGTGACACCAAAAATATGATAGCTGTAGTTGAACATGCCCCAGGTACAAATTTATATTCTTTTAGACTAATGGTTGGTTCTAGAAGGCTTTTAGAAATTCACTACTGGGGGAAAAATTATAAAAAATAAAATGCAAGGTTACTTGTCATAGCTCATACTTGTTTGGGAGGATAAAGACAACATTCAATCCTTTGAAATAATATCTAGCTCTGCTGTCAGAGGGCTTCCCTTGTAGCTCAGTTGGTAAAGAATCAGCCTCCAATGCGGGAGACCTGGGTTCAATCCCTGGGTTGAGACGATCCCCTGGAGAAAGGAAAGGCTACCCACTCCAGTATTCTAGCCTGGAGAATTCCATGGACTTTATTGTCCATGGGGTCACAAAGAGTCGGACACAACTGAGCAACTTTCACTCACTCCTGTCAGATATTCTCAATGTGGAAAGCAATATGACTAAAGAAAATGCCACTTAGATTGTTAATTATATGCTAATTAGACAGTCATAGTTCAGTAGATTCGGAGCCAAGCACATTACTCTGCCTTAACTAACATTTAGCAGTGACTGTTTGGGGTGGTAGTTCTTTCAAATTAATCCAATGGCATCCTCACAGTTTTACTACATTTACATGTTATTCACATTTAAACACTAAAATCTTCAAGCAATACAAGTTTTCACGTATGGTCTCCAAGACCAACAGAATCTAAAGCAACTAATCAGAGAATCTAAAGGATCACAAATTATGTTTTCCAATGACACGTTTCCCATTAGAGCTTGTCTTAAACTGGACTGCTGTGCATGTTGAATGGGTACATTTGCAAGCATTTATCACAGTGGGGCGAGCGATGCTAATACTGCTAGACGGCTCTGCTCCTGAAGAGGGCCGTGCTTTCTGTTGCATGCAGTACACTGACCCTGTACTCTCTTTCCTTTCCTTTGTTTCCTGTGCCCTGCTTGCTGTGTAGCAAATGGAATCTCTTGCAGTAAGTTAACTTTCTTTCATACTTTGTCCATTTAGGCATGGACCCATAACAAATCTTATTTTTACTGTGACTATTATATCTCTTAGCATGTTTTTCCCTTTTTTGTTTCATTTTCTTTTATTTGGTAGACTAAGACATGTAGTTTTTATTAGCATTCCAGGCTGCTTTCCTCCCAAAAGAGAAACCTATGTTGCTATGAACTCTCATGCTCTAGGTGGGGTATTTTTAGTAATAACTACCATTATTGGACACTTAGGAAAGTCAGGGTTTTCATAGCTGGGTTTCACCCTAAGTTGTGAAAGGTAACATTCTGTTTTTAGATGATACTTTTTTATCTGCGAGTCTCTGGAAGTTGTCTTTAATACCTGATTTTGAAAGGTTTCCACAAACAAAAGTTTAAATGATCATAAAATGTGTTACTAAAACAACCAAAGACCTAATTTGCATTAACGAGTGAGTATAGCTACTTCTTTAAACTTAGGCTTGTTATAAGCACTGAGAGATCACATAAATCTAAGTAGAATTTCCCCCTGCCCTAAGGGCCAGGGAGAGAGGAGAAAGAAACACTCCATCCAGCATGGTCTTAGCACAAACTGGAGTCATTTTTAAAAATTAGGATCAAACGTATGTTAATAATACCATTAATGGAATATTCTTCCTAAAAACCTCAATTTAAATTCTTGTCATTTCTCTCCTTAAAGTGATCTGGGGGAAACAATTTAAAGTCACCTCAGCAGCTGAGGTGACCTTAGCTGTCACCTAAGCACCTTAGCAGCTCTCAATTCTGCATTCTTTTTAGTCTTATTAAGCTTCCCTGGTGGCTCAGATGATAAAGAATCGACCTGCAAGGTGGGAGACCTGGGTCAGTTCCCGGGTTGGGAAGATCCCCTGGAGGAGGGCATGGCACCCCACTCCAGTATTCTTGCCTGGAGAATCCCTACAGACAGAGGAGCCTGGTGGGCTACAGTCCATGGGGTCACAAAGCGTTGGACATGACTGAGCAACTTTCACACACACACTAAAAGAAAGGCCCTGTTTATCCTTACTTAATCACATTTGAATGGTGAAGTGTTGGTTTAAGCCACATATTTAACCCACTTTCACTGGTGACTGCTGTGCCATGCAGTTCTATCTGGTGAAGGCTGGCTGTCCTTTTCCTCTGGCAGAATCCTGTCCTCTACTTAGGAGCTAACCCTTTCTTGGGATTAAACAGGCAAAGTTTAGAGGCCATTAAGCAGATATGGCTCAAACAGTAGTCATGATCATCGGTGTTGGAATTACTCATGGTTTATCCTTACTTTACAGTACATGTACACTATATAATGAAAACATTTTCAATTCTAGAGGTGTCTATAGGACTTAAGGTTCATTTCGTAGGAACAGTTTTTAAAAATTCTTTCCACAGAAAGTTTTGCATGCTTTTCATCATTTCTCCTTTTTGTAAGCACTTTAGGCCCTTTTTATATCTGATTCAACAAGTATCTGTTAAGCACTGATTAGAAACCTTGTCAGTAAAACTGGCACAGAACCTTAGACAATCACATGACTTTTCCTTTGTTTACAGACCTTAAGATCCGTGCCTGCACCCTAAGTGGCAGCCAGAATTGTCACAAGGAATAATCTCGAGTGCCTCCTGAATTGATAAATTTTGACACCTACAACCACTTAATGTCGTGCCTTTCAAATATACTTTTAATAAAAAGAAAATGTTTAAAAGACATATAGCTTATAAAAATTAACACAACCACAGCTATAACACAACCACAGCTGTAATTTGTAGATATTAAATCTAATGGACAAATATAATGGAAATGTGGCAGTTCACCAAGTCCCTTTATAGCTACTAATTTAGTAATTTTCCAGGATTTGTTTTATTCTATATTACACTGTGAATTCCTCACTGATATTCATTGATTGGATTTTATTGTTCTGTGTTATTTAGAATGGTAACACCTAGTTACACTTCCTTGTTTTAAAAAGAAAAAATGTTAGTTTCCACTAAGATTTCACTTACTATGTAAGAATGATCCTTAATAACTATTTCTTCCTACATAAATTCTCTCTTTAGCAACTGGAACTGTGTCAGAGGTTGTATAAGCTACACTTCCAGCTGCTGCTGCTTTTTCAGTCCTACTGTAAGCTCATCGGCCAGGTGCACGAAGTCAGCTCTATGCCAGAGGTGAGCCCCCCCAACCCCCGACCCCAGGTCCTGCCATGAGCTCAGCACTGCTTTTCCTTTGTTCTCCCCCGACCAGTTTATGCATAATAAAATCAGTTGAACATTTATAATCATTTCACTTAAGCACAAGTCTTAAAACACTAGTGTCTCCTATTTATTTCCATGCTCCTTTGGTGGTGCCAGGACTAGGGTGAGGCAAGTGACCTACCTGGACACAAAATGCAAGGACAGCCTTGAGGGTCCCAGGGAGCCAGCTTGGCATAGCACTGAGGGAGGTGCTCACCCTAGCAAAGAGATCCACACACCTTCAGTATTTAAAACTTACCTAGGTTTGAAATAAGAAATTCACTTTCAAGCTTAAAAACTATGTGTCTAAGACAGTCTAACAACTTATATAAAAGGCTTATTAACTTCATTTAATTTTGAGCCCGGGGCTGGAGTGTATCATCGTGTCTAAGCAGCATCTGCGTGAAGACTGTCCTTGAGGGCTTCACTTCTATAGCTTATTCAGTGAGCAAGTTGGGAATGAAGAAAGGCAAAGATTTTGGGTAAATCAACTTCCCAAAGAAAATAGGCATCCTCAGTTTGCATTAGAAACGGAAAAAAACCTTTAACTTCACATCTGTTCTTTTTTAAAATGCTCTTGGGGTCAAATTGCAATACAGCTATCTTCAACAGTACTTTGGGGGCCCTAGAAGTGACACAGGTTCTCTTTATGGTTTATTTCTTAATAACCCAGGATCTTCTGGTTCCAGTGAATCTAAGGGAAAATATCCTTACCTCTGTGATGAATACTAATGTGACATTGCAATTTTTCCTCCTCTCCCTTAAAATTATGTCTTTCATCTTTTCCCAATGCATAGGGATAGGGATAAAAATTTATTCTTCAAACAGGTCCATGTTCGTGATTACATTTACTGGGCACTTATGTGCCCAACTGTTTAAATAAACTGTGAGGTGGATAACATCTTCAGTCTCACAGCACTGAAGGCACATAAGAGTCTATCTGCTTGACCATGTAGTAGTCAAGAATGCAGAAGTGGCATCTAAACCCAGCTTTACCCAGCTCCCCAACCTGTTCTCTTAGTGCATTTTACCTCTATGTGTTCCCTTCTACTTAAATAGAAAACATTAAGAGGAGTCAATCTTTTATACAAGGAGAGTGTACCAGCTGTTGATACAATTATTCAATGCATACAGCCCCAGAGCCCTACATGTATCAGGCAGTACAGTTCTATCAGTCCTGTTTTTAGTTTACTGAGATACTAAGCTTGTGCTTAACCAGACATCATACAATTTTAATTGGGGATGTAAAATCCAGCCTGCAACTAAATACACTAAAAAATATATATATATTTTAACAGCTGCTAAATATGTCCAGGGAACTGAGTGACCTAAAGAAAAACCTGAAGGAGGCCACTGCAGCCATTGCAGCTGACCCTCTTTACGTCGAGGGGGCGTGGTCCGAGCCAACCTTCACATCGACTGAGGCAGCCATCCAGTCCATGCTTGAGTGCTTGAAGAACAACGAACTTGGCAAGGCTTTACGGCAAATAAGGGAATGCAGGTAACGCAACTATTTGTATTGTTGTTTCGTTGCTAAATCATGTCTGACTCTTTGACCCCATGAACTTGTAGCCTTCCAGGCTCCTCTGTCCATGGGGTTTCCCAGGCAAGCGTACTGGAGTGGGTTGCCATGCCCTCCTCCAGGGGATCTTCCCAACCCAGGGATCAAACCTGCATCTCTTAAGTCTCCTGCATTGGCAGGCAGGTTCTTTACCACTAGTGCCATCTGGGAAGCCCACTAGTTAGAGATGGTTAAAAGAAATGTGTGCCTAACAGTCACTTTGTCAGGGCTAGGGACTAAATCACTATGGAAGGAACATTGAGATGTTTATATAAATTCTCCTCAGATCCATCCCATTACCACGACAGAAACATTAGGTTTCAGAACTTATTGTCTGAAATGTGAGTGTTGGTTCTGGTTATCTGTCATCTCTAAAATGTTTAAACACTTGAAAGTATACTCCAAAGTAATTTTAAAACTAATTTTTTGAATGTATCCTTTTTGGGACTTTCTCCCTACAGTTTGATAGTATAGTCACATTCATTGTAACCACAATGCTATAGCAAATAAATGGATTCCATTCTGGCTTTTTTTTTTTTGGCCACATCTTAGTTCCTCAACCAGGAATCAAACCTATGGCCCCCTGCAGTGGAAGCTCAAGAGTCTTAACCACTAGACAGTGAGGAAAATCCTCCTATTCCTGATATTTTTATACTTTAGTTTTTTTAATCAAAATCAATAATAATTAATATTCTAAAACTGATTATAGTGATGTTTACACAATTCTGATTACCCCCAAAAGCCACAGAATTATATTTTGGATAGCTGAGTTGTATAGTGTGTGAATTTTATCTCAATAAAAGCTTTTGTATTCAGAAAGTAGTTTTCTTATACTAATAAAGGAAAGGGAGGTGGGAGGGAGGTTCAGGATGGGGAACATATGTATACCTGTGGCAGATGCATGTCAATGTATGGCAAAACCAATACAATATTATAAAGTAATTGGCCTCCAATTAAATAAATTTATATTTAAAAAAATAAAATTAAATCTAAGTAAATGCCCATTTAAAAAAAAACTCAATCTTATAACAGTGTCTCTAACCTCTGCTACTCTTTTCTGCCTGCAGAAGTCTGTGGCCCAATGACATCTTTGGAAGCAGTTCTGACGATGAGGTCCAGACACTGCTGAATATTTATTTCCGCCATCAAACTCTGGGACAGACAGGCACTTACGCGTTGGTGGGGTCTAACCAGAGCCTGACTGAGATCTGCACCAAGCTGATGGAGCTGAACATGGAGATCCGGGACATGATCCGCAGGGCCCAGAGCTACCGGGTCCTTGCCGCCGTCCTTCCCGACTCCAGCGTGTCTGGCACTAGCCTCTGACAGGAGCCTCCCATCCCCCATGGGCGCCACGCTGGGGGTGCTGCCGTGCTGGGGTGACGTCATTCAGTGTCTTTTCAGCCTTCAAAAGGCTTGGTCAGACTGTTCTCCCTCTTGTTGCCTGTAGGACTTTTCATAAAGAGGATGGCAGAACTTCCCACGTGTAGCAATACTCTTAAGAACCAAGGTAGCGTAGGACTGTTCTGGAACAGCCTCCATCCATCATCCTGTGTGGCACAAACGCATTATCCTTTTACTGAGCAAAAACTCACTACTGAAGACGTGACTTCCATTGCATACCAAAGCCAACTACTCTGAACAATACCTTCCTTTCTAGAAACAATTTTAGATTGGCAAAAGTGCAATGTTTTCTTCACTAAAAAATATTTTATATTCTAAAACTTGTACATTCTTTTTCTTTTTCCTTTTTTTTTTTTTTTTGCCTTTGTTTTGTGTGTGTGTGTGAGGTGAGCTGAGGAAGGAGCAGGCAGAATGAAGCTGGCCACGGAAAACTGTAAGACGGTCAAAAGCTGACAGCCTGTGTATGTGAAAAGGGAACTGTAAATGGACAATTTAATGTACACTGAAATTTGAATACCATTACTGTATCTAAAAGGAGCTGCTATGAAGTACCTTTCTTATGTTGCTAGGCTACTGTCTCGGAAAGCCCTGGATCTCTTTGCAGGGGTCTGTGATTAAGACTCGCACCAAAAAATGGTCCAGATAGACCTTTTTTTAAGGATCTTGGCTGCTTTTTACTAGAATGTTGCTTTTATGAACATATTTATACTACAGAAGGATGAGTGTTAATTTTAACCAACTTTGCCATTTTGTAGAAAAAAGTTAAAGATATCCACATTATAAATTCCAAGTCTTTCCACCTGTTACGCATGCATATTTCAATATCCACGTGGATAGCTGGAAATAGGACATAAAGGTAAAATATGAGTTGTCACTGTTTCTTAAGAAATGTCATTTTATCTGTAATATATATGTAAAGGGCCATTCTTAAGTTTTCTCCTTAAATTTAATGCTGTCAAGTGTTAGCTGTGTGCATGTAAACCTGTTGCACATCAGAAGCATATTCAAAGTTTATCTATGTAACTTATTCACTCTGTAAATACATTTAAAGTTTTTGTGACGTAATCTCAGTTGACATTCTGTTTAGAACTGCCTTTAAAGTAAAAAAAAAAAAAAATCATACTGACCACAGGTTTTATTTCTACTTAATGAAGATTTTTGCATGTGGGTTGCCATGATGACAACCCCAAGGAGTACCACACGCGTGTGTTCCATGACTGGCAACCAGGGGGTTGTGAAGCAAGTACCATGACCCTGAGAAGCAGGAGGTCTCTGTAACCTCTTAAGGTGGACACCAAAGACTGTAACCCTCAACCAGCTCTTACTACAATCAGAAGCAAGAAACCAGAAAACAAGAGCTGTCATTATCCACAGCCTATCATTAGGTTTTCATCCTTAAAATTTTGAAAGAGAACCATTAATGATAAGGAAAAAGTAGTGAGTTCTATTCTTTCACCACAACCCATCTATTCTTCACCCAACTCAAAAAACAGGATCATAGAAACACAGAACAATCTAATTTCTATGGTCTTCCTATTCATACTCCTTAGATTAACCAACGTAACGTGCTTCCTAATATACAACTAAATCATAAGTAGTAATTTTCCAGAAGTATCCACAACAGAGTCTGATCCAAGATTTTAATTTTACCACAGATACAATTATTAACTGGGTTTTAATGACTTTCTGGACATTGCTGTTAACATACCATTTTGATGATTTTCAACTTACCCTAAAGGTGATTAACCATAATCTGTAGGAAAAAACTGAATCACAATCTCTCGGGGGGAAAATTTTTTTTCACAAAATGCAGGTTTCTGTGGTTAACAATACTAGGCAACTCTGAGTTCTGCTGGGACCCCCCACTAGAAAGGACTGATTAGTCGTGACTGAATTTTCCACCGTGGCCTCTTACCCAGCAAAGAACCACCATGATTGGGTTATTCTTTTAAAAAGAGTTTTTTTGAGTAATATCTGTAGTCATGAGAAGTAGTGGTTTTTTTGTTTGTTTTCTTATTTTTTTTGAACAGGTTAATGTGCAAGAGTTCTCCTTTTCCTGTTTCTTAACCTCCTCTCCCTTAGTGAAGCAGAAGGGCCCTCTGAGGTTGCAGACAGGCCCCAGAGGAGCCCAACAATCAGTGACTTTAGAGCTGCCCACAAGTCTCCTGGGGTATCGGGTTCTCCCTCTGTTACTCACTTCCCCAGGGGCAGGCACAGGCGAGGAGGAGTAGGCTATCTGCCCTCTCCTTTAGATGCCTATCTCCTCACCTCTGAGGAGGAACACCTCCTCCTACCACCATGCTTTTTAGCCCTAGAATATCACACACTTTATCCACTGGCAAAAAAAGCAATTCAGGCAGCTGTACTGCAACTTAAGACATAACTTGATTAACATTTAGTGTCCAAATTGAGTATTTTAGTAAAAGCACCATACATTTTAAAGGCATGTGAATGTCCTATTCCCACCAATGGGTAAGACTGTTAATGTTAGTAAAGATGTGAGATAAAGATCCTTGTAATTTACCATTGCACAAGTGTGTACAAACATGCACAGAGTTGATTCTTAAGGCTCTTCAGGTTCCAGACCTTAACGCGGTTCCTTTCAGTGAATTGTGGAATTATAGAAATAAGGTGGCAGTGGGGGGTGGGTAAGTGTTCCAGGTGGGGTACCAGAGAGTGCCGAGAGGTCATGGAAGCTCTGTGCCCTCTCCCCAAACCCTGGCTACACACCTGTTTCCTGCGGGTGTTCATCTGTATCCTTGATCATATCCTTTAGCAAAAAACCAGTAAACAGCACTACCTTTTAAGGCACATCCCTCTCCGAAGCTTGGCGTTATCCTTTCTACAACCTCACTGCTCAGCACACAGATCAACATTAGCTCCCTCTTTTGGGAGCTGGGCAGAAACACAGATGAATCTGCAGTTTAACAGAACCCTCAGAGAGATCCCCGGACAAGGACCTGAGCTCATCCTCTCACGAAAACACCAAAATCACAACTATCTGCTGAACAACCATCAGGAACAAATGACTGGAACCTACAAAAAAAGATAATCTACTATCAAAGACAAAAAAAGAAGCCCCAACAACATGGTAGGAGGGTTCCATTTGCCATATAATCAAATCACATACCCACAGAGTGGGTGACCCACAAACTGGAAAATCATTTTATCACAGAGGCTCTCCCACAGGAGTGAGAATTCTGAGTGCCAGGTCAGGTTCCCCAGTCTGGGGGTCTGGCCATCCAGAGGAGGAGCCCCTAGCGCATCTGGCTTTGAAGGCCAGAGGGGCTTGACTGCAGGAACTCCACAGAACTGGTGGAAGCAAAAATGCCACTCTTGGAGGGTCACATAAAATTTCATGCACACTGGGACCCAGGAGAAAAAGCAGTAGCTTCATAAGAGCCTGGCCCAGACCTACCTGCTAGTTTTGGATGGTGTCCTAAGGAGGCAGAGGGCTGCTATGACTCATTGCAGGGACAAGGACATTGGTGGCAGAGATACTGGGGAGTACTCACTTGCATGAACGGTCCTTGAGGCCACCATTTTGAGGCCAAGACCTAGCCCATCCAATAGCCCAAAGGCTACAGTGCTGAGAGGCCTGAGGCCACACAACACAGCCCTGCCCTTCAGACAGGCTGCTTAAAGTCTTCCTGAGCTCACAGACACCTATAAACACACCTCTTGACAAAGCCAGCGATCGATGCAAAGAAGTAGAGGAAAACAACAGAATGGGAAAGACTAGAGATCTCTTCAAGAAAATTAGAGACACCAAGGGAACATCTCATGCAAAGATGGGCTCGATAAAGGACAGAAATGGTCTGGACCTAACAGAAGCAGAAGATATTAAGAAGAAGTGGCAAGAATACACAGAAAAACTATACAAAAAAGATCTTCATGACCCAGATAATCACGATGGTGTGATCACTCACCTAGAGCCAGACATCTTGGAATGTGAAGTCAAGTGGGCCTTAGAAAGCATCACTATGAACAAAGCTAGTGGAGGTGATGGACTTCCAGCTGAGCTATTTCAAATCCTGAAAGATGATCCTGTGAAAGTGCTGCACTCAATATGTCAGCAAATTGGAAAACTCAGCAGTGGCCACAGGACTGGAAAAGGTCAGTTTTCATCCCAATCCCAAAGAAAGGTAATGCCAAAGAATGCTCAAACTACTGCACAACTGCACTCATCTCACACGGTAGCAAACTAATGCTCAAAATTCTCCAAGCCAGGCTTCAGCAATACATGAAACGGGAACTTCCAGATGTTCAAGCTGGTTTCAGAAAAGGCAGAGGAACCAGAGATCAAATTGCCAACATCCGCTGGATCACGGAAAAAGCAAGAGAGTTCCAGAAAAACATCTATTTCTGCTTTATTAACTATGCCAAAGCCTTTGACTGTGTGGATCACAATAAAGTGTGGAAAATTCTGAAAGAGATGGGAATACCAGACCGCTTGACCTGCCTCTTGAGAAACCTATATGCAGGTCAGGAAGCAACAGTTAGAACTGGATGTGGGACAACAGACTGGTTCCAAATAGGAAAAGGAGTACATCAAGGCTGTATATTGTCACCCTGCTTATTTAACTTATATGCAGAGTACATCATGAGAAACGCTGGTCTGGAAGAAGCACAAGCTGGAATCAAGTCTGCTGGGAAAAATGTCAATAACCTCAGATATGCAGATGACACCACCCTGATGGCAGAAAGTGAAAAGGAACTAAAAAGCCTCTTGATGAAAGTGAAAGTGGAGAGTGAAAAAGTTGGCTTAAAGCTCAAAATTCAGAAAACAAAGATCATGGCATCTGGTCCCATCACTTCATGGGAAATAGATGGGGAAACAGTGGAAACAGTGTCAGACTTTATTTTTGGGGGCTCCAAAATCACTGCAGATGGTGACTGCAGCCATGAAATTAAAAGACGCTTACTCCTTGGAAGAAAAGTTATGACCAACCTAGATAGCATATTGAAAAGCAGAGACATTACTTTGCCAACAAAGGTCCATCTAGTCAAGGCTATTGTTTTTCCAGTGGTCATGTATGGATGTGAGAGTTGGACTGTGAAGAAAGCTGAGTGCCAAAGAATTGATGCTTTTGAACTGTGGTGTTGCAGAAGACTCTTGAGAGTCCCTTGGATTGCAAGGAGATCCAACCAGTCCACCCTAAAGGAGATCAGTCCTGGGTGTTCACTGGAAGGACTGATGCTGAAGCCAAAACTCCAATACTTTGGCCACCTCATGTGAAGAGTTGACTCATTGGAAAAGACTCTGATGCGGGGAGGGATTGGGGGCAGGAGGAGAAGGGGACGACAGAGGATGAGATGGCTGGATGGCATTACCAACTCAATGGACATGAGTTGGAGTGAACTCCGAGAGCTGGTGATGGACAGGGAGGCCTGGCGTGCTGTGATTCATGGGGTTGCAAAGAGTCAGACACAAATGAGTGACTGAACTGAACTGAACATCACAGCCAGAGGGATAAGACCCAACTCCATCCATCAATGGGCTGGCATGAATCCCTCCCACCAGGAAGCCTGAACAAGCCTCTCAGACCATACTCATCTACCAGAGGAAAGACACCAGAAATGAGAGGAACTACAGTGCGGCAGACTGTGGGACAGTAAACACACAAAGTTAGACAAAATGAGACAGCAGAGGAATATATTCCAGAGGAAGGAACAATATAAAATCCTAGAAGAATAAATAAGTTAAATGAAGATGGGCAATCAAATCAAAAAAGAAATCAGAGTAATGATAATAAAGATGACCCAAGATCTCAGATGTCCTTTTTACCATAGGAGACTGCAATAAAAAAGTAGGAAGTCAAGAGATACCAGGAGTAACAGGCAAATTTGGCCTTGGAATACAAAATGAAGCAGGGCAAAGGCTCACAGAGTATTGCCAAGAGAACACACTGGTCATAGCAAACACCCTTTTCCAACAACACAAGAGAAGACTCTACACACGGACATCACCAGATGGTCAACACCAAAATCAGACTGACTAAATTCTCTGCAGCCAAAGATGGAGAAGCTCTATACAGTCAGCAAAACAAGACTAGGAGCTGACTGTGGTTCAGATCATGAACTCCTTATTGCCAAATTCAGACTTAAATGAAGAAAGAAAGTAGGGAAAACCACTGGACCATTCGGGTATGACCTAAATCAAATCCCTTACTACTATACAGTGGAAGTGAGAAACAGATTTAAGGGATTAAATCTGATAGACAAGAGTGCCTGAAGAACTATGGACAGAGGTTCATGACATTCTACAGGAGGTGGTGATCAAAGACCATCTCCAAGAAAAAGAAATGCCAAAAGGCAAAATGGTTGTCTGAGGCCTTACAGATAGCTAAGAAAAGAGTAGCTAAAGGCAAAGGAGAAAAGAAAAGATATATCCATCTGAATGCAGACTTCCAAAGAATAGCAAGGAGAGATAAGAAAGCCTTCCTCAGAGATCAATGCAAAGAAATAGAGGAAAACAATAGAATTAGAAAGAGTAGAGATATCCTCAAGAAAATTAGAGATACCAAGGGAACATTTCATGCAAAGACAGGCACAATAAAGGACAAAAATGGTATGGACCTAACAGAAGCAGAAGATATTAAGAAGGGGTGGCAACAATACACAGAAGAACTGTACAAAAAGATCTTCACGACCCAGATAACCATGATGGTGTAATCACTCACCTACAGCCAGACATCCTGGAATGCGAAGTCAAGTGGGCCTTAGGAAGCATCACTACAAACAAAGCTAGTGGAGGTGATGGACTTCCAGCTGATTTATTTCAAATCCTAAAAGGTGATGCTGTGCAAGTGCTGAACTCAATATGCCAGCAAATTTGGAAAACTCAGCAGTGGCCACAGGACTGGAAAAAGTCAGTTTTCATTCCAATCCCAAATAAGGGCAATGCCAAAGAATGTTCAAACTACCACACAATTGCACTCATCTCACATGCTAGCAAACTAATGCTCAAAATTCTCCAGGCCAGGTTTCAACAGTACGTGAACACTGAACTTCCAGATGTTCAAGTTGGATTTAGAAAAGGCAGAGGAACCAGAGATCAAATTGCCATCATCTGCTGGATCATAGAAAAAGCAACAGAACTCCAGAAAAACATCTATTTCTGCTTTACTGATTACACCAAAGCCTTTGACTGTGTATATCACAACAAACTGTGGAAAATTCTTAAAGAAATGGGAATATGAGACCACCTTACATTCCTCCTGAGAAATCTCTTAAGCTGCTTTTAAGCAGGTTAAGAAGCAACAGTTAGAACTGGACATGGAAAAACAGACTGGCTCCAAACTGGGAAAGGAGTACGTCAAGGCTATAATTTGTCACCCTGTTTATTTAACTTCTATGCAGAGTACATCATGTGAAACGCTGGGCTGGATGAAGCACAAGCTGAAATCAAGATTGATGGGAGAAATACCAATAACCTCAGATGCGCAGATGACACCACCTTATGGCAGAAAGTGAAGAGGAACTACAAAGCCCCTTGATGAAAGTGAAAGAGTGAAAAACCTGGCTTAAAACTCAACATTCAGAAAACTAAGATCATGGCATCCAGTCCCATCACTTCATGGCATCCAGTCCCATCACTTCATGGCGAACAGATGGGGAAACAATAGAAACAGTGATGGACTTTATTTTCTCGAGCTCCAAAATCACTGCAGACGGTGATTGCAGCCATGAAATTACTAGACACTTGCTCTTTGGAAGAAAAGCTATGACAAACCTAGACAGCATATTAAAAAGCAGAGACTTTACTTTGCTGACAAAGGTCCATCTAGTCCAAGCTATGATTTTTCCAGTAGTCACGTATGGATGGGAGAGCTGGACTATAGAGAAAGCTGAGCACCGAAGAATTGATGCTTTTGAACTGTGGTGTTGGAGAGGACTCCTGAGAGTCCCTTGGACTGCAAGGAGATCAAACTGGTCAATCCTAAAGAAAATCAGTCCTGAATATACACTGGAACGCCTGATGCTGAAGCTGAAATTCCAACTCTCTGGCCACCTGATGCAAAAAACTGATTCATTGGAAAAGACCCTGATGCTGGGAAAGATTGAAGGCAGGAGGAGAAGGGGATGACAGAGGATGAGATGGTTAGATGGCATCACCGACTCGATGGACATGAGTTTGAGCAACCTCCAGGAGTTGATGATGGACAGGGAAGCCTGACATGCTCCAGTCCATGGGGGTCACAGAGTTGGACGTGACTGAGCGACTGAACTGAAGATCTCAGAAAAAGAATGGAGGTACAGACTGAGAAGACACAAGAAATGATTAACAAAGAGCTAAAAAGTTTAAAGAACAGAGATATACAAAACAATAACTGAAATGAAAAGCAGACTAGAAGGAATCAATAGCAGAATTAAGATAAGTGAGGTGGAAGACAGAATGCTACAAATCACTGCAATGGAACAGAATAGAGAAAAGAATGCAAAGAAAGGAGAACAGTTTAAAAGACCTCTGGAACAACATTAAACTCACTAACATTTGCATTAAAAAGGTACTAGGAAGAAAATAGAGAAAGGACCTGAGAAAATAATTGAGGAAAAAATACCTGAAAAATTCCCACAGGGGAAAAGAAATAGTCACTCAAGTCCAGGAAGTGTAAAGTCCCCACAGGAAAAACTCAAGGAGGAATCAGCCAAGACACATATTAACCATATTGACAAAAATTAAAGACAAATAGAAAAAAAAATTTTTTAAGAGAAAAGCATCAAATAACATAACAAGGTTATCTGATAACATAAGGTTATCAGCTGATTTTTCAGCAGAAACCCTGGAGGCTACAGGAGAGTGGCACAGTTTAAAGTAATGAAAGGGGAAAACCTACAACCAACAATACTTTATCTAACCAGCAAGATTCTCAGATTCAACAAAGAAATCAAAAGCTTTACAGACAAGCAAAAGTTAAGAGAATTTAATACAACCAAACCAGCTGAAGAAACTTCTCTAAGTGGAAAATAAAAGGCCACAATTAGAAACAAGAAAATTATGAACAGGAAAGCTCACTGGTAAAGGCAAACACATATTTAGGGTAGAAAAGCATCCACACACAAATATGATATTTAAACCAGAAATAGAAAATGAGAGTACAAACGCAGGATATTGAAAATACATTTACAATTAAGAGACCAGCAAACTTAAAACAATCTTGTATATACGCAGACTGGTATATCAAAACCTCATGGTACTCTCAAACCAAAAATGTATAATAGGACTTTCCTGGTGTCCCAGTGGTTAGGAATCTACCTGCCAATGCCGGGGACACAGGTTCCATTCTGGGTCCAGTGAGATTCCACATACTGTGGTAACTAGGCCCATGCACCGTAGCTACTGAGCCCAAACACTAGAGCCCATGCTCCACAGCAATACAAAGAGATGACTTTACACATGGACATCACCAAATGGTGATGAGATCAAACTGCCAACATTCGCTGGATTACAGAGAAAGCAAAGGAATTTCAGAAAAACATCTATCTCTGATTCATCAACTATATGAAAGCCTTTGACTATGTGGATCATGACAAACTGTGGAAAGCTCTAGGAGAGATGAGAATACCAGACCATCCTACCTGTGTTCTGAGAAACCTGTATGTGGGTCAAGAAGCAATAGTTAGAACCCTGTATGGATCAATTGATTGGTTCAAGATCAAGAAAGGAGTATGACAGGGCTGTCTGCTGTCACTCTGTTTGTTTAACCTATACACTGAGCACATCATGAGAAATGCCGGGCTGGGTAAGTTACAAGCCAGAATCAAGATAGATGGGAGAAACGTCAACAACCTCAGATATGCAGATGATGGCAGAAAGCGAAGAGGAAGTAAAGAGCCTCTTGATGAGGGTGAAGGAGGAGAGGGAAAGAGGTGGCTTAATACTAAATATTAAAAAAATTAAGATCATGGCATCTGGCCCCATTACTGCATGGCAAATAGAAGGGGAAAAGGTGGAAGTAGTAACAGATTTCCTCTTCTTGGGCTCCAAAATCACTGCAAATGGTGACTGCAGCCAAGAAGATCTGATTTCATGGCAGGAAAGCGATGACAATCCTAGACATTGTGTTGAAAAGCAGAGACAATACTCTTCTGATAAAGGGCTGTATAGTCAAGGTTATGGTCTTCTCAGTGGTCACGTATGGTTCTGACAGCCGGACCATAAAGAAGGCAGAACACCAAAGAACTGATGCCTTCGAACTGTGCTGTGGAAAAAGACTCCTGAAAGTCCCCTGGACAGCAAGGAGACCAAACCCGTCAATCTTAAGGGAGATCAACCCTGAATATTCACTGAAGGACAGATGCTGAAGCTGAAGCTCCAGTATTTTGGTCATCTGATAACAAACAGACGACTCATTTGGAAAGTCCCTGATGCTGGGAAAGATCAAGGGCAGAAGGAGAAGAGGGCGTCAGAGGATGAGACAGTTGGATGGCATCACTGATGTAATGAACATGAACTTGGGCAAACTCCAGGAGATGGTGAGGGACAAGTAGGTCTGGCATGCTTCAGTCCATGGGGTCTCAAAGAGTCGGATACGACTGGGCAGCTGAACAATGAACAACAAGGAAGTAAAAGACCTGTACTCTGAAAACTGTAAGATGCTGATGAAAGAAATCAAAGATGACACAAACAGATAGATACAACATGTTCTTGGACTGAAGAATCAATATTGTCAAAATGATTATACTACCTAAAGTAATCTTCAGATTCAATGCAATCCCTACCAAAGGATGGAGGGCATTTTTTGCAGATCTAGAACAAAAAATCTTGGTCTGGAAGCATAAAGACTCCGAATAGCCAAAGTAATCTTGAGAAATCAAAACAGAGCTGGAGGAATCAGGCTTCCTGACTTCAGACTGTATTATAGAGCAATAGTAATCAAGGGCTTCCCTGGTGGTTCAAGGATTAAGAATCTGCCTGCCAATGCAGGGGACACAGGTTCAATCCCCACTCCAGGAAGATCCCACCTGCAGCAGAGCAACTAAGCCCACATGCCACAACTACTGAGCCTGTGCTCTAGAGCCTATAAGCCCCAACTACTGAACCCTGGGCACCTAGAGCCCACGCTCCACAACAGAAGCCACCGCAATGAAAATCCCCATTCACCACAACTATAGTAAGCCTGCACATAGCAACAAAGAGTCACCACATTCGAAAAATAAAATAAATAAATCTTAAAAAAAAAAAAAAAAAAGAGCTACAGTAAAACAGTGTGGTACTGGCACAATCGTACAGAATAGAAAGTCCATAAATAAACCCACACCCTTATCATCAATTAATCTATGATAAAAGAAGAATAAAAACAAGAGAAAAGATAATTTCTTCAATAAGTGGTGCTTAGAAAACTGGGCAGCTACATGCAAAAGAATGAAATTAGAACACTCCATAACACCACACACAAAAATAAACTCAAAATGGATTAAAGACCTAAATATAAGACTGGATGCTCTAAAACTCTTAGAGGAAAATATCCGCTGAACACTGACATAAATCACAGCACTATCTTTTTGGATCCACCTCCTAGAGTAATGAAAACAAAAATAAACAAATGGTACCTAATTAAAGCCTTTTGCACAGCAAAGAAAATCATAAACAAATTGAAAAAATAATCCACAGAGTGAGAAAAAATATTTGCAAACTATGCAACTGACAAGGGATTAATCTCCAAAATATACAAACAGCTCATGAAGCACAATATGAAAAAAAAAATCCGAATCAAAAACTGGGCAGAAGATCTAAATAGATCACTTCAAAGAAGATATACAGATGGCCGGGAGGCACATGCAAAGATGTTCAGCATCACTAGTTACAAGAGAAATGCCAATCAAAACTACAATGAAGTATCACTTCACACTGGTCAGAATGGCCATTATAAAAAAAAAACAAAAAACAAAAAAAAACTACAAACAATAAATGGTGGAGGGCTTCCCTGGTGGCTCAGTGGTAAACACTCTATCTGCCAATGCAGGAGACACGGGTTCAATCTCTGATCTGGAAAGATTCTACATGCCATGGAGCAAATAAGCCCATGTGCCACAACTACTGAGCCTGTCTTCTGGAGGCCGGGAGTTGCAATTACTGAGCCCACATGCCGCAACTACTGAGCCCATGTTTCACAACTACTCACCTTCACACACCCTAGAGCCTGTTCTCCACAATGAGAAGCCTGTGCACCAAAATTAGTAGTCCCTGCTCTCTGCAACGAGAAAAGCCCACACAGCAACAAAGACCCCCTCAGCCAAAAATAAATAATAAATATAAAAATTTTTTTAAAGAGAGTTCCCTTAGAAGAATAAGAAAATAAATGCTGGAGAGGGTATGGAGAAAAGGAAAGCCTCCTACACTGTTGGTGGGAATGTAAATTGAAACAGCACTATGGAGAACAGTATGACGGTTCCTTAGAAAACTAAAAATAGAGCTACTATATGATCCTACAATCCCACTCCTGGGCATATGTGTAGAGAAAACCATACTTTGAAAAGATACATGTACCCCAACGTTCATTGTAGCACAAGTTATAATAACCAAGATATGAAAGCAACCTAAGTGTCCATCGATAGATAAATGGTTAAAGATGCAGTATGTATACACAACTGAATACTATTCAGTCATACAAAAGAATGAAATAATGCCATTTGCATCAACATGGATGGACCTAGAGATTATCATAGTAAGTAAGTCAGACAGAGAAAAGGCAAATATGTTATCACTTACATGTAGAATCTAAAAAAAAAGATACAAAGGAACTTATTTACAAAACTGAAACAGACTCACAGACTTTGAAAACAAACTTATGGTTAACAAAGAGAAAATCTGGGTGGAGAGGAATATATTAGGAATTTGAGGTCAACATATACACACTACTGTATATAAAACATAAACAATGGGAACCTGGTGTATAGCACAGGAACTCTACTCAGGACTCTGTAATAACTTAAATGGGTAAGGAACTTGAAAAAGAATAGGTATATGGACTGTATAACTAAAACACTCTGCTGTACACCTGAAACTAAAACATTGTAAATCAAATATACTCCAATATAAAATTTAAAAACAAATTAAACAAGAAATAAGGGAACCTCCAGACTGCTTACACCTGCTTCTAAATATCTGTCCAAAAAAACATGAATGTCAGTATCCATGGGTGGTTTTACAGCATCTTAATTATTTATCATTAAAATTGGAGGCTTTTTAAAGCTTACTTTTATACACTTACTCAGAATTAATTACAATGTGAATGCCTATCATGAGCTGAGCTTTTTCCTTTATTCAGCAAATATTTATCACATACCAGTTTTCTGAGCTAGGCACTGTTTGGGGGGATACTGCAGATACCAAAACAGATACATCTCTGTCCTCAAGGATTTTATGTTTTCGTGGAGAAGATGAGCTTGTTTTATCTATGCCAGGCCATGAAGAACAAAAAAACAGGACAGAGTAACTAGGATATGGTTCTGGGTCAGAAAAGGGGTCAGAGAAACCTTTCTAATATAGTATTTAAGCAAGTGAGGACACGGAATCGATATCTGGGGAAAAAATGATCCAGAAAAGAGAGAAGCAAGTGCAAAGAGCCTGAAGCATGAGCTTGATCCCCTGCTGAAGGCACAGCAAGGAAGCCAGAAACCTGAGTGATCTGAGTGCAGAGGTGAGTGGCCAGACGGTAGCACAAAGGGTCATGTGGTCCAGGAAGAATCTGGGCCTTTCCTGAGTGAAATGGAGAGTCACTGGATGTTGGGAGGCAGAGCAGTGACAGCCTCTGACCTCGGACCTATGTTTTAAAAGGATCTCTCTTCTTTGAATGATGGAAAAATTCTTGAAATAGTGTTGATCATTACACAAAATGGTGAATATACTTAATGTCACTCAACTGTGTACTTAGATGGTGAACTTCATGTTTTATATATATATATTTTAGCCACAAAAAAATAATATTTTTAAAAAGGATCACTCTGGGACTTCCCTAGTGATCCAGTGGTTAAGACTGCCTGCCAAAGCCTGTTATACCGAGAGAAGTAGGCCGAAAAGAGAAAATATCATATATTAATGTATATATATATGGAATCTAAAATGATTGATTCTATCAATGGAGATGCAGATGTAGGAAACAGTCTGCCCTGCCTTAACTAGAGATGGACACACTGGGAGAAGAGAGGGGAGGACAAACTGAGAAAGTAGCACTGACATATACACACAATCATGTGTACATAGATAGCTGGCGGGAAGCTGCTGAACAGCACAGGGAGTCCAGCCTGACTCTGTGATGACTAGAGGGGTGGGACGGGGTTGGGAGGGAGGCTCAGAAGGGAGGGGTATATGTATATAATTTTGACTGATTCCTGCTGATGTATGGCAGAGACCACTACAACATTGTATAGCAATTATCCTCCAAGAGAGAAAAAAAAATCTGCCTGCCAATGCAGGGGACACAGATTTGGTCCCTGGACCAGGAAGATTCCACAGGCCCTGGTGCAACTAAGCATGTGTGCCACAGCTACTGAAGCCCACATGCCCTGGAGTTTGTGCTCCACAATGAGAGAAGCCACAGGAATGAGAAGCCCGTGCACAACTAGAGAGCAGGCTGGCCACAGCTAGAGAGAAGCACGCACAGCAACGAAGATCCAGCACAGCCAAAAATAAATAAATTTTTTTTTTTAAAAAAAAGGACCACTCCGGCTACTACATGCAAAGCAGACTATAAGATGGCAGAAGTGGGAAGACTAGTTAAAAGACTATTGCCACAGCGCAATCATGAGAGATGCTGGCTTGGGCTAGCACAGTAGCAACGGAGGTGATCAGAAATGAGCCTACTCCGGACATATTTCAGAGATCGAGCTAACGGAACTTGATGACAACACATAGAAATGTCAGCAACTCTAAAATCTGGCCCAAATAACTAGAAAATAGAGTGGCTGCTTACCAAAACGAGGAAGTAGACATTTGGGAAGTAGAAATCAAGCTTTACTATCACACGTTAACTCTGAGATGCCAAATTAGACACCCAAGACAAGGCAGATGAGCAAATGGATGGATGTGTGAGTGTGTGACTGAGAAGTTTATAAACAAAGATATGCTATATACAGCCTCTGAGGAAAAAATAGGATACACACCTGTCTCTCCTGTAAGAATCAGAGTGTAGAGTAATGAGTTTGAAACCTTGTGCAAGGAACTAAAAAAACAATACCCACTCCACTCCTCCAGAGATTGGTTTAACTGGCCCAACGTGTATGACTCCAGGGCTGTTTAAAGTTCCCACAGTAATTCTAATCCACTGCCAAGACTGAAACATTCTTTGATGGTTCTTGAACCTAAGAATCACCAGAGTCAAAGTCATCAATGACTCAGAGTCATTACCTAAGCCATCACTCAGGTAAATTCAGAGCAAGGTCCGTCAAAGCAGCATTTTAATAACCATCTCACTTTGAAAGTCATTGAATTAGGAGAAATTTACTCTCCAGTAAAGTTCATGCCTCCATCATTTTTCCACAGAGGGTGTTTGTGTAGTGATTCAACACCAAATTTGTCACTGTTACTTTGTTTTGCATTTGAGGTCACCAGAAGTTAGTCGCTAGAATTCACACAGTACACTAAAAGAACAGTTTCCTGTCAGACGTTTCCTTCTCTGACACCATCTCCTCTGGCCCAGAATTGCTTTTAACAGCAAACTCTTGCTCTAACACAGAATGTTAATGTTGGGTTCCAAGAACGCTGGCCACCTGCCACTGGCTTCTGGGAGTTACTGGGCCAGGAGGCTGACAAAGTTCCTCCTTGTTCCCTTCTAAGATTTCCAACCCATCGCTCCATATTTCTATTTCAAACTGTCCAGACACTTTAAAATTCACGCTGCCCAGCTGCACTAACCATCCTCCTTCCTCAAGCCCATCACCATCCTGATCATACACAGCGGTGGTCTGTGAACGTCAGAGAACATTAGAGTCATTGGGGAAACTTTTAAAATACTATAGCAGGTCCCACTCCAGATCCCTTAAATTAAACCCTCAGGACAGCGCCCAAACATGGTTACTTATAAAGTTCCTTGGAAGATTTTAAGTTGCAGCTGTGGATGAGAACAGCTGACCTAAAACCATAGCTTATTGCTCACTGTCTTCCTCTAAAATGCCTGATATCATTCCCAGGGACTGCAACACTCTCGTGGCTAACCTAAACAGTATCTTTTTCCTCTCGGCTTTAACATTCTTACCTCCAGGAATCTCTGCTTCCCTCTGTCTCAACTTGGCCACCCAATTTCATGTACATGCATACTTAGTCACTCAGTCGTGTCTGGCTTTTTGTGACCCCATGGACAGCAGCCCATCAAGCTCCTCTGTCCATAGGATTTCCCAGGAAGAATACTGGAGTGGGTTGCTATTTCCTTCTCCAGGGGATCTTCCCAACCCAGGGATCAAACCCGAGTCTCCTGCACTGGCAGGCAGATTTTTTTTTTTTTTTTTACCACTGAGCCACCTGGGAAGCTCACTCAGCTTCACAGTATACCAAATCCTACCCATAGCAACAGCTCTAGAATCTCATGTTTAAGCATCTCACTCACTCATTTCCAGGCCCCTTTAACTCTGGAACCCTACCTTCTCCAGCATTTCTTCTCCTATCATGCATAATGGATCTGTAGACCTCATTGCTTTTGCCACTACCCACCACCTACCTTCACTCCACTTTTGAACGAGTTAAATTTCATGGATTATAATCACCCCCTTGCTGACAGTCAAAAATATTTTCCCCCATCTTACTCAACTAGTTCAAACCTTTCCACATGTACACATGCTGAACCATGATATTACTAGAATATAACTGCAATCAAGCCTAATTAAGAGCGCTAAACCTCAAAATGAGCCCTCAATGCTATCAGTCAATCCTAAAATACAATTTATGCCCCTTGATAATTTCAAATTCCCATTATCTGCAGCTTTCCCACACCTTTCTTTTGTATTCCTATTAAGGTATAATTGGGTCTTCCCTAATGACTCAGAGGTAAAGAATCTGCCTGCCAATGCAGGAAACAAGGGTTCAATTCCTGGGTTGGGAAAATCCCCTGGAGGAGGGCACAACAACCAACTCCAGTATTTTTGCCTGGAGAATTCCATGGACAGAGGAGCCTGGCGGGCTACAGTCAGTGGGGTCGCAAAGGGTCGGACATGACTGAGTGACTGAACAACAGCAACAAAAGGTATGACTGACATACATTAGTTTCAGGTATACAACATAACGATTTGACATCTGCGGCACTGCAAAATGATCACCCAGTAAGTCTATTTACCATCTGTCACCACAGATAATTACAAAAAAATTTTTTTCTTCTGATGAGAACTTCTAAGAGTTAATTTCGCAGCAACTTTAAATTTTGCAACAGAATATTATTGACCAACAGAATGGGAAAGACTAGAAATCTCTTCAAGAAAATTAGATACCAAGGGAACATTTCATGCAAAGATGGGCACCACACAGAACAGAAATGGCATGGATCTAACAGAAGCAAAAGCTATTAAGAAGAGGTGGAAACAATACACAGAAGAACTGTACAAAAAAGATCTTCATGACCCAGATAACCACGAGGTATGATCACACACCTACAGCCAGACATCCTGGAATGTGAAGTCAAGTGGGCCTTAGGATGCATCTCTACAAACACACCCAGTGGAGGTGATAGAATTCCAGTTGAGTTATTTCAAATCCTAAAAGATGATGCTATGAAAGTGCTGCACTCAATATGCCAGCAAATATGAAACTCAGCAGTAGCCAAAGGACTGGAAAAGGTCAGTTTTCATTCCAATCCCAAGGAAGGGGAATGCCAAAAAGTGTTCAAACCACCACACAAATTGCACTCACTTCACATGCTAGCAAAGTAATGCTCAAATTCTCCAAGTGAGGCATCAACAGTACATGAACCAAGAACTTCCAGATGTTCAAGCTGGATTTAGAAAAGGCAGAGGAACCAGAGAACAAATTGTAAACATCTGTTGGATCATAGAAAAAGCAAGAGAATTCCAGAAAAACATCTGCTTCAACAACTACATTAAAGCCTTTGACTGTGTGGATCACAACCAACTGTGGAAAATTCTTAAAGAGATGGGAATACCAGACCACCTTACCTGCCTCCTGAGAAACCTGTATGCAGGTCAAGAAGCAATGGTTAGAGCTGGACATGGAACAATGGACTGGTTCCCAACAGGGAAAGGAGTATGTCAAGGCTGTATACTGTCATCCTGTTTGTTTAATTCATATGCACAGTACATCATGCGAAATGCCGGGCTGGATGAAGTACAAGCTGGAATCAAGACTGCTGGAAGAAATACCAATAACCTCAGATATGCAGATACCACCACCTTTATGGCAGAAAGCAAAGAGAAATTAAAGAGCCTCTTGATCAAGGTGAAAGAGGAGAGAAGTAAATTTGGCTTAAAACTCAACATTCAAAAAATGAAGATCATGGCATCTGGTTTCATCACTTTGTGGCAGATAGATGGGGAACAATAGAAACAGCGACAGACTATTTTCTTGGACTCTAAAATCACTGTGGATGGTGACTGCAGCCATAACATTAAAAGATGCTTGCTCCCTGGAAGAAAAGCTATGACAAACCTAGACAGCATATTAAAAAGCTGAGACATCACTTTGCCAACAAAGCAATACAGTCAAAGCTATGGTTTTTCCAGTAGTCATATACAGTCATATACATCCAGTAAGTCGTATACAGTAGTCATATACATAGCAAGGATATCAAGTCAGTCAATCCTAAAGGAAATCAACCCTGAATATTCATTGGACTGAGGCTGAAGCTGAAGTTTCAATACTTTGGCCACCTGATGTGAAGAGCCGACTCACTGGAAAAGACCCTGATACTGGGAAAGACTGAGGGCAGGAGAATTGGACAACAGAGGATGAGATGGTTGGATGGCATCACTGACTCAATGGACATGAGTTTTGAGATGGTAAAGGACAAGGAAGCCTGGCATGCTGCAGTCCATGGGGTCCAAAGAGTCAGACACGACTCAGCAACTGAACAACAATTATTGATCATGATGTATATTACCTCCCCAAAGCTTATTTATATAATGACTGGAAATTATATTTCTTGATCTCCACCCATTTTGCTTACCCTCCAATTGCCCCCTCCAACTCTGGCAACCATCAATCTTTTCTCTGTACCTATGAGTTTGGTTTGTCTGTTTTTCAGATTCCACAAATAAGTGAAATTACACAGTCTTTCATTCTGTCTTATTTCACTTAGCACAATACTCTCAAGGTCTATCCATGTTGTCTCCAATGGCAAGATTTCATTCTTTAGCATGGCTGAATGGTAGTCCATTGTACATATTCATCACATCCTCTCTATCCATTCATCCACTGATGGACACTTAGGTTGTTTACATATGCTGGCTATTGTAAACAATGCTGTTTTGAACATTGGGGTGCATGTATCTTTTCAAATTAGTGTTTTTATTTTCTTTGAATAAATAACAGAAGTCATATTGCTGGATCATATGTAGTTCTATTTTTAATTTTTCAAGGAACCTCTATACTGTTTTCCACAATGGCTGCACCAATCTACATTCTCATCAATAGTGCATTAGAGTTTTCTTTTATTCACATCCTTGCCAACATTTGCTATTTCTTCTCCTTTTGAGAGTAACCATTCTAATAAGTATGAGGTGGTATCTCTTTGTGGCTTTGGTTTACACTTCTTTGATGATTAGGGATGTTGAGCATCTTTTCATGTGTCTGTTGGACATCGCTATGTCATCTTTGAAAAAATGTCTATTCAGATCCATTTTCCTAACTGGATTTTTTTATTGACTTGTATCAGTTCTTTATATATTTTAGAAATCAACCCCTTATTCAATATACAATTTGCAAATATCATCTCCCATTCAACAGGCTGGGTTTTTGTTACTAGTATCATTCCCTGTGCAGAAGCTTTTTTGTTTATAGTCTCATTTGTTTAGTTTTGCTTTTGCTGTCACTGCCTTTGAAGTAAGACTCAAGAATAACACCAAGATCAACATCAGAAATTTACCACCTCTGTTTTCTTCTAGGAGTTTTAAGGTTTTTAGACTTATATTCAAGTCTTTAAGTTAATTTCTGTGTATGGTGTAAGATAGTGTTCAGTTCCATTCTTTTAAACATGGCCGTTCAATTGTCTCAACATCATTTACTCAGGAGACTGTTCTTTTTCCCACTGTATATTCTTGATTCCTTTGTCATAAATTAATTGACCATATGTGCCTAAGTTTATCCAAGGTTCTCTATGCTGCTCCACTGACCTGTGTCACTGTTGTTATGCCAATACCATAACAGTTTTGTTTACTATAGCTTTGTAACATAGATTGAAATCAGGCATACCTCCAGCTTTGTTGTTCTTAACAAATATTGCTTTATTTTTTCAAAACTCTGATTCTGTATAAATTTTGGGGTTGCTCTATTTTTGTGAAAAAAGTCATGTATTTTGGTAGGGACTGCATTGAGTCTATAGATTACTTCAGGTAATACGGTTATTTTAACAATATTAATTCTTCTAAACAAGAACAAAAGACACAGACTGAAAATCAGGGTATAGAAAAAGATATTTCACACAAATGTAAATGACAAAAAAGTTAGAGTAGCAATACTCATATAAGACAAAGTGGATTCTAAATCAATCTATAACAAAAAAACACAGAAGGGCATTATATATTGATAAAGGGATAAATAAAAAAGAGAATATAATACTAGTTAATCCTATACAACTTATATATAATAATATACAAGTACCATATATATATAGTATAATATACTGTATTATATATAAGAAGTACCTTATAATATAGAAGTACCTAAGTATATAAAGCAAATGAAGGGAAAAACTGAGAACAATAAACAATAGTAGAGACTTTAACACCCAGCTTACATCAATGGACAGATTACCTAGACAGAAAATATGGAAACACTGGATTTTAATAAGGAAAAGTTAATAATGACACTGTAAACTAGTTATACTTGATAGATATCTACATGACATTCCATGCAAAATCAGAATACACATGCAATGTTCTCCAGGAAGGATCACATGCTAGGCCACAAACAAGTCTCACTGACTATAAGATACAGAAATTATATCAACTACCTTTTCTAACCACAACAGTATGAAATTAGAAATCAATTATAGGAAGAAAAATGAGAAAAGAACAAACATGTGTAGACTAAACAACATGCTACTAAAAAAACAAATCTGTCAATGAAGAAATGAAAGAGGAAATCAGAAAATACCAGGCTCAAATAAAAACAGAAGCACAACTTTCTAAAATCTATGACACACAGCAAAAACAATTCTAAGATGAATGTTTATAGCAATATAGGCATGCCTAAAGAAACAACAATCTCAACCTAACGTAACCTACCAAATAAAGAAATTAGAAAAGGAACAAAGCCCAAAGTCTGCATAAGGAAAGAAATAATAAAAATCAGAGAGAAAACAGAGACTAAAAAAACAGATCAATGAAAACAAGAGCTGATTTTTTAAAAACAAAGTTGATAAGTCTTTCGCCAGGTTTATTAAAAAATAAGAGGACACAAGGGAAAAAAGTGACAGAGACTACAACTGATGTTACAGAAATACAAACAATCATGAGGATACTATGAATAGTTACATGCCAACAAACTGGACAACCTTTAAAAAAATGGATGAACTCCTAGAACCATACAATCATACAAGACTGAATCAGAAAGAAATAATCTGTTGAGTATAATGTTTGCTGTGGGTCTGTCATATATAGTCTTTATTATGTTGAGGTAGGTCCCCTCTACACCCATTTGTCTATATGGATGTTGAATTTTACCAAAAGGTACTCTGCATCTATTGAGATGATCATAAGGTTTTTATTCTTCAATTTATTAACATATTATATCACATTGATTGATTTATGGATACTGAAAAGTCCTTGTATCCCTGAGATAAATCCCACTTGATCATGGTGTATGATCATTTTAATATATTGTTGAATTCCATTTGCTATGTTAATTATTTTTTCATCTAAGAATACTATTAATAGTGATATTGGCCGATGTTTTTTGTGGATCTTTGTCTGGTTTTGGTATCAGGGTGATAACGGTTTCATAGAATGAGTTTGGAAGTGTTCCTTCTTCTGAACTTTCTGGAATAGTTTAAGAAGGCTAGACGTTAACTGTTCCCTAAAATTGGATAGACTTTACCTGTGAAGCCATCAGGTCTAGGACTTTTGCTTTTGGGGAACTTGTTATCACAGATTAAACATCAGTATTTGTAACTGGTCTGTTCATGTTTTCTATTTCTTCCTGGTTCAGTTATAGGAGACTGTACCTTTCTAAGAATTTGTTCATTTTTTCTAGGTTGTCCATTTTAATGGCATATAGCTGCTTGTAATAATCTCTTATGGCCCCTTGCATTTCTGTGGTATTGGTTGTAACTTCTTTTTAATTTATAATTTAAAATATTTGGGTCCTCTCCCTTTTTTTCTTGATGAGTCTGGCTAAAGGCTTATCAATTTTATCTTCTGAAAAGTTGGAAGCATCTCCTCTAAAATCAGAAACAAGACAGGGATGTTATTCAACAAAGTTTTGGAGTCCAAACCACAGAAATCAGAGGAGAAAAGAAGAAGTAAAACTGTCACTGTTTACTGATGCCATTATACTACATGTAGAAAATCCTAAAGACAGTACCAGAAAACTACTAGAGTGCATCCATGGATTTGGTAAAGTTGCAAAATTACAAAATTAATACTCAGAAATCCATTAAATTTCTATATACTAACAATGATAGACCAGAAACAGAAAATAAAGGAACAATCCCATGTACCATCAAAAAGAACTAAATACCTAAAAATAAACCTACCTAAGGGGAAGACACTGATGAAAGAAACTGAAGATGACACAAACAGATGAAAAATATATAGTATACCATATCCATGAATTGGAAGAATCAATATCATCAAAATGACTGTACTGTCCAAGGCAATCTACAGATTCAATTGCAATCCCTATCAAATTACCAATGGCATTTTTCACAGGACTAGAAAAAAATTTTTTTAACTTAGATGGAAACACAAAAGACCCAAGAAGTTAAAGCAAACTTGTGAAAGAAAAACAGCTGGAATAATCAGGCTCCCTGACTTAAAACTATACCACAAAACTACAGTGATCAGAACAGTATGATACTGGCACAAAAACAGACACATAGAGCAATGGGACAGAACAGAGATCCCCAAAAGAAAGCCATGCACATATGTTCGATTAATACATGACAAAGGAGGCAAAAATATATAATGAGGAAGAGACAGTCTCTTCAATAAGTAGTGTTGGAAAAATTGCACAGCTACATGTAAAAGAATGAAATTAGTACATTCTCTAGGACTATACACAAAAACAAATTCAAAATGGATTAAAGATCTAAATGTAAGACCAGATACTATAAAACTACCAGAGGAAAACATAGGCAGAAAACTTTTTGACATAAATTACAGCAAGATCTTTTTTGGACCCATCTGCTAGAATAATGGAAAAACAAAAATAACAAATGGGACCTAGTTAAACTAAAAAGCTTTTGCACAGCAAAAGAAACCATAAACAGGACAAAAAGACTACTCTCAGAATGGAAGAAAATATTTGCAAATGAAGCAACTGACAAGAGATTAATCTCCAAAATATATAAACAGCTCAAGCAGCTCAATATATATGTATGTATACATAAGACAATCTAATAAAAAACTGGGTAGAAGACATAAATAGACATTTCTCCAAAGAAGACACAGTGATGGCCAAAAAGCAACATGAAAAATTGATCTATATTACTACTCATCAGGGAAATGCAAATCAAAACTACAATGAGGTTATCACTCAACACTGGTAAAAATGGCCATCATAAAAAAATCTATAAATAATAAATGCTAAAGAGTGTGTGGAGAAAAGAGAACACTCCTACCCTGTTGATAGGAATGTAAATTGGTAAAACCACTACAGAGAGTAGTAGGGAGGATCCTTAAATATCTAAAAACAAAGCTACTATATGATTCTGCAATCCCACTACTGAGAATATATCCAGAAAAAAAACATAATTCAAAAAGATTATGCACCCCACAGTTCACTGCAGCATTATTTACAATAAACAAGTCATGAAAGCAACCTAATGTCAATCAACAGACAAAAGAAGATGTGAGATGCACACACACACACAGACACACACACGAATACTACTCGGCCATAAAAAATGAAATAATGCTATTTGCAGCAACATGGATGATCTAGGATTATTATACTAAGTAAAGTCAGAGAAAGACAAATATCATATGATATAGCTTATATCTAGAATCTAAAATAGATATATGTGTTTATTTATATATATATATATATATATATTTGTATGTGTGTGTACACACACAAACAAATGAATTTCTTTACAAAACAGAAACAGACCCACAGACACAGAAAACAAATTTATGGCTACCAAAGGGGAAAGGGGTGGGGGAAGGATAAATTAGGAATTTGGTATTAATATATACATACTACTATATATAAAAGAGATAACCAACAAGGACTTACTATATAGCACAGGGAACTATACTTGATATTTTGTAGTAAACCTGTAAGGGAAAAGAATCTGAAAAAGAATACAGACAACCAAATCACTTTGGTATACACCCAAAACCAATATAATACTAGAAGTCAACTATACTTCAGTAAAAGTTTTTTAAAAAACCTGAGAAATCCAAAATTCAAAAAGACATGTACCACAATCTTCATGGCAACACTATTTACAATAACCAGGACATGGAAGCAACCTAGATGTCCACGGACAAATGAATAGATAAAAAAGGTGTGATACATATATACAATGGAATAGTACTCAGCCATACAAGGGAACAAATTTGAATCAGCTAAATTGAGGTGGATGAACCTAGAGCCTGTTAAATAGTGAAGTCAGAAAGTGAAAAACAAGTATCATACATTAATGTATATATACAGAATCTAGAAGAATGGTACTGATGAACCTATTTACAGGGCAGGAATAGAGACAAGGATATAGAGTACAGACTTGTGGACACAGTGAGGGAAGGAAAGCGTGGGATAATTAGAGAGTAGCATTGAAACATGTATATTACCATATGCAAAATAGATAGCCAGTGGGATGCTGTAGTATAACACAGGGAGTTCAACTCAGTATAGCAAGTTCACTTTGTATAGCAAAGTGATTTGGTTGCCATGTGACAACCTATAAGGGTAGGGTAGGAGGAAGGTTCAAGAGGGAATGGACATATGTATACTTATGGCTGATCCACACTGTTGTACAGCAGAAATCAATATAACATTGTAAAGCAATTATCCTCCAATGAAAAATAAATTTTTAAAAAATTTAAAAATAAAGAATGAATTGACCTTCAGTGGAAAGGAGAAAAAGAAATAGATAATCTGAAGGGACTAAATTACTCAGTATTTAAATTCAATCAGTAATCACAAACTCCCAACAGAAGTCCAGGACTGGACAGCTTCACAGAGGAATTCTATCAAACATATAAGGAAGAGTTAATCATTCTTTGTATGTTAATCCTATCTTCTCAAACTACTCAAAACACTAGAGAGGCAGAAAGTGAACTCAAAAGTGAAGTCACTCAGTCGTGTCCAACTCTTCTCGATCCCATGGACTGCAGCCTACCAGGCTCCTCCGTCCATGGGATTTTCCAGGCAAGAGTACTGGAGTGGGTTGCCATTGCCTTCTCCAAGAGAGGCAGAAACATTCCCAAATTCATTCTACAAGGCTACCATTACCCTTATACCAAAACTAGATGAAGACACTACAAAAAAAATTACAAGCCAATACCCTTAACTAATATAGATGCAAAATAATCAACAAATATTAGCAAACAATATACAAACTCGATCATACATCATGATCAAATGGAATTTATTCTATGGATGCAAGGACAGTTCAGGTTCAGTATCTGCAAATCAGTGTGCTACAACATATTATAAATAGAAAGGATAAAAAAATCACATCATCATATCAATTACTGTTTAGTTACTAAGTCATATCCAATTCTTTGGGACCCCTTGGACTGTAACCTGCCAGGCTCCTCTGTCCATGGGATATCCCAGGCAAGAAAGCTGGAGTGGGCTGCCATTTCCTTTCCAGGGGATCTTCCCAACCCAGGGATCGAACCCACTTCTCTTGTTTGGTTGGCAAATTCTTTACCACTGAGTCACCGAGGAAGCCTCAACCATCTCAGTGGATGCAGAAAAATCATTTGACAAAAACTCAATACCCAATCATGATTAAAAACTCTTAGAAAAGTTGGTACAGAGGGAACACATCTCAACATAATAAAGGCCATATATGACAAACCCACACCTAGTATCATATCCAATGGTGAAAAACTGAACGATTTTCTTCTAAAATCAGGAACAAGGTAAGGATACCCACTCTCACCACTTCTACGTAACAAGTTATTGAAAGTCCTAGGCACTGCAATTAGAGGTAAAAAAAGAAATAAAAAGCATCCAAATTGTAAGAGAAGAAGTAAAACTGTCATTATTTGCATATGACATGATATTACATTAAAAAAAAACCTAAAGACTTCACCAAAAAGCTATTAGAAATAATAAATTAATTGCAGGATACCAGACTAATACACAGACACCTGTTGCTTTCCTAAACACTAGCATTGGAGTATTAAAAATAGAAAGCAAGAAACAATCCCATTTACAGTCACATCAAAAAGAATAATACATCTGGAAATAAACTTAACCAAGGAGCTAAAAAACCTATATCATGAGAAGAAACTCAAGATAATATAATACAAATAAATGGGAAGTCATCCCATGTTCAAGGATTGGAAAAATTTTGTTAAAATTCTTCTGTCCATACTTCTGTCAATGGAATTTATAGATTTAAAACAATCTCCAAACTATCCATGACACTTTTCACAGAACCAGAACAATAATCCTAAAATCGGTATGGAATCACAAAAGACCCAAGTAGCCAAAGTAATCTTGAGAAATAAGTAGTAAGGTCAAAGATTTATGCTCTCTGATTTTAGCCTATACTACAAACTACAGTAGTTAGAACTGTATGATATTGGTACAAAAACACATAGAGAAATGTGAGAGAATAGAGATCCCCCCAAAACAGCTATTCACATATGGTTGATTAATTCATGACAAGGAAGGCAAAAATTTTTAATTAGGAAGAGACAGTCTCTTCAATAAGCTGTGCTGATGAAACTGCACAGCTATGCATAAAAAAATGAAATTAGAACATTTACAAAGATCATACAAAAAAATAAACTCAAATGGATTAAAGACCTAAATGTAAGACCAGATACTATAAAACCACTAGAGGAAAACATGGGCAGTACATTCTCTGACTTAAGTCTTAGTAATATTTTTTTGGATCTGTCTCATCAGGCAAGGGAAACAAAAGCAAAAATAACCAAATGAGAGTTTATTAAAACTTAAAAGCTTCTGCACAGTAAATAAAATCATCAACAAAATGCAAACACAAGCTTCTAAATGGAAGAAGATATGTGCAAATGATACATCCAATAAGGCAGGGGTCCCAAACCTCTGGGCCATGGACCAGTACCTCCTGTCTGATCAGCGGCAGCATTAAATTAGAAATAAAGTACACAATAAATGTAATGCACTTGAGTCATCCCAAAACCATCCCCCTACCCCAGTCCCTAGAGAAACTGTCTTCCATGAAAACGGTTTCTAGTGCCAAAAAGGCTGGGGACCACTCTAATAAGGGGTTACTATCTAAGTTATATAAAGAGATCATAAAAACTGACAAGAAAACAAGCAATCTGATTTAAAAATGGGCAAAAAATCTGAACAGACATTTTTACAAAGATGACTTTACAGATAACCAATAGGCACATGAAAAGATGCTCAACATCAGTAATCATTAGGGCAATACAAACCAAAACCATAATGAGAAACTAACATACCACTGTAAAGCAACTATACTTCAATAAAAATTTTTAGAAAACCACGAGATACTACCTCATATCAAGAATGGCTGTCATAAAAAAGACAACAAATTATCAGTGCTGGCAAGGATGTGGAGAAAAGGGAACACTGGTACACTGATTGTAGGAATATAAATTGGTAAGGATTTACTATAAAAACACTATGGAGATTCCTCAAATAATTAAAAATAGAACCATCATATAATCCATCATTTCCACTCCTCAATATTTATTTGAAGAAAATGAAAACACTAATTCAAAATGATACATGTACCCTTATTTTCATTGAAGCATTGTTTACAATACCCAAGATATGGAACCAAAGTGCCATTGATATATGGATAAATATTACTCAACCATAAAAAAGAATGAAATCTTGTCATTTCTTACAAAATGGATGACCCAAACAGTATTTTGCTAAGTAAAATCAGTCAGACAAATACTATATGATTTCACATATATTCAGAATTTAAAAAACAAATGAGCAAACATAACCAAACAGAAACAGATTCATAGAACAAACAGGTGGTTGCCAGAGAGGAAGGATTTGAGGAAGGAACAAGATACAGAAATGGGAATCGAGAGGTACAAGCTACTAGGTATAAAATAAGATACAAAGATGTACTGTACAGCATAGGGAATATAATCGGGATCTAATTATAATTTTAAGTATAATCTATAAAAATATCAAATCATGTTTACATCTGAAACTAATTTAACACTGTAAATCAACTATACATCAATTTAAAAAATCAGATAATCTTATCTTTACTCCTAAATCTATAAACCTACCTTTATCTAATTCAAGTCCATGTTCCAGCTGTACCATCTTTTTACAGTAGAAGAAATTCACTGTTCCCAGCAGGTCTGGACTACATCTCTTCTCCCTTTTCACAGGTTTTGTACTTACAAGAATGTTTTCTTGCTGCTGTAACATCAGCTTCCCTCTACTGAATTATTTCCATTAACAAACTTACTCAATTCTACCTCCTTTTAGTGTATCACTAATTTCTCTGCTTTTTAAGAGCAAAACTTCTAAAACATATTCTCTTTATTTACTGCCTTCACATTATTAATTTTGGCTTCTATCAATACCAGTCCATTAAAGCTTCTCTTTTTCAAGATGACCAGACACCTTCATGTCACAAAATCCAAAAGACATGTCTATCTTCAGCTTTTTTATTCACCAAAGGATCAGAACAATTCCTCCTTTTTGAAATACTGTTTTATATTTCCTTTCATGACACCATCCTGTTGACCTCCTCTTTCATCTAACCTAAAAACTTCTATCTAAAGTGTAGTCAGGAGACTAGTGGCATTGACTGCTAATCTAAGAAGTTCCCAAATTATAAGTCTGAGACCCATGACCCACTGAACTGGAACATCCAACTAATAAGACAGACCACCAGGGAAAAGAAGGGAAACAAGATGCTGGAGTAAAACAACTTGAGCTTGCCTTCTCTCATGAAATACAATTAGAACTGCTTGCTGAACCATCAGCAAAAAAGACTGGAACCTACCAAAAGAGGCATTTTACATCCAAAGACAAAGAAACGGCAAAGAGATAGGAGGAGGGGTGGCTTTGTGATATAATCAAATCTAATACCGCTGCATAGGCGACCCAGGAACTGAGATGGAGCTGACATAATAATGATAGAAATAAAGTGCCTGACAAAAGTAATATGCTTCAGTCATCCCAAAACCATCTCCTACCCTGGGTCTGTGGGAAAAATTGTCTTCCACAAAACAGTTTCTGGGGCCAAAAAGGTTGGGGACTGCTGATTAATGTGAAATAGCATATTAACAAATGAAAGAATAAAAATGCCACAATAATCTATTTTGATGGAGAAAGAGCCTCTGATGCAGTTCAACACCCATTTACGATAAAAAGAGAAAATCTACCTCAACATAATAAAGGCCAAATATGACAAACCAACAGGAAACATCATTCTCAACGGTGAAAAACTGAAAGCATTTTCTCTAAGATCAGGAACAAGACAAGAATGCCCACTTTCATCACTATTCATCAACATCATTTGGAACTCCTGGCCATGGCAATCAGAGAATAAACAGAAATTAAAGAAATCCAAATTGAAAGATAAGTAGTAAACCTGTCACTGCTTGCAGATGACATGACACTTTATATAGACAATCCTAAAGATGCCACCAGAAAACTACTGCTCTATTGTGGATAAGAATCCCATAGAGGAAATGGAGTAGCCCTCATAGTCAACAAGAGTTTGAAATGCAGTACTTGGGTGCAAATTTAAAAATGACAGAATGATCTTAGTTCCTTTCCAAGACAAATGATTCAACATCACAGAAATCCAAATCTATGCCCCAACTAGTGGTGCCAAAAAAAGCTGAACTTGACCAGTTCTATGAAGATCTACAACATCCTCTAGAACTAACAACAACAAAAAAACTGTCATCACAGGAGACTGGTGTGCAAACGTAGGAAGTCAAGAAGAATACCCGGAATAATAGGCAAGTTTGGCCTTGGAGTACAAAATGAAGCAGGGCAAAGGCTAAAGAGTTTTGTCAAGAGAACACACTAGTCATAGCAAACACCCTCTTCCAATTTGACCAGAGATCAAACTGTCAACATTCACTAGACCGTGGAGAAAGAAAGCAAATTCCAGGCTACACTACTTCTGCTTCACTGACTACACTAAAGCCTTTGACTCTGTGGATCACAACAAACTGTGGAAAACTCTTAGAGACGGGAGTACCAGATTGCCTAACCTGTCTCTTCCAAAAATCTGTATGCAGGTCAAGAAGCAACAGTTAGAATCAGACATGGAACAACAGACTGGTCAAAACTGGTAAAGAAATATGACAAGGCTGCATATTGTCACCCTGCTTACTTATTTAACAAGCTACAATCAAGACTGCCAGGAGAAATATCAACAACCTCATGTATGCAGATGATACCACTCGAATGGCAGAAAGTGAAGAAAAACTAAAGCACTTCTTGATGAAGGTGAAAGAGGAGAGTCAAAAAGCTGGTTTAAAACTCAACATTCAAAAATCTAAGATCATGGCATCTGGTCTCATCACTTTATGGCAAATAGAAGGGGAAAAAATGAAAGCAGTGACAGATTTTATTTTCTTGGACTCCAAAATCACTCTGGACAGTGACTGCAGCCATGAAATTAAAAGACGCTTGCTCCTCAGAATGAAAACTATGACAAATCTAGACAGCATATTAAAAAGCAGAGACATCACTTTGCTTACAAAGGTCCGTATAGTCAAAGCCATGGTTCTTCTAGTAGTCTTGGATGGATGTGAGATTTAGACAAAAGAAGGCTGAGTGCCAAAGAATACTTTGAATTGTGCTGCTGGAGAGGACTCTTGAGAGTCCCCTTGGACTGCAAGGAGATAAACCAGTCAATGCAAAAGGGAATCAAGCCTGAATATTTATTGGAAGGACTGATGATGAAGTTCCAATACTTTAGCCACTGATGTGAAGAGCCAACTCATTGGAAAAGACCCTGATGCTGGGACAGATGGAGGGTAGGAGAAGAGGACAGAAGAGGATGAGATGGTTGGATAGAATAACTGACTAAATGACATGAATCTGAGCAAAGTCTGGCAAATACTGAAAAACAGGAACCTGGAGAGCTACAGTCCATGGGGTCGCAAAGAGCTGGACACAACTTAGTGACGGAAGAACAACAGCAGCAACAAATCAATGAATTTGGTAAGCCTGCCGAGGACAAAATTAATACACAGAAATCTCTGGCATTCCTATACACTAGCAATGAAAGACTGGAAACAGAAATTAAGGAAACAATCCCATTTACCTTTGCAACAAAAAGAATAAAATCGCTACAAATAAACCTATCTAAGGATGCAAAACACATGTACTCAGAAATCTATAATATATGAATGAAAGAAATCAAAAGCAACACAAATACATGGAGAGATTACCATGTTCTTGGATCAGAAGAATATTGTGAACTATACTACCCCAAACAATCTACATATCCAATGCAACTGCTATCAAATTACTAAAGGCATTTTTCATAGAACTAGAACAAAAACTTTTATAATTTGTATGGAAACACAAAAGACCCTGAAAAGCCAAAGCAATTTTGAGAGAGAAAGAGTTAGAGGAATCAGGCTCCCTGACTTCATACTATACTACAAAGCTACAGTAATCAAGACCATTGTTTACTGTTTAGTGGCTAAGTCATGTCTGACTCCTTTGTGACCCCATGGACTTCAGCCTGCCAGCCTCCATGGGGGATTTCCCAGGAAAGAATACTGGAGAGGGTTGCCATTTCCTCCATTTCCTTCTCCAGGGGATCTTTCCAACCCAGGTATCCAACTCAAGTCTCCTGCACTGGCAGGCAGATTCTTTACAACTCAGCCACCAAGGAAGCCCCAATCAAGATGGCAGTGGCATCAAAACCAGGACTGTAGAGCAATGAAACAGGATTGAAAGACCAGAGATAAACCAACACATATATGATCATCTAATCTGTGATAAAGGAGGCAACAATACATAATGGAGAAAAGACAGTCTCTTCAGTAAGTGATGGTGGGAAAACTGGACAGCTACATGGAAAATAATAGAATTAGAACGTTCTGTAACTTGGAACAGAAAAATAAAAACTCAAAATGGATTAAATACCTAAATGTAAGGCTGGACACTATAAAACTCTTAGAGGAAAACAGAGGCAGAACACTCTTGAATATAAATCACAGCTTTCTAAGGCCCACTTGACTTCACATTCCAGGATGTCTGGCTCTAGGTGAGTGATCACACCATCGTGATTATCTGGGTCATGAAGCTCTTTTTTAGAGAACGCAAATCAAAATTATAATGAGGTATCACCACACATCAGTCAGAAATGCCATCATCAATATGTCTACAAGTAATAAATGCTGGAGAGGATGTGAAGAAAAGGGAATCCTCTTACACTGTTGGTGGGAATGTAAATTGATACAGCCATTAAGAGGAACAGTACGAAGAGTCCTTTGAAAACTAAAAATAGAACTATCACATGACCCATCAATCCTACTCTAGATATACACCCAGAGAAAACCGTAATTCCAAAATATACATGCAGCCCAGCCTTCACTGCTACACTATTTACTATAGACAAGATGCGGAAGCAAAGTTAATGCCCACTGACAGAGAAATGAACAAAGATGTGGTACATATATACAATGGAATATTACTCAGCCACTAAAAACATAATGCCATTTGCAAAAACATGGATGGACTTAGACATTACCAAATGACCATATTAAGTTAGACAGAAAAAGACAATTATATGGTATCACTTATACGTGGAATCTTTTTTTTTAATGATGCAAATAAATGTATTTATAAAACAGAAAATGACTTACAGATATCAAGAACAGAGTTGTGATTGCCAAGATGATGGGGGAAACAAATATAGGGATGGGGCGGGATGGATCAGGAGTTTGGGAGGGACACACACAGGCTACTACTCATGGATGGATGGCCAGCAGGGACCCTGCTGTACAGTATGGGGAGCTCTAATCAGTACTCTATGTGGCTTATCTGAATGGGAGTCTGTGAGGAAATGAATATATGTGTATGTGTAACTGGGTCACTGTGCTGTACACTTTAGGCTATCACAACATTGTAAATTAACTATACTTCAATAAAATTATTTTTTTAAAACTACGAGATATCACTTCACCCTGGTCAGAATGACCATCATCAAAAAGTCTACAAACAGGACTTCCTTGGTAGCCTAGCACTTAAAATCCACCTGCCAGACTTCCCTGGTGGTCCAGTGGATAAGAGTCCACCTGCCATGAACACAAATTTGATCCCTGGTCTGGGAATGCCTTGGATCAACTAAGCCCATGCTCCACAATTACTGAGCCCTCGCACTGCAACTACTGAAGCCCTTACAGGTAGAGCTCATGCTCCACCAACGGAAAGCCACCTCAATGCCTGCACACTGAAATAGGGAGCAGCCCCTGCTCACCAACCACAACGAGAGAAAACCCACAACGAAAACCCAGCAGAACCAAAAAGGAAAAAAAAAAAAGAAGCGGCCTATTAGTGCAGCCACAATGGGTTTGATCCCTGGTCCAGGAAGATTCCACATGCGCTGGGGCAACTGAGCCCATGGACCATAGCTAACTGAGCCAGTGCTCTAGAGCTCGTGAACCTCAAGCCCGTGCTCCACGAGAGGTCCCCACAATGAGAAGCCCAAGCACTGCAACAAAGAGTAGCCTCTGCTCACTGCAACTAGAGAAAGCTTGCACTCAGCAATGAAGACCCAGAGCAGCCAAAAATTAAATAAATATAAATGTTTTTAAAAGTCTACAAACAAGTACTGGAGAGGGTGTGGAGAAAGGGAACCCTCCTACATTGTTGGTGGGAATGGAAGTTGGTGCAGCTATTATGCAGAACAGTATGGAGGCTCCTTCAAAAACTAAAAACAGAGCTACCATATTATCCAGCAATCACACTCCTGGGCATGTATCTGGAGGAATCCATGGCTTCAAAAAATACATGCATCCCATTGTTCTGCCACATTGTTAACAACAGCCAGGACACAGAAGCAACCTAATCACCCATGGATAGAGAATGGATAAAGAAGATGGGATATATATCCAATGGAATACTACACAGCAATTAAAAAGAATGAAATACCATTAGCACAACAGGGATGGACCTGGAGATTATAGTATTACATCAGTCAGACAGAGAAAGACAAATACCATAAGTGAAATACAATTTCACCTGTAAGAGGAATCTAAAAAAAAAAAGATACAAATAAGCTTATTACAAAACAGAAACACACTCAGAAAATGAACTTATGATTACCAAAGGAGAAAAGTAAAGAGACAAATTGAGAGTTTGGGATTGACATATATATACTAAGATATTTTAAATAGATAACCAAAAATGATCTACTGTATAGCACAGAAAACTTTGCTCCATATTCTCTAAAAAGGTATAAGGGAAAAAAGATTCTGAAAAAGAATAGCTACAGATGCATGTATAACTGAATCACTTTGCTATATACCTGAAAGTAATACAACATTGTTAATCAACTGTTCAGTTCAGTTACTCAGTCATGTCCAACTCTTTGCAACCCCATGGACTACAGCATGCCAGGCCACCCTGTCCATCATCAACTCCTGGAGTTTACCCAACTCACGTCCATTGAGCTGGTGATGCCATCCAACCATCTCATCCTGTCGTCCCCTTCTCCTCCCACCTTCAATCTTTCCCAGCATCAAAGTCTTTTCAATTGAGTCAGCTCTACGCATCAGGTGGCAGTTTCAGCAGCACTCCTTCCAATGAATATTCAGGACTGATTGCCTTTAGGATGGACTGGTTGGATCTCCTTGAAGTCCAAGGGACTCTCAAGAGTCTTCTCCAACACCACAGTTCAAAAGCATCAATTCTTCAGTGCTCAGCTTTCTTTATAGTCCAACTTTCACATCCAAACACGACTACTGGAAAAATTATAGGTTTGACTAGATGGACCTTTGTTGACAAAGTAATGTCTCTGCTTTTTAATATGCTGTCTAGATTTGCCACAGCTTCTAAGAAGCGAGTGTCTTTTAATTTCATGGCTGTAGTCACCATCTGCAGTGATTGTGCAGCCCAACTGTTTCCATTGTTTCACCTTTTATTTGCCATGAAATGATGGGACTGGATGCCATGATCTTAGTTTTCTGAATTTGGAGTTTTAAGCCAACTTTTTCACTCTCCTCTTTCACCTTCAAGAGGCTCTTTAGTTCTTCTCTTCTGCCATAAGGGTGGTGTCATCTGCATATCTAAAGTTATTGATACTTCTCTTGGCAATCTTGATTCCAGCTTGTGTTGCATCCAGCCTGGCATCTAACTGGATGTACACTGCATAGAAGTTAAATAAGCAGGGTGACAATATACAGCCTTGACATAATCCTTTCCTAATGTGGAACCATTCTGTTGTGCCATGTCTGGTTCTAACTGCTGCTTCTTGACCTGCATACAGATTTCTCAGGAGGCAGGTCAGGTGGTCTGGTATTCCCATCTCTTTCAGAATTTTCCACAGTTTATTGTGATTCACACAATCAAAGGCTTTGGAGTAGTCAATAAAGCAGATGTTTTTCTCGAACTCTCTTGCTTTTTCAATGATCCAATGGACGTTGGCAATTTGACTTCTGGTTCCTCTGCCTTTTCTAAATCCAGCTTGAACATCTGGAAGCTCTCGGTTCACATACTGTTTTTAGCCTTGCTTGGAGAATTTTGAGCATTACTTTGCTAGCGTGTGAGAAAAGTGCAATTGTTGACAGTTCGAACGTTCTTAGGCATTGCCTTTCTTTGGGATTGGAATGAAAACTGACCTTTTCCAGTCCTGTGGCCACTGCTGAATTTTACAAATTTGTTGGCATACTGAATGCAACACTTTCACAGCATCACCTTTTAGGATTTCAAATAGCTTAACTGGAATTCCATCACCTCCACTAGCTTTGTCGGTAGTGATCGGTCCTAAGGCCTATTTGACTTTGCATTCCAGGATGTCTGGCTCTAGGTGAGTGATCACATCATCATGGTTATCTTGGTCATGAAGAGCTTTTTTGTATAGTTGTTTTGTGTGTTCTCGACACATCTTTTTCATATCTTTTGCTTCTGTTCGGTCCATACCATTTCTGTCCTTTACTATGCCAGTCTTTGCATGAAACATTCCCTTGGTATCTCTAATTTTCTTGAAGAGATCTCTAATCTTTCCCATTCTCTTGTTTTCCTCTATTTCTTTGCACTGATCACTGAGGAAGGATTTCTTATCTCTCCTTGCTATTCTTTGGAACTCTGCATTCAGATGGTGTATGTTTCCTTTTCTCCTTTGCGTTTAGCTTCTCTTCTATTCTCAGCTATTTGTCAGGCCTCCTCAGACAACCATTTTGCCTTTTTGCATTTCTTCTTCTTGGGGCTGGTCTGGATCGCTGGCCCCTGTACAATGTCACAAACCTCCATCCATAGTTCTTCAGGCACCTATCAGATCTAATCCCTTGAATCTATTTGTCACTTCGACTATATCATCATAAGGGATTTGATTTAGGTCATACCTAAATGGTCTAGTGGTTTTCCCTACTTTCTTCAATTTAAATCTGAATTTCAAAATAAGGAGTTCATGATGTGAGCCACAGCCAGCTCCAGTCTTGTTTTTACTTACTGTATAGAGCTTCTCCATCTTTGGCTGCAAATAATATAATGAATCAGTGTCAATCCTAAACTCTTAATTTATCCCTCCCCTCCCCCAACCTTTTCCCTTTGGTAACTATAAGTTGTTTCCAACACCACCCCCCCTTTTTTTTCACTTTTTATCATAGTTGCTATGCAGTCTTTTTTTTTTTTAAGGATAATGGCTTTACAGAATTTTGTGTTTTTCTTTTATTTGAATTTTTATTGTTGTTACTAAATTTATTTTTTAGAATAATTTTATGTTCACAGTAAAAATGAGCCAGAAGTACAGATAATTCCCATATAGCCCCTTCCCCCAACACCTTACAATCTGCCCAATATTGACATCCCCCATCAGAGTGCATTTGTTATAATCAATGAACTTATGATGACATATTTTAGCACCCAAAACCCATCATTTATGCTCAGGTTCACTCTTGGTGTTTTATGGGTTTGACAAAAGTATTATAACACGCATTTGCCATCACAGTGATGTACAGAATAATTTTACTGCCCTAAATTGCAGCCATGAAATTACAAGATGCTTACTCCTTGGAAGAAAAGTTATGACCAACCTAGATAGCATATTAAAAACCAGAGATATTACTTTGCCAACAAAGGTCTGTCGAGTCAAGGCTATGGTTTTTCCAGTAGTCACGTATGGATGTGAGAGCTGGACTGTGAAGAAAGCTGAGCGCTGAAGAATTGATGCTTTTGAACTGTGGTGTTGGAGAAGACTCTTGAGAGTCCCTTGGACTGCAAGGACATCCAACCAGTCCATTCTGAAGGAGATCAGTCCTGGGTGTTCTTTAGAAGGAACGATGCTAAAGCTGAAACTCCAGTACTTTGGCCACCTCATGCGAAGAGTTGACTCATTAGAAAAGACTGATGCTTGGAGCGATTGGGGGAAGGAGGAAAAGGGGACGACAGAGGATGAGATGGCTGTATGGCATCACCGACTCGATGGACGTGAGTTTGAGTGAACTTTGGGAGTTGGTGACGGACAGGGAGGCCTGGCATGCTGCAATTCATGAGGTCGCAAAGAGTTGGACACGACTGAGCGCCTGAACTGAACTGAACTGAACTATCCTTTGTGCTGTGCTGATTCATCCTTCCCTCCCTCTTAAGCCCCTGGACACCAATGATTTTTTTTTTTAGTATCTCCATAGTTTTGCCTTTACAGAACATCATATACTTGGAATCATAAGGTATGTAAACTTTCCTTCATGTCTTCTCATGGTTTAATAGCTCATATCTTTTTAGCGCTAAATAGTATTTTATTGTCTTAATATCATAGTTCATTTATCTATTCATATACCAAAAGACAATTTGGTGGCTTCCAAATTTTGTTAATTATGAATAAAGTTACTATAAACATACGTGTATAGGTTTTCATGTGAATGTAAGCTTTCAGTTCATTTGGGTAAATACCAAGGAGTGCAACTGCTGTATCATATAGTAGGAGTATGTTTAATTCTGTTAAGCTGTCAAACTGTCTTCCAATGTGGCTGCATAATTTTGCCATTCCTAGGAGCAGTGAATGAAAATCCTTTTGCTCCACATCCTTAGGGCATTTGGTGGTGTCAGTGTTCTGGATCTTGGCTATTCTCGTGTGTGTTTAGTCACTAAGTCATGTCTCACTTGTTTGTGACCCCATGGACTATAACCTGCCAGGATCCTCTGTCCATGGGATTTCCTAGGCAAGAATACTGGAAAGGGTTGCCATTTTCTTCTCCAGGGGATCTTCCCAACCCAGAGATCAACCCATGTCTCTTGCATTGGCAGGAAGATTCTTTACCACTGAGCCACCAGGGAAGCCTCTCATAGGTGTATAATGGAATCTTTTTGTTTTAATTTACAGTTTTCTAACTGTAAATGATGTGTGATGTTCAACATCTTTTCATAGCTTACTTGCCATCCATATATCTTATTTGGTGAGGTCTATGCTCAGGTCTTTTGCCTATTTTTTAATCACATTGTTTTCATGTTGCTGAGTTTTAAGAGTTCTTTGTATATTTTGGATAATAATTATCAGATGTTATCATCTTTTGAAATATTTTTCCAAGTCTGTGGCTTGCCTTCCCATTCTCTTGATATTGTCACACAAGTTTTTAATTTTAATGAAGTCCAGCTTATCAATTTTTTAATTTAGTTGGAGGCTAATTACATTATTATGGTGGTTTTTGCCACACATTGACATGAATCAGCCATGGATGTACATCTGTACCTTATCCCCAAACCCCCTCCCACCTCTCTCCTTATCCCATCCCTCTGGGTCGTCCCAGTGCAGTGGCTTTGAGTGTCCTGTTTCATGCATGGAACTGGGACTGGTCATCTATTTCAAATATGGTAATATACATGTTTCAGTGTATTGTATTCTCTCAAATCATCCCACCCTCGACTTCTCCCAGAGTCCAAAAGTCTGTTCTTTATATCTGTGTCTCTTTTGCTGTCTTGCACATAGGTTCATCATTACCATCTTTCTAAATTCCATATATATATATATATGTTAATATACTGTATTGGTGTTTTTCTTTCTGACTTCACTATGTATAATAGGCTCCAGTTTCAACCACCTCATTAGAACTGATTCAAACGTGTTCTTTTTAATAGCTGAGTAATATTCCATTGTGTATATGTACCACAGCTTTCTTATCCATTCATCTGCCTATGGACATTAGGTTGCTTCCATGTCCTAGCTATTGTAAACAGTTCTGCAGTGAACACTGGGGTACATGTTTCTTTCAGTTCTGGTTTCCTCGGTGTGTATGTCCAGCAGTGGGATTGCTGGGTCGTATGGCAGTTCTATTTCCAGTTTTTTAAGGAATCTCCATACTGTTCTCCATAGTGGCTGCCGTAGTTTGCTTTTCTACCAATGGTGTAAGAGGGTTCCCTTTCTCCACACCCTCTCCAACATTTATTATTTGTAAACTTTTTGATGGCAACTTTTCGATTCTGACCTCTGTGAGATGGTACCTCATTGTGGTTTTGATTTGCATTTCTCTGATAATGAGTGATGCTGAGCATCTTTTCATGTGTTTGCCAGCCATCTATATGACTTCTTCGGAGAACTGTCTGTTTAGGTGTTTGGCCCATTTTTTGATTGGGTCGTTTATTTTTCTGGTATTGAGCTGCTTGTATACTTTAGAAATTAATTCTTTGTCAGTTATTTCATTTGCTATTATTTTCTCCCATTCTGAAGGCTGTCTTTTCACCTTGAGTATAGTTTCCTTTGTTGTGCAAAAGCTTTTAAGTTTAATTAGGTCCCATTTGTTTATTTTTGCTTTTATTTCCATTACTCTGGGAGGTAGGTCATAGAGGATCTTGCTGTGATTTATGTTAGCGAGTGCTATTCCTCTGCCATGTTGGGACCGCTCCCAGAATTTTGTGGTTTTCTGTCATACATCAACAAGTCAGCCATAGGTTCACCCATGTCCCCTCTGTTCTGAACCTCCCTCACAACTCCCTCCCCATTCCACCCTTCTGGATTGTCACAGAGCCCCTGTTTGAGTTTCCTGAGTCATTTAGCAAATCCCTATTGGCTATCTATTTTACATATGGTGTTGTACATTTCCATGTTACTTTCTCCATACATCTCACCCTCTCCCTTCTCCCATCCCCCTGTGTTCATAGGTCTGTTCTCTATGTCTGTTTCTCCATTGTTGATCTGAAAATAAATTCACCATTACCATCTTTTTAGATTCCATATGCGAGCATCAGTATGTGATATTTATATTTCTCTTTCTGACTTACTTCACTCTGTATAATAGGCTCTAGGTTGTCCACCTCATTGGAACTGACTCAAACACATTCCCTTTGACTGCTAAGTAGTATTCCATTGTCTATACATATCACAGCTTCTTTATCCATTCATCTGTCAATGGACATCTAGGTTGCTTCCATGTTCTAACTATTGTAAATAGTGCTGCAGTGGAAATTGGGGTACACATGTCAGTTTCAATTTTGGTTTTCTCCGGGTATATGCCTAGGAATGGGATTGCTGGGTCATAAAGGACTCTGATGCTGGGAGGGATTGGGGGCAGGAGGAGAAAGGGACAACAGAGGATGAGATGGCTGGATGGCATCACGGACTCGATGAACGTGAGTTTGAGTGAACTCCGGGAGATGGTGATGGACAGGAAGGCCTGGCGTGCTGCAATTCACGGGGTCGCAAAGAGTCGGACACGACTGAGCAACTGAACTGAACTGATGGTGGTTTTATTCCTAACTTTTTAAGGAACCTCCATACCATCTTCCATAGTGGCTGTACCAGTTTACATTCCCACCAGCAATGCAAGAGGGTTCTGTTTTCTCCACATCCTCTCCAGCATTTATTGTTTGTACTTTTTGATAATAGCCATTCTCACTGGTGTGAAATGGTATCTCATTATAGATTTGATTTGCATTTCTGTAATAATAAGTGATGTTGAGCATCTTTTCATGTGCTTGTTAGCCATCTGTATGTCTGGAGAAATGCCTTTTTAGGTCATTTCCCCACTTTTTGCTTGGGCTTTTTTCTGGTATTGAGTTGTATGAGCTGCTTGTATATTTTGGAAATTGTGAGTTTCATTTACTATTATTTTCTCCCATTCTGAGGGTTGTCTTTTCACCTTGTTTGTAGTTTCCTTTGCTGTGCAAAAGCTTTTAAGTTGAAGAGTTCTGCCTATGCTTTCCTCTAAGAGTTTTATAGTTTCTGGTCTTATATTTAGGTCTTTAATCCATTTTGAGTTTATGTCTGTGTATGGTGTTGGAAAGTGTTCTAATTTCATTCTTTTGCATGTAGCTGTCCAGTTTTCCCAACACCTCTTATTGAAGAGTCTATCTTTGCCCCATTGTATATTCTTGCCTCCTTTGTCAAAAACAGTACCCATAAGTGCGTGGTTTTATCTCTTGGTTCTCTATTTTGTTCCATTGGTCTTTAATCTGTTTCTGACTTGCATATATTAAAGAATCCTTGCATCCCTGGAATAAACTCGACTTGATCATTGTGTATGACCTTTTTAATGTGTTGTTGAATTCTGTTTGCTAGAATTTTGTTGAGGATTTTTGCATCTATGTTCATCAGTGATATTGGCATGTAATTTTCTTTTTTGTGATGCTTTGCCTGGTTTTGGTATCAGGGTGATTGTGGCCACGTAGAATGAGTTTGGAAGTGTTCCTTTCTCTGCAACTTTTTGGAACAGTTTCAGAAAAATAGGCATTAGCTCCTCTCTAAATGTTTGATAGAATTCCTGTGAAGCCATCTGACCCTGGGCTTTTGTTTTTGGGGAGATTTTTGATCATAGTTTCAATTTTAGTGTTTGTAATTGGGTTGTTCATAATTTCTATTTCTTCCTGGTTCAGTCTTGGGAGATTGAACTTTTCTAAGAATCTGTCTATTTCCACTAGGTTGTCCATTTTATTAGCATATAGTTGCTCATAATATTCTCTTATGATCCTTTGTATTTCTGTGTTGTCTATTGCAACTTCTTTTTCATTTCTAATTTTGTTGATTTGATCTTTTTCCTTTTCTGGATAAGTCTGGCTAGTGGTTTGTCAATTTTGTTCATCTTCTTCTCAAAGTTTTAGTTTTATTAATCTTTGCTATTGTTTTCTTTCATTTCCTTTTCATTATTTCTGCTCTTATCTTTATGATTTCTTTCCTCCTGCTGACTTTGGGGGTTTTTTTATTCTTCTTTTTCCAGCTGCTTTAGATATTGAGTTAGGTTGTCTGTTCAGTACTTTTCTTGCTTCTTGAGGTATGATTGTATTGCTATAAACTTCCCTCTTAGAACCGCTTTCACTGAATCCCATAGGTTTTGGGTTGTTTTCATTTTCATTTGTTTCTAGGCATCTTTTGATTTCCTTTCTTATTCTTTAGTAATCTCTTTGTTATTTAGTAATGTACTATTTAATCTCCATGAGTTTCTGGGGTTTTTTGCAGTTTTTTTCCTGTAGTTGGTATCCAGTCTCATGGCGTTGTGGTCAGAGAAGATACTTGATATGATTTCAGTTTTCTTAAATATACTGAGGCTTGGTTTGTGGCCCAAGATGTGGTCTATCCTGAAAAGTGTTCCATGTGCACTTCAGAAGAAAATGTATTTTCTGCATTTGGATGGAAAGTTCTGAAGATATCAATTAGGTCCATTTGGTCTAATGTTTCATTTTAGGTTTCTGTTTCCTTACTGATTCTCTGTTTTGATGATCTGTCCATTGGTATAAATGGGGTGTTAAAATCCCTTACTATTATTGTGTTTCTGTCAATTTCCCCTCTTATGCCTGTCAGTGTTTGCCTTATGTACTGAGGTGCTCCAATGTTGGGTGAATAAATATTTACAATCGTTACGTCTTCTTCTTGGATTGATCCCTTGAATATTATGTAGTGCCCTCTTGGTCTCTTATAATATTCTTTAAAGCCTATTCTGTCTGAAATAAGGATTGCCACTTTGGCTTTCTTTCAGTTTCTATTTGCAAGGAATATCTTCTTCCATCCTTTTCCTTTCAGTCTGTATGTGTCTCTAGGTCTGAAGCGGGTCTCTTGTAGCAGCATATATATGGGTCTTGTTTTTGAATTCGTTCAGTGATCCTTTATCTTTTGGTTGGTGCACTTAATCCATTTACATTTAAGGTAATTATTGATACACATGTTTCTATTGGCATTTTCTTGATTGTTTTGGGTATTTGTAGGTCTTTCCTTTCTCTTGTGTTTACTGGGTATATAAGTCCCTTTAGTATTTGTTGCAAGGCTGGTTTGGTGGTGCTAAATTCTCTTAACTTCTGCTTGTCTGTAAAACTTTGATTTCTCCATCAATTCTGATTGAGATCTTTGCCAGGTATATCTTGGTTGTAGATTTTTCTCTTTCAGGACTTTAAATATATCCTGCCATTCACTTCTGGCCTGCAGAGTTTCTGCTGAAAGATTCACTGTTAACTGTATGGGCTTTCCCTTGTATGTTTCTTGTTTCTTTCCCCTTGCTTCTTTTAATATTCCTTTTTGTGCTTAATCTCTGTTGGCTTGATGAATATGTGCCTTGATGTATTTCTCCTTGTGTTTTTCCTATAAGGGACTGTGCTTCTTGGACTTGATTGACTATTTCCTTTCCCATGTAGGGGAAGTTTTCAACTATATTTTCTTCAAAATTTTCTCACTGACTTTGTTTTACCTTTCTCTGGGATCCCTATAACTTGAATATTCTTTTTCCTTTGTTCTGCCCTTCAGGAGTTATTTGCACCATTCTATCCTCCAGCTCACTTATCCATTCCTCTGCCTCAGTTATTCTGCTATTGATTCCTTCTACAGTATTTTTTAATTTCAGTAATTGTGTTATTCATCTATGTTTGCTTATTCTTTATTTCTTCTATGTCCTTGGTGATTCTATTAACTGTGTTAAATGTTTCTTGCATTTTCTCCATTGTATTTTCAAGTCTTTGAAGCATCTTTATTATCATTATTCTGAATTCTCTTTCAGGTAGATTGCTTATTTCATCTTCGTTTATTTGGTCTTGTGAGTTTCTACCTTTTTATTTCATTTGTGCTGTATTTCTCTGTCTTTTCATCATTTTTTTCTAACATACTCCACTTGAGGTCTTCTTTTCCCACACGTTAGGGTTGTTTCTTTCTTCCATTTGGTTTTTGCCCTTGGAGGGAAAGATTGGTTGAGTGGTTTGTGCTGATTTCTTGTTACGGGTGACTTGTGCCTATGTTCTAGTGGGAGGAGATCAAGCAGATGAAGGGCGTAATTACAGAAATAATGGGACATATACACACACTTCCATACATACAGTTATAACCAAAGTATTCTAAAGAAAAGATTACAGGAGACTGACTTGGTGAAGAAGGGAAACCAAAAGTGCTATCGACCAATTAAAAGCAGAGCTAGTGAATGCTCAATCTGGAAAACTGAGTATGAGCAGAGTGTCAACTGGGGAATACAGCAAAGAGAGCTTGACAATTTAACTTGACAGTCACTTCATGGCAGATAGATGGGGAAACAATGGAAACAGTGACAGACTTTATTCTGTTGGGCTCCATAATCACTGAAGAGAAAGCAATGGCATCCCACTCCAGTACTCTTGCCTGGAAAATCCTATGGACAGAGGAGCCTGGTAGGCTGCAGTCAATGGGGTTGCTGAGAGTCGGACATGACTGAGTGACTTCACTTTCACTTTTCACTTTTATGCACTGGAGAAGGAAATGGCAACCCACTCCAGTGTTCTTGCCTGAAGAATCCCAGGGACGGGGGAGCCTGGTGGGCTGCTGTCTATGGGGTCGCACAGAGTTGGACAGGACTGAAGCGACTTAGCAGCAGCAGCAGCCATATCACTGCAGATGGTGACTGCAGCTATGAAATTAAAAGATGCTTGCTCTTGGAATAAAAGCTACAATGAACTAGACAGCATATTAAAAGGCAGAGACATCACTTTGCCAACAAAGATCTGTACAGTCAAAGCTATGATTTTTCCAGTAGTCATGTATGGATGTGAGAGTTGGACTATAAAGAAAGCTGAGCACTAAAGAACTGATGCTTTTGAACTGTGGTGTTGGAGAAGACTCTTGAGAGTCCCTTGGACTGCAAGGAGATCCAACCAGTCCATCCTAAAGGAAATCAGTCCTGAATATTCATTGGAAAGACTGATGCTGAAGCTGAAGTGCTAATGCTTTGGCCACCTGATGAAAAGAACTGACTCACTGGAAAAGACCCTGATGCTGGGAAAGATTGAAGGCAGGAGGAGAAGGGTATGACAGAGGATGAGATGGTTGGATGGCATCACCAACTCAGTGGACATGAATTTGAGTAACCTCAGGCAGTTTGCAGATGGACAGGGAAGCCTAGCGTGCTGCAGTCAATGGGGGTTGCAAAGAGTCGGACATGACTGAACGACTGAATTGGGACTGATAGGATCAACATATACACACTAGTATACATAAAATAGATAATCAACAAGGACCTACTGTATAGCACAGGGAATTCTACTCAATATTCTGTAATATCCTAAAAGAGAAAAGAATCTAAAACAGAATAGAAACATGTACAAGTATAACTGAATCACTGTGCTGTATCTCTGAAATGAATACAATACTGTAAATTGACTATACTCCAATATAAAATAAAATTACAAAAAATAAACAATAAAAATAAATTAAAAAACAAGGTACTTTGGATCCAAGCTGAAAATCAGAGTCTTTGGGAAAAACACATCATAGGTCAGTGGTCCCCGCAGAGCCATAATAATGACCATAAATGTTTTAAATTAAAATCTAATATAGATAGAGCAGGGCTTCCCTGGTGGCTTGGTGGGAAATAATCCACCTACCAATGAAGGAGACATGGTTCGATCCCTGATCCGGTAAGATCCCACAGGCCTCGGAGTAAGCAACTAAACCTGTGTGCCACAACTATTGAGGCTGTGCTCTAGAGCCCGGGAGCCACAACTACTGAGCCCAAGTGCAGCAACCACTGAAGGCCCATGCACCCTAGAGCCTGTGCTCTGCAACAAGAGAAGCCACCGCAACAAGAAGTCCATGTACCACAACTAGAGAGTAGCCCTCACTCACCACAATAGAGAAAAGCCCTCACAGCAATGAAGACCTTGCACAGCCATAATGATTTTTAAAAATCTAACACAGAGGAGGGAAAAGATAAGGTAAAAACAAGTCAACTTACAATAGGGATCACAGCATAAAGAATGTTTAATAATGGTTGAAATCAAATTAAATGACTGATTTTATTAAACAAAACAAACAAAAAAACAATATCACCAGGTAACTTGTGGTACATTAAAGTTTTAGAATCACTGTTCCAAGTACCTGTGTGCCCCAGGCATCTGTGTGTACTCTCCGTTCAGGCCTACAGCTTTAAGTACTATATATTTTTTAATCTCCAAATCTCTCTCTGGCTCCAACCTCCTCTCCTAAATTCCAGATTCATATAAGCAATAGCCTACATGACAACTCCATTTGGATGGAGTCTCAAATATTTCAAAGTTACTATTAAAACAAAAGCCTTCTCCCTTCTCACTACACAGTCCCACCAAAAAAGGACTGCTAAGTTTACTGAGTACATGTTACAGGTAATAACCTAAGTGCTTAACATATATCAGCTGCTTTAATCCTCCCATTACCATCCACAAGAGACAGTTACTAATGGCAACCCACTCCAGTATTCTTGCCTGGAGAATGCCATGGACAGAGGAGCTTGATAGGCTACAGTCCACGGGGTCACAAAGAGTCACACACGACTGAGTGACTTCACTTCACTATTGTGCCCATTTTACAGAGGACTAATTGAGAGACAGAAAGTATCTTACTCACAACTATACATCTCCTAAGTATCACACCAGTGATTTGAAGCTAGGTAATCTCACTCCAGAATATGTTCCTGTCATACCTCTCAGTTCCATTCAACCAAGAACTCAAATATAAAGTCATCATTTCACCATCTCCCACTTCTAATCTTGTGCATTCCACTTTCAAACATTATCTAGAATTGATGTATTTCTCTCCATCTCCATGGTCACCCACTCTTTCCCAAGCCATCATTTTGCTCATGTGTTTGTTAACCTCCTAACTGGTCTTCCTCCTTCCACTCTACCTGATCTTCTCTCATAGCAGTACAATTTTTACAGTAAGAATCTGATGTTAGTGCCTTCTTTAAATACTTCCATGGGCTGCCATATGTGTGACCTGAGCCTGCCTTCTCCAGCCTTTGTCTGATATTAGCCTCAGGGAGTCTCATTCCTGAGACAAGCCAAGTATATGCCCCACCCCCAGGGTTTTTGCTCTTGTTTCTGTGGAACCCAAATCATCTTTTCTCCCAGCTCTCCCTCATCCTGCGGATCTCAGTACTCATGTCACCTCTTTTCAACCACCCTTTCTAAAGGAGTCACTATTATAGCTCCATTTCCTTCACAGCACTTAACACAACTAAATCTGAAAATATAAACATATCACTAGTAGCTAAAGCTGTGGAGAATGTACTGGTCTCAGTTCAGTTCAGTTGCTCAGTCGTGTCCAACTCCTTGCGACCTCATGAATCGCAGCATACCAGGCCTCCCTGTCCATCACCAATTCCCGGAGTTCACTCAGACTCACATCCATCGAGTCAGTGATGCCATCCTGCCATCTCATCCTCTGTCATCCCCTTCTCCTCCTACCCAATGAGTCAACTCTTCACATGAGGTGGCCAAAGTACTAGAGTTTCAGCTTTAGCATCATTGCTTCCAAAGAAATCCCAGGGCTGATCTCCTTGCAGTCCAAGGGACTCTCAAGAGTCTTCTCCAACACCACAGTTCAAAAGCATCAATTCTTCAGTGCTCAGCTTTCTTCACAGTCCAACTCTCACATCCATACGTGACCACTGGAAAAACCATAGCCTTGACTAGATGGACCTTTGTTGGCAAAGTAATGTCTCTGCTTTTCAATATGCTATCTAGGTTGGTCATAACTTTTCTTCCAAGGAGTAAGCGTCTTTTAATTTCATGGCTGCAGTCACCATCTGCAGTGATTTTGGAGCCCCCAAAAATAAAGTCTGACACTGTTTCCACTGTTTCCCCATCTATTTCCCATGAAGTGATGGGACCAGATGCCATGATCTCAGTTTTCTGAAATGTTGAGCTTTAAGTCAACTTTTTCACTCTCCACTTTCACTTTCATCAAGAGGCTTTTGAGTTCCTCTTCACTTTCTGCCATAAGGGTGGTGTCATCTGCATATCTGAAGTGATTGATGTTTTTCCTGGCAATCTTGATTCCAGCTTGTGTTTCTTCCAGCCCAGCATTTCTCATCATGTACTCTGCATATAAGTTAAATAAGCAGGGTGATAATATACAGCCTTGACATACTCCTTTTCCTATTTGGAACCAGTCTGTTGTTCCATGTCCAGTTTTAACTGTTGCTTCCTGACCTGCATATAGGTTTCTCAAGAGGCAGGTCAGGCGGTCTGGTATTCTCATCTCTTTCAGAATTTTCCACACTTTATTGTGATCCACACAGTCAAAGGCTTTGGCATAGTCAATAAAGCAGAAGTAGATGTTTTTCTGGAACCCTCTTGCTTTTTCCATGATCCAACGGATGTTGGCAATTTGATCTCTGGTTCCTCTGCCTTTTCTAAAACTAGTTTGAACGTCTGCAAGTTCGTAGTTCACGTATTGCTGAAGCCTGGCTTGGAGAATTTTGAGCATTACTTTACTGGCACGTGAGATCAGTGCAATTATACGGTAGTTTGAGCATTCTTTGGCATAGCCTTTCTTTGGGATTGGAATGAAAACTGACCTTTTCCAGTCCCGTGGCCACTGCTGAGTTTTCCAAATTTGCTGGCATATTGAGTGCAGCACTTTCACAGCATCATCTTTCAGGATTTGAAGTAGCTCAGATGGAAGTCCATCACCTCCACTAGCTTTGTTCATAGTGATGCTTTCTAAGGCCCACTTGCCTTCACATTCCAGGATGTCTGGCTCTAGGTGAGTGATCACACCATTGTGATTATCTGGGTCATGAAGATCTTTTTTGTACAGTTCTTCAGTGTATTCTTGCCACCTCTTCTTAATATCTTCTGCTTCTGTTAGGTCCACACCATTTCTGTCCTTTATCAAGCCCATCTTTGCATGAAATGTTCCCTTGGTATCTCTAATTTTCTTGAAGAGATCTCTAGTACTGGTTTACCTAGGTTCAAATTCTGACTTTATGACCTTCCTGTGGTTCCTTCTCCTCATCTATTAAAAATAAGTGCAATACAACTGCTGTGATGAGTTACAACAATGTCTAGCATATACTAAGTGCTATTTAAACATTTGATATAATGATTACATATTTGACGGCAAGGACCCCCTTGTCTCTATATTCCTGACACTTAGAACACCCAGTTTACAAAAGTTTGTCAAATGACTATTGTTCCCTTTCATTGTTTCATTTATATTAGTGAAAGAGTCTATCATTTCCCAATACTTTATTGATGTTTTTACCCGAGGATCACCAATTAATGGGGCTTTCCCGATAGCTCAGTTGGTAAAGAGTCTGCCTGCAATGCAGCAGACCCCAGTTCGATTTCTGGGTTAGGAATATCCTCTGGAGAAGGGATAGGCTACTCACTTCAGTATTCTTGGGCTCAGCTGGTAAAGAATCTGCTTGCAATGCGGGAGACCTGGGTTCAATCCCTAGGTTGGGAAGATCCCCTGGAGAAGGGAAAGGCTACCCACTCTAGTATTCTGGCCTGGAGAATCCCATGGACTGTATAGTTTGTGGGGTCGCAAAGAGTCAGACATGACTGAGTGACTTTCACCAATTAATGTCCCTTCACAGTCTATTTTACATGCATTTATTTAATTCTATTCACAGACAACTGTCACACAAATTACAAAAAGTACAAAAGCATAATCCATCTTCCAATACCAGGTCAGGGTCAAGTTGAAAGAGAGGAACTATACAGTAAATCACAAGAAGAGTTCAGGTGTCCTGAGCAAAGCACACTGCCTGTCACATGATGTATTTAAAGCTGTAAATACTGCCACAGGAGAATCTCTTGTCTTTGCAGCGGCCACACAGTTCCTGCCGATGGGGCCTCCTTAGATTGATGTGTCTTTTCTTTTGAGGGCAGGAACAACGAGACTTTGAACAGGTCTTTAGAAAAGAAGCAACAGTTTGGGCACTAAATGATCAAATTTAGTTGGTCAGATAAAAATATTCCTCCCTACCACTCATACCTGCTATCTTTATCCTTTGAATCCCACAAGAAGTCTGAGACTAAGTTTTACAAGACCACTTACTGCCCATAAAGTGTCATGCATTTTTTTTCCAGATGAACGGCCAAAGATGACCTTTAAGAGAAGATTGCTGAGCCAATCCAGAAGATATAAGAGAGAAGTTATAAAAGTTAAAGTTGTGTAGAGTCTTTTCATTATGTAGGTTTTCACATTTTGTAGCCATGTGGGAGTGAGGAGTAGTGAGTATTAAGTGATTTGATTACCTGAACTGCAGTGATTCTCAACTGGTAGTATTTTACCTACTAGCAGCCATTTCAGAATATCTGGAGTATTTTTGGTTAAGACTGGAGGGAAGGATGTTCTAGGCAGCAGCCCAACCTTTTTGGTACCAGAGACCAGTTTCTTAGACAATTTTTTCATGCACTGGGGATGGGAGGTCGGTTGGGGATGATTCAAGCACATAACATTTATTGTACACTTTATTTCTATTATTATTACATCAGTTCCACCTCATATCATCAGGCATGAAGTCCTGAAGGTTGCGGACCCCTATTCTAGAGGAAGCTAAATGTTTTCCTTTCTGACATGCTAATCTTTGCTGGAATTTGAAGTGTTTTTAACCATTATCCCATTCTATCTTCTGATATTTTAAAAAAAAAAAAAATCACACCCCAAGGAGACTGGTATACTGCCCTGGTCCACCTTCCCAATCCTGTTAATCTTTGAAAACTTACGATCACTACTCTGTTTTCTGCGTATGTCCATAGCCAAAAAGAAAAGTCAAGCTTTACCTTTTATATTGTGAAAACAGGCATTTCTGTTTTCAAAATGAGTCTCATATGGTTTATCAAATGTTGGATATCTCCCACCCTCTGGCTGATGAGTACGCATCCTTACGAAAATTCTAACAGTAACATACTCACATAGTGTCTACTCTATGTACTGTTCTAAGCACTTTATATAAGTCCATTTAGTACTCACATCACCTTTATAAGGAATAAAAAGCTCAATGAAAAAAACTGTAATTAAAAAAAAAAAAATCAGGATTTACTCTAAAGGTAGGTTTCTGGTTTTGGTAATGATAGGTTAGGTAGTTCTGACTAAGTCTTCTGCTTAGGACAACTAGATAAGCTGAGCAAAGATACTAATTAAAAACAAGAACTACTTGAAGGCACTGGGGAATTACCAAAGTATCCCAGAGAAGGAAACCCAGAAAGAGAGATGAGCCTGACATTTGGGACTCTTTTCTCTTCAAAGCCAATTCTGTAACAGGTAAATTTTTAAGACAACAGGAAGCTGAAAATGAGCTTCACAATCTGATGAGGCTGAGGAATCTTAAATATGTCAAAACGGGAGAGCACTGGTTAACAATTCAGGTTTTGTGCTGGGACCCTGAAAGGCTACACCCTAGAGTAAGAATGAAAGAAAAATTCACGAGCCTTCACAGATGACGAAGGCTAACTTCAAAACAGCTCAATTATAACTGGCAAATAGTAATCAGAAATTGCTAGTATCTTCATCTGCCTAACATAAGCAAACAAGTCTTCTGTGAAAAGATACTATTCTGGCCTCAAATCATCACTATAATTTTTCACATACAATATATAGCACTCAAAAGTAACCAAGTATCTAAGGAGACAGAACAGCAATTCCTTGAAAACCAAGGAATGTGGAGAGGATAGCAATAGAACCACAGAAGATTAAGCTAATGGGGTTTTCTGGTACAGATTTGAAGAAAATGACGCTTAATATGCTCAAAGAAATTAGGCTGGTATTTCCAGCTGAGAAATGGACACTTATAAAGACATAAAAATTCTAGTACTGAAAAATGAAGTAAAGGGAATCTCTAACTAAATAGGTAGTTGTACTGGAAAAAGCAGAAGGAAAAACAAGAGAAATGAAAGATGGTATAGTAGATGATATCTAAACTGCGGTAAGGAGAGATAAAAGCATAGTAAACAGAAAAAAGCATAAAAGACTTAAGGGATGTGGTGACAGTTCTAATATAAGTAATCAGAAGAAAAGAGAATGGAGGTAGAAGTAATATCTTAAATTATAGTGACGGATAATTTTCCAAACATGATAGAAGTCTCCAAGTTACAGACTTGAGAAACTGTAAGCAAGTAAATATAAAAAAAAAAAACACAATTAGGCATAGAATTATAAAACTTCTAAAAATCAAAGCAGAGAGAAATATCTTAAAAGCAGACTTAGGGTGGAAAAAATGAGATATTACTTCAAAGGAGCTGCAATGAGACGAACAGCCACTTGACAGAAACAATGAAGGTCAGATCCTTAAGAGGCAGAAAGAAACTACTACCAACCTAAAAACTTTACACTCAGCAAAAATAACCTTTAAAAAAGCTATGCAGACAAAACAAAATGTGTCACTTTCAGACATGCATTACAGGGAATATTAAAATGAGATATTCAGGTAAAAAGAAAGTGGTCCCAGATACAAAAAGGATCTAAAAGCAGCAGAAAGAGTAAATATACAGTTAAAACTAATTAGACTACAAAAATGTCTTTTGAAGTTTAAAAATAATATACAACAATAACAGAAAAGAAGTTAGGATGAAGTGATAAGGGATTAGCGTGTTCTAAGGTCACTGCATTGTTAAGTAGTGGTAAGATCACCATCTACATAAATTGCTTAAGCATGCTGTAAGATGAACCTTGAAGAGTAAAAATGAATAACTGACAAGATAAGGGAGAGTGAGTTAAAAAAAAAAAAAAAAACTCAAGTGAACACAATAAGTTAAAGGAGTATAATAGTAAGAAGATATATTTAAATCCAAAGTAATTATAGTAAACTGACTGAGAATGTCAGACTAGAAAAACTAAAGATAATAGTTTTAAAATATTAGACTAATTTTTAAAATTCTAAGTAGTATAAAAATATTTTTAAATGAAAGATTTAGGTAAAAATTCTTGATTATGAAAATCAACGATGTCACACTTTTCTGAAAAGCTTAAAGAGCCATCTCCTGTAAGCTGTTTAAGAGCTCATCAAATTCTGTGACACCCTAGACTTTGGAGACACCATGGAATCTGATTACAGCTCTAATACTTAGTATCTGTTTAACCTTGGGCAACTTACTTTCTTACCGAACTATAGCTTTTTGTTCTTATCATGGGAATAACCGGAGAAGGCAAAGGCAACCAACTCCAGTACTCTTGCCTGGAAAATCCTATGGATGGAGGTGCCTGGTAGGCAACCGACTCCAGTGTTCTTGCCTGGAGAATCCCAGGGATGGGGGAGCCTAGTGGGCTGCCATTTATGGGGTCACACAGAGTCGGACACGACTGAAGTGACTTAGCAATGGTAATAAAACCTACTTCAAAGGTTAGGTTACAGGAGATAGTGAAAAGCACTCGGCTCCAAGTTTGGCACATAGCTTAATATGGAGGAGAAAATAGCAATCCACTCAAGTATTCTTGCCTGGGAAATCCCATGGACAGAGGAACCTGGTGGGCTACAGTCCATGGGGTTGCAAAGAGTCAGATATGACCACCACTACCCAGAGCTTGGTAAAGGTTACCTATTAAGTTACATGCGAACTATTCACAAGGTGTTCGAGGAAAAACACACATACCACATACATAAACAAACCACATAACGCAACTTAAATTCCTCCTTCCCCCCCGAAAGACTGGAATTTATGCTTTATTTTCTAAAATATTACAAAAATTCAAACATATAGCAAACTGAACACTCCTACACAGATATCCACATCTAGCAAATCCTAACATTTTGCCACAGAAGCTTCATGTTTAATAATGAAAACATTATGGACACAGTGGAAATACTCAGTTTGCTTACCTGGCACTGGATTGCTTCCACTCGATAAGGGTTAAAACTCTTTTGGCATTTGCAACAGAGTTGTTTGAAATAAACCTAAAGAGAAACTTGTCTTTTACACAGGGTTATGTGTACCCTAGGCTCCCAGTTCTTAAGTAATCCATTCCTTCTTGTAGCTTGCTTTTGCCCAATCTCTATGCTGAGGTCTTAAGCTCTTGTGGTGCTATCAGTCACTTTTTCTCATTTTTTGAATCTCATTTTCTTTACCTGTAAAATCGAGACAATGCCACTTCCTTTTTCTATAGTTTTGACAACTACTCAATAATGTTTATAAAGTATTACAGTAAAATTCTTCAGTAAGAAGCAGCTATTATAAGTTTATTCATTGTGCAGACAGAACACTTGAACTTTTGTCCTGGTCTATTTGTCCGTTTCTAATTTTTTCTGTATTTCTCCATTTGAAATTCAAATTAGTTATAGTTACACACCAATCCACGTTTCTAGGCTTTGTGCATTCTCATTTCAATTTATAAACCTTTAAAATCATACTTTGACAACAAGATGCCTTCCCTCTGACAGAGTTAATCATCCCCTCCTCTATTATTTTTGTATCACTTCCATGCCACCACTGCCAATGCACAGATCACCAGTCTCATTTTGTCTGCATCAGTCTTATCAGAATCAATTTCTTCACGATGTCTTGTTCTTTGTATTCTAAAATCATGAGTGTTTGAATTAAACCCACTGTTTTTATTATAGCAAGAAAAGGAAAGTAATTTTAGTTTAGTTAAAATATCTATTTCACCTCCAGGATCTAGTAAATGGCTAGTGCAAAAGAAAAAAAAAAAAACTTTTCATTCACATCTTAGCATACCTCCTTGCTCTCTTCCTCTATACTCCTTAAGTCAGAAAAGCAGCTATCTAAAATGCAACAGCATAGGGGCCTCAAACTCAAATGCTTGTAGAGGTTAATCAGAGAGACTAGGTGTAGGCTGTTGCAAAATGAAGGGCAAGTGCAGAGTGAAGGGACACAGAAGCTGCTCAGTCCCCATCTACTGCTCCTCACACACAAGTGAGGGTGTTTAAAGACCAGAGTCTGACTGTTCAGGAAAACCTAAAAATGCAGAATGTGAAATCTTTCCCAAACGTAATATGTTGACAACTAATTCAAATTAAGGCGTGGAGCCTAAATGAGTCAGTCTCTCAAGGTTAACCTTCACAGTAAATTATTTCTCTCACTGCCCCACCTTGTGGACAGACAATGGAAATTTTCTAGAGCTAAAGCCCAAATCTGTTACAATACACCGACTAAAAAATGATTATACAGGTAGGGGGAATCTGTTGTAGAGCACAAGGAACTCAGTTCAATGCTCTGTAGAGACCTAGATGGGCCGGACTGGGGAAGAGCAGGAAGATCAGGGAGGGAGAGGATATATGTATACATACATCTGATTACCTTGGTTGTACAGCAGAAGCTGACAACACTGTAAGGCAACTATTAATATACCCCAATTAAAAAAAATTATAACAAATCCCAATGTATACAAGGTCAAGAGTTCATCTAAATAAGGTTACATTTTGTCCAAGGCAACTACCAAACCAAATGTAACATCAGGATGTGGTTCAGGAGCTCAAGCTCTTGTGGACAGCCCAATTTCGTTCAGTCCAAACCTTTGCTTAGCACCTACTATGTCCTTAGTACTAAGGCTGCGTTATAATCACGTCCCATTAGGACACAGTCTTCCTGCATTTAACATCCATGCCCGCCTCATTCTTCTCCCGCGTACCACTCACTTTCACTTACCTTATTAGTTCCAGAAATGCACCACACATAAGCACTCTCCCATCTGGTCTTACAATCTTTACAGTGAAAATAGCCATATTTGGGTTCTAAAAACTGCAAATAAGGAGGAAAAATCCTTTACTATCTTGAGGGGTCAAAAGTGAAAGTGAGAACTCAGTGGTGTCCAACTCTTTGTGACCCCATGGGCTGTATACAGTCCTTGGAATTCTCCAGGCCAGAATACTGGAGTGGGTAGCCTTTCCCTTTTCCAGGGGATCTTCCCAACCCAGGGATCAAACCCAGGTCTCACGCATTGCAGGCGGTTTCTTTACCAATTAAGCCACAAGGGAAGCCCTGAGGGGTGAAGGGGGCAGGAGGATAAAAAGCCAGATCCTGCTATCCTTTTGGTTTTTGTATAAGTAAAAACCAGGAAGCTTCCTTAACCTCACTCATAGCTATTCTCAAGGTCAGTACATGAACTCAGCTGTCAAGGACTGATTACTCTGGGACTTTTCTAGCTTCTCTCAGGCTTTTCCAATCTGTTTTCCCCAAGGTCATGAGCACCAGCTGCACAAAGTGAAGATCTGATCACATACTTCACAAACCCAAAACCCCTCTTTTGCCTCATTTGCAACAGCTATGGTTCCCAAACTTTGGGGGTTTCACAGGCTTAAAGTTGGCTCCTCATTTTACCAAAAAGCTGAAGAAACAAAGCAAAAACACAGGGACTTCCCTAGTGGTCCAGTGGTTAAGAATTTGCTTTCCAATATGGGGAGGTGGGTTGGACCCCTAGTGGGAAACTACTGAGCCAGGGGCTCTAGAGCACGAGTCGCAACTAGAGAAAAGCAGGCACGCTGCAAGGAACGATCCCGCGTGCCGCCAGTCAGACCCAAAGCAGTCCAGTCAATAAATTTTAAAAACCCACACAGGACATGTAAAATACATGTTTTCAGAACTTCCTCTCTCCTTTATCAAATAAAGGGAGGAAGCGCAATAAGATTCTGCTCTCATGGGGCCAGAAATGGCGGGGGGAAAAAAGGCTAAGGCTAGGGGAGAGAAAGCTCACCTGGAAGTTGGGCCTCCCAAGCGGCTGGCTGGAGTCTACCGGGGCCGGCTTGCTCTTCCTCTCCCGAGGACTCGAGGAGTCTTCCTCCACCAGCTCCTCACGGGGCTGGAGTTCCTCGGGGGGATCCTCTTCCGACCTTGGTGGTGGTGATGGTGGTGGCAGTGGCGAGGGCGGCTGGACGGCCTTGGGAGGACCCGAGAGCGCCTTCCGCAGTCGCACCTGGCCCCAGTGGCCGGGCCCCGGCGAAGAGACGCCCCAAGCAGACGCGGGTGCACTGTGGCCCGCGCTGGCCCAGGGGGAGAGGCTGTCCAGGGTGCGAGGCCCCAGAGAGCACTGCACGGATTTGCCTACCCGGAGGCTCACCTGCACACCCACATCTTTGGTGTTGGCCTTGCGCAGCCGCAGGCTCAGGCCGGGGTTCATATGGGAGAAAACGGCCATGAGCTGGGCTCTCTTGTAAGGGTCCACGCAGCAATCGGAGGCACTGGAGGGCATCAGCAGCCTGGGCCTGGCCAGGAAAGTGGGGGGAACATTGGTTTGCCTCCAGTGCGGTTGTCTGTGCTCAGAGAGTACAGACTGGCCCAAACGCAGCATGTTCCCATAGCCCGGGTACAAGCTGTAGGGAACACAGAAGACGTGCTCCATCCGACCACCTGGCGCCCAGGCGCAGCGCAATATCCCGAGGCAGTTTGTTTCAGGCCTTGTTTTGTCTTCCACCTTCATCCGCCCCCTTTTTCTCCAGGTCAGGTTGGTTCACGTTCTTCCGGAGCTTCTCCATTTATTTCAGAGTCTGATGAGTGCTGCTGCCTATTACCCAAATTGGAGGAGGGAAGGCGATATCCCTACCTAGAGAGGCCTAATTGCCACCTGATCCCTAATTGGGCTCTCTGCCTCTCAATTCACTGCTCTTGAATCTTTTTTTTTCAAAGCTGTTTTTCATTTAACTTCTTATTCACACACATGTTTTAATTAGCAATTCTAATTTATTCCTATGTATGCATAGTCTTCAGTCATCCGACTCTTGGTGATCCTATGAACTGCAACCCACCAGGCCCCTCTGTCCGTGGGATTCTCCAGGCAAGAATACTGGAGTGGGTTGCCGTGCCCTTCTTCCCAACCCATGGATCGAACCCAGATCTCCTGCACTGCAGGTAGATTCTTTACCATTTGAGCTACCCGGGAAGCTCCAATTTATTCCTATACTGACTTACAGTTTCAGAGACTGTTTTAAAAATAAAAAAGATTGAATACAAGCAGCAAAATTTGAGCTGCTGCACTATTAGAGTGAGCATAAAGAAGACAGTATTATGGCAGGATGCATAAATATAAAAAACCTGGTTCTGCAGCAGCAAGAAGCATAGTTATGGGGGTTGGCGGGACAGTGTATTTAGTGAAAAAATACATTTCAGAGGGTTGTATAACATGCCAACCGTTCTCATTAGTCCACTTTAGTGAGAATTCTCCCCAAAAGGGGAAAAGAAGCAAACTGTTCTTAGAGGTTAAATGCAGACTTAATCACAGGATAGTTAAGTATCTTAAGTAAAAGACTTGAACTGAAACTTGCGCCCTGCATGCTAAATCGCTTCAGTAGTGTTCCACTCTTTGCAACCCCATGGACAGTAGCCCGCCAGGCTCCTCTGTCCACCTGGGCCTTGTTTACTAGACAACTTACTCAACTGGATGATTCAGTTTCCCCATTTGACAATACCAAAAAATTTATAAGATTATCATAAGGTTAAACGTAATATAACTTATAAATCAACTGGATGATTCAGTTTCCCCATCTGACAATACTCAAAAATTTATATTATCATAAGGTTAAATGTGATATTACTTATAAAGCATAAAGAATAACTCACAGATGCTCGTTTAAGAGGTAGCTGTTATTCACTAAAGATCACAGGCCTGGGTATCTGTGCTATTTAGACCTAGATGATCATAAGCTTTTGTATCTATGTGTATTGCAAAGGTGTCTACAGCCAAGGATAATGATCAAACTAAAATGACACCTCAGGTACCAAGTAAATGGCACCCTTTTTCGAATCCAAAGTTGCTTTCACTGTTCATTGGTCAGGAGCCTTTGGATAGTAGCAAGGCCTATGAGCCACTATCACCTTCAGAATCCAGTTGAAAGCTTTCTAGATCCTACAGTAAACACCTGAATTAAGCCTTGTGCTAGTCATAGCCCATACTCTGTGAGTGAGACTGCTGTCTTCCAGGGCAGTTTCAAGAGCAAGTCAGGCACAAAACAGGTGCTTAGTATCCTAGGAGCGTCAAGGATACTAAGGAAGCCTGCAGGAGGAAGTATTATCCAAAACTACAAGAGACTTGAGATAGGCTTAACAACGTTTCAAGCCGGGAGAGTCTCAAGAGGTGTTTGAAATTCTGCTGCCCAACAGCAACACGCAGTCTATAACCAATGTACTCTGGCTTCAAATCTCAGCCCCTTCCACTCTGTAGGGAGCTCTCCGTTGGGCAAGAAGTCATCCGCACCGAATGACCACTGTGGGGTTTTCTAACGTCTGCCCACTTTGGGTGACGCCCTCTTAGTAGAGAACAAAGACTTTTCACAGACCGCAGGCCGCGTCGGGGGCGGGGGCGGCCATCCAAACGAGAGACGAAGCGGAGGAGGGGGAAGGCAGGGCGTATACATGGGGCGTGGTCCCTCCAAACAGCGCGGCTTGGTACTCTGAAGGCTCGGAAGAAGAGAACGAGCATCCCGGCTCTTTCTTTAGCGACTCCGGACTGACACAAGGTTTAGCCCTGGCCACTAGCGGCAGCACTGACGGCGCGGCCAGAGTCTGATTCCGGTGGGCGTTTACGCTGCGTGCTGCGTCATGGCGTCATCGCGTGACATATCCCGAGAGCGGACTTTTGGCGCGAGAATCTGAAACCCGGTGGGCGGAGGTGCGGCTGCTGAAGTTTGCTGTCTGGGGCGGTGGGTGTCCGCGAAGGAGCCTGAGGGATCCGGTTTCTTATCTGAGTACCGGTGCGTTGTGTCAGCCTCCTCTGGCCAAAAAAATAAACCAGCTTCACCTCTGAAGGCGGTTAGTGTTGGCAGGGGTGGAGATGGGCAGCCTTCCGCGGTCTCAGGCGGCGGGGAGCGCCTCCGGTGCTCGGGTGGGAGCCCAGCCTCCTGCCCTCACTGGTCCTTGCCAGTTCCGCACCGACAGGGGGAAGGGACCAGGTCCTCGGCCGGAGGCTCCAGTCCCGCCGCTTCCCGGGGACTCCTTGGCCCAGCTTCGGGCGCCGCTCGGCCCACATGTCCCAGGCTGAAATTTCCTTCATTGGAATCACGATGAAGTTACTTTGCCGGAATATTGCTGTTTTGGAAAATGTTTCATAGCCTGTGGCACATTGTATCTGCCTCATCGCTTAGTCCCCAGGTAGTTGCTGTGTTAACGAAAATTTACTGATTGGGAATTGTTTCCCGGTGTTTTATCTAATATCCCTCTGCTAACTGCGCAGCCACTGGCCGGCCACACGTGACTAGTTAATGAAGATTAAATAATAATTAAAAATTCTGTTCTTGAGCAGACTTGCCACAGTTGAGATGAGTCATGTGGCTAATGGCTGCTCTATTGGACTGCACAAATACAGAATACTTACTTGCCCGCGTTGAGTTCGATTCTTGTCTTAATGTAGCTTCAGGCAGGTTTACCGCTTCCGGTTTTACCTCAGACTCACTTAGCAAGGACTGCATCCGTGTGAAGTGTATTTTGGTGTTCTCTTTTGCAGACTCACCAAACTTTGAAGGAATAGTGTAGATAAAAATGCCGATTGGATGCAAAGAGAGGCCAACTTTTTTTGACATTTTTAAGACGCGATGCAACAAAGCAGGTATTAACAGATTTTTTATATGAATTGATCTTTTACATAGACAAAAATGTTTTCAGAAAAATGTGTAATTATGCATGCTTGTTGAAAAGAATCCAGTGCTTCACGTTTTTGTTTACACCATAAACTGTGCTTTATGAAGTCATAAATCAGAAAAGTAATCATTTACAGTTAACCAAATGATCCGTGTACAACCTGTGGTGGATAAAGAGGAAACTGGCCCCTTGATGAGTAGAACTGTTTTTAAAGCAGAGACTTTCTAGCAAGTCAGAAGCATTAGTAACATAATAGCAGAAGTTGTCCCAACTTTTTGGGACAACTCAGTTCTCCTTACACTCCTAAAATTATTGAGGACTGAGAGCGTTTGTTTTTGTAGGTTACCATATTAGAATTAAAACTAAGAACTTTTAAAAACATTAAGTTAATAACAAAAATAAACTCATTGCATGTTAACATGAATAATATGTTTATGAAAAATAACTTTTCCAAGAAAAATGTGAGGAGTGACATTACTTTAAATTTTGCAGTTCTCTTTACTATCTGGCTCAATAGAAGATAGCTGGATTCTCATGCTTATTCTCAAAGAATTGCATTTAATTCTTTACAATATGTTGTTTGATATAAGTATATGAAGAAAACCATACCTTACACAGAAAATGTAGTTAGAAAAAGGAGTGTTTTTAACTGTTTTCACTTTATTGTGGGTAGTTTTCTTTGGTATTATACCAAACTTAAGTGGGAGTTTCTTAAAAGTTACAATGTGGAATCTGAAACCATGTAATGAATTTTTTGTACTCTTTTTACATTAAATTCAATTAGTCTTTCTTGCTCCTGAATAAATCTTTTACCCATGTTGTGACATCATCCATGGTTGATTATTTGAAAAATACTGATGTTCTGAATTACACAAATATACCAAACATTGACACATTCCATTAGACATTATTAAAAAATCACATTGGTTACTTCACTGATCTCATCAGAAAAGTCTTTTCAGTTCAGGTTGGGAATATGTCAAGCTCACAGAGAACAAAGTTCTAATTCTCATTTGAAAACTCACATTTTATCTTTGGCAGCAAACTGTTGTTTTCCCTGCAGTAACAGGACATTTCAAGAAAATGTCCACCAAATACCCAACTCAGAATAACTTAGTCATTCTTTCTAGCAAAAATGGCTTTCCATGAAAAGTGCTAATTCAACTCACAACTCATCACATGAGTGCTTTTTCCAAATAACTATTGTACTTCAGTATGCAGAAATGGTTTTATGTGTGCTCTCCATTTTGTCACTAAGGACACTTTAAGTTAAACTTGCTTTTTTGATTTTTTGTAACAAGTTCCTGGTGATGAAAAATATAGTAACTCCTAGTACAGTTTGTGGCCACTGCCATGATTCAGGCAAAGCTGTCACCAATTTTACCCACCACTGCTGTAAATGTCAACATTGGGAAAAAGGCAAATGATGTCTAATATGAAAACAGTTTTGACCTTACAGACCCCTTGAAAGGGTCTTGGGGAACCTCCCCCGAAGTGGTCCACAGACCACATTTTGAGAACCACTAATTTAAGTACAGAACATAAGAGAAATTTTGTTCTCTAACAGAGATTCTATTCCACTTGATTTGTGAGTCTGTATGTCTTGTGTACCTATAGATTTGTCACAGCCATTTATGTAGTATTGTATCTGTGGGTTGCATTCTTACTGTGGATGATTTTTATTTCTGAATCATGAATATAAAAGAAGACTTTAGAAGAGCTAATATAGCTAATAATCTTGTAAAAAATTTCTGTTCTACCTTACTACAGATTGATAAAAGAACAGACTAATGAACTTGTTGAACTCATTATTGACTACATAAGTATTAATACATCTTTCTTACACAAACGTTACTGACCAGGGAAGCTTCAGTATTTACTTGTATAACAAATCACTGGTGTTAGCTTCTGCAAAAATCCTCCAGTTAATAATATGTTAATTAGTATGTCTTAAATGTAATTCACCAGAGAAGGCAATGGCAACCCGCTCCAGTACTCTTGCCTGGAAAATCCCATGGACGGAGGAGCCTGGTATGCTGTAGTCCATGGGGTCGCTAGGAGTCGGAGACACTGAGCAACTTCACTTTCACTTTTCACTTTCATGCATTGGAGAAGGAAATGGCAACCCACTCCAGTGTTCTTGCCTGGAGAATCCCAGGGACAAGGGAGCCTGGTGGGCTGCCGTCTGGGGTTGCACAGAGTCAGACATGACTGAAGCGACTTAGCAGCAGCAGCAAATGTAATTCACAGTCAAAATCTCAAGCATCCTTTTCTGTATCATAATCTTCACTGGCTCATGGGTTTTATTGTGTCATGATTTTTATTTTCCTTACAGATTTAGGACCAATAAGCCTTAATTGGTTTGAAGAACTTTCTTCAGAAGCTCCACCCTGTAATTCTGAACTTTCAGAAGAATTAGAATATAAAATTAGCAGTTACGAAACAAACCCATTTAAAACACCACAAAGGAAACCTTATCATCAGTTGGCTTCAACTCCTGTAATATTCAAAGAGCAAAGTCTAACTCTGCCACTGTACCAATCTCCTTTAAAGGAATTACATAAATTCAGATTGGATTCAGGTAAGTAATGTGATGTAGTTGACTAGGAAAATATGACCAGTAATTCAGACAAACCTGTGCTAAAAATCCCAATTCTGTTGTTAACTATATCAGGTTGGTCAGATCGATCTCTCTGGCCACTTTCCTCACCTGAAAAGTGGAAATGATTAAAATACTACCTAGGTTTAGATTAAATAAAATGTAGGTCCTTCATAAATGTTCCTTTTTGTCCTTCCTTTGATTAATATATGCTCCCCACTGAGACTTGATAAATTATATCTTTCCTATATAGAAAAACCTAGGGCTTGTTTTGATGTTGAACTAAACTATTTTTGCAGGCCGTCAAAGAGGACAGAGGTTTTTTATTTTAACAATAGCTATAATGTCTTTTGATTTCGTAGCACTTTCTCTGGCCTGCATGCCAGGTGTTTACAACTTATCATATAAGAAGATTATATATTTATCACTTGCTTAAGTAACATACTCTTTCTTTGGAGTAGTACTCTAGTAAGAGGAGCTAACAGTATACAAATTATGTACAGTTTAAGGTTGAATGTGGTACATGTCAGAAGAAAAGTACAGAAGTATAATGAGAATTAAGAAAGAAAGCATAAATAGTATTGAGGGCAGTTAAGGGAATAATTCAACTGAATTAAACCTTGCAGAATAAGTGAGATTCAGAAATTTGAAGATGGAGTAGAGTGGGCATGTTCTAGGCATAGGAAGAACATGAGGAAGAATATGTAGTTTGTGAAGTTAATATCAAGTAATTCAGACTGGAGTGTTGTATGTTTGAAAAGGACTGGTAAATAACGTGATGCTTACAAAAAAAAAAAGCAGATCGGTGGTAGACATTGAATGCTAGGCTAAAGAAATTAAATTTATTTGATAAGTTGTTGAACAGAGAAAACAAATGTAAATTTAATCATGCTACTTCCTGCTTCAAACCTATGATTACCTTCTTTTGCCCTTATGATAAAATCCAGACTCTTTAATATGATCTACAAGGTCCTTTATAATTTGTTCTCTCATTAATGCTTGCCTCATCTTGCCATAATTTCCTTTTTACACACTCTCAGTTTACCATTCAGTGATACTGAATTTTGTTTTCTGGAACTACAGGGAGGCCTGGCATGCTGCAATTCATGGGGTCGCAAAGAGTCGGACACGACTGAGTGACTGAACTGAACTGATGCTCTGTGGCTCTTTACATATTGTTACCACTGCCTAGTACTTACTTTTTAAGCTTTTGCCTAGCTAATTGACACTCGTCTTTCAGATCTTGACTCATCTCTCTAGGAAGTATACTTCCTAGCTTCTAAGAAGTATTCTGTTTCACTTACTTAGCTTCTAGTGAAGGAATCTTACTTAAGCAATTGTCCTATGATAAGTGCTATGAAAGAGGAAACTCATGGGATTAGGAAGTGCACACATGAAAGGGAGTGTAGGTAATGGGCAAAGATTTTCTTATATGTTATTGCATACCTAATGGCATACATAGTAGGTGTTCAGTAAGTATTTGTAGAATAAATGAATATCTTGTTTAGAAAGCCTAAAGATTTGGCAGCTGTCTTTGGAGATGTGCTTTTCAAAATGTGATGCCTGGACCATTAGACTCTCCTGAACTGCTGATTGAAAAAGACAATTCCAAGCACTTAGCTGAATCTGTTCAATTAAAATCTCTGGAAATAAAGGTTATGATGGTACATTTTAAACTAATTGGTGACTCATAGAAGACAAGACTGCAGGCATTGAGATTAATTCAGTTCAGTTACTCAGTCGTGTCCAACTCTTTGCAACCCCATGAATCGCAGCACACCAGGCCTCCCTGTCCATCACCAACTCCTGGAGTTCACTCAAACTAATGTCCATCAAGTTGGTGATGCTATAGAACCATCTCATCCTCTGTCGTCCCCTTCTCCTCCCGCCTTCAATCTTTCCCAGCATCAGGGTATTCTCCAGTGAGTCAACTCTTTGCATGAGGTGGCCAAAGTATTAGAGTTTCAGCTTCAGCATCAGTCCTTCCAACGAACACCCAGGACTGATATCAAATAGCAGACATATATATAATGTTCCAGGTGATGGGAGGCAAGTGCCTGAGTTAGAATAATGGTCATGAAAGTAGATACGGAAGGTAGAAATAGGGGACCCTGCAGTAACCTTAATACAGAGAATTCACAAGAAAGGATCAAATCATAGGTCCAGGGCATGACTGAGAACATAGTAGTGACATTCGTAGAAATTGTAAGTTCTGGGGGAAAAGCTGGTTTGAGAGAGAAGAGGTTTGAAAGGATTGAAAAAAAGGTAGGTTTGGACTGCAATTTTAGATAGTACTGGGATGTGAAGGTGGCGATGTCCTGAGAACTTTTGGGGAATATAAGTCTGAAGCTAAAGAAAGAATACAGGTGGGAGAGAAAGCTGTAGGAATCAACTCTGAAAAGTGAAAAAGTCATCACATCTGGTGAGAAAATTGATCATGATGAGGGCTAGGATAGAGCCTTAGGGAACGTGAAACGAATGAAATGTGGAAATCATCCATTTGAGAAAGGGAATCATCCATTCAACAAACATCCTGTGCTTACTTTGTGCCTAGTAGCTTGCTTGGCATTAAGGATACAAACATAAATAAGATGGCCTTTGACCTCTGGACCTCAGTCCTGTATAGGAGAAAACACACAAATATGCTGGTTGGTGTATGTTATCATAGGTGCATGTACAAAGCACTGTGTTGTGGGCATAGCAAAGGAAACAGCCACCTGTCTTAGTATCGTCAGGAAAAGCTCTGTGAAATGACGTATACTGAATCAACTGAACCTTGAAAGACATACCTAGAGTTGGTGGTTTATTTTCTAATTGTAATATGCTGGGATTGGTCTTTCTATAACCAGGGAAGGATAGGAATGAATTAATAAGGCTGCTGTGGACTCACAGCAGAAGCATTAACTTTTTTAAGCTTATAGTACATTAATAATTCTGTTAACCAGTCTTAAGACCTTTTGCTTTTAAGTTTACTTTAAGTTCAGTATTGAAATGTAAGACTTAAGCTATTTTTCACCTACTTAGTTCACTTCTAATATCTAAAATATATTTTTTAAATTATCCATTAAATTCCATGAGGAGGTTTGCTATTTCTTCTTCTCATAAGTCTTTCCTTTTGCATAAAATCACATGAGTTTATTTTAACCATCATTTTGCTTATATATGAGATCCTCAAGTTATTTGGAAAATATTAGGATGTGAACTTTGTTTTGCCCAGTTCTTTTTTTTTTTTGCTTTTTACTTCTTACAGTTTCTGTTCTTTTGTGATTCTTTTTATTGCTGACCCAGTATTGATACCTTTTGTTAAATAAAATCCTGTGTTTACATTAGGGTTCATTTTTTTTGTATAGTTCTTTGAACTTTGGCAAATGTCATATACTCACCATTACAATATATACAGAATAGTTTCACTACCCTGAAAATCCCCTATGTTCTACCTATTCACCCTTCCTTGCGCCTAGACCCCTGGAAACCACTGATCTTGAACTGTATTCAAAGTGTTTTATGCATTTATATACATAAATGTTGAATGGAGTCAGACATTCTTTGAGACATCACTTTTTGGAAAGGAATTCACTTCAGACTGAATTCCCCATATATTCTCCTTCCCGTATAGATGAGACTTGTTTTTAAATACTTCTAGAGAATAAAAATTCACAATCCAGAACATATACATCCTCACTGCATTATTGTATGTTTCAGGAAAGGATATTGCCAACAGTAAACATAAAAGTTGTTGCAGGGTGAAGGCTAAAATCAATCAAGCAAATGATGTTATCAGCCCACCTCCAAATTCCTCTCTTAGTGAAAGGTATGATGAAGTGACTGTAATAAAATAACGGAAACATTTTCCTATATATGATATTTTTTTTATAGAGATGAATCTAATCATCATTGTAATATCTTGCCTTAGAGACTGGTAGAGGATCTTCTTTTTTAAAATAATTTCCTTTTAGAAAAATCCTTGAATACAGTAATTTTTACGTTAGAAACATTTACTCTGTTTTTCTTATAACGTTTAATTCACTGTTTTTCTGTGTATCTGTGGAATTTTTATGTAACAAAAATAAATGATGAAAAGCAATGCCTTTGAAATATCCAGTTTAAAATAATTTGTATACTCTGAATCTGTGCAGAGTTTGATTCACTTTATATAATTTTTAAATTCAAAATATACAATTCCTAGCACCTAAAATTTGTGACTACTTTATACAGTACTTTCAATGGGGATTTTAAACATAACTTAGTGGTTACTTAATTCTTCATGAGATATTTCCTTTTTTAAAAAGTAATCTAAGAATATTACAAACTAGTATAATTCTAATTGATATGATGGTGTTCCTTTTTTAAAATAAGATTAGTATTTTGGTTTTTTTTTTGCTATTTTCATTCTCTTTGAATAACTGAGGGATTTGTTTTGTTTCCTTTTAGTCCTGTTGTTCTGCGATGTACACATGTAACACCACAAAGAGAAAAGTCGGGTATGATTAAAAACAAGGCCTTTTATTTTTCATATACTGTTAATTCTAATAAATATAAAACTTAGTAGTTTTGTCTCTTGTTTTATCCCCAGTGGTATGTGGAAGTTTATTTCATACACCAAAGCTCATAAAGGTAAATAGTTTATTTTTACTGTGTAGTACTATGTAGTAATTGAGGATTTGACAATGCTGTTGTAATTTTGCCCTGAGTCTTACAGTTATGTACCTACTGACTCACATAGACATTCGATAAGTGATACATGAAAAAAAATAAGTGAATAGAAAAATTCTCAAGCATCTGTTCACTTCTATGAAATAAATGATTTTCCTTATTTCAGGGTCAGACACCGAAACGTATTTCTGAAAGTTTAGGAGCTGAGGTGGATCCTGATATGTCTTGGTCAAGTTCTTTGGCCACACCACCGACACTTAGTTCTACTGTGCTCATAGGTAATACCCGTGAATGTATATTATATAAGACATTGTTGATAAATTGTCACCTGTAATGCTTCTGTTAAAAAATTATATGAAAAGATAATTAGTAACCAGATTAGAGAATCTGTCTTCATTAGGTATGTTACTATTTCAGAATAATTTTATTCTATGTAGTGTTGAGATAAATCTCAAGTGAATCAAATAGTATTTTGCCATGCTTAGTCACTCAGTTGTGTCCAACTCTTTGAAACGCCAGGGACTATAGTCCACCAGGCACCTCCATCCATGGGGATTCTCCAGGCAAGAATACTGGAGTGGTTTGCCATGTTCCCAACCCAGAAATCGAACCCAGGTCTCCTGCCTTGCAGGTGGATTCTTTTCCATCTGAGTCACCAGGGAAGCAAATAGTGTTTTAGAGGCATCAAATTAATTTATATACAAACCAGGATTTTTTTTACTTTAGCAAAACTACCATTACCTTTTGATTCCTCTTTAGTTGGGCATTTAACTATCTTTTCTTGCTTAGATGAAGTAATATAGGTTAAAGCATGTTGAAAAGTAAGAAGTATTTAACATGATATACCTTTCAACTGTATTATCTAAATATACTAAAATCTACAATCTTTAGCTTTTAAATCATGATTTCACAACTTAATCTGATTCTCTAAGCCTTCGTGGACAGTATTACCTTCAAGTTAGAATCATCAAACTAGAGTTTCTTACCAGCTTATCAGTGGTACTAAGGAAATGTGAATATAACTTATCCACTGTGTTGACTGACCTCTCTAATTACTATACTTGGATTAATTCATTTTGCTTTAAATTTGTTATTTAACCCAACAATGCATGTTTCTTTTGAGGTCTAACTGAAAAATACAGAAGTTTTACATTAATTTTAGTGTATGATGTATAATACAGTATAGGTAAATTAAATTTTTTTTTTTATTTACAGTCCAAGATGAGGAAGCATCTGCAGCTGTGTTTCCTAGTGATACTACTACTGTAAGTAAATATGACAAAGTGATTAAACTGTTGTGGTTGCTTTGAATGCCTTGAGAAATTATTTATCTTGAATTTTTCATTCTTTAATTTATGATTTTATAAGCCTTTAGGAAAGTCTCTAAACCTGTTTCCATATGTGATTTTCTTTGACTTCCTATGAAAATCTACTGTCTCTCTGTTTAAGAATAAGTTGAATATACTATGTGCTTAGTGAGAATTTCTATACTAGTGATTTTAAAATATAACTTTTGCAGATTTTGAAAACATATTTTTCTAACCATGATGAAAGTCTGAAAAATAATAAGTTTATCCCTTCTGGGCCAGACAGTGACAACAAAAATCAAACAGAAGCTGAAAGTCATGGTAAGCCCTTCTGTTTAATTGAATGACTATTCTTAACTGACATCATTGAAATAATTGCTCATCTTTTCTTAAAGAGAAAAAACATTACTTCTCCTTTCTTTATTACTAAAGGTATTGAGAATAGAAACTAACTTCATTTAGATTAAAATGTTTAAACATCATGCTAGGATAATACTATTCAAAGATGCTATTGTGACCCCAAAACAAAACCCATAATTCAAAACTTAGAGATGCACAATAAGACTTAGAATTAACAAAATGTTAAGACCTTATCTCTAATTAGAAGGTAAGCATGGTTGCAGATACACCAAAAGTTACTCAGTCAGGTTATTGGAATGTTTCATATTCTTCAGTTCAGGTCAGTTTAGTCGTTCAGTTGTGTCCAACTCTTCGTGACGGCGTGGACTGCAGCATGACAGGCTTCCGTGTCCATCACCAACTCCCGGAGCTTACCCAGACTCATGTCCATCAAGTCTGTGATGCCCTCCAGCCATCTCATCCTCTGTCGTCCCTTCTCCTGCCTTCAGTCTTTCCCAGCATCAGGGTCTTTTCCAATGAGTCAGTTCTTCGCATCAGGTGGCCAGAGGGTTGGAATTTCAGCTTCAACATCAATGAATATTCAGGAATATTCCATTGACTATTCAGGACTGATTTTCTTTAGGATTGACCAGTTTGATCTCCTTGCAGTCCAAGGGACTCTCAAGAGTTTTCTCCAACACCACAGTTCAAAAGCATCAATTCTTCTGCAGTCAGCTTTCTTTATAGTCCAACTCTCACATCCATACATGACTACTGGAAAAATGATAGCTTTGACTAAATGGACTTTTGTCAGCCAAGTAATGTCTCTGCTTTTTAATATGCTGTCTAGGTTTGTCATACTTTTCTTCCAAGGAGCAAGCATCTTTTAATTTCATGGCTGCAGTCACCATCTGTAGTGATTTTGGAGCCCAAAAAAATAAAGTCTGACACTGTTTCCACTGTTTCCCCATCTATTTGCCATGAAGTGATGGGACCAGATGCCATGATCTTCACTTTCTGAATGTTGAGCTTTAAGCCAACTTTTTCACTCTCCCCTTTCACTGTCATCAAGAGGCTCTTTAGTTCTTATCTTTCTGCCATAAGGATGGTGTCATCTGTGTATCTGAGGTTATTTATATTTTTCTGAGCAATCTTGATTTCAGCTTGTGCTTCATTCAGTCTGGCATTTTGCATATAAGTTGAATAAGCAGAGTGGCAGTATACAGCCTTGATGTACTCCTTTCCCAATGTGGAACCAATCCATTGTTCCATGTCCAGTTACTAACTGTTGCTTCTTGACCTGCATAGGGATTTCTCAGAGGCAGGTAAGGTGGTCTGGTATTCCCGTCTCTTTCAGAATTTTCCATAGTTTGTCGTGATCCACATAGTCAAAGACTTTGGCATAGTCAATAAAGCAGATGTAGATGTTTTTCTGGAACTCTCTTGCTTTTTCCATGATTCAGTGGATGTTGGCAGTTTATTCACTGGTTCCTCTGCCTTTTCTAAATCCAGCTTGAACATCTGGAAGTTCTCGGTTCATGAACTATTGAATCCTGGCTTGGAGAATTTTGATCATTACTTTGCTAGCGTGTGAGATGAGTGCAATTGTGCGGTAGTTTGAACATTCTTTGGCATTGCCTTTCTTTGGGATTGGAATGAAAACTGGTCCATTCCAGTCCTGTGGCCACTGCTGAGTTACCCATATTTGCTTGCATATTGAGTGCAGCAATTAAACAGCATGATCTTTCAGGATTTGAAATAGCTCAGCTATAATTCCATTACCTCCACTAGCTGTGTTCATAGTGATGCTTCGTTAGAACCACTTGACTTCTCACTTCAAGATGTGTGGCTCTAGGTGAATGATCATACCATGGTGGTTATCTGCGTCATTAAGATCTTTTTTATATAGTTCTTCTGTGTATTGTTGCCACCACCTCTTATTATCTTCTGTTTCTGTTAGGTCCATACCATTTCTGTCCTTTGTTGTGCCCATCTTTGCATGAAATGTTCCCTTGGTATCTCTAATTTTCTTGAAGAGATCTCTAGTCTTTCCCATTCTGTTGTTTTCCTCTATTTCATTGCACTGATCACTGAAGAAGGCCTTCCTATCTCTCCTTGCTATTCTTTGGAACTCTGTATCCAAATCGGTTTATCTTTCCTTTTCTCATTTGCCTTTAGCTTCTCTTCTTTTCTCAGATTTGTAAGGCCTCCTCAGACAACCATTTTGCCTTCTTGCATTTCCTTTTCTTGGGGATGGTCTTGATCACTGCATGTTCTTAGTATGTGTGTATAACTATATAAATGTGTAGGATTGGGTATCATGTGTGTGTGTGTTTGTATAAAATCAGATTTTACTGTTGGTTGTAGGGCCACAAAATTAATTTGGAACTTACAATTTGATAAATTTTAATATTAAATTGTGTTTATCTAGTAAAATTGAGTAAACTTTATTGTATAGACCTGGTAAAGAAAGGTTATTAGAGTTTGAGTGTGAATAAAAGGCTGTGGGTACACTGGAATCAGTCTTGACCAGAAGAACAGAGCAAGGTTGGTGTCTCCCTACCCAAAACATAGCTAGCATTCAGGATAATTCTTCAAATGCTAAATTATGTGTTATTTAGTTTATACTGTTTATATGAAAAAGGTTTGAGGGTAATATAAATTATATGGTTGTGTTATAAAATGTTATTAGTAATACTTACATTTTAAATTTTAACAGGATTGGAGAAAATATTAGAGGATTCATTTGGTAAAGTAAGTAGCCGCAAACACCATTTTGAAAAGTCACTGCCAAATGTCCTAGAAGATGAAGTACATGAAACAGTTGCAGGTATCTCTGAAGAAGATAGTTTGCCAGTATGTGTTTCTAAATACAAAACAAAAAAGCTACAAAAAATGAAAGCTGCCAAGACTAGGAAAAATATTTTCCATGAAATAAAAACAGATGAATGTGAAGAAGCTAAAAAGGAAATGACAGAAAGTAAACATTCATTTGTATGTGAAACAGAACCAAATGACAGTGATCCATTAGATTCAAATGTAATAAATCAAAAGCCCGTTGGCAATGGAACTGACATAATCTCCAGGGAAGTTGTACCATCTTCAGTCTCTGAATGGTCTCAGCTCACGCTCTCGAGTCTAAATGGAACCCAGGTGGAGAAAACATCTCTACTGCATATTTCTTGTGACCAAACTAATTCAGAAGAAGACTTCATAGGCACAGAGAAAGAGTGTACCAACTTCATTACTTTAGAAAATTCTTTGCCACATATTTCAAGCATATCAAAAATAGTGAAGATATTAAATAAGGAAACAGTGGTAAACAAGACAGATGAAGGGCGGTGTCTTGAATCTCATGAAGATCCCACTACTATGGGACAGCAAACACTAACTGACTCTTCTCCACTTCAGGTCATCAAAAAATCTATCTTCAGGATAAGAGAATCTCCTGAAAAGATACTTAGAGAAGATTTCTCAAATAATGTGACTGATTCAAACTTGAAAGAAGAACCAGAAGACTCTAAAAGTGAATCAGAAATACAAACTATTTACTCACAGAAAGAGGATTCTGTATGTTCAAGTTCAGGGGATAATGAGAGCTGGCCAGCCACTACCAAACACACTTCAGAAGCTTTGAAGAGCACAGGTTTAATATCCACTTTGAAAAAGAAAACAAAAAAGTTTATTTATGTTATAAATGATAAAACAACTTACAAAGAACTGAAAATACAGAAAGAACAAGAATCAGAACTAACTAATTCTTCAGCCCAATTTGAAGCAAAGCCTTTGGAGGCACCACATACATTTACAAGTGTTGATTCAGGTATCTCTTTGTGTGTATGTAAATAGTGTATATAGTTTTATGGATGGTGATAAATTTCTAATTTGAACACGTGTATCTTTCTTTAACCTTTTTTAAAAACATACTGCTTACTTTCATTCTATAATTTTTTTGGTCTGTCTTATGTCATTTTTTTAAAAATCTATATATTCCATATCAGATATTGTTGTTTAGGCCTTTGATTACCAGTGTTCAGAATCATTCCATTCAAACTTGTTGGATCAATTTGCATGGTGTATATTTATATATATACATAATAACTATATATATATATAAAATCATAATAACTCTTGAGACAGCATGTGATTGATAAACACCAAGAACTTGGCTACTTAATTCCTGCTTTAATTTTCAGTATTTGTCATATGCAAGTTGGACAGTTCTATAAATATATTGTGCTATTTAATATGTATTTTCTCTAAAGCATGTAAAGAATAGAAAAAAAATAATTGTTAGCTAAGTTTAATGTAAGGCAGTCATAAAATAGTGACATTTTTGTTTTTGTTACACAGTTTTCTTAAATATTTAGAGGTTGCTTAGAGTTATTACTAAATCTCTGTGTCAGGAGTGTGCATAGTAAAAGCCATTTTTTATTTGAGCAAAAGTTTATTTATCAGTAGCTATTATGTGTGTTCAATCTCTGGGTCGAGAAGATCCCCTGGAGAAAGAAAATTCCATGGACAGGGTAGCCTGGTGGCTATAGTCCATTTAGTTGCAAAGAATCAGACATGACTTAACACATACATACTGTATGTTAAAAGGTGATTTTACCTCCCTCTGAGAATCTGAGAATATTTGAGTGTTAGTATTTTAATGAACAATGGGCTTGGTGGAACTGGAGTACAGAACTGTTTGAGATTTAGGTTAATTTCCAGAGGAAAATGTATATATCAGAGATAAAACCAATAAAACAGTGGTTAGTGAATAAATAAAATGAGACTAATAATTTTGACTTGTTAATAGATTTCCTTCTCCAGGGGATCTTCCCGACCCAGGAATTGAACCCGGGTCTCCTGCACTGCAGGCAGACGCTTTACTGTCTGAGCCACCAGGGAAGCCAGAAAGTCAATAAAATTAACTAAATATTTGCATATATAATTGAGATTAAGTAATATTTCAGGCCCTTCATGTGTAGCACCTGTTTTTAAAGTTCATTTTTTGTTTTTCTTCAATGTGAAAGACTGAACCAAAGGAAATGGTTACTTTTTTAGTTCCTTTTTGTTACCTTGATTTTCTAACTCCTATTACATCAATATTAGCAAAGAATTCTTTTCTAATGTTATTTTCTAACAAAAACACTTTGAATTTTACTTATGGTAGCTAGCTACATACTAATTTTAATTGACTTGATAAATATTATTAAAAAATACTAGGTCCTCTGTATCTTTAGTTGGGAAATGTAGTAACTTGAAAATAGAGAATATTTAGAATTCTTTCCTTTAAACTTGACATTCACTTCTTGCTTTTCATGTAATTCTTGTTTTAGACACTGTCTTTAAAATATTTAGTGAATGTGATTGATGATACTTGAATTTTATCTTGTCACTTTGTGTCTTCATGCTTAGGTTCATTGCATTCTTCTATCCAAAAAAACTGTTCACAGAATGATTCTGAAGAACCAACTTTGTCTTTAACCAGCTCTTTTGGGACAGTTCTGAGAAAATGTTTTAATAATGAAAGCAGTTCTAATAATAAAAAAATATCTCAGGATCTTTATTGTAAAGAAACAAACATTAATAAAGAAAAATGGCAGTCATTTATAACCACAGAAACTGATTATGTGTCATGCTTGCAGGACAAGCATTGTGAAGATAATCCAAAAAGCCAAGGTGTTTCAGATATAAAGGAAAAAGTCTTGCCTGTAGTATGTCGCCCTGAATTGCCACATTCAGAGGAATGTAGTGATACTGTCTTCCAATTCCAGGAAAGTTTTTTACATGACCATGAGAATACCACTATTTTAACTCCTAGCTCCAAGGATCTTCTGTCAAATCCAGTTGTGATTTCTAGAGGAAAACAATCATATAAAATGTCAGAGAAAATAAAATCTAAGAATTGTGAAGCAGGTTTTGAATTAACTAAATATATTTCCATGGAAGAGAAGCGAGAAACATGTGTTTTAAATGAAAATTCTAAGAAACCTGAGATGTTGTCACCTGAAAAATATATAACAGGAGCATCACCTTCTGTGAAAGTACAGTGCTACCAAAATATGAATCTCACAGTCATCCATAAAGACCAGGAAGAAACTACTTTAATTTCAAAAAGAACTGTCAACCCAAACTCTGAAGAACTTTCCCCAGACAATGAAAATAATTATATCTTTCAAACAACTAGTGAAAGGAGTATTCCTATTTTAGGAAACATTAAGGAAGTTCATGAGGCAGACCTCAGTTGTTTAAGAGAACCTGTTCTCAAGAACTCTGTCATAGTAACAAGTACAGATATGGATGGCGGACAAGCAGCCAAAGTGTCCATTACAGAAGATTCTGTCTCATCAAATATAGTCCATGGTCTTATAGAGAAGAATAGAAATAGCATAAAGCAACAACCAAAGATGACTTTAGGACAAGATTCAAAGCCAGATGTGTCCCTAGATACAGATACGAGATCCAACAGAAATAACTTTTGCAGGGACAAATGGGCAGGACTCTCAGGTTTGACTTCAAGTCACAGTTTTGGAAATGGCTTCAGAACAGCTTCTAATAAAGAAATAAAACTCTCTGAAAACAACGTTAAGAAAAGTAAAATGCTCTTCAAGGATATTGAAGAACATTATCCTGCTAGCTTAGCTTGGGTTGAAATTATAAAATCATTAGAAAATCAAAGGAAGGAAGGCCGACCTCATGATCATGATTCACAGTCAATTGATACAGTGTGTGGGTATGTGCAGAGTGGTGCAGTTGTTTCTGAGGGTGAAAACAATCACACGACTCCTCCAGTTTTATCTTTAAAGCAAGACTTCAATTCAAACCATAATTTAACACCCAGCCAGAAGGCAGAAATTACAGAACTTTCTACAATATTGGAAGAATCAGGAAGTCAGTTTGAATTTACACAGTTCAGAAAACCAAGCCACAGATTACAGAGTAATCCATTTGAAATGCCTGAAACCCAGATGACTGTCTTGAATACCACTTCTGAGGAGCAGAAAGATGTTGATCTTCATCTCACAGCCAGTGCCCCATCTCTCAGTCATGTAGATAGCAGCAAGAAATGTGAAGGTTTAGTTGGACATGAGCAAAAGTTGATCTGCTTGTCAACAACCAACTGTAACAAAAGTGTTTCTGGTTCTTTAACAGATAAGAGTGAAGAAGAGTTTAAGGGCTTTTATTCAGCTCATGGCACAAAATTGAATGTTTCTAATGAAGCATTGCAGAAAGCCATGAAACTGTTCAGTGACATCGAGAAAGTTAGTGAGAAAACTCCTGCAGAAGTAGATCCAGGAAGTTTCTCTTCAGATCAGTGTAATGATTCTGATGTTTCTATGTTTAAGGTAGAAAATTATAGCAATGATAAAAATTTAAGTGAAGAAAATAATAAATGCCAACTGATACTACAAAGTAACTTTGAAATGACCACCAGCATTTTTGTTAAAGAAAATACTGAAGATTTCAAGAGAAATACTGAAAACAAAGATAACAAATGTACTGGTTTTGTTTGTAATTTAGGAGAATCTGATGGCTGTGCTTCAAGTAAAAATGATACAGTTTATGTTCATAAAAACGAAAGTGGCTTACCATATACTGATCAGTACAACATACATCTGAAATTATCTCATCACTTTATGAAGGAGGAAAATATTCCAATTAAAGAAGGTTTGTCAGATTTAACTTGTTTGGAAGTTATGAAAGCTGAAGAAACATTTAATAAGTCAAATAAAAAGGAGCCAATTGCTAATAAGATGAGGCAAAATATAAAAGATGGTGGTGGTTTTGATTTGTCCTTTTGGACTGCAAGTGGGAAAAACATAAGGGTTTCTAAGGAGTCTTTAAATAAAGTTGTAAATTTCTTTGATGAAAAATGTACAGAAAAAGAATTTAATCATTTTTCAGATTCCTCAAATTCTGAATTACTTTCTGGCATAAATATCAACAAAATAGACATTTCAAGTCATGAGGAAACCAGTATGTTCAAAAACAAAATGTTGAAAGAAAGCAGCCCAGCTGGTATTGAAAATCAAATACTGACACTCCAGCAAAGAGAAAAATGTGAACTCAAGAAGATCAAAGAACCAACCACGCTGGGTTTCCATACAGCTAGTGGGAAAAAAGTAAAACTTGCCAAAGAATCTTTGGACAAAGTGAAAAATCTTTTTGATGAAACAAAGCAAGACAATAGTGAAGTGACTGGTTTTATCCATCAAGAGGCAAAGATGCTGAAGAACAAAGAGGTTTGTAAAGAAGGGCTTGACTTAGCATGTGAGATAGGTAAAGTAACTGCCCCAAAGCATGGAGAGATGCAGAATTCTCTAGAGGAGAAAAAGCTTGTTTCTGAGGAGACTGCCATGCCACCCAGGTTCTTAAGTGATCATTTACACAGACAAACTGAAAATCTCCACACATCACATAGTATCTCTCTGAAAGTTAAAGTACATGAAAATATGGAAGAAGAAACTGCAAAAAGTCCTATAACTTGTTACACAAACCATTCCACTTTTTCAGCCATTGAAAACTCAGCTTTAGCGTTTTACACAGGACACGGTAGAAAAATTTCTGTGAGTCAGGCTTCACTACTTGAAGCCCAGAAATGGCTTAGAGAAGGAGAACTGAATGATCAACCAGAAAAAACAAATTCCTCCAAAATTATATGTTTAAAGGAATATACTGGGGATTATGTACGAAATCCTTCTCATGGAAACAGTTCAAACAGTATCATAACTGAAAATGACAAAAGCCTCTCTGAAAAGCAAGATTCAACTTCCTTAAACAACAACATGCCTAACAGCTACTCATATCATTCTGATTTTTGTCATTCCAGTGAGGGATTTAATAAATCAGAGTATTTCTCAAAAAATAAAATTGATAATTCTGGTATTGAGCCAGTAGTAAAGAATGTCAAAGATAGGAAAAACACTAGTTTTTCTGAAGTAATACCTACCATAAGAGAAACAAACATAAACCCACAAGCTTTAGACAAAATAAAGACAGCTGTTGAAGTGGCCTTATCTAATTCAAATAATTTTGAGACTCAACCACCTGCATACAGTACAGCAAGTGATCAAACAGCCTTTGTTTCAGGTGAAAAAATAGTCAGAGAGAGGTTTACAGACAACTGCAGAAACATATATATTAAGCAAAACACTGAGACTAAATCAGGCACTGACCAAACGAAAACTGTGACAGATTCTCATAAGGCATTGGGTGACTCAGCGGATGTTATTTTCCCTAACTCTCCAGATAATGAAGAACATAATATGCATTCACATGATGTTTCTCCTGACATTCAAAGTGAACCGATTTTACAGCATGACCAAAGTATTTCTGGATTGGAGAAAGTTTCTGAAATACCACTTCGTCATGTTGATTTGAAAACTTCTGATAGATGTGAATTTAACATGGGAAAGCATCCCAAGTCTGTCTCTTCTATGAATGCTTGTGAGATTTTTAACACAGCAAGTGGAAAATCTGTCCAAGTGTCAGATTCTGCATTACAAAAAGCAAGACAGGTATTTTCTAAGTCAGAAGACAGTGCCAAGCAACTCTTTTCCACAGTGTCATTTGAAAGTAATGAAGAGCATTCAGACATATTCACAAGAAAAGACAATACTATGACACATAACCCCCCAAATTTACTATCATCTGCTTTCTCTGGATTTAGTACAGCAAGTGGAAAACACGTTCCAGTTTCTGAGAGTGCCTTATGCAAAGTTAAGGGAATGTTTGAAGAATTCAATTTAATCGAAACTGAATATAGTCTCCAGCATTCACCTACCTCTAGGCAAGATACATCAAAGATACTTCCTATCTCTTGTACTGATAAAAGAACCCCAGAACACTCTCTAAGCTCCAAAATGGAAAAAGCCTACAATGAAGAATTTAAATTATCAAACAATTATAACACTGAAAGTGGTTCTTCAGAAAATAATCACTCTATTAAAGTTTCTTCATATCTCTCTGAATTTAAGCAAGACCAACAACAGTCAGTATTAGGAACCAGAGTATCACACATTGACCACATTCATCTTATGGGGAAAAAACAAACTTTGCCTAAAAATATAAAGGAAATTGGGAAAACTGAAACTTTTCCTGATCTTGTGAAAACAAATACAGAAATTTGTTCTACTGACTCCAAAGACTCAGAGAACTATTTTGAAACAGAAGCAGTGGAGATTGCCAAAGCTTTTATGGAAGATGGTGAGCTGACAGATTCTGAATTTCCAAGTCATGCGAAACACTCTCCTTTAACATGCCACAAAAATGAGGAAACAGTTTTGTCAAATTCAAGAATAGAAAAAAGAAAAGGAGATGCACTTGTCACAGTTGGTAAGTGTCTGTTTTTGCCTTTTGGTCTCCCAGTCGCTTTTTAAATTAAGTCCTTAATAATTCTGGTACGATGCTGCTGCTGCTGCTGCTAAGTCGCTTCAGTCGTGTCCAACTCTGTGCGACCCCATAGACGGCAGCCCACCAGGCTCCCCTGTCCCTGGGAGTCTCAGGCAAGAACACTGGAGTGGGTTGCCATTGCCTTCTCCCTCTGGTATGCTAGCTTGTAACAATCAGGAAATTATACACTAAGTACATTTTTCAGACTTGTGTGTGTAGTTTGGTTTCATTCTTGATATTGCTGAGACTGTGTACCAGGAAGTCATTGGTTGAGTCATGTTTATATACATACACAGAGATGGGGAGAGAGAACAGAGTTTCCGACTCTGGCTATTAAGAACTTTAAAAGCTGGTTTCTGACTATAGATGTTGGTTAGCTTGCCTTTTTTTTTTTTTCCACCTAGCAGGTATTCTAAGATAAGTTTGTTTTTAGTAAATAGTATTCTGATCTTAATGCCATTTGGACTACGTTCTGACTTCTCTTTTAAATAGAGTATATTTAACAACTCAGTTCAATTATGAGGTTAATTGGATGTTTGATTTTTTTTTTTCTGTTAGTGTCTTTGACTAGGAGTAATCTTAAATAATTAAATCTGTTGATTAGTTACAATTAAAGTAAATGGCAAAAGTAACTCTCCAATTTTTAAGTGAATGATCTGAAGCACGTCAATCCTGTTTAAAAACTCTATAGACTTATAGAGTAGTTGAGTTTTCACAAGTCTTCTTGTCCAGGCCCTTCACATTATAGAGAAAGACTGAAGATGGTTAGAGAAAGACACTGAGGACGGTCAGTTCATTCTTATACTTGGTACATTTTTGCCCTAAAGTCATCCTGTTGGATACAGACTTCCTTAATCAAGTACTATCCATGCCACATTCCATACCAAGTTCATGTTACAGGCAGAATAGTAAGTTTACAATGCTTAACCTTATTGTTGCTCTTCTCTAGTGCAAAATTCTGAGGTACAGATGCTAAAGATATTCATAATTCTTTTATAGAAAATAATGTCTTTATTTATAGGATCCTGTTTTGTTCATGTGTGCACTAAAGTAGGTTGGCCTTATGCCTAGGAATAACAACTCAGGTTTCTACCAAGTGTTCTCAATAGCATCATTGTTTCATTTCCCTCACTATTGTTAGATATAAATGTATATAGCTTAATCAGCTTCTGGAGAGGGGCATGGCAATCCACTCCAGTATTCTTGCCTGGAGAATCCCCATGGACAGAGAAGCCTGGCGGGGTACAGTCCATGGGGTTGCAAAGAGTCAGACACGACTGAGCGACTAGGCAGAATCAACTTCTGGTTACTTTATAGTACAGGTTCTTGTCAAACAGTTAAATCACTTTATAATCGAACATTTGATAAAGCCTTACAAGGACATTTTTACTTATTAAATCCTTCAAGTTCACTTCCTTTAATAAATCAAAAAACATCTAAAAACAAAGTATCAGGACTTCCTGGTGGTGTAGTGGCTAAGATTCCACGCTCCCAATGCATGGGGCCTGGGTTCAATCCCTGGTGGGGGAACTAGATCCCACATGCTTCAACTAAGACCCAAGACAGCCAAATAAACAAAATAAATTTTTTTTTTTAAGGTAACTGTTAACACATTATCTCAGTATGGCATAGAAATTCATAACTTCAATTATGGCTTACGTTTATTCTAAGCCTTTGAAGAGTTTTTAAATAAGAAATACGTATTACTTTTGCCAGTACTATAATTTTGGTAATTTAAAATCTTTTCTCCTACCCACTGACTCTACTTCAGGGACCTATATAATAAATTCCTTCTTGAGTGTAATGCAAAAAAAAAAGTTTATTTGAAGAAATTTTTTGTTTGTCCTTATTGCCAATATGCCTGGAGTTACATTAAGTGGCACTTTATTAAAGAAAAAGATTATCTGTGATATCTGGTACTTTATCCCTGGACTCAATTAAAAAGTAGTATTTTAAATGGTCAAAAAATAATAGAAATTAAATTGACATTGAAAAATTAATTACAAAAATTACAAAATTACAAAAATCACTTACAAAATAGAATGTCCGCTATTTAAATTATAATTATTTTGTATTTTTTACTTAACACATTGTAAGAGCCAGTACTTTAATTTTAAAAAATGGACTATGGCTTTTGAAAAATAGAACTGAAGTTACTTGCTTTAAAAATATGTATGGGAATTTCTTTTTAGGAGAACCCCCAATCAAACGAAACTTGTTAAATGAGTTTGACAGGATAATAGAAAATCAAGGAAAATCCTTAAAGGCTTCAAAAAGCACTCCAGATGGTAAAATATGCTTTTTAATGTGATTCTTTTCTCCTTCTCTAATTACTGTACTTAATATTCTTAAAGTTGTTTTTCTCATCTCTTTTGGGTATATGGATAATTGGGCAAGACTTTATAGTGTGGTTATTTAAAACTTCTCTCTTGCTTTATGTGTTATGTGAGCTTTTCCTTCATACTACTAGGTATAATGTGGAGGTTTTCCATAATTGAGAAATGTGAAATGATACTCAAGGAGTTTTAAAATAAAAAGCTGGATTCTAAAATCCAGTTGATTTCATAATATTTACCAGAATCGATTATTTAATTGGAGATTGAAAAATAGTGACTTTAAAATTCTGTTATTTTTTTATACATTTATTAGCTGGGATTCTTCAGCAAGGAAGGGCTTTCCCTTAACTGGGGATTATCTATATAGTTCTTCCTAAAAAGGCAGGATAAATATTGAATTCTTTCTCTTCACTCACCAATTTTCAGAGTAAAGAGTAGTTGGTATAATAATCACTACTAAGGGCAGTAAAGGAATTTTTTTCTTTCTCTTTTAGATACAGTTGATTTCTTAGATTCTTATTTATAATATGGATATAAAGTTTAAAAGAACACATTATAAATAATGTATTTCTTTACAAAAGGTAACATTCTTTTTGATGCTCAAATCATTTCAAATTTGTAAATAGTGACCTCTTCAAGTGTTTCTTAAGAATTTTTGTTTTTAATATGCTTTAATTAACCTTTGAACACTTTCTTACTGTGTATTATCACAGAAAGATTTCTAGGAAGTCATTGTAATTCTTCACCCCAGTTCTAGAGTCCTTAGAATTTCCAGAGATCCTTTCAGTGGTTAATACTTTTTAAAAAACAAGATTTGAGTGCTAACTACACTCAGAGCTGCTGGTGTTACTATTTTTTTTAATGCTGTATTCTTGGTTCTAATAACATTAACATATTTACTTATTTGCTTTATTATCCAGCCAAGATTCTCAAACTTTTTGCTCTCAAAATTTCTTTATACTCTTAAAAATTATTGAGGAGCCTCAAGAGCATTTGATTATGTGGATTATTTCTATTTCTATTTATCATAGTCAACATTAAAATTGAAAAATTTTAGTATTTATAAATATTAAATATTATACTTAAGTCATTTTGAAAATATTAGTTCAGAGTTATGCAGTTCTTCCAACATTGACACATTATACAACCTTAATTACTTTTGTTAATGTCACCACTGATCTAATCTAAAAATTTAGTATTGGGAAATTGTCCAGGTAACAGCCAGATATAAGCATTCCAAAATTGTCATTTTGTTTAAAAGCTTGAACTTTATAATAGTTTGTTTCGCAGCAAATACTCACTTGTTTTTTTTGTAGTGATGAGCTCATTTCATTCATTTTTGAAGAAGTATTTGATGAATAGCCAACTCTGAATAAATCATTTGTTGGTTATGCTTTCAAGTAAAAATGGAATTCTTTGGGGGAAAGTTGATTAGTGCAGTTCACATAAAGTGCATTCCTTTAGACAATTCTCACACTAAAGTATGCAGCAGGACATACCAGCAATGCCAGTGTCAACACAGTGAGAAAGATATATATAACTACAACTACTACTACTTATTATTAATCACAGTTATTATTAAGGTCATTTGACAGCTTGGATCCCCTCTAAGGGTTGTGGGTACTCCCTTCCAGTGTTCCATGGATCACTCTGAGAATCACTGTCTTATAGTATATGTATAATAGCTTCAAGTTTACAGTACTACTGTTACTATTCATAAACTACTAAGGGAGATTTAAGAATTCTTTGCAGTTTTTGTCCTAAGAACATATGTCATAAGGAATGTATAGTTAAAGTTCTCTATTCAAATGTCACTAAAAAGAATTCTTTTGTGGTTAACAATTTGATAATTGGGTTAGATTAATTAGTTTCACTTTGTTTTCAATTTTAAGATTTGCCTTTTTTAATTTTATATTTGAATAAATAGAATGTTTATGTAGTTCATTCATCAAAACTATAGAAATGTTTACTCAGAGAAGCCTTATTTCCATCTCTGACTCCTCCATATTGTTCACCAACTTCCTCACTTCCTGCTTATTATATTGGTAACTATTTTTAATGGTTTTTGGTCTATCCTTTTAGGGCTTCTTTTTGTAAAAATAAGTAAATATGTGTATTTATATATTCTCATTACTTTTCTTTCTCACTCAAAAGATATCAGTGTGCACAGGGTTTTGTACCTTCTTTGTTGTTCAGTTCAAATTTTTCTGCAGATCATGAGTAAATGAGCATAGAGAGATCTTCCTTGTTCTTGTGACTATGTAGTACTTGATCACATGGCTATATCAATGTATTCTGGTTTATTTAACCAGTCCCCTCCCTACTAATGGACTAGTTGAAAGTTTAAGAATTACAAGTTATCTACTGAAAATGAATAATATCTACAGTTTAGCTTGTCAACCTTCATAAAACTAAAGATTTATATTTTCTTGGCAATTCACTAATGCCTTCAAGTTCTGATTAACATCAGCTGACTAAATTTATACTGATTTCATATATATGCTTGCACTGTGAGTTATTTGGTATTATTCATTATCAATTTGAGAACCAAACTTTTTGATAGTTATGAACTAAGCATTCGTTATATGCATTGAAAAAATTTAAATGTATAATTTTCTCAAATTTTTGTTAGTTACAATAATGTATAATGAACAGACATAAGAAATAAAATCTCTCATTAGATTTTCATTAATATATAAAATGTATTCATTAATACATAATGTGAAATATATATTTTTAGGCACAATGAAAGATAGAAGGTTGTTTATGCATCACATTTCTTTAGAGCCAGTTACCTGTGGACCCTCTTGGTAAGACATGTTTAATTTTTCTTAATTCTACTAATATAGTATAGTAAAAGTGTGGGTTTTTAAAATATATTTCTAGATATACTGGCTCTAACATACAGTGAAGACTTTAACACTTCCCTTTTTTGAGAGCCTGCATCAGGATTAAATAATTCTGTACTTTATACTGCTACACATATTATTATATCATTTTTAATAACTTTGTAGACATATAGATTTTAATTCAATTTTATGGATGAGGTACTAAAGTTGAGCAGGATATGGAAATTACTCAAAACCAGTTTAAAAAGGTGGCATATCCTTGGTATCTCAGCTGGTAAAGAATCTGCCTGCAATGCAGGAAACCCTGGTTCAATTCCTGGGTCTGGAAGATCTCCTGGAGAAGGGATAGACTACCCACTCCAGTATTCATGGGCTTCCCTGGTGGCTCAGATGGTGAAGAATCTGCCTGCAATGAAGGAGAGCTGGGTTAGATCCCCAGGTTGGGAAGGTCACCTGGAGAAGGGTGTGGCAACCCACTTCAGTATTCTTGCCTGGAGAATCCCCATGGACAGAGGAACCTGGCTGGCTATAATCCATGGGGTCGCAAAGAGTTGGACATGACTGAGCGACTAAGCACACACATATTATATCTCAATTATATTAATAAAAGTGAAAGAAAAATTAAAGATGGCCTATATTAAAAATATACTTTTATCTCTTCTCCCTCTCAAAACCATACTAGTTACAAGAGAATTTTTTTAAATGTATTACTCTGTAAGTACAGTGTTGTTTCAGAAGAAAGAACAAATTTTTAAAAAATTAATATTCTTTTTAATATTTATTTTATTTATTTATTTGGTTGCACTGGGTCTTAGTTGCAGCATGCGAACTCTTAGTTGTGGCATGTGGGATATAGTTCCCTGACCAGGACCAGGGATTGAACCCATGCCTTCTACATTGGGAGCACAGAGTCTTAGCCACTGGACCACCAGGAAAATCCTGAAATAACAAAACTTTTGAAGCTAAAATCATGAATGACTTAGAAAGACATAGAAATCTAAAACTAACATTAGAACAGGCAGAGAAGCTACCCAGTTTCCCCTAAAGAACCTGAAAAAGACTCAAATTGGCAGCAACATATACTTCTGAAGGTGAAGTAGAAAACAGAAAGATTAGTTGAAAATCCATTAAAGATTTTCCCCTCCCCCACTGCAGGCAGGCAAAAAGTCCCTCTTCTACCAAAAGACCAGAAGGTCATTCTCTGGAGAAGATGAACTGGAGAGATTCTGAATTGGGGATGGGACTCGGGGAAGGCTCTGAAAACAGAGATTAAGTAAAAATCTGGATTTCAAGTGGTGAGGATGCCTAGCCTGGTTCCCACACTTGGCTCCCAAATGCTGGCAGCTGGGCCTCTAGGCAAACGACTGAATGATTGTTTTTCTGGGTCTTAGGACCAGCCCAATAGAAAAGGCTACTGATAGTTGCAGATATTGAAATTAAACTGCACTGTCAGACAGTGAAGCCAACAATTGACAAGCTCACCAGCACACAGCTTCCAGTCAGCTATTCAGTGCTTCACTCTTAGATGAGAACAGAAAATCAAAGATCACTCATCACTGGAAGAAAGCTCCTGTGAAAGATAGTATCCAAAGTAAAGGGAAGGCAAAAAAAGGAGCTTAGGGGAAATAGACCATGCAAAAAGAAGAAAACTTCAAAAGTCCAACTGGATTGCTTGTCTTAGAGCCAGGCATGACAAGAATTATTGTGCTATAAATACTAAAATGAATATAACAAAGTGATGTGAAAACATAGAAAAATTGGCAGCTAATTATGTGACAAAAGCTTAATAGGAAAAGTACTTCAGATGGAATGTAAAGAATGCTGGTTAAAGAGGTCATTGCAAATCTGGATGCAGTAAGAAGTTGTATGACTTGCATGGGATTTGTCAGGCATGGGGGTGGGGTGAGGATAGGGAGGAAACACAAAGAAATGGGGAGAGTCAGACTAAAAAGGAAAGCTTCCTGGATATCATTTCTGACAAATCAAAACCTGGACAGGCAATAGTTTGTCTTTGGATGTTTCTGAGAAGCTACATAACCAGATGTATGTTTTAGAATTAGATCAGAGAGAAACTATTGCAAGGAGATTAGTAAGGAAGTAAAGGCATTTATTGTCTTCCCAGGTGACTCAGTGGTAGAGAATCCACCTGCCAGTGCAGGAGAGCTGGGTTTGATCCCTGGGTCAAGACAATCCCCTGGAGAAGAGCATGGCAACCTACTTCAGTTGCCATGGACCATCCTGGAGAATGCCTGGAGAATCCCATAGACAAAGGAGCCAGGCAGACTACAGTCCATGCAGTCACAAGAGTCAGATATGACTTAGCAACAAAAGAACAACAAAGGCTTCGTTTAGTTAGTACGTGTGGTAGAGTAGAGGTTGAGTGGAAAATAGATTCCCCATTTGGCTAGATAGTCATTAACAGAGAGTGGCAAAATATGTCCCAAGTAGATTCAAATAGATGTCTTGATCATAAAAGCTGCAAAGCAGACTCCTCATTTTCACAATATTCTTCATATTTAAAAACAATAGAGTAAAATAATGAAAGTAAGTTTTGGAGCAGGTTTATTCATTCCTGTGCATTTGATCACATCTAGATCATCTATTCAAGGAAACAAGTCCAGCAATTGCCACCTCTCCCTCCTGCATTGATAATTTTTCGTTCCTACTGGACTAATCCCATCAGTGTGACAGTCGCTCAGTCATGTCCGACTCTTTGCAACCCCATGGACTATACAGTCCATGGTATTCTCCAGGCCAGAATACTGGAGTGGGTAGCCTTTCCCTTCTCCAGGGGTTCTTTCCAACCCAGGGATCGAGCCCAGGTCTCCCACATTGCAGGCAGATTCATTACCAGCTGAGCCACAAGGGAGGCCCAAGAATACTGGAGTGCATAGCCTATCACTTCTCCAGGGGATCTTCCCGACCCAGGAATTGAACAAGGGTCTCCCCAGTTCTCTGCATTGCAGGCAGATTCTTTACCAACTGAGCTATCAGGGAAGCCCATCAGTGTAGGTAGTTGCTATAAATCTCCCGTCTTGAAAAGACTTTCTTGACTCCCCTTATCCCACCAGTCCATTTCCATGCCCCACTTAAAGCACATCTCATTACAATTGTCTCAACTCACCTTCTCTACTTCATCTCTTCCCTTTCTCTGCCGAACCCGTCTCAGGCTTTCATCACCAGCCACTAGCACCCCTCATCAAGATCACCAGTGAACCCCACATTGTCCCCCATCCTTTGTTAACCTGTCAGTGGCATTGACACAGTTAATCACTCCTGCTTCCTTAACACTTTCTTTATTCTGGCTTCTGGGCCATCTCTCTCACTTTTCCTCCTATCCCACTGGCTATCTTTCTTACTTTCCTTTGCTAGTTCTTCCCCCGGCCACTAAATATTAAATTACCCCATGGTTCAGCTCCAGACGGCTTCTCTTCCTGCCCTTCCCCACTACTGTCTCATCTGCTCTCATGGCTTTGTATACCATCTATTTGGTGATAACTCCAAAATTCATATCTTTAAGCCAGATTTCTTCCAAAAACAATATATTCATTCATTCAGCTACTTGCTTGACATTTTTATTTGGGTGACTTGTAGCCATCATAAACTTGACATCTCCAAAGCTGATGTCCTATCCTAGAAATGTAAAAGTCTAACAAGTCTGCTTTCAAAATATACCCGAAATCCAATCACTTCTCACCCCTTCCACCCCTAACACCTGGTTCAGGTCATCATAAAACTGCCTGGATTATTTCAGTAGATTTGGTCTCCATGCTTCTGACTTTGCCTCCTCCCTCCTCCCTAGACACAGTGAATTTTCAGCAAAGCCGCTGGAGGGGTCCTTTTTAAAGTATTGATATGACAGATTATGTCATTTCTGGACTCAAATACTGTTCCATGACTTCATCTCAGAATACAAGCTGGAATTCTTTGCCGTGCTACACAGGTGCTCTGGCCTTGTTGCTGCCTCTCCAGTCTCAGCTGCTGACTTCCCCTTGCTTACTCTGCTCCAGGCATGTCTATGTCCAGCCTAGCATGTGGTGTCCACTCTGCCTCCAACAACCTCCTCCCAAGTCCCTACATGTCTTTCTCTTACCTCTTTTAGGTCTCTATACAAATGTCACCTCATCAGTAATGTTTTCCTTGCCACCCTATATAAAATATCATTTATTTATTTCTGCTGGACACTTCCTTCCCCCCTTATTTATCACGCTTTAATTTTCTCCATAGCATATTATACCAGCTGACATTTGTTTGTTTCCTTCCACTAGAATGTAAACTCTATGATTTTGTTTGGTTTGTCACTATATCCTACAGCCAAAATATTGCCTGGCATATAGTGGAACACATTATTTGCTAGCTAGATGAATGGATAACTAAGTAAGTTCTAGGGTAACTTCAAGTTCCAAGGGTTTGCTAAGTCACTTCAGTCGTGTCCAACTCTGTGCGACCTCATAGACAGCAGCCCACCAAGCTCCCCCGTCCCTGGGATTCTCCAGGCAAGAACACTGGAGTGGGTTGCCATTTCCTTCTCCAATGCATGAAAGTGAAAAGTGAAAGGGAAGTCGCTCAGTCGTGTCTGACTCTTCGTGACCCCATGGACTGCAGTCTACCAGGCTCCTCCATCCATGGGATTTTCCAGGCAAGAGTACTGGAATGGGGTGCCATTGCCTTCTCCTCCAAGGGTTTAGGGTTGGGTAAAAGAAAGTATGAGGTTTTCAACAAAGTATGGAGGAAGAACTTCTATGCTTGGGAAGGTAATTAGTTTTAGTTTTGGACAGGCTGAGTTTGAGATGAGTGTGCAACATCAAGGTAGGGATGTCTGATACTTGATGCAGGTCACAGTGCAGGAATAACATCCGGGGAATGTCAAATTAAACAAAGATTAATGTTTTTGTTATTAGATAGATGGTGATTTAAGCAATGTAACTGGTTCACATTGCCCAGGGAAAGTGTCCACAGAATAAACCCAACTTTAGAGGCAGGAATGTTTTTAAGAGAAAGAAGAAAAAAAAAGAAGACAGAAGGAAAAAAGAGGGAAAATCGTGGTGTGAATGTTGGTGGTGAGAATTTTAAAAAGGAAGTTTTCAAAACTGTCAGGGGTCAAACTGAATGTATTTACACATGAAGCTTTTTTTATTTTGGCTTCGGGAGATCATTAGCAACTTTATTGAAAACAGTTTCTACAGAATAGTGGGGGAAATGAGAGTTCAGTGAGTAGAAAGTGAGGAAGTGAAAACATCTAGTTTAGATTACCTGTAGAAGAAGGTTGACCATGAGGGATAGGTAACAGTATTACCTTGTAGTGGGGCGATAAGGCTGAGAAAAAAGTCAAGGGTGGGCAAAGCTTTCTGAGTGAAAAAAGTGTAACAGATGATGAATGAGAAGGGAAGGATATGGAATGATCATTGCAAGAGCAAGACTCCCGAGGCTGAGATACTAATTGGGCCAAGAGTATAGGTGAAGGGGTTACCGTGAGAAGAGAATGGGTAGAGAGATGTCTGGTGAAGGAGGTAAGTGAGGAGCTATGACTGAACTGGAGGAGAGACTCTTCTCTACTATTTGCAAGTGATAAAGTCCAGCTGGGAGTTGGTGTGAGAGAGACAGTTACAGACTTGCAGAGTGTGGTATTCTTTTGGAGAGCAACCATGATGAAATGCAAAAAGGTTATCAGAATAGAATTGCCATGTAGCAACTGAGGGTCTCAAAAAATATATATATATATTCTGAAACATTTATACATTTACTGGTAAATAAACTTAAATATTTTCTCCCCATTGTAGCATAACTACGGAACAGCAAGAAATACAGAACCCAAATTTCACTGCACCTGGTCAAGAATTTTTATCTAAGTCTCAGTTTTATGAACACCTGACTTTGGGAAAGTCTTCAAGCAATTTATCAGTTTCAGAGCAGCCACTTTGCAAGGTTCCTGACCCAAGAAATGAGAAAAGGAGACACTCAATAACTATAGGCAAACCCATGAAAGTCTTTGTCCCACCTTTTAAAACTAAATCACACATTCACAGAGATGAGCAGTTTGTTGGCAAGAATACTAATTTGGAGGAAAACAAACAAAAACAAAAAAACATAGATGAGCATGGCTCTGGTGACAGTGAAAACAATGTTAACAACTGTGAAACTCATCAAACAACAACTATACATTTCACCAAGGGTGAAGAAGAACCTTTAGGTATTGTGTAACAATTTGTGTTGACATATTTTTGCCTTTCAGTTATTTATTTCTTAAATTAAATAATGCCTTGAGGAGAGGATTTTTTCCACTTTCATTCCACTTTTGTAATGCCACGTCCAAAGATTAAATTATTCTAATTTTTTTTCAAAGGTAACTACTTGTACATTTTTTGTTTTAAAAAAAAGTTTTAGACCTACAATCTAGGACTGCTATTACTGGATTATATTTTTACCAGGCTGCTAATTTTCTTCCAAATTCAAAATAAAAACAATCTACTTCTGTTCTTTTATACATTTTTTTAAGTAGGAACATTTTTTCAAGTTTTTATAGCAAATTGATACGATTTTATAAAACAAGGGTTGTACTTTTAAAATTTTATATTCAACTTTAGTTTTTGCTGTTTGTTCTTTAATAGATTCAATTACAAATCTTCAGAATGCCAGAGATATACAGGATATGCGAATTAGAAAGAAACAAAGGCAACATATTTTTCCACAGCCAGGCAGTCTGTACCTTGCAAAAACATCCGCTATGCCTAGAATCTCTCTCAGAGAGGCAGTAGAAGGCCGAATTCCCTTTGCGTGTTCTCACAAACAGGTATGTCTTTGTCTACAGTGCTAATAACTCTGATAGCAATGTGTAGCTTTATTAACTGGCATCTCCAAATTGTTTTGTTTAAATAAAGAACAATTGGGGCAGAAATGGATGAGTAAAATCATGTCCTAATTGTCCTACCATGGCAGCCTCCTTCCTGTCTGCTGCTTTATTCCACCAAAGTGATCTGTACTTTAAAGTTCCCCCTTCAAAATGTATTCATTTAGTACTATAAGTGCTTTCAGCTAGGTGTTAGAGGAAGTGTGAATAACTTATACCCCTGGACCTGCTAAGAGCTATTTACAGTTTTAAAAGAGATTCTTACTAAGCCAGCTCTATCTAGTTAGAATTTGGAGCAATGAAGAAATGAGAGTCTGGGCCCTTTCTAAGTTTTTTAACTTAAGAGGTCTTCTAAAACATTAGGTTACTTTTTTATCCCCACAACAACTTTCTACTGCACATAGCGCTGGAGCCAGGTACACCAAGGGAATGAGAAAGGTGCCGCAGACTCTTGAAGGTCATTTATATTATATTTTTATAGTGAATGTTTTCATATTTAAATGAAAAACTTTGGGTAAATTCAGTTTTGGCTTGTTATAATTTTTTTTTCTGTGAAACATGTTCTTTTGTTTGATGGTTTTTTCTCATTTTCAAAGTTTTCTATCATTTATTTTGTCCAGCTATATATGTATGGTGTTTCTAAACACTGTGTAAAAATTAACAGCAAAAATGCAGAGGCTTTTCAGTTTCACACTCAGGATTATTTTGGTAAGGAAGGTTTATGGACTGGAAAGGGAATACAATTGGCTGATGGTGGATGGCTCATACCCTCCAATGATGGAAAGGCTGGAAAAGAAGAATTTTACAGGTACTCTCTGCAAAGAGAAATTTTATATATCCCATCATCTCTCTCTTTCTCATGAGTCCCTTTTTCATCTTTCTTTATCTCTCTCAAACTTAAAAACTTGACTAGAAATCAAAAAGCTTATACATTGAATCATTTTAAGTACACTGTGATTCAGTTGATATTCTGTTGAAACCTTTTGAAAAATGAATTTTGGTTTGTCTTAGGATTTACTCAGTTGGTTCTGCTTAAATTAGGACATTATTCTTATTGCTTATACAAAATAGACTGATAAGAAAAATTAAGTATAAGTTGGCCTTCTCGTAAAACCACGCACATAGACACACTTCCGAGCATATTCTCTTTCATTGTGTATTTCAGTAAATATATGAATACTAAAATTAGAAATACTTAAATATCAGTAATACCAAATAACTAGAGAACCCCAGTGGCCCTAAAACTTCAACCAACAGTTTAGAAACTGTTTATCCTCTTAGGATTCTAATGTTTATACAAACAGAATTTAAAGTGCTATCAGGGAGGTGTTACCTGATGCCAGTGGCAAGTGATGGGAAACTTTTCTCCAGCGCCCTTATTTTTGAGCTCTAGGTTTATCTTTCCAAAATTTATAGCTTTGGAAAAGTGGTAAAGCATCTTTTACCTAAATTTTTCCTGTTTTTAGAGTATTCTAAAACAGGAATGTATTTACATCTTGGCATTTGCCCTGTATGTCAAATATTGATTCTATTTGGAAAAGTAACCGTTGTATCACTTAATTATATTAAGACCACATAGTTCAGAGGTTAATAGTGATTATTTTGTAATCAAGTGGGCATGGTTCAAAAATCTTTGAGTGTTGAAGCTCAAGCTTTTTAAAAAAAAAAAAGAAAGTGAAAGTTTATTTAAACAAAACAACACTCTCAGAGGGAGAGGAGGCAGATAGGTAAAGAGAGGCTGCCTCTTTATCTGCTTGCCTTTTTATCAGTTAGCAGATATTTATTGAAGACCTACTATACCCAGATACTGCTAATATCTTGGGTACTAGGGTTAGCAAAAGAAAAAAAAATCTTTGCCCTAGTAAGTCATATATTCTAGTGGAGGGGTTTAAGGCAAGGAAGGAAAATTTTTTAAAGGACTAAGTAAATCATATATTAAAAAGTGATAAATACTTTGAAGATAAAACTAGCAAAGTGGGGTAGAGAGAATTGAGTGAGGAGAGGTGCAACTTTTTAAACAAAGTAAGGCGGCAACATGTAAGGGTGCCAGTGCCAGTGCTTGGTAGATCAAAGGGTGAACATTTATGGATGTTCTTTTAATTACTTCTGGTCACATTAGTACTGAGAATGAGAATGGGAAAGGCAGAGGAGTTGTAGATTTGAGCAGAAAGGAGTAGATATTAAGAGAACCAGGACTAGAGAAGGAAGTTCTTGGGTGATTTCTAAAAACAATCTCTTTAATAAGAAATATATAATCTAAAATATAATTATTTTAAATTAAAGATCTTATTTTTCAGTTGAAACAAGTGTATTAAATAATATGTGAAATTTCCATTAGCATATTTTGATACATGTCAAATCGTTTTCTAGTTATATTGCTTATTGATTATATATTAACTCATAAAAAACTTATTGAATGATCTTATACAATTTAGTTTTTGTGCAAAGAATAGTTGGGACCATTGAACTCAGTATCATCTTATGTGGTTTTTATTATTCATTCTCCCTTTATTTGTTCAGAGCTCTGTGTGACACCCCAGGTGTGGATCCAAAGCTTATTTCTAGAGTTTGGGTCTATAATCACTATAGATGGATTATATGGAAACTAGCAGCTATGGAATTTGCCTTTCCTAAGGAATTTGCTAATAGATGCCTGAACCCAGAAAGGGTACTTCTTCAACTAAAATACAGGCAAGTTTAAAGCATCCTATCATGTAATCCTGTATTGTGGTATGGGTCAGACTTGTAAGCCGCCTGTGACCGTCCATCGTAAAGGATCACTAGCCAGTTGTCATGACAGTTGCTATCCCACTTGTATAGCATAGTTCTCATGTTACCCTCCAGCCCCACTTAAGATCAATCACACATTCATATACCTCCTGCTTCCCTTTTGTCCTTCCCTCTTCTCAAACTCTTGGCATGTGAGAATATGAATTTGACAAGTAAAGCATTACTGCATTTGGGGGAGATTAATATTTAACTCATTTTAGCAGTATAAAACTTAATATAATGCCAACTATCATCTTTGAAATTCTCCTTGGTATTTCTTCAGTAAAGGTTATTTAATTTTTATTCTCAATTTTTTAGTGACTTTTTTCTTACAGTGAAATTCTAGACTCACAATTCCTAAAATAATGCATTTTTCTATTTCTTTTTAGATATGATGTAGAAATCGATAGAAGCAAAAGATCAGCGATAAAAAAGATAATGGAAAGGGATGACACAGCTGCAAAAACACTTGTTCTCTGTGTTTCTGAAATAATTTCATTAAGCACAGATATATCTGAACCTTCTAGCAATAAGACTAGCAGTGTGGATACCACAAAGGTGGCCATTGTCCAACTTACAGATGGATGGTATGCTATTAAGGCCCAGGTGGACCCTCCCCTCTCAGCTCTCCTAAAGAATGGTAGACTGACTGTGGGTCAGAAGATCGTAATTCATGGAGCAGAGCTGGTGGGCTCTCCTGATGCCTGTACACCTCTTGAAGCCCCAGAATCTCTTATGTTAAAGGTAAGTTAAATACATGAACACTCTTGGTAAAAATCAGGCACTGATTCAGTTAAATTCTAGAGAGGCTTTACATTTACATTTTAAAATTTACTTATGCCTATTATGTTTCATTTTTTGAAAAATGTACTGATACTCTTAAGTGTAAGTGGCAGGTTTCTCAGATAGTTAAACGTGAACGTGAAGTCGCTCAGTCGTGTCCGACTCTTCGAGACCCCATGGACTGTAGCCTACCAGGCTCCTCTGTCCATGAGATTTTCCAGGCAAGAGTGCTGGAATGGATTGCCATTTCCTTCTCCAAGGGATCTTCCCAACCCAGGGATCGAACCTGGGTCTCCCACATCGTAGACAGATGCTTTACCATTTGAGCCACCAGGGAAGTCCCAGATAAAGTATTTGTGATTTTGGGGGGAAAGCCAGAGATATTTATTGAGCTAAAACAATGTAGGTTGCAGTTAAAGAATAAGGGTAAATTTGCATCAGATGCTTGGTTTTTATACTTGGAGCTCTTGCCACCATGTTCTCATAGTATTGCTCTACTTCTACCCTGGTGACTAGGCCAGATCTCTGTTTCAGTGTGATTAGAACATCAAGTCTCAGTGATTCTTGAATATATAATACTAAAGTACACTTTTCATCTCTGTGTATATTTAAACCTAGGTAACAGGACTTTGTCAGTGTTGAATAGTCTACAATATTGCTATCAGAAATGATTGCAATGTTGCACATTCAGATTCACTTATGAAATAACCTTATAAAGAATTTACTTCTGTTATATTTTGAATCACTGTATTTCAGGAAAGCATTTTAATAAATTAATCATTTTTAAGTTAAAGAGATAATTTGTCATTAACTTGGGCTTCAGTTCAGCATACAATATACTATGATTTACATTTCCTTTCTTTACAACTTACTGCTTTCCCTGGAGTTATTAAGTGTCTTGTCTTGTTTCTCTTAATTTTCTTTTATCCTTATTACCAACTCATTTCCACACAAGAGCCACATAAAAATCATCTCACTATGTTAAAATACCTTTATCAGTTTCATTTCTTTTTCCTGAAGATTCCTTGGATTTCTCCGTATTCTTGCTCAATTCCAAAGTGGTTATTGTCCACGTATGTGGCACAGTTACCATTCTTGAGATTATTTTCACCTCTTTCTCTGTTAGAAGCCCCATAGTCTGGATTTCGTATCTTTCTAGATTTGTTCCCTGGTTTTAAGGCAGACAACTACCATAGGCTTCTTAAGAAAGGGAACATGCAGTAATTTTTTATCTTATTACAAAGTTGACTAAATACAGAATTTGAGGTTGAAATAATTCCTTCAGAATTTTGAAGACATTTCTTCTGTTACCTTGCTTCTAGTATAGTTCCTGCTAAGTCAGTGTTGGTCTTTCTTATCCCCAGCCCTTCACTATGGGATCTGTCCCTAAGAGGATTTTAGACTGCCTGTCTCCATTATTCTGAAGTTGCACAGCGAGATTAACCCTAAAAGAAGGCAAATTATTATGAAATCTGAAGTAGAAGTGAATATATATGTCGCTTATAAATCAATTTATTAATCTGTCTAGATTTCTGCTAACAGCACTCGACCTGCTTGCTGGTATGCCAAACTTGGATTCTCCCCCGATCCCAGACCACTTCCTCTTCCCTTGTCATCACTCTTCAGCGATGGAGGAAATGTTGGTTGTGTTGATATAATTATTCAGAGAGCATACCCTATACAGGTAGGATACATTCTTGAAACTTATTCTGTATTTCTTCTTTTGCATGCTCAGTCATGTCCGACTCTGTGATCCCAAGGACCAGAGCCCACTAGGCTCCTGTATCCATGGGAATATTTCTTCGCATAGAGATGATTAATTTGAATGATCCCTCCCTACCATATGTTTCTGTCTGACACATAATTAACAGTGGATGGAGAAGACATCAACTGGATTATACATATTTCGCAATGAAAGAGAAGAAGAAAAGGAAGCAACAAAATATGCAGAAGCTCAGCAAAAGAAACTGGAAGCACTATTCACTAAAATTCAAGCAGAATTTGAAGACCGTGAAGGTAAAATGAGTTGTGTTTACAAGATCTTTTTTTCATGTGAAAATAAAGTGTTCAGTTCAGTTCAGTCGCTCAGGTGTCCGACTCTTTGCGACCCCATGAGTCGCAGCATCCCAGGCCTCCCTGTCCATCACCAACTCCCGGAGTTCACTCAGACTCGCGTCCATCGAGTCAGTGATGCCATCCAGCCATCTCATCCTCTGTCGTCCCCATCTCCTCCTGCCCCCAATCCCTCCCAGCATCAGAGTCTTTTCCAATGAGTCAACTCTTCGTATGAGGTGGCCAAAGTACTGGAGTTTCAGCTTTAGCATCATTCCTTCCAAAGAACACTCAGGGCTGATTTCCTTTAGAATGGACTGGTTGGATCTCCCTGCAGTCCAAGGGACTCTCAAGAGTCTTCTCCAACACCACAGTTCAAACACATCAATTCTTCGGCGCTCAGCCTTCTTCACAGTCCAACTCTCACATCCATACATGACCACAGGAAAAACCATAGCCTTGACTAGATGGACCTTAGTCGGCAAGGTAATGTCTCTGCTTTGAAAATGCTATCTAGGTTGGTCATAACTTTTCTTCCAAGGAGTAAGCGTCTTTTAATTTCATGGCTGCAATCACCATCTGCAGTGATTTTGGAGCCCCCAAAAATAAAGTCTGACACCGTTTCCACTGTTTCTCCATCTATTTCCCATGAAGTGATGGGACCGGATGCCATGATCTTCGTTTTCTGAATTTTGAGCTTTAAGTCAACTTTTTCACTCTCACTTTCATCAAGAGGCTTTTTAGTTCCTCTTCACTTTCTGCCATCAGGGTGGTGTCATCTGCATATCTGAGGTTATTGATATTTCTCCCAGCAAACTTGATTCCAGCTTGTGTTTCTTCCAGCCCAGTGTGTCTCGTGATGTACTCTGCATATAGGTTAAATAAGCAGGGTGACAATATACAGCCTTGACGTACTCCTTTTCCTATTTGGAACCAGTCTGTTGTGTGTTAGAGGCTTCTAATTGGGTTAATTGTCTTCATTTTGAGTAATGGATTTTTTTTTCTGATTCTGAATCTGAATTTTTTGATTTTTAAAAAAATATTACATAGATAAACAGATAAGTATTGAATTGGCCCCAAAATATCAGATCTTTATTCACCACAGTTAGCTTTTAGAACCTCACAAATTGCCTTAGGCAATTAAACATTATAGACCTACAGCACTTTTCAGAAGTCTTAATTAAACTTCCCCTTGAGCTTTAGTAACTAGAGTATTTGTGGCATCGATTTTTGGTATTAGAGAAAGGAAAACAACAAGGGAAAGAACTATCAGATTATTCTCCCTAAACCGTTTGTAATTCTCTGTCCTCTGTGTCTTTATCTGTGTTATAGAACTTGCATTTTTGCTCTCGTAGTTGTTGATTTTTATGTTTTATACCTGGAGCTTGAGCTTGTTTTCCCCAGTGGCATCAATTTGAATAATAAAAATCATAGTGTTTTATGCTTAAAAGACATGAAATTTTACTTTTTTATTTACCTTTTTATTGTGGAAAATATTATGTTCTGCATTTCTTCATGATTTTATTATTTAGCTTCATGTTCTATATAAATTTGAAGGAAAATGGGATTCTCAGTATTTGATTTACTTAAAATTACCACTAGCTCATAATTAGGTGAATCATGAAATCATTTAATTTACAGATTGTTCCAATGAAGTAAACGCTGTATGACAGTTTTTTAAACCATTAATACACTAGTTTCAAATTTTCCTGGAGAACTTTGAGCAGATAAGTGGTTTATTTTTAACCTCCCTTCTTTGGGTGCCCTTTTTTTTTTTTTTTTTGCTGAGTTCTCTAGTTTTCAGTGTTCTTAAATTCATAGTTTAGCTTACTTAGTGTTTTTTCCCTAGAAAATGTGACAGAACAATGTATACCGTCACGTGCACTAACAAGACAGCAAGTCCGTGCTCTGCAAGATGGTGCAGAACTTTATGAAGCTGTGAAGAATGCGCCAGACCCAAGTTACCTTGAGGTGAGAGAGTAAGTGGGCCTGCAGGAAGTAACTAAGTGAAGCCTTAGTCTTCATCCTTCAAGGTGGGAAGCTGTTGTCACTCATCTGGTCATTACAGGAGGCAGTATGTTGAAATGCTGTGTTTCTCAAAGAGGATGTGTACATTCTAGGATCCTCAGTGATGTACCAAACCAGGTGGTACATTTCTACTTCTGTACCAAACAGAGGATGAGAGGGTTAAATAATTTTATATATTACATATGGTTTAAAGTGTGGTCAAGACTTGTTTATTTTTAAGGTAAAATAAGTATCTTCAAAGCACTGTCTGAGTTTCCTCAGCTCTTCAGATCCTGCCTAGAGTTTATTTCATGATCCTCTACCTTAAGGACAGTTAGTTGGAAAAGTTTCAGAAACACTAAAGTGTGTTACAAATAGCACAGGCTTTAGAACCATGGCTCTGCCATTTATTAGCTAAGCAAATAGGACATAAAATAGCTGTCAAATGGGCACAAAAGATGTTTTAGAATCAAATTGGATAATGTATATAAAGTGTATTGTTGCGAAGTTTTATATAAATGTTATTATTAAAACATCATTTCATATATTAAGGTAATCTACTTGCCAAATTTTTAGACACCTGGGTATCTAATTAATGCAACTTCTAAGATTATTTTGCTAAATAGGGAGAAGAGGTGAAATTTTAGGAAGACAGTTTATTGATGAATATCATTTATTTGATGACAGTAAAAGTTGTATACGGCTTTAACTTTCTTAAGTGGGCCCTCACAGTGAACACTGCTCTGCTCAGAGAGTGAGCAGTGCTGTTCTGAATAGAATTCCCCTGTATTCCCAAATGTTACAACACAGACTGTCTATGGATAGTGAGTCTGATTTTCAAGCCTGTGAGTACAGTTGCTACAAGTCTGTATGGCTTTGTTATGCTTTCCTGAGAAATTATTTGTCTCTGTCTCTTTATGTTTGTTGACGCTTATGAAAACATAGTCTTAATTTCATCCATAAAATTTAACAAAATATTATTTTGGTTTCCTTTTATAGAATTTACTTACAAGGAGAAAGTAGGGGGCAGGATGAGAGCTGGGAGACTAAGTTCTAGACCCTGGCCCTGTGTAGCTGGACAGACCTCAGACCTCCTCCACCACCATCTACCTGGGAAAGCCTGAGGGTGGCTTATCTCTAAGGGTCTAAGTTTATGTGGTTCTAAGAGATACACTGAAAGAAAGGTATCATTATCATTCTTAGAGAAAGAAATTGCCATCGATTTCTAAAATATCTGTTAAAAGGACTTGTTTTCAGTGATAATGTGTAGTTGTTGTGGGGCATCTGAAATCACATAATTTTTTTAAAATTAATGTTTAACCAAAACACTGCCTGTTCAGGAACATCTTTGTAAGGCACAGAGTCCCCCTTCCCAATACAGACTCAGGTATTAACATGGCTGAGTCAGCAGCAGTCTAGTAGGTTATGTGTCAGAGTTCTAATTTATTTTATTTTTGGTTCCTTTATTTTTTGTTAACACTGGGTGAGATTCCTAGGAGGTTCAAACACCAGTTTGCTAAATGACTGGGAGAGAAATGTAGAGACAGAGATAAGTGCTTATAGTACATACCTGTTTTAAATATTATCTACTGTTTCAGAGAGTTAATGAAATTATACTACAGGGGCTAAGAATGGAGGGCTTTTAAGCCAACCCCTGCTATATGGCTCTGCAAATTATTTATTCTGTCTGTACCTCAGCTTCACCACCTACCTCATGGAAACAATAATAGTACCTACCTCATAGGATTATTTTAAGAATTAAATAAATTAATACATTACCCATACATAGACTTGTTTCTGAAATATAATAAGCATTCAGATGTTAGCCATTTAGAATGTCATTGTTGATGATTATGATTATTAGAGTATATGTATAAGTAGGGGTTGTTTGGCCCTAGGTAAATTTGTCACAAGGATTACTAAACTGTTTAAGGCACTTGAAAATACTTGTTATGTGATAAACTGAGTACATAAATCTCAATTTTTATATCGTCACATCCTTAACGTGAACTCAGTTCTATTGTATTTTATCCCCATTTAAAAGAGATTCATCTCCAATAGATGAGGTGGTTTGTTTCTGTTTTATTTGCTTTATACTCCAAAATCATCTGCCTCAATGTACCAATTGGCCACAGGGTTATTTTAGTGAAGAACAGTTAAGAGCCTTGAATAATCACAGACAGATGTTGAATGATAAGAAGCAAGCCCAGATCCAGGTGGAACTCAGGAAGGCTATGGAGTCTGCTGAGCAAGGAGAACAGATTTTGCCAAGGGACGTTACACCTGTATGGAAGCTGCGTATCATGAGCTATAAGAGAAAGGAAAAAGATTCAGGTCAGTATGGAGAGTTTTTGTTTTTAATCAATTTTAAGTTTAAAAAATTATTAGCTTATTATTTCAAATGGTAGATCAAGAGTTAAGTGAGTATATATCAGGGGAGACAAAATGGGCTCCCAGTGCCCACAAAATGACAATATATCCCTTGGATCTTTGTTGTCCTCAGTATTTATTTTTAAACAATATTCTTAATGATTATCATTTCTTCCATTATAATTTGTCTTTTTCTTCTTTCTCTCAATAGTTATATTGAATATCTGGCGTCCATCATCAGAACTATACTCCCTCTTAACAGAGGGAAAGAGATACAGAATCTATCATCTTACAGCATCAAAATCTAAGAGTAAATATGAAAGAGCTAACATACAGTTGACAGCAACAAAAAAGACTCAGTATCAACAACTACCGGTATAAACTTCTCATAATTTTTCAATTTTGATAAATACGTATTAGTTTGTAGAATCCATGTACACTGATTTTTTTTTTCTTGTAGGCTTCAGATGAAATTCTATTACAAATCTATCAGCCAAGGGACCCCCTTCACTTCAACAAATTATTGGATTCAGACTTCCAGCCGCCTTGTTCTGAGGTGGACCTAATAGGATTTGTAGTTTCTGTTGTGAAAAAAATAGGTAATACACAGTGTATTTAATGGTAGCTTTTTTATGGATGCCTTGGAAAAGCATTATATTTTAAAATTTGTCTTCCTTATGATTAACTGAAGCTACTAATTGACAAGTTTAGTAACTAGTGATTTGAAAGTACATTTGTTTTAACTTGATTCTTAAACGCAGTTCTGTAATATCACAAGGAAAAAACTTATATGCCATTCTGTGCTACTTAAAGAAATTGCTAGAAAATGTTTTGCACTATAGTAATGATTACAAAATAAGCTCCTTCTGCAGTTAACTAAGCTATTAAGCCTTCACCTCCTACCTCAGTTCTTATTACTCTTTAACATCTTAGCCAAATTAATCTCTACTTTATTCCATCAATATAACATTGTTCATTCCTCCTTCCATACCCTGTTCTATTGATTTTATCTGCAAACCATGTGCCCAGCTTATGTCTCAACTTTAGCACAAAAGCCTTCCATTTATTGGTAATTTTGTGCCAGGCCCTTCAGCATTTGGTCTCACCACTCCTACCCCCCAGAACTCTGGGCCCCCTTCCCCTTCAGCTGTGCTAACACTTTCCTTGCTATTCTTGCGTCCACTTTCATCACAGGGCCTTTACCCTCACTGCTCCCTCTCCTAGAAACCCTGCCCCCAGGCGACCATATTCCTTTGGCTCCTTCAGGCCTCTGGTGAAACTCAGCCTCCTAAGAGGCCTTTCCTTGAGCCCCTTTGTAAAAGCTGTGTTTCCCCTGCTCCCAACTGAGCACTTTTTCTCCCCTTTTTTGCCTTATTTTTCTCCGTAGCACCCACCAGCACCTAACTATGTTTTTTTTGATCTCTCTCTTTTGGAATGTTAGCTCTCTAAGGGCAGACTTTGTTACTGCCGTATCATCAGCTCTTAAAACAGTGCCGGGTTCAGGGTAGGGTCTCAGATCCATGGATTCCTTGTTGATCAACTGCTCTGTCACAGCTTCTCGCTTCCTCAGCTCTTTGGCTAAGGTTTATTGTCAGTCTTTTTTTCAAGAAGGCTTCAACTGTGCCATATTCTAGGAGTTCCTCATATGTTTGAAATGTGAAACTATTGCCCTAATTCTGGGACGGTGTCTTGGCAGGCATAATAATGTAGGATCTTGATTTCTTTTCTTCCCTCAGAACTTTGTAGAAATTCCTCTTTTGACATTGCACAGTCTAAAATTTCCCCCCATTTAGGTGATTTTCTTTTTATGTTTAGATGTCTGAAGAATATGTTTTGAAGTCCAAAAGTTCAAGCTGTATCTTATAAGCATTCTATACAGTTCTCCTGAAACACAGATGACCTTTTAATCTGCAAATTCAGGGAATTCCCTGGTGGTCCAGTGATTAGGACTCGGTGCTTTCACTGTTAAGGGGGCCCAGGTTCAATCCCTGGTTGGGGAACTAAGATTCCACAAACTACATGGTGCAGCTAAATAATAATCTGTAGATTCAGTGCTTTCTTTGTATCAGATAAATTCTGTAATATCTTTGAATAAATCTTTTTTATTTCACTTAGTAGGATTTCTACTTCAAAGCCATCAGTTAGTCTTATGTTGGATTTTTTTTAACCTCTTCTCTGATTGCTTCTGTCTTTTCCATCTTCATTCACCATGATTCTATGTCAGTGATTTTTTCTGCAATATGTTTTATTCCTTGTGGTTTGTAATGCATGCATCAGTCCCATTATGGATAGTTTATTGGTGTCTCAGGTTCTTTCTTTGATCCTGCAGTCTCCTTTTGTCTTACAGGACTATTTTTCATCTAATATCCATATCCAAGCTTTTATTTTATTATGTTCCTATTAAGTACAATAGCATGAGTCGGTTTTGAAGACTTCAGAAATTTTCTTTTAGTTTTATTTTTGGGTTGTGCCCTTTGTCTTTCGCTATGTTCTTTTCTCTTTTTTTGCTTAATGTGTTTTTGTTTACTTGTGTTTTAGTGCTTTGTGGGTTTTTCTTTAACCACAGTATGTTACTACACTACGTGGTTTTTGTAGCATTTTTATTTCATCTTGTCATATTTGGGTTATTCCAAACATCATTATTATTGTTATAGAGGGTGGGTAATGTTTATTCAGTTTGTTCAATCAATATTTATTGAATGCCTGTCATGTGCCAGGCACTGTTCTAAATGCCTAGGTGCATAGCAATGAAAAACAGGCAAATATCCCTGCCCTCGTGGAGCCTACATTATGGCTAGGGAGGGAGATCACAAACAAAATAAGTAGCACATATAGTTTTCTTAGTGTGGCTAAGGAAGAAAATGAAGGAGGGAGTGACAGGTAGGGTAGGGGAAGGGGAGAGGACTGCAGCTTTAGACAGCGACATGAGGAAAGATCTCACTGCAAAGGTGGCATCTGGATGAGACATGAAGGACTAGAGGGAGAGAGGCCTGTGGGCATCTTGGTGGGGGGTGGGAGGACATTCCAGGAAGAAGGAGCGGCAGTGACAAAGGTCATGTTAGAGAATGACCCTGGTGCCTAAAAGCATTAGTAGCGGCCAGCGAGTGAGCAGCAACAGCTGGGAAGAGGCAGTGGAGGACTGAATTATGGCGTGGGCCTTGCATGAATTCTCTCTCTGAAGGTTTCAAGTAGAGGAGTGACACCCTCTTTTCTTCCAAGGAGCAAACATCTTTTAATTTCATGGCTGCAGTCACCATCTGCAGTGATTTTGGAGCCCAAGAAAATAAAGTCTCTCTGTTTCCATTGTTTCCTCATCTATTTGCCATGAGGTGATGAGACCAGATGCCGATCTTAGTTTTTTGAATGTTGAGTTTTAAGTCATCTTTTCACTTTCCTCTTTCACTTTCAGCAAGAAGCTCTTTAGTTCTTTGCTTTCTGCCATAAGAATGGTGTCATCTGCATCTGAGGTGATTGATATTTCTCCCGGCAATCTTGATTCCAGCTTGTGCTTCATCCAGCCCAGCATTTCACATGTACTCTGCATAGAAGTTAAATAAGCAGAATGACAATATACAGCCTTGACGTACTCATTTCCCAACTTGGAACCAGTTTGTTGTTCCATGTCTAGTTCTAACTGTTGCTTCTTGACCTGCATAGAGATTTCTCAGGAGGCAGGTCAGATGGTCTGGTATTCCCATCTCTTTAAGAATTTTCCACCATTTGTTGTGATCCATACAGTCAAAAGGCTTTGGCATAGTCAATAAAGCAGAAGCAGATGTTTTTCTGGAATTCTCTTGCTTTTTCTATGATCCATCTGATGTCAATTTGATCTCTGGTTCCTCTGCCTTTTCTAAATCCAGCTTGAACATCTGGAAGTTCATGGTTCATGTACTGTCGAAGCCTCATTTGGAGAATTTTGAGCATTTGCTAGCGTGAGATGAATGCAATTGTGCGATAGTTTGAACATTCTTTGGCATTGCCTTTCTTTGGGATTGCAATGAAAACTGGCCTTTTCCAGTCCAGTGGCCACTGCTGAGTTTTCCAAATTTGCTGGCATATTGAGTGCATATCTTGGAAGAAAAGCTATGACCAACATAGACAGCATATTAAAAAGCAGAGACATTACTTTGCCAACAAAGGTCCGTCTAGTCAAAGCTATGGTTTTTCCAGTAGTCATGTGTGGATGTGAAAGTTGGATTATAAAGAAAGCTGAGCGCTGAAGAATTGATGCTTTTGAACTGTGGTGTTGGAGAAGACTCTTGAGAGTCCTTGGACTGCAAGGAGATCAAACCAGTCAATCCTAAAGGAAATCAGTCCTGAATATTCACTGGAAGGGCTGATGGTCAAACTGAAACTCCCATTCTTTGGCCACCTGATGCGAAGAACTGCTGCTAAGTCACTTCAGTCGTGTCCAACTCTGCAACCCCATAGACGGCAGCCCACCAGGCTCCCCCGTCCCTGGGATTCTCCAGGCAATAACACTGGAGTGGGTTGCCATTTCCTTCTCCAATGCATGAAAGTGAAAAGTGAAAGTGAAGTCGCTCAGTCGTGTCTGACCCTCAGCGACGCCCTGGACTGCAGCCTTCCAGGCTCCTCCATCCATGGGATTTTCCAGGCAAGAGTACTGGAGTGGGGTGCCATTGCCTTCTCTGGATGCGAAGAAATGACTTTTTGGAAAAGACCCTGATGCTGGGAAAGACTGAAGGCAGGAAGAATAGGGGACGACAGAGGATGAAATGGTTGCATGGCATCACTGACTGGATGGACATAAGTGTGAGTGAGCTCCAGGTGTTGGTGATGGACAGGGAAACCTGGTGTGCTGCAGTCCATGGGGTTGCAAAGAGTCGGACACGACTGAGCAACTGAACTGAACTGTGATACCCTCTGACTAGGTTTTCTCAGGATCACTCAGGCTGCTCTATTGAGAGTAGACTGCAGGGGGTCGTGAGACTCCAAACAGGGAAATCAGCTGGAGGCTGTTGTAGAAATTTAGGCAATTGATAATAGTTTGGAGCAAACAAAGCAATGGGAGTGGCCAGGAATAGTCAGATTGTAGTTGTATTTTGAAGGTAGGGGGACAGTGTGGATGAAGAGAAGAATCAAGGAGTGAGGGCCAAGGTTTTGTCTGAGCAGCTGGAGGAATGGAGTTGCTATATAGAGGGGAGTACGCAAGAAGAACAGGTGGGCAGGGAAGGCTAGGAGCTTTATCAACTAAAGATTTCTACTTGACAGCTGCATACTGTTGTAAGGGAATCATCTAGGCTGAAGATACAAATTGGAAAGTCATCAACATACAGGTGATGCTTAAATTTAGGAGACAGGATGATGAGGTCACTGGGTGTGGGAGTAGGTAGAGAAGAGCCAGGGCCTGACCAGGCCTGTCAGAGGCATTTGATGCCACAGAGAGAGGTGAGGCTGACAAGGGAGAGGTGGGACACGGTGTCCAGAGAGGCAGTGTGCAGAGGCCAGGCACTGCACATGTGGGATGAACTGGGAGCCTCGGTTTCTCTTGGAGACAGACGTAAGACTAGATTGTGGTGACGAGGTGAGTTGTGTGAGAGGGACCCGCCAACACCTCATGCAGTTGACTCTTTTTCTGTGGTATTGAAGACCAGTTTTACCCCTCTTAGTTACCATATGAAGCTGGGGTATTTTAGTTGCTATCCACTGTTTATTCCCATTATTCCTGGTATATACTGTGTTGCAGATCATTTCCCCTAGTTCAGCAAGTAGCCCCATGTATTCATTCATCTGCTGAACCACAAACAAGCAGCATATTATCTCACAGTTCTGAAGGCTGGAAGTCCAAAATCAAGGTACTGGCAGGGTGCGTTCCTTCTGAGAAGGTCTGTCCTGTGCCTCACTCCCAGTCTCTGACAGTTTGCTAGGAGGCTGTGGCCTTCCTTGGCCTGTAGATGCCTCACCCAGTCTCTGCCTTCTTCACCTGGCAGTCTCCTTGTGTGCATGTCTGTGTCCAAATTCTCCCTTTTCATAAGGACGTTCAATTAGGATGTACTGAAATGAAACTTCACCTTGATTTTGTTAGCAAACACTGTTTGCTAGTAAGGTGACATTCACAGGTTAGGATGTCAACATCTTTTATGGGGACGCAACTCAACCCATGGACTGTTACCCTGTTTTCCACCAGAGCCATTTTAATTATTTCTGATTATTTCTATTTGCTTTTCTTCAGATTTAAGAATACAGAATTCTTAAAATGTGTGTTATCTCACCAGTGTGGAGAAGGAGACTAGAAGCTGAGCTCTCTTGTGCTTCGTTCTATCCCACAGTCTTCTGTTTCTTTCCTTTATCAACCCTTCTTAAACTTTATATTAGGATATGCCTTATTTGTATGTTATTGGTAGACATTTCTTTTCTTTTTTTTTATTTAGTTTGATGTCAAGTGTTAGTGGGAGAAATTTCTATCAGAAAGTTTCAAAGTGCCACCCTAAACCTGAAGTACCAGTTCTCCAATACCCAACTCTAATCATGAGGTTTCTTAGCTTAAAATCTTCGGTGACTCCCTATCCCTTAGAAAATGAAATGCAAACTCCTTTCGATGCCTGAAAAAGCCTTCAGCCTCCTGCCTTAAGCCACCGCCCCACAAACCTCAGATACTTAGTTTCACATTCTTGACACACTAAAATATTTAACATTCCTACCTTGAAAAAGTCATTTACTTTGCTTAGAATGCCCTCTTCCTTCCCATCTTGATGAATTTTCCCTATTCATTATTCAGCTTACATGTTTCCTGCTTCCCCATGGCCTCTGTAACAGAATGTGTTGTCATACTGCGTTGAAATTTTAGCACCATAAGCAACAGGTCCTGAGCTGTTGAAAATCCTGAGCTTTCCCTAAATTTAGTTATTTTGGTTTGTTTTTACCATTAGCATACACAAAATAAATGGCCATACTTAGAGTTTCCTTATAACATTTATCCAATACATATATCAGTGAAGTTTTTCATTTTCTGGCTTTTGTTTTTTCCATTTTAGGTATTGCTCCTTTGGTCTATTTGTCAGATGAATGCCATAATTTATTGGCAATAAAGTTTTGGATAGATCTTAATGAGGACATTATTAAACCTCACATGTTAATTGCTGCAAGCAACCTCCAGTGGCGACCAGAGTGTAAACTGGGAATTCCTACTTTATTTGCTGGAGATTTTTCCATGTTTTCTGCCAGTCCTAAGGAGGGCCATTTTCAAGAGGCATTCCACAAAATGAAAAATACTGTTGAGGTAAAATTAGCCTTGAGCATTACCATACATGTTGACATTTTCCGGCAGCTTTTATGAAACTTGGATAGTTGACATATAATGTGAGATTTCATCATATATTAATTGTTCATGAACCTGAGGAGATGGTGAGTGACAGCCATCGGAGGAAAAAATGATTTGACAGGAACCAAATTAGGAGAAATTGTGATGAGGATATTCAGAGATGTAGACCATGTAGGCAAACTGGAAATTGGTAACAAGAATTATATGTTACCCATAGTTTACAGCACATGGCAGTGTAATCACTTAATATGTAGATTCCAAATTTACATTCTAGGGACTTCCCTGGCAGTTCAGTGGTTAAGACTCCATGCTTCCATTGCAGGTGGCACAGGTTCAATCCCTGGTCAGGAACTAAGATCCTGCATGCCACGTGGAACGGCCATAAAAGAAAAAAAACGCTTCTAAATTAACATTTTAAACTCCATATATCTACTATTTTATCATTTATACCTGTCTTTGATTTAAAATAATACCAAATAGGAGAACAAAATTTACTGAGTACTTACTGTACATCTGGCCTTGTAAGCCTGTCTCATTTAATGCTCCCACCAACCCTGGGTAGGGAAGATCCCCTGGAGGAGGAAATGGCAACCCACTCCAGTATCCTTGCCTGGAAAATTCCATGGACGGAGGAGCCTGGCCGGCTAGAGTCCACGGGGTCGCAGAGAGTCGGACACGACTAAGCAACTTCACTTCACTTCACCAACCCTATAACGTAGGGAACTGTTTTCCCATTTCATTGATGAGAAACAGAAGTCACACATCCACATTGGTAGAACCAGGATTCATGCTTAAGCCATCTGAATGCAGAGTCCAGACTATTATTAACTACCATGCAGTGCTGCCTCCCAATAAAATTTGGCGTTTTATAAATGCTAACTTGTAATAATGAAAATCTATAAAAGATAAGCCTCTTAGTTCTGTAGTTTAATATTTGAAATGTGTTATGCAGAATTCATATAAAGTCTATTCTAAAAGCATTAGCTATATAAAATTTGTATAATATTCTACCTGGACTCAATGTACATCATGAATAATAACACCCTAATTTATTTATGGCTTCTAAACTGGGGGCTGTAAATGTAAACTGGGGTTACATTCACTATTTGGTTCCCTTGTGGAGTACTTACTGTTTATATCCTAGATTTTCTCTGACAACTTTCAAGGGCAGTTCATTTACATATCATTTAAAATTTTAACAAAATAGTGATAAATTAGGTTAAACCATAACCAAACTGCTGCTATTTGACTCTGTGACTTCTGAAACAACAGTTTTGTATGGTATAACCTGTATGTTATTTCAGTTAATTCTTAGAACAGACATGAAGACGTTCTCATTTTGAAAGTGAAAATCGCTCAGTTGTGTCCGACTTTTTGCGACCCTGTGGACTATACGGTTCATGGAATCTCCAGGCCAGAATAGTGGAGTGGGTAGCCTTTCCCTTCTCCAGGGGATCTTCCCAACCCGGGGATCAAACCCAGGTCTCCCCCATTGCAGGCAGATTCTTTCCCAGCTGAGCCACCAGGGAAGCCCAAGAACACTGGAGTGGGTAGCCTATCCCTTCTCCAGGACATCTTCCTGACCCAGGATATCTCTTTCCCTCACACACACACCCTCTTTCCTTCTCTCCCTCTAATAATTAAGGTCTTCTAAATCACTGATGTAGCTTTTGCATTTTTACACTGGTGAATTATTTGACAGCTGCTATCAAATTTGGGGTGTCTCTTTTTTCTGGTCTGCATTTTTTATTTCCAGTTTTAAAGGTAACATTTTCTGAAAACATATGAATGTGTAGGTTTGCATTTTACAAACCAACTTTTCCAATTTATTTTCTTAGAATATTGATATGTTTTGCGAGGATGCAAAAAACAAGCTGATTCGTTTACTTAATGCAAGTAATCCCAAGTGGTCCACCCCAACTAAAGACTGTACTTCAGCACCACCCACTGCTCAAACAGTCCTTGGTTCAGGAAATAAGTTTCCGGTAAGTTAATCTAAATTTAACAGATTTTATAAATATAGAGAGGCAACAATATATTCCGATGTATACCTAGTAAACATGATAAAATGTAATTGAACTTAATTAGAAAGTGTCATTAATTATTAGTGCCTCCTATAGGTATAGGCTATCTGGAAAGTTTATCTTGTTTACTGAAGCCAGAATGTAACACTCTTTGGGGGCAAATTTTGTAAATGGGTGCTTTCATTTTTAGCATTCCCAATACACATGACTGAGATGTTTTTGCCCATGTCTTTTTGCTCAGAGGACTATCCTATATAATTAGGGTTGTTTCTAAGCTCAATTTAACTCTTTAAATCACAATAAAAGCAAATCGAGCTAAAGCCTGTAATTTTGCTAAAGACTAGTTCTTAAGTAGCTAAACTGGCTAAGTTATATATATTAACTCATTTAACCTTCACAACAACCCTGAGATAAAAATTATCTACAGTTTACGGACAAGGAAAGTATGACATACAGGGGTTACGCATTTGCCTCCAGTCACAGTCTAGAAAGGTAGGAACATAGGCTGTGTTCTTAAAATGATTTTAAAATGCTTATTTTTGTTTAACCTGTTAATAACAAAAAGATTAAAGTATAAATTATGTCTCCTACCTCCTTTTTGCTTTTACTACAATTATTCTTCATCTTTATTTTCATGTCATTTTTATATCCTCTTATGCAACAATCTTTCCTTCTGGAATAATAATAATATTAATGTCTCTTGAAATCATAGCCACTGGGGGAGTGAAAGTGTGTGGTATTTGTATGTTTAAATATTTTTTAATAAAGCTAATTTGATTTTATTTCATATATTAGGACATAATTATATAGGCTACTTCTTTTTTTGTTTTTTTTTTTATTAGCTGTCTTCTCCCAGTAGTGAGATGGATTACCAAAGCCCGTTGTCACTTTGTAAGCTAAAAGAGAAGTCCGTCTGCACACCTGTATCAGCCCAAGTGACTTCAAAGTCTTGTTGCAAAGGAGAAAAAGAGACTGATGACCCAAAAAGCTGCAAAAAGAGAAGAGCCTTGGATTTCTTGAGTAGACTGCCTGTACCTCCACCTGTTAGTCCCATTTGTACATTTGTTTCTCCAGCTGCACAGAAAGCATTTCAGCCACCACGGAGTTGTGGCACCAAATATGAAACATCTATGAAGAAAAAAGAATTGGATTCTCCTCAGATGACTCCACTTGAAAAACTTAACAACATTTCTCTTTTGGAAAGTGATTCAATAGCTGATGAAGAACTTGCACTGATAAATACCCAAGCCCTTTTATCTGGTTCAGCAGGAGGAAATCAACTTACACCTTCCAGTAAGTCCACCAGGACTGTTCCCACTGGTCCTAAGGATTACGTTGGACTGAAAAGGCCTTACACTACATCTGTGATCAAAGAACGAGAGAATTCCCCAGCCAGGACTGAAGAACAGGAGACTAATATGCAGGACACAAGTGCAATAAAAAATATATCCAAGAGACTGCAAAGGCGACCAAAACCAAAATGACAATAAATTAGAACCTTTCCAGTTTGTAAAACATAGATAGTTTCAAACTGTACATTGCAATTTGCATAATGAGGAAAGGAAGGAAATAGTTAAAAGTTTATCTGGTGTTTGTATATCACAGAAATGCTCTTTCCCTTTTTCTTTATTGGTATATTCTTATTTCAGTTATATATCTTAAAACTGTGTAACTGTATATTAACTAATCAAGAAAATCTCCTTTAAACCTTTATGACTGGGTTTGATCACTGTAAGTATTACAAATGAAGTAAACACGACTGTTTCTTTTAGATTGTGTCCTTATAACTACAGGAAACTAAAGTTATTTTGACTCACATAATTCTTTTTGGTTTAGTTCCATTTTAGGTTTGTTTTTAAGAGGTAACCCACTATGAACCAGTTTCCCATAATGCACATGTTGGTTCTAATACAGTTTTTTCCTGATCAAAGAAGTCAAGATGAGTAAGATATTACAGTGGTGTTTTCTTTCAACCAGTTCTTCATCCTTAAGTCAGCATGACTATAAGAAAAACAGAACCCTCTGTGCACTTCCTTTTTTGATGCCATTTTGATCTGTAAAATTAAATTATTTATTAAAAGTTGAAATACTTTAAATCAGAAACAAACTTCATTGTGTTAATTTGTTTTTATTTCTTAACAAAATGATCATCTGGACTGCAACTTAAGAGAAAATCTTTCTTTCAAATTGGCACTGATTGTCCTTGCTTTTAGTCCTATCACAGGATTTAGCAAGCAGTCCCTTTTAAACCTAGTTTTCTCTAACCACCAAAGCAGATGAGAACCCTTCAATTTAAGACGGTATTCTCATTTGTTACTTTAATAGAGGAAAAAGAGAAAGCAGTTCAAACTAGGAGCTAATAGCATAAAGTGTTTTAGTATGTCTTAAATTTATATACAATATCATGTTTTTAAATCTCATTATAAACACACCTTAAAGCCAAGAATAAATCCTTTTAAAAAGCAATTTCCTTCCTTCCATAACTGTGACCCATGTTTTTTCTTGCTTCTGAAAATTAACATAATAGTCTGTTCTGCTATTCTTTCTAACTTAAGTGTTCTGCCAGTCTTGTTAATGTGATTTAACTTTTTTTCATAAAACAATTTGGTCTTCATATCCTAATCATTTTCCCAATGATCCACACACTAGAACAGGGAATAAAACTTGAGTCTCAGCTGAACAGAATTATAAGAATTTAGCCTTTTTGTTTCTTGAAAAAACTTAAGCTATAACCGCCTTCATTTTTCATTAGCATTTAGACTACCCATAATGGAGACATCTAACATACACTCTGCTGTTTATAAACTGTAAATAATATAGCCAAGCTATATAAATAAAATGTGAAGCCTGAGTATATATGGATATTGTCCCCCCAGAAGTGACAATTTAATTATTACAAAGTCATCAATGTACACTGCATGATAAGGGATAAATGGTAAAAGTGATTTGTGTTACTCAACAATCACTTAATGAGAGCCTCTTGTGTATATAAAGCACTCTGCCAACCCTGTGAGTGATGCAAATATTAATACACAAACAAGTCAGTGTTAAGTGTTAAAAAATTTTAAAAAATCAGGAGTCGTGGGTGTTGAAAGAAAAAATAGGTCATGTCTAGATGGGATAAACAAAGTTGGTGGCATTTTATTAATGATTTTATGCTCCCAAAAAGGCAAATGTACGAGGGAACTATTCTGAGCTCTTTCAGAGTAGGACAAATAAATACAAAGTAGCCCAGCCCAGGCCAGGTGAACCAGAAACCCTAAGCAGAGAGTCAGAAGTAAATCAGGTGGGCTTGAGTTATGATCCTTCAGCTGCTCCTATGGAATTGAGCAAAGGAACTCTCATCTGGACTCTGACACTTCTCACCTCTACTATCCTAAATGAGTCAAGCCACCCACACTGACCTCGTTCTGCACTGACCTAGGGACCACGTTGTCTAGGATTACCCAGACTATCTGGGGTCTGGAAAACAGGAGTACTGTTAATGTGGATTATTATTATTAGATTATTATGTGTTGAGCTTGGATACACAGAATTTAGCCAAACTATACTTTAGATTCATTCAAATTCACTTAATTCTAGTTTGTTGGGCAAACTTTGCTACTCAAAGGAGACATCAATTTTTTAAAATGTTAATGAAATTAATGAAAAAATTACAGATCATTGCTGGTAATCATCAAGATGTTGAATAGATTTCAATAGTACTGCTGCTGCTGCTGCTAAGTCACTTCAGTCGTGTCCGACTCTATGCAACCCCATAGACAGCAGCCACCAGGCTCCCCTGTCCCTGGGATTCTCCAGGCAAGAACACTAGATCTGGAATATTAATACAGTCTTTCTAATGTATAGAGATCAAATAATTTATACACACAAGTAAAATATAAAGTTGCTTTTATCTTTACCTCTGTGTCTCCTAGTCATTAAAGAAGATGGGTAAATTGTTATAATATAGAAAAACTAGTTCTTAATAGGGTAGAATTTTGTGCAATTTATGGCAAATAAGTTTTTATTAAAACCCCCAAAATTAGATTCAGTGACAAGTCCATATAAAGCAATACCATATATAATTTTTAATAACCATAAAAGCACCATTATATAGAACACTTAATGCTTCACAAAACATTAGAAAGAAGTTATCGGCCAACAAGAAATAAAGCATACATCCTACATGGTCTTATCCAAATTAATCTGATTCCAACCTGTTAAAATTTGATTTGGATTCATAAATTCAATATTAATATAAGAACTGTAGTAGAACTTTGTCTTGACGCCTCACAAAACACTGAGACTGATCCTCATAAAGGAGCATGACTTTTCCTGGTTCCATGTGAGGACATCCTGGGATGCTTCATTCCTTGTACGCCCAAAACTTTGGAGCTGCCAACTGATAATATACATTTATAGGAATAATTTTTTTTAATTGCTTAATTATTCCTCTTAAAAATCGGTGTTTTATAAAGGCAGGCTTGTTTTATGTACACTGTTAGCTCAACAGCCAAACAGGTTTATCCCTGTTATCAAACAGGTTTAACCCTGTTTGATAAAGTGGTAGTTAAAACAAGATGTGACTTGAAACGACGACACTGATTTTCCTCAGTAGCTTGTATCGCTATTAAGATTTTAACAGATATTTCTAACAATGACATATCGCTAAAATAAAGTGATAATTTCCCAAAGTGTCTACTTTGAAGGACAATATTTCCTTAGGTATAGACTTCCTGGTGTCTTCATCTTAAAGGAAAATCAATATCATCATTACAGCCACACATCTCACATTTTTGGATACACAGATGATCAAAAGTAGCAATGGCATTAAAAAAATTGTTCCTGCCTACTATTTCTCCTCCACTTTTCCAACTTTCCTGATGGAGATGAATTTCCTGAAAAAATAGACTGCTTCAGAGAAAGGGCTACTGAAGCTTTATATTAAAAACACTTCAGTTCATTAATGAGCCTGTGTGGTTGATTACGTTCTTGGGTATGTTCTCAGGTTTCAGTTTTGAATTAGTTCTTTCCCTAGAGAAAAGATTTTGTTTAATCAAATCGGCAGAATTGCCAGCATCAGACCATGTACATAGGATCACGGAGGCATGTAACGACTTCTGCACAGAAACTCTCAGGCTTGACTATTTACACTGGAATTAGAGCTCTGACTACCACTGAATGGAGAATAAATACCAAAAATTGAAGTAAAAACTGATTTGGGAAAATTCGGAATGCCTATAAGAGAGGCCTCTAATACCCATGGTGACAGCCACCCCTTCTGTTAAAGGAGCTCCCATTAGTGAAGCTGCCATGCGCCCTCCGGTCTGGGAACTCTGCGTAGGTGCTCCAGTACCCCGCACCGTTGGGAGGCGATGCATTATTCCTGTCCTGGTTTCTGTTCGCTCTGCTGGGTTTTTCTGCGTGCAGCACACTGTAAAAGGTAACATCATGTTCATACCGTTCTTTCATTCGGTGTATTTTCTCTCTTGGGACTCCATGAATGTTTCTTCTACGTGGAAAAAAAAAATGCAAATGTTTAGTTAAGGCAGCATATCAAAATGAGTTTTATTTTACAAGTATTTGTAGTTTACAAATCCTGTATTATTACACAGATATGCACTCCCTACTCTCAGGATGGAACTCTGACAAAAGCAAAACATCGTGTTAAGCAGTCATCGTTCAGCTTAACTGTTTTTCATGCGGCCCTGCACACCCCCAAACTACCCTGAGGCTAGCAAAGAGGTAAAACATCAAAAAATGCTCTGTTTCTGGAAATCTCAATTCTGTGCTTCAAAACATAAGACAGCACCATGAGCTCTTCTTATGTGTTTGCCAATTTGTTATGCATATATCTATAATCACTTATGTCAGTCCTAGATACTTCTGCTGCTGCTGCTAAGTCGCTTCAGTCGTGTCCGACTCTGTGCGACCCCATAGACGGCAGCCCACCAGGCTCCCCCATCCCTGGGATTCTCCAGGCTAGATCCTTATTAAAACAACATTCTTCAATTCTCATGGACATGAGAATCAATTAGGGATATAGTTTTGAAATGTAATTATCAGAGATTTCAACTAAGAATGGGGTCCATGAACTAGGACTTCCAAAAATATTTACTTTATTATTTATTTTTTTGGCTGTAGTGAGTCTTTGTTGCCACAGTACCGGGGCTTTCTCTAGTAGTGGGACACGTGCCTCTCATTGCAGTGGCTTCTCTGTTGCAGAGCACGGGCTCTAGGTGTGTGGCTTCAGGAGTTGTGACATGTGGACTCAGTGGATACAGCTCCCAGACTCAGTAGTTGTGATGCATGTGTTTACTGCTCTGCAGCACATAGGATCCTCCTGGACCATCAGCATTCCTTGCATTGCAAGGCAGATTCTCAACCACTGGATCACCAGGGATGCCCCATGAACTAGGATTTTAACAATCACCTCAGCTGATTCTGACAGAGGTTTCCCTTGGGAAACACTATCTGCTTGTAACCATAAGATGAATTAGACTTATTCCTAAAAAGTAAATTCTGACCTCACTGGTTACTTTAAATCATTGACATTACCAAATAGCATAGATGGTGAATTATCAGAACCCATGCATTCAATCAACAAGTTAGTATTATTTGGACATTTATTGCTTTACAAACTAGAAGCGGCATCTAGACCATAAATGAACCACAGACTGTTCAATATCTGAAGGTCTTTGTTTAGCCTAAGTGCAAAAACACCACTCACAAGTGCAATCCCATGCAGAGGAAAGTGCTTTTAAATGTCCATTAATGAAGAAGCATTTTAGCAGAATGTTAAATATGTCCTTTTTGAGGACCAAGTCCAAGCCAAGATTTAGCATTTAGCATTATATTAGAAAACTGACCCCAAAGTAAAGTCTTTCACATTAATAATTCCAAAGTTATCAATTTCCAAGAATTACCATTTCTGGCCTGAAAACTACCATGTCCATTTCCAGCCTGAAAAGATTCTTTTGTTCGGTCTGAAATACCTGAAAATAGCAGGATACATAATGAGGAGCTAGAAAAACAAAGAAGTACCTTGCTAACTCTTGAACGTTGAATTTCCAGCGAGTGTCAGGTTCTCGGAATATAACTTCATAGTTATTTTCAAGTGCCTGATTTTTCAAAAGTACATAAAACATTGAAGACATGGTATGTATGTTTGGGAATGTTTATGCTGCCATTTAACATTTACTACAAATCTTTTCTAACATTCCTTTTGTTTAACCAGTAATTCAATGCCTTAATTTATGTTAACAAATACAGTTGGTACATATCCATACTTAGCCACTCTCATTATATTATGGTTCCCAATGATAAATTTTCAGTAATTCTACCTACTATGTTGGAAAACGACATAAGTTCTTTGTTTTGAAAGATAGATCGTTGAACTTGGTTTAAATTCCCTGTCCATAGGAATGAGCAGTGAACTCCAATGGTTTCCCACAGTCCCATCTATGTGATTATCATAGGTCCCCTGGCACCAAGTGCCTTGGCTAGTCCTCACAGCTTGGTGTACAAAGTGAGAGGACCAGAGGCACAGAGCTTGGGAAACAAAAATGATTTCCATGTACTTCACATATTCTTCCCTCCAAAAAGTAGCTCTCCCATACATGCCACATAGTTTGGCTCAATTCACCGTGCCATATTTCCTTGAGTTTAGAAAATGATTACCATTTCCATGGAAACATCAAATGTTCTTTGCATTAATTAACTGACTACTACTTATTTTATCTCAAATTGAACTTTCTGTTATGACTACTGTTTGTTGTGTTATAAAATACAGAATAAAATGGGCTAAGTAAGGGGATTTCCTCTTCATTCTTTAGATGGACACTTCTAATTTCAGAAGGATATCAAATATCATATGTGGAAAATATCTAGTTTCTGTGTCTTAGTAGTAGCTGTGGATGGCTGGGAAAGATTGTGCATGTCTAGAAATTAGAAAATAAAAAGTAAAATGACTTCCCTTAAGCCACTCTCAGTTAAGCCCTGCCTCTTGGTTCTGAGTTGTGCCTTAATTAACCTGACTCTTCATATCTCTGTCCATTTTTTTCCTAAGTGGATGTTTGATCCACGAACTGAAGTACCACAAAGTTGATGCTCATTCTGTCCTACATTCAGCAAAGTCCCACAGTCTGGGCCTAAGTAAAACTGATGAAAGTATCTAGACAAAAGCACACCTCTATGTGAGCTACTCTGCCTAAAATATTTTAAAAAGGCTTAAAAACAGGCTGCCATGAGTCCAGTTTTAGAGATTCACTTTAAAATTAGCCAAGTAGGGAGAATACTCAGCTGTTTTCTTCCTCTCCTGGTATGTTTGTGGATTTTTTCTCCTTATTACACACAGTAAGGAATGAAAACATATTAGCACAAAAGATGAAATATGTCTGAAAAGTAGATCAGACATACTTCATAAATAAAGAAAAATGTACACATTGCTTCATTCATCTGACTTGTTCTGACAGTAGACGGCTGAACTGTTACCTTCACATGTGCATTTATGTTTGTATTCTAATATCTTAATAGGGTTACAGTGTTACTCCTGAATCTGTTTTTAAACTAAGAAATTCATTGCCCTGGAACTCCCATGCAGCAGCAGCACCACATAGTACTGAAGGCCCCAGCATGGCAAAGACAGAACTGTCCTATGAACATCATCTACAGCTCCACTGGAGACATCACCTAGTCCAACACTTCTCAGCAGGTTTCAGCGGATGCTACTACGTGTGCCTTCCCTTAGGAAAACAACCAAGACAGAAATGCTGTCAAGAATTCAGACCAAGGGCTATTTTTAAAATGTACCCTGAGGTAGTATTAGCATCTCAGCAAATTTCAGCCATTGAACGGAAGAGAAACGCTAAAATAAAACCTCTTTACCGGATTCCTGGGAGAACTACTATTAATGAATATGAGATCACAGAAAACCAAAAAAAGAAGAAAGAACAAATGTTTCAACTTTCTCACAAAATGTCCAGAACTGAAAATTCAGAATGATACTTCTTCCTACCATGACTGCATAGGGCTTCATTTCCCAGGCGTGGAGGTTGGTATTATCAATAATAATGGGGGATATGCCATTCCTCATTGCTTTTCTTGCTGCAACACAATGTTATATAACAGTGAACAACATGCAACAATCACAGAAGGGTGAGTGTACTCCATATTTTGTTATTTTTATTACAGGATGTCCTCATTACACAACTTTAATACTACCTATTTCAGAACCCATTATCCATCATTTTCTTTTTCCTGGAATCTAGGGAGATTACACTCTGGCATTCTGTTTGAGAGGGAAAAATGGCAGAACTTTAGATTAAGCTCCTTCCATAAATTTTTTTCATTTTGCAGGAGCTACAATCTATGTGCACAAGAGGATTTCCCAGGAGCTTGGAAAGGAATCTGTCACCTCTTTTCTGGTTCCACTCATGAGCTTCCTCCAGGAAGTCAGGATTGAACTCATAGGCACCATCTTCCCTGAAGAAAAAATCATCCGTGCTGAAAATCAGGGCTCTGGGAAAGTCGTGTTGCAACTGTCTGGAGAGTGGGGGAAACAAGAGATTATTTTATGACTATGCATTTTCATACTATAAATCATTTCCTTCTATCGCTAACATTTAGCAGTTTATACTTGTGAGACCACCAGGTTTGAGTTGTTGAAATTCATTTTAAAAAGAGAGATTCTCTCTAGAAGGTATCACTCCTTCATAGGGGTAAGGAGAGGGCTGAGAGGGGACTGTGCGTGTTGCCCAACTCTTTAACAAGTGCTGGTCACCACCGCGCTGATTTCTGCAGCTACCAGAACTGATTCTAGATGAAACTCTGGAGGCTTCGCTGCAGAGGTGACAAGAGTGGGCACAGCCCTCACTGACATTCCTCTGAGATGCACCACTGCCCAAGTACCCCTGCTGCAGCCCCTTCCTGCACCCCCTTACCTGTCCTGGGTCCCCTTGCCTTGGAGCTCTGTTCTCCATAAGGACCCATGTGAGACACTGGTTCTTGCTGAGGCATGAAGTGTAGGTAAAAGTGATGTGTGTGCTACCCCTAACAGGTAACATTTTAACAGTGACCTAAACCAGATTCTAAAACCAGCAGGAGAAAAGATGCAGATCCAACATTCCCTAGGCTTTCCTAAACGTCTATCACTCTCTCTGAATATGAAAATATCACACAGAAAAAAAGAAAAAGCATCATGGAGTCCCCGCTTTAAAGCAGGAAAGGGAAAAAACAGCATATGAAGTTTTGCACATAATAACTTCAAAGAGAAGATATTTCCACATGAAATTCTTACTCAGACTTTTTTTGGGGAGAAGATGGCTATTGTGCTAGACAGTAACAAAGTAAATCTCTGAGCCTCCTTTCCTCACCTGTAAAAACTGAGGATAAGAGCACCCATCTTGCTAAGTGAGGATGACTATCCAATAACCTGGGGAAGCACCTCACACAGTGCCTGACACAATGAGCACACGGTTCTCTCCCTTCTCCCTGGGTTGCTCCCCAGCGTAATTCTAACTTCAAACAAATTCACCAGGCAGATACACAAAATGGCCGTGCTCAGAATAAAGATATTTAAAAGTTGGAGGAAGGACTTCCCTGGTGGTCCAGTGGTTAAGAATCTACCAATGCAAGGGATGTGGGTTTGATTCCTGGTCCAGAAAGATTCCACATGCTGCAGAGCACCTAAGCCTGTGCACCACAACTGCTGAGCCAGCATGCCTAGACCCCATGCTCTGCAACAAGAAGCCACTGCAATGAGAAGCCTGTGCACTGCAGCTAGAGAGTAGCCCCTGATTGCCACAACTAGACAGAAGCCCACACAGCAACAAAGCCCCAGCGTAGCCAAAAATAAGTAAGGTTTAAAAAAAAAAAAAGGAAAAAAATGTGGAACATAACAAGAGCAGGAAATATAAAAAGAAAACAGAATTATTCAGCTCTGTTTGTTCTCCATCAAGAAGAATGCTCTTTAAGCAGGAAAAAGCATAAGGCAGTGAAGCCACAGAAAATAGAGTAAAGCACCTAAGCTGCTCGAAACACTTAGGTTCAGTTCCTGACTCTTCCACTGCCGTCATGTGGCCTCTCTTTCTAAGCTTCTGTGTGCTCCTGACTGAAAACTTGTATAATATCACAACCTATTAAACAGAGCTTCCAGTAAGGATGAAATAAGGTGAGGTACGTGAAAACATTTTTAAGAGGTAAGGTACTTTAGAAACACAAAGTACTGTTATTTTATTAAAAATAGCAAATGAAGTCAGATTCTCCAACCAAAACTGTTTACATGCCATCGTAGTAAAGTGCATTGGAGTGTGTACATACTAGGAGGGGTGGCAAAGAAAATGTAGCCATTTTAAATAAACCACAGATACAGAAACGGACACGAAAGGCAAGTATAAGATCTGATAAAACGGATTTGCAGTTTCTTTGTAAATGTCTTTTGACTGTAAAGATACTCAAACTGAAAAGCTCAAATCAGATATCCAAACGTTAACCTCCAGGGCAAACAGTTATTATAAAGACACCTTAGAAGAAAATCTAAGGGCAACACTAACTGCATTTTCAGGTGTGCGTATTTTATATTTGTAAATGCGTTACAGTTTTTGAATTATTTTCATCATTATCTAGTCTAAACATGAAAGCCTCATTCAGAGTTTAAATAATATTGTGTAACTTGTTTTCCTTATCTTTTGTGTACTAAGTTAAGCAACTCTGGATATTAGTTCCAGAACTTCTTAAATATCCCTTCTAAATCTGGCTTCATTTGTTTTCCTATTAATTCTGCCACTTACAGCTTTGGTTTTGTCATTTTCAGAATGGAGTTTTTCTTTTCATAGACATAGCTTTATTTCCTCTTTATGGTTTATATTATCTACTAGAAGTTAATACTCTAATTTTTCATTTAAAAAAAAAACCTTTTAAGACATGTGTTCAATTCACATTTTATTTGAATTCTATTCCCTTCTAGAAAGCAAAAAAGAGAACACAGCAAAGAAAGTACTGCCTTGTTTACAAAATTTTGCCTTAGAGTAAAAGTTAAATTGTTCAGGACCACTATGAAGCTGAACTACCTGCTCATCATTTCCCAAGACACATGTGACTGTAGCCTATACGGTCCTCCTAACAAACAGGTAGGCAAAAATAGGACCATTTTTCACCTTTACAACTCTAATGGAACTGGGGGACTGGAGAAGATGAAAGAGTGGACTTTTTGATCTTGCTGAATGATCGTTCCTTCAAAACTTGTTTTACCTTCACCTGAATGTTAAATCAGCACTGGCAGTCATGGTACACTTTGAATACTCAAGACTTAAAAGCTCTCCTAACTAAATGAAGAACTGATTCAATAGGCAATCCTGAGAGTCTCACACTTCAGTGGAAGCAATAAATACCATTCCTTCAGCTTCAGAAGTGACAAGCATAATGCCCCAGCTCTAGCTTTCTTTATGGTGGTCAGGAGCCTCATGCATTAGGGAAACTGAAAGAATAAAAAAAGGGGAAAAAAAAAAAAGACAATTACATCCACATAATTTTCACCTCTGCAGTGCCCCCCAAACTCATCTGAAACTACTACTATGAGAGTAACTTAGGTTCTAATCTTGATTTCATAACATCATTCTTTTGTGTAATTCTTTTGTTTAATAATAGATAACATTTGAATATATTTAGATATCTATTCGGAGAAAGCAGTGGCAACCCACTCTAGTACTCTTGCCTGGAAAATCCCAGGGGCGGAGGAGCCTCGTAGGCTGCAGTCCATGGGGTAATGAAGAGTCGGACACGACTTCACTTTCACTTTCACTTTTCACTTTCATGCATTGGAGAAGGAAATGGCAACCCACTCCAGTGCTCTTGCCTGGAGAATCCCAGGGACAGGGGAGCCTGGTGGGCTGCCGTCTACGGGGTCGCACAGAGTCAGACACAACTGAAGCGACTTGGCAGTAGCAGCAGCAGATATCTATTAGTCACTCACCCACTCATTGACAAAGTCCAACATTAGTATGTAACTTTGAGTTGTACTCCTTATTGGAATTTTCCAACAGGCAAAATAGACAGAATAACATAATCATTCCCCATGTACCCACAGTCCAGCTTTAACAATTATCATTATATGGCCAGTTTTGCTTCATCTGCTTCATACTTCACCAAATATCTTTTCAGTGTTCAAATTTCCCCGATTGTCTCATAAATATATTCCTACAATTGGTTTGTTTGAATCAAGAGCTAAACCAGATCCATGCTTTGCATTTGGTCCCATTTCTTAAGTCTCATTTAGTCCATAGTTTTCCCACTCCTTTTTATTTCCACCTAAACTTTCCCCCCACAACCTTTTATATTTAGAAAATGTTCAAACCTATAGAAATAAGTTGAAAGAATACTATGAACATTCCTTACCCTCCATTATTAACATTTTTGTTAACAATGTTGTTAACATCTTGCCTCATTTATTTTACTTGTCTCACATGTGTATGTTTGATGTAGCATTTAAAAATAAGTTGCAGACATCATGATACTTTGTTCCTAAATGCTTTATCAAGTATCTTCTATAAATAAGAACATTATCCTAAATAATCACATCCAACTTAAAAATTGAATTATAAATTATAAATATTATAAATATATACTATACATAAATTATATACTAATTTATATTAAAATTTTATATTATAGCTATTTATAATGCATGCATGCTCAGTTGCGTCCAGCTCTTTCTAACCCCATGGACTGTGTAGCCCACCAGGCTCCTCTGTTCGTGCGATTTCCCTGGCAAGAACACTGGAGTGGGCAGCCATTCCGTTCAGGGGATCTTCCCGAGCCAGTGATTGAACCTGGATCTCCTGCACTGCAAGCGGATTCTTTACCTCTGAGCCAGCAGGGACGCCCTTAGCTATTTATAATAGCCAATGTTAATAGATTTTTTAATTTAAAATGTCCTTCATGGTACCAATAATATCTTCACAGGTTCAAGTACAGCATTTAATTATTAACGTCTCTTTAGTGTCACTTAATCTAGAACTATCCTCATGCCTTCTTTGGTTTCCCTTTTAAAAAAAAATTACTTTTAATTGAAAGATAATTGCTTTACAATATTGTGTTGGTTCCTGCCATATGGTGACATGAATCAGCCATAGGTATATACTTGTCCCCTCTCTCTTGAACCTCCCTCCCTGCTTTCCCTTTTTGAAGAGTCTAGTCAGTTGGCTTGAGAATGCCCCATATTCTGTATTAGCCTGCTTATTTTCTCATAATTAGATCCAGATTAAACATGTTTGGAAGGAAAATACAGAGGTGATGTTTGAGTACCTGACTGCATGTGATGACCGTCTATACCATCCTGCTAAGTTTATCACTTGGCTAACAGGTGGCATCAGCTAGTATTGCTTCCCTTGTGATACTACATCATGTTGGGGTGGGGAGGGTTGATGTAATGAGAGGCCCCGTGTACCATCCTATTCCCCAACAACCCTTCCCTCAAAGAGCTTTATATTCATTGCTGATCACTGCCAAATGAGTTATTACACTGGGAATAGCAGAATACTTATTATTTCATGTAATTTCTTCTGTATTTACTCAGTGGCATTGTCTAGTAAAGAAGACCACTCTTTCCCTTTCCCCTTTTAATAATGGTTACCATCGTCATTCTTTACGATGCTCAAATTGTCCCAAACGTGCCCACTAGGTGCCCCCTCAAGCTGGCTCCTGTGTCTTGGTCTACATCAGCCTTAAAAATACTACTTTTCCTTTCTAATTAGCAAAGTAACACATATTTAAGGCAAAATATTTTGGAAGAGAAAACTGCAAAACAGGAGAGGTTCCTATATTCCTCAACCTAAAAATAATTACTAGTATTTTCATTGTCTTTCCAGGAGACAGAATTTTTTTTCTCATCTGATATTTTGTTCCATAAGAACAGAAACATAATGCAGAGAATATCAACTTCTTTTCACCAAACTTATTTCCACAGCAACTATTTCCCACTTCATGAAGTTTGATTCTATGCCATTATTTTTTTAATTAATTATTTTAATTGGAGGCTAATTACTTAACAATATTGTGGTGGGTTCTGCCATACACTGACATGAGTCAGCCATGAGTATACAGGGTATCCCCTATCCTGAATCCCCCTCCGGCCTCCCTCCCCATCCCATCCCTCAGAGTCGTACCAGTGCACTGGCCCTGAGCACCGTCTCATGCACTGAACCTGGACTGGCGATCTATTTCACATATGATAATATGTTTCAATGCTATTCTCTCAAATCATCCCACCCTTGCTTTCTCCCACAGAGTCCAAAAGTCTGTTCTTTGTATCTGTTTCTCTTTTGCTGTCTCGCATATAGGGTCATCATTACCATCTTTCTAAATACCATATATATGTGTTAATATACTGTATTGGTGTTTTTCTTTCTGACTTACTCTGTATAATAAGCTTCAGTTTCATCCACCTCATTAGAACTGATTCAAATGTGTTCTTTTTAATAGCTGAGTAATATTCCATTGTGTATATGTACCACAGCTTTCTTATCCATTCGTCTGCCGAAGGACATCTAGGTTGCCTCCATGTCCTAGCTATTGTAAACAGTGCTGTGATGAATATTCAGGTACATGTGTTTCTTTCAATTCTGGTTTCCTTGATGTATATGCCCAGCAGTGGGATTGCTGGGTCATATTAAGCCATTATTTTTGATGAGTTATTCATATGGATGAACCATAATTTACTTAACCAATACTCTGTGGTCAGGTATTTAGTTTGTCCCCAACTTCTTTGATTCTCAGCAAGTTTAAGTATTTTTCCTTATGTGTGCTGCTCATTTACAGATATTCTTTTGTGAACTGCATTTTCATGTCCTGTGGTTGTTGATAAAACCTCCTTATTGGGAGGTTTATGGCTAAATGAATTTGTAAAATCTTTATTAAGTACCTCAATTTCTTTTTAATTTTGTTTATAATGAACTCTAACATACAAGTCTCAATTAATATAACTTTTCTTAGTCACATGAACTCATCTTTTATGTTCTACTTTCAGTCTTTGATAATACATTTATAACAGTCTTTCCCAACCCAAGATTATGTAAATATTCATCTATGTTCTATTATATTTCACTCCTTAATCCATCTAAATTTCAGCTTTTATGTGGTTAAAACAGAATGAAAATGGATCCCTATCTCAAGCCACTCACAAAAATCTGAAATGGATTAAAGACTTAAATGTAAGACCTGAAGCATAAAACTCCTAGAACAAAGCGTAGGGGAAAATCTCCTTGATACTGGTCTTGGCAATCAGTTTTTAGGTATTACATCAAAAAGCACAAGCCACAAAAGCAAAAAGTAGTAAAAGAGGCTACATCAAACTGAAAAGCTTCTACACAGCAAAGGAAACAATCAACAAAATAAAAAGGCAGTCTACCAAATGGCATCACCGACTCAAAGGACATGTGTTTGAGTAAGCTCGGGAGTTGGTTGGTGGACAGGAAAGCCTGATGTGCTGCAGTCCATAGGGTCGCAAAGCATCAGACACAACTGAGCGACTGAACTGAACTTACCAAACAGAAGAAAATGTTTCCAAATCATATATCTGATAAGGGATTAATAACCAAAATATGTAAATAACTCATTAGAAAAAAAAATCCAATTTAAAAAAGACCAGAGGATCTGAATAGACATTTTTTCCAAATGGCACACAGGTACATAGAAAGGTGCTCAACAGTGCTAATCATGAAGGAAATGCAAATCAAAACCCCAATGAACTATCATCTCACACCTGTTAGAATGGCTATCATCAGCAAGACAAGAAATTAAAAGTGTTGATGAGGATGTGGAGAAAAGGAAACCCTTGTGCACAGTTAAAAGGAAAGTAAATTATTGCAGCCTCTGTGGAAAACAGAATGGAGGTTTCTCAACAAGTTAAAAATAGAACTACCATAAGATCCAATGATCCCACTTTTGGTTTACATCCAAAGAAAATGATAACAGGATCTTCAAATTATCTGTATACTCCCCATGTTTATTAAAGCATTATTCACAATAACCAAAATATGAAAACAAGTGTTTGTCAGTGGGCAAATGGATAAATGTGGTAAATATATGCAATGGGATATTTTTCAGCTAGGAAAAAGAAGGAAATCCTTCCATTTGCAACAACATCAATGAACTTTAAGGTCATTAAGTGAAATAAATCAGACAAAGACAAATGCTATATGACCTCACTTACATGTAGAATCTAAAAAAGTCAAACTCATAGAAACAGAGTATAGTGATGGTTTCCAGAGGGTGAGGGTGTGGGAAATGTTGGTCAAAGGGTACAAACTTCCAAGTAAAAGATGACTCAGTTCTGGGGATCTAATGCACAGCATGGTGGTTACTGCTAATTCTGTATTAGGCACCAGAAAGCTGCTGAGTAGATCTTAATATGTTCTCATCACAGAAAAGAAATGGTGATTACGTGACACAATGGAGGTGTTAGCCAAGACTACAGAGGTAACCATTTTTCAACGCAGGAAGGTATCAAATCAACACACTATACAAGTTAAACTTACATAATGTGTCAGTTACACCTCAATGAAGCTGGAAATAAAAAAAGACAAGTGAGTGGCACACATGGATTAAAACCCAGGCTTCTGGCCTCAGAGCTTTACACTAAAACAACTGTGACTGAGTGCTATAAAATAAGCCACAGTTATCTTCTTTCTCTAGTGACACTAAGGTTGTCTGCAATTTTTCTGTACCATAAACAAAATTTTCAGTGAATATCACTGTGCCCATCTCCTTGTGAATATGTACAACATCTCCTGAGGGTATATCCTCAAGTGGAATAGAAATGGAAACATTTTAGGTTTTTTTGAAACAGTAGAGCAGTTGTTATTTAAAATTTCCTTCTTAGACAGAATATAGGGTCCATGAAGGCAGGGATTTTTGTCTTTTTTGTTCAATGCTCTATTCTACATGAGACATAATAGATATTTGTTAAGTGTATGCTGTTGCTGCTGCTGCTAAGTCACTTCAGTCGTGTCTGACTCTGTGCGACCCCATAGACGGCAGCCCACCAGGCTCCCCCGTCCCTGGGATTCTCTAGGCAAGAACACTGGAGTGGGTTGCCATTTCCTTCTCCAATGCATTAAAGTGAAAAGTGAAGGTGAAGTCGCTCAGTCATGTCCACCTCCTAGCGACCCCATGGAATGCAGCCTACCAGGCTCCTCTGTCCATGGGATTTTCCAGGCAAGAGTACTGGAGTGGGGTGCCATTGCCTTCTCCAGGTAAGCGTATGATTGGTTCTTAAATATCAGGTTCTGTTGCCTTAATTATGCAAACTTTGTATAGGGTGAAAAGAATCTCTGAGAATTTCTATTTGCTCTTTGTGTGTTGAGAATTTTACCAAAACCTCAGGTTTATCCCCAAAGGAGACTGGGAAAGAGCATTCTTCTTAGACTCCAGTACTTCTCTAGATGTTATCGGAATCTTCCCCAATGACTTTAAGCTGGGAGGCAGGAAACAGGTTCAGCAACTCAGCAACCTGAGGAGAATGGGGCAGAAGCCATAGCTGTAAAAATCTTGGGCCTGGTGTGGCTGATCTTCTTGGTGCTGCCAACTGCAACGCCAAGGCTGAGCCTTGCCCTTAGGCAGATGGAGCTCAGCCATCACCAGCTTCATGGACGCCGCCAAGCCACAGGGGCTAAGGGCACTCCAGTGAATAGTTCCCAGGCCATCCTACTGCTCACTCTCGCCCTCACACTTCCAAAGCAGGGCATGTTTATGAGATCCCAAACCAGACTCCCAGTTAGCCCTCATGTGCCAGAGTGGTTTCACTGCAGTTTCCAGCAGAAATTCCTTTCAGAGTCTTGCGTGTGAACAGCAACTTTCCAGAGAATTCAGCAATGCCACAGGTTTCTCCTGTGTTTAATGCTTTGCTGGTTAACTCAGTCATGCTCCAATGAGAAGGAATCACATAACAACGTGTAGGTTCCTTACCCTGACAGTTGAAATACAGATAAACTAAGCTCTTTTTACAGGGTCTTGACAAGTTTTTTTCATTACACAATAGATTGAAATCAACCTCATTACACTTTGATCAGGTCACTCTCACTAGCCTCTTCCTTTGGTGCAGAAGAAAAAGGTCTGATTAGAAATAAGGAGAATTTACCCACTGTGACCTTGATCAAGATATATAACTTCTTGAAATAATGCCATTTGCAGCAATATGGACAGACCTAAAGATTATCCTACTAAACAAAGTCAGAAAGAGAAAGACAAATACCAAACGATATCATTTATATGTAGAATCTAAAATAATGATACAAATCAACATAATCTATAAAGAAAAAAACAGATTCACAGATATACAGAACAAACCTGTGGTTATCAAAGGGGAAGGGGGACGGGAGGGAAGGAATGGGAGTTTGGAATTGGCAGAGGCAATTATGTGTAGGAAGGATAAACAACAAGGTCCTACACAGAGAACTATATTCAATATTCTGTGACAAACCATAATGGAAAATAATATGAAAAAGAATATATACATATATATGAGTCACTTTGCTGTACAGAAAAAATTAACACAACATTGTAAATCAACTATACTTCAATAAAATTTTTTAAAAAGATGTATAACTTCTTAGCGTTTAGTGTCTTCAGCTTGGACTAGATGAACTCTGTGAGAACTTCCTGATCATTTCCTGAGATTTTCCTATGAAAATATTCTTCCCCTTTTGTTTCTTTCTCTATTTCTACTGCTTCTCTAATCGTAACCACACCTATGACATTACATTGCCCCAATTCAGTAGGATCTTCTTCCCATACCCCAGTAGCTCAAGGACTATGGTGGTGGTGATTCTCCTTTGTTACCTTTCTAGCACATGACTGTGAACAGACACTGCACTGTGTGTTCTTACTCTCTGTGATCATAGGTAGCATATATAGTCCTCTTTCTTCCCAACCTTCAGAGAGAGGCACTGCAAGGACTCTCAGCACTGGGGAGAAGAGATTCAGGAACCACCTTAGGAAAAAAAATCACTAAAAATATAAAGTCAATAGCTTCTCCAAGTAGACCTGACTGGCTGAAAATCTGAGATGTCACCTGCCTGATGCTCTAGTTTTCATACACACAGACCTGGAATACTACAAACTCTCTATTTTGACCTTGCTTTTACTTATGAGAGCCCTAGCCTCATAATTAAAAACACCATGGTCCACAGCACTGTGGAGTGAATATGCTCTGGGGTCTAATTACTCACTACTTAGTTAACCTAACTAATCCCCTCTTCCCACTGCTTCTCATATATTTTTTTAAACTGCCTTTGGTTTAAAGTGTACCTTCATCCCCATCTCTGTTCTATCATTGCATCACATCAGGAAAGCATCCTTTCACCTCCTTGGACAGCCCTAGTGCCAAGAAATTAAAAAAAAACATATTTTTCTTGATGAGTCGTCCAGACATATGGTTAAGGAGAAAAGACAGCTATCAGTGAGTATCCTTTGAGCCTACTGAGTCCATATCACAAACCATTTTTGATGGTGCCAAAACAAACTAGCACATTGCAAAGGATGTGTGTCATAAAGCATGGTCCCCAGGCGTTGCTTGGACTCATACTTAAAGATTTAAAATGCACAAACTGAATTAAGGTTGAGAATTTTTAATTTTTCAAACAAGACCATTAAAAAAAAAAAGACTACCCTAAACTATTGCCATTTTAAAGGGATGTTTTAGTCATATATTCATGTAAGGCAATATTATTGAGTCACAAAGTAATGAGATTCTGACACATGCTATAACATAGATGAACCCTGAAAACATTAAGCTAAGTGAAATAAGCCATACACAAAAGGACAAATACCATATGATTCCCCTTTCATAAGGTATCTAGAGTAGTCAAATACAGAAACAGAAAACAGATCAGAGGTAGGTTACCAGGAGCTGAGGGGAAGGGAGAGGCACTGCTTAATGGGTACAGAATTTGTGGCGATAAAAATTTTTTTATAAAAGACAGTGGTGATGACAGCATATCATGTAATTAATAGCACTGAATCGGACACACTTTAAAACGGTTAAAATGTCCTCAAAGGGGGGACATTACACACACATACACAGAAGAATGCACAGAAGTAAACAGAAGTCCACAGATGTTTTCACTGAAGTCAGAGGAAAGAACAGGTGCAGATCCAAATGAGTATGTATCAGTTCAGCTGTGGAAACAAATAGTTCTGGATCACCTGCTGAGGGTAAAAGGGTCTTGGAATTCTATTTCTTCTCTCAATCCTATACTTTTTTGTCCAGCTTTTTAACATTCTCCATGGTCTGGCCCTGGGTACCTCACCAACACACTCAATATGAACAATTCACTGCAATCAAGCCCTGCTCCTCATGAGCCTAGAACACTCAGGTCTTTCCCATCTCCATCTTCTTATGTATGATGCTAATCCTTTTCCTTGGCTTTCTGGTCTTCAGACATCCTTCTGGTCTTCAAGGCTAGCCTGAGAACCACCTCCACATGGAGGAGACTAACTCTTCCCTAATTATCCTATCCTCCTAATAACCATCCTCAGTGACTCCACTGGCCTTGACCACCACCAGCACAGAAGAGGCTATTTCCCATGAGACTTTACTTACCCACAGCAGTGTGCTGGTTACTATCTTCCATTTATTAGTCTTGTGTAGGCTCCTTCTCTCAATCTTATATTATATATACCTTACTGTGCTTAGTCACTTAGTCGTGTCCAGTTCTTTGAGACACCGTGGACTGCAGCCCACCAGGCTCCTCTGTCCATGGGGATTCACCAGGCAAGAATACTGGAGTGGGTTGCCAAGCCCTCCTCCAGGGGGATCTACCCAACCCTGGATTGAACCCAGGTCGCATTTCTGGCAGATTCTTTACCATCTGAGGTAACAGTCTTATCAGTACTTAGGAAATACTTCTGTTGTTGACTAGTGAATAATTAACAATAGTTGGTATTTATGTAGCCCACACATTCTACAATGCTTTCACATTCATAATCACAGGATGATTTTTTTTAATATAAATTTATTTAATTGGAGGCTAATTACTTTACAATATTTTATTGGTTTTGCCACACATTGACATGAATCCACCACGGGTATACATGTGTTCCCCATCCTGAACCTCCATCCCACCAGCCCCAAGCAACAGGATGATTGTTTATCACAGTATCTTAAATCCTCACAATAAACTAACTAAAGGAATAGTAGCTCCATTTTAATGAAAAAGAACCTGAGGTGTTCAATCAAATGATCTATACTAGTTCATAGGCTAATAAAATATAATAAAATAGTTCATAATTAAACAATTAATAGCCCTGAGTAATTAAAATCAGTCTCCTTACAGATTAAAAAAAACTTCCTGGTATGTCCAAACCAAGAATAACCCTAGGGAAGCCCTTTATATAAAAAATTACTTAGTTACTTGGTTATTTAATAAATGCTTCATCATAAGCCAAGTTATTGAATAAAACTACTTTCAGCTAACTTACAAAGTTATTTTCACCTTTAAAAAGTTTACAAACTTTTTATGGAAAAAGTTGAGAAGAAATGAGAAAGTCAGGGGCAAAAGTCTGTATTCTATCCACTGCCTAAAAGTCAACAACTATAAATACTTTTATCTTTTTACACATTTCTTAAAACAGAAAATGGAATTTTTGTGTATATTAGAATACAGATGTCAAATGTACATCTATGTTTTCATTAATGACACGTGCTTTATAAGCCAGCCCTCTATTTTTGTGCCCTTAAGTTGGCTCACATTGTTTTCTAGGACATCAAAACTCTGTGCTGAACATCCCCCTAATCTCATGCACTTGTCCAGTTATTGCCTTAGAATAAATTCTTGGAAGTAGAGTTTACAGGCCAATGACAATAACCTATTTTTGAAATGCTTTTTAAATGAAATAGAGGTAATAAAACACATACAGCAGGGAAGCTAATTTTTTAGTACTCTGATGTACTTAAAAATTTTAAGGCAGATATAAACTTCAACTGTTTTTTAACATGCCCATAGAATTTAAATAGATGTTTTCCACATTCCAGTCCCTGCAAAGTGTGAAAACATACAGATGAAAAGCACAGAAATCTAACATTGATTTGGGAGACCAGACAGAGCCTCATTTCAAAAGCATTTTTATTTTTTTAATCAAATGAGAAATGAAAGTTAAGCAGAAAAAGAGATGAACCCGCATTTGTAAAAACAGATCTCCTTCAATTTTTTTTAAGGTTTTATTTTCCTGATTCAAGAAATACATGCTCATTATAGAAAATTTAGAATATACATAGAATAAGAAAAATATGAATTTCCCAGAATCCAACAATACATAAGATAGTCTTACAATTTTTACTACTTTCTTACCTACGTGTTTTTTTTTAAAACAATTTGCAATCCTCCTTCTCTCCCCACAAATGGCCTGTGACGTTCTGCATCCTCACTGCAGGCCTCTCTCCTTGCTGAGCTGTGGCTTGTATCCTTGCCTGCTCTCCTGATTTCCATGTAAATACACAACCCACCCCAAAGCAGGGCCAAAGTTCTGTGTTCTCAGAATTGCCCATGTCCAGCCTATCAAGAGAACTCACAACGTCAGCTCCCAGCTGCCTCCTTCACTTCAGAGTCAGGCTTCTCCCCAGGAACACCATGAAGATGATATCAGCTGGTCAACATCTTCAGCAGAAATGAATGCCTCTTAAAATGTATACAGCGGTTTAAGGTTTAACAAGTTCTCTCACACAGATGTAATCCTCACAGGAGTCCTCTGAAGTAGACGGAGCAGATTTCCCTGTTTAACAGGGAAGGAAACTGAGGAGTTCAGAGCATAGCTATTCCATGGCAGAGCTTGGATTTGAAGCCATAAATTAGGACTTCCCTAGTGGTCCAGTAGTTAAGATTCTGCACTTCCAATGCAGAGGCACAGGCCCGATCCCTGTTCCAGGAACTAAGGTCCCATGAACCACTGGGTGCGGCCAAAAAAAAAAAGAAAAGCCATAAATTGACTCAAAGTTCAGAGCTCTTTACCTAGCCATTAGTAACAACACTTTTAAGTCTTACAATTAGAAATTAAGAGCTAGAAAGATCTTCAGTAAATCACATCTAACCTAATCTCTGTCTTACTATTCACTTATAAGGAAAGTAAAGAACAGCTAGGTGACTGTCCAAAGACAGTTGGTGACTGTCTTGTGACAATGAGGATCTAAAGGCACAATCTTCAGACTTCCAGGCCAGTGCTCATGGCAGCCATCCCTGCCATGAGTTGGTCTCTTATCTGGCGTCTTCCGCTTAGCCAAAAGTCAAAGTGTAGATGTGAGAGCCAGAAGGGACCTTAAGATCAACCAGGCCAATGCACTAGCTTTGGAGATGAAGAAAGTGAGGCCCAAAACCCATCACTTCTACTGTTCAATTCTGTGCACCCTGCACTCACTGTATTACTCCCCTCTGGGTAGCTCTAAACAAAATCTGGCCAAAGACGTTTATTCCCTTCTTGGACACAGTGTGTGAGAGGCCACAGATCAGCAAGGCCAAAGTAAAACTGAACAGGGTTTGACTGCAAGAAGTATCTGGTTGGTAACAGATGTACCCACCAGGACTGTATCATAAAATAACCAAGTTCTGCCAGGTTCTAGGAAGGCTTCCCCATTCTCCACTCAGAGAAAAGACCTATTGAAATGTGTGTGGTTCTTAGAAAAGGGTACCAATGGCCATTTGGAAGTCACTTGAATCTGTGAAAATGTAGCAATAAGGTTTTGCTAAAGGCAAATCAGCCAGGAATCCTAATTAAAAATGGCAACACATCCCCAGGGCTGTCATCTTTCCCTGACCCTAAAGGACCCAGCCCTTCCTCCCACGTTCTTTGTGTACCATTCAAATCCGCTTCTGATTGTACGTTGCCACCTGGATTCTTTTTCTAAGGTTCCACAGTTCCACGGCCAGCCCCCATGATTCTACAGCTAGCTAGCCTTAGGTCTCTGGTGAGACGGAAAGCTCTTTGAGGGCCAGGGACCACTTCTACTGAACACATACTACTGCCAGACACTGTGCTTTTGAGGATAAGATATGGCCCCCACCTCCAAGAAACTTACAGGATAAACAAAACCATGTGCAAAACTGAGCACAGCCGCAGAGGTGTAAACAGGAAGCGGAGGAGCCCAGAGTACAAGGATAACAGACTTGAGTCTTAAAGCGCTGTTGCAATCAGTTAGGGAAAGGGCAGTGGAGGGGCAAGCCAGGCAAAGGCAAACCAGGCAGGCGGGCCAGCGTCAGCAAAGCCAAGGAGAGAATCAGTTCAACGCTGCAGAGTGGTGGGAGTTGAGGCTGGAGCGGCAGGCCTAGCAAGGTGGCCAAGGTAACAAGCCCGTGTCATTCACGCTGACCCGGTAAGGGGGCAGCTGACGCAATTCGCGGGTAAACTAATTTGGGCGCCTTGGGCACAGTTGAAAGGCTGTGTCGGTGACGGCCTGCGAGGCCACGCGACCCCCTCCCAGGGGCACCTGTGCGCCTTCGCAGTCGCCAAAGCACACGCGGGGCTGCCTCCACCCGCCAGATATTCTACGCGATCGCGTGCCCTGGCCCGGCCCCGACCCCCGGCCCCCGAGCGTCTCTGCTCCGGTTTAAAACGCCTGTTGACGCACTGTGGCGGGTGCCTGCGCGCCAGCGGGCGGCCCGGCGGTCTCCTCCGCAGTCGCCATCCGCTTTCCAGAAGGCTGCCCTTGGGCCCCCGACCCCAGGCTGCGAGAGTTGGGGAGAAGGCGTCCAACCCCGCTGGGCGGAGGGGGGGGGGGTTCGCGCGGGGGGCCGGTGCCATGGGGGCTCGCGCCAGGCGCGGTGCCGACCACCGTCCTCCCGTGCGGGCGCAGCCTGGGAACCCAAGGCACGGGCCCCCGCATCTCAGGCCCGCGGCCCGGCCGGGAACCGGGTGGCCCGGCTTCCCCTCGGCAGGCGCGGGCTGGACCGGAGCCCGACGGGGACTTGGCGCGCGGCGCATCATTACCTGGCCAGTGTAGTTTTCCCCGAGCCCGGGAGGCCTCGCAGGAGGTAGAGGTGTTTCCGAAAGCTGTGGCGGCGCGGAGGTGTCCCACGCGGGGGCGGCGGGGCTGGCGGCCGAGGCGGCGGCGGCTGCTGCTGCCGGAGGCTCAGCCTCCCAAAGGATTCAAGAAAACTCTCCTCCATGGGGTGGGGGCTGGCGGCGAGAGCCCTGCGTTCCCTTTCCTGAAGTCACGGTCTTGGCCAAAGCTGTTGTTTTTGTGGCTCTCCGGCCATGTGATAGATGGAGGGGCGGGCGCTCGCAGGCCAGCCCCTCCTTCCCACCCGCTCGAACCGCGCTGCGTGGGAGGGGTCGTCCCTACCTGGAAAGCCGGGGACGCTGGGAGACTGACAACCGGGAAAACCTCGGTGACCGACCTCCACTCCCCTCCCACCGCCCACCCTCACCTCCAGCCCAGCCCATGCCTCCCTGCGCCTGTCGCCCTGGGCCCACCGAGTGGGACACTGGTCACTTCCCCAGGCTGCCCGCGTGGAAGGCAGGCCTTCTGCAAAAGCCCTACCCCATCCCACCACCCACTAGGCCTTGAAAGTGAAATAATTTTAGTTGACGAAGAGAACGTGAACAGCATTTTGAACAGTAACAGTAAAAACCATAGTTTCCCGCAGTTTGTGAGCACCAATGTCTGGCTGGTGTCCCAATGGCTAATGCCACTCTCCCAGGACCTGTGTAATTCCCACCCCACCCCTTTTTATAAATTCTTCTTTATCAGCCTGCCAAAAATATTTTTAGAAAGCTTTGTTGCTTCTACATAACTTTAGAAATCTCTTCAAAACAAGACACCCCTTAAAACTCAGATAGATTTATGAACAGTAGTATAAACTAGGCTTCCTGAGAAAGAAGGGTAACTGCCCAGGTACACACTTTGTTGCCCGAAAAGACGTGGTCTCCCCAGAAATTATTTCAGCTCCCCAGGGAAAGGAGCAGTCTACTGACACTAGAGAGAAGCATCCAGAATTCAGTTCTAAGTTCTGGGACTGGTGAGCGCCAGTTGGTTGATCACCACAGTACTTTCCAATATTTCACACTCAAGAGTGTGATAGAAAGATCCCATTTTCTGAACTAAAATCCAAGAAGCGTGGACTGAAAGAGACAATACTGAAAATTAACATTTTCATCCTGGAAAAATCCCAGATATATGGTGGCTTGAGCTGTAATAACCATTGTAAAGCAAATATATTTTGTTTCTGGCAGCTAAGGTATGAAAATTTTGAAAAGGAACTGTGAAGAAAAGCAATTTACTTCTAAAACAAAACCCAGGAATTGCACAATGAGCTCTGGAAGGCACTCTCCAAGTATGGAGGGGCTCTATGCTCAGAATTTCACCTTCCTCTTGGGGTTCTACTAGGGAGGGGCAGGGGAGGGCAGGGAGGTGAGCTACTCTCTCTTGACATTTCTCTTCCCAGCATCGGAGCAAGGATTTTTGGCACTGCTGAGAAACACTGAAATTTCAAAAGCTTCTCTAAATATTAGGGGAAAACCATAAGGAACAGAGACTATAGATGAATCATAAAAATAGTGATGCTTATCATGTATGTATCCTATCATACTTCTATGTATCCTAGTATACTTCTTACAAGAACTTTTTGCCCAGCCTCAAATACTACCTTTTCCATTCTAGACTTCTGTTCTCTAATACAGGAGTCACAGGCCACATGTGAAATATGACTGGTCCAAGTGAGATTGGGGCATCCCTGGTGGCTCAGCTGGTAAAGAATCCGCCTGCAATGCAGGAGACCTGGGTTCCATCCCTGGGTTGGGAAGATCCCCTGGAGAAGGGAATAGCTACCCCCTCCAGTATTCTGGCCTGGAGAAGTCCATGGACTGTATGTATAGTCCACGGAGTCGCAAATTGGACACGGTTGGACACAACTGAATGACTTTCACTTTCACTTTTCACTTTCAAGTGAGATTAAAATATGCTGAATTTTGAAGGTTCCATATGAAAAAAAATGAAGTAAAATATCTCAATAACTTTTATATTCATGTGTTGAATTGATAGTATGGTGAGTACATTAGGTTAATATATTATTAAAATTAATTTCATCTGTTTCTTTTTGCTTTTTAATGTGGCTAGTAGAAAAGTCTGAATTATGTATGTGGCTGACACATTTCTATGGGACAGTGTTGCATGAGACTTCTGTCCATCTCCATTTCCTTCTGTAGAGGGTGTGCCAGGCAGCATGGATAGGGCAGCAGGGCACACAGCTTTGGGGACTAGAAGTTTGGGCACACTGAGACTTCAATGTGGGTGGCAGCTGGAGCAATAAAGTAGGTGCTGGGAAATATGAGTGTGCTGTTAGAAGAGAGGTCTTGAGCTGGATGCTAGAGCTTTGGAAATTCCTGCCCTGTGAGAAGATGGAGAACAGAGCAGACAGCTGAAGTCAGGGCTCAGGGATCACACTTAAGGACTGTGCCCTAGCCCCGCCCCCCGCAAAGTGGATCTGTTCAAAGAAAGAAAGTACAAGGGACAGACAGAATTCTACGAGAGCACGTTAAGCCTCAGGGAGGGAGAGCTAAAGAAGGAGAAAATGGCTGGCAGTATCTGAAAGTGACCCTAGACACTTCTTTCTCTTAGCTCTCAGATTTAACTAGTCAATAGGCTCTGTTTTCCCCAATTTATTCCTCAGAACCACAGTTTGTTTAAAGCTGTTTGTGTATCTGTTTCTTCCCACTAGACTAAGTTCAAAGGCAAAGACAGTGTCACCCTTGGCACCCCAAGAGCTAACACAGCGTCTGACATTCAGGGGTGCTCAATAATTTTATATGGACCTGAACTGCCTTCTCAGTAAATGAATCTGAGCATGGGCTTTACTAAAGATTAAGACTGAACAAAGATGGGGACAACTTCAACTGAGGAGTAATGTAAACACAGTCAGTGACCACATCAGCAGTTCTGAGGGCCACAGTACTCTCAGATAACGTCTACAGTCAGATCCTCACTGGCCCTAACAAGGTGGCAGCCTCTGGAGAGGAGGGCTACCCCGGGTCAGAGGACCCCTGTGATTAACACTCATTCATGCCCTCAGTTCATCCAGCCAGGTTTTTCAGCTCCCAAGTTCTATTCTACTTCTCTAGAATGTGATGACCAGCACAATCTCACTTTGCTGTCCTACAAACCACTGCTATGATGAGGTAAAGAAAATAATCTTAAAAGTAGTTTTTGGCAAGCAAAGAAACATTCAAATTTTTCTCTAATTATTATTGCTTAACAAGATGTGGAAAAACAAGGGGGTATACAGGAAGAGCTCATGGAAACCAGAAATTTAACCCTTGAACCTAGAGTTCCAAATACTCCACAATTTGGAATGCTTAAATCAGCCCCAGGTTTCTCCCCTGGAGATGCCATATGGCAGAAAGTCTGAAACCAAGATGAAGCTTCCAAAGCGGTGTAACCAAAGACCCTGTAACAGAGTAGAATCATTTAAAATACAGAGATAGTAGCTTCTCAATTCTCATTCTATGTCTTTTATTCCGCTACCAAAAGCTTTTATCTGATTTCCCTACCAAAAGTTTTGATCTGATTTCTTACTCAAAAATATGTCTTATATACATTTTTACCTTGTTACATATACATATGTATATATGACATGAATTGAAAGAATAGGAAAGCATCCATCTGTGCCTGCTTAGCTGTTTCTCTGGGGGACCCCTCATTGCTCTAGCACCTCCAGCTTTCACCTTCCACCAAGTCTGCACTGCACTATTTGGCCATTCAGAGGTAGCGCCTCTCTACTTAAAACTCCTCCTTCCTGGCTCTTCCCTCGTCCTTCCCCTAGAACCTGGATGAAGGATACAGGAAGCTGGAAGAGGTTAGGGAAGGGGGACAATGGGAGGGCAGTCATGCAGAGTGTCTGCTAGGCTGAATCAACAGGGGAAATGCTCAGGACTTGGTGGCCTGGGATAAGTCTACCAACACAGAAATGTCCTCTGGATAAGACTGACTTTGCTCATTCTAACCTCACATTACCACTACCTCCTACATCCCATCCCTCTCTCTATTTGAGGTCATACGCCTCTCCCAAGGCAATAACCATAATCTGTTTCCAAGCACCAAGTATTTGCCACTATGCATAGGGACACTTGAGCAGTGTAAGCGGAAGCCTGGGAAGTGGGGAAAGTAGTCCCAGCCCATTTTTCTAAAGCCCCACTCTGGAAATTAGGGCAAGGTAATTAAGGCAGTGGCTTGAGAAAGCTAGGGGCATCCTGGGCCCTAAGTACAAGCCTGGGTGAATAGTTAGCTGATACGCTTCAAAACGTCACAGAGTCTTAGAATTGGTCATTAGCTATGCCATACTCACTGTTAAATATTTATACTATTACCCTTATGCACAGCCATGGTGGTGTATTCATTAGAAATCCATAAATGTTGCTACTGAAGAGCCCTAAGAAAGCAAAGATTTCCCAGATGCCAGAGTCTCCTCTGCAGCCATCTGTGTGTCAACCCTAATACTGATCATCTCTTGTCTGAAATCATCCCATTCTAGGCCAAAGGTGAGTCCAGTTTCACAACAGTACTAGGAGCCTGCACAGAGAGCAAGATCTCAGGGAGTTCAACCAAACATTGGATACCTTGGTCTCTATCTGAATCAGACTTACGGTCTAGCAGAAAGATAAACTGAAACTGTACAAAATGAACTAGGGAAAATGTTGAGCTATTTTAAAGCAAACACTCAATTCCAAACCAAGCAGATGGAACACAAATAGTTAGCTTCCACTCTCTCATTGAACCCCAGGAGAATGTAGAGGCTTTTTGTGTGTGCGGGGGTGGGGTGGGGGTGGGGGAGTGTTAGGAGAATGGGGGATATGATTATTATTTTTAAGTATTAATATAAACTGTAGGAAAAAAGATCACAGCAACAAAATAATTAAAAACTGGAAAGCAAAAGGCCTAGTGTTAACTAATTTGGAAAACCAATTAAGAAACAAAACTTGAATTATAGAAAGCCAAGAAGAAATACCATTTACTCTGCATAACCCCTAAAATTTCAGGAACTAGAAATTTCAGGGCTGGAGGTGGGGCTCTAAATAGGAAAGTCAGTTAAAAGTCTGTTTAAGAAACAAACATCCACAGTCAGGCAGCTGCTGGCCCTCTAGAGAAGCCTGGAGGTTTATTCCCTGGAGAAGATAAAACAGGATGAGAAGAGTAGAAAGTAAGATAAGGCAGGCAATGCTCCCTTTCTGAAAACAGGGATTACATAAATGCCTACATGTTGAATAATGAGAAATCAAACCTTGTTTTTCAAATATGAATTTTCATATTTGAAATCTGTTAAGTACAATTAAACTAAAATAACAGCAATAATAAAAATAATAGTTACTGTAGTATAGTGCAAGTCCCACAATCCCTAACCAAAATCCTTGAGGTCAGAATTGTTTCAGAATTCAGAAAGTTCTAAGGGGATGGTCTAGGGCACCCCTGGTAATTAAACACATTAATATTTCTCCAGTGAAATGTCTGAAAAGTCACACTAACTGGGGTAAATAAGGAGTAAAACTAACCTGACTGTTTAGGTCAAATTTTGCTGCCAACTTAGTTTTAATGCCAGACATTTGAGAAACAAAATAAAACAACTTTTGGTTTTCAGAGCTTTCTGGATTTGAAATTTTAGAAATGGAATCACTGACCCACGCTTGGATAAAGGGGCCTATCCTTCTATTCTGATGCAATTATAAACATAGTCTACTCAAGTTTCCTGGGTCTTATTTTCTTCATGAAATAAAATAGGGCAAATATCTTCAAAATTAGATAATAAATTATTCAAGCTATTACCTCTTTTGCTGAGTTTTTTATTAGTATTCAGGAAACTGATCAGAATAGTTGAACAGATTATTCAAACCAATTTCACTCCAATGAATATATCACTCTACATTATCCTTCAGGTTGGCACTGAGCTCTCTTTCTTGATGAACAGGATCTTCAACAGTACCTGGAAGATGGAGAATTCAACAGCAAACAAACACAAGCCCAGACAAGTCCAGACAGAATGGTGACAGGAATGGAGTTTGTTGTCAGTTTCCCAAGCTCATGACTATTTATGCGCCCCTGCAACCAGCATCCAGAATTTCACACTCCCCACAGCCCCCACACCCTGCCTGGTCTTGCTTCATTCAAGAGCCTGTCCTCTGGATTTTGCCCAACTTTCTGTTTCTAAATCAAAACCTGGTCTATGTCCCATTCCCTGATGATCCAGTTTTTTACACTGTTAAGTTAAAAATAAATACACTTAATTTCATGCAACTGTGTTAACAAGTTTATTAAGCCAATACATTGCTCTGCCAGGAGCATTTGAAATCAAAGCTGCAACCAACAAAGATACTCAGGGGAAGGGAATTAACCCTTACTAAGAGCCTATTATTTTTCAAAAACTTTGCACAAGTTATTTCATTTAATCCTCATTTAATATCCCCATGACAGATTAGTATCATAAACCGTTTTTTTTTTTTTTTAGGTGAAAAAATTGCAGCTTTGAGAAGGCAATTTAAGGTCACATAGCCAGTCAGCAGGAGCTTCAAGATGGGAACCCATCCTCTTTCCAGCAGGCTGCCCTACCTCCTTAAAGGAGTTAGGCAGTATAAACACTCTGGCCACCAGCAGGAAGAGGATGTGAGGCTCCAAGAGCCAACCACATTCTCTTGCTATTTCCTTCTTTTTAAATTTCTGTTTACCACTTGAGGCCCACTGATCATTATGCCAAAGACGAAACCAAAAGGCCCATTTTCATTACAATTATAAAAATCCTGTACATAGCTACAGCACTCATAAAATTCCCCAACAAGAGAAGAATAATTAGGGATGCCTGCTGTATGAGGTTCACAGAGGGCAGTCAGTTTAGCATGAATGTAAAAGATGAACACAAAAGTCAAAAGTATGGTTCATAAAATGTCCTTGACACAAAATCAGCAGATATAAAAGACCTGCCGAATTAGCCACTGCCAAATATGCCCATGCTTATCGTGTGCAGTTTATCCTGGTGTCACACTGAGGGGAAAGGTAAACACTCGCTTCCTAACTTCGATCCTCATATAAACTCCATGAGGCCAGTTTTCACTGCTACATGCTCGGTGTGTAGAAAAATGTCTAAACTGAGGCAACTCAATAAACATTTGCTGAACAAATGAATTAATTTGTTCATGTCCTTTCCCTGGAATCTCTTCCCCTCCTCTATCTATCCCACATTTTCTAGTGGGTCCTTTAAATCTCTAATCTTTTCTTCCAAATCTTTAGTCTTTCCCCTTCTTTCAGCAGAACCTTGTTTAAAACAAACAGAAATATTTTTACTGCGTATATGTGCGTTTCTAGTTAGCTGAGAAATGGAAACACAGAACACTCTTAGAAATAAGAGTTATAATGAAAAGAGAAAACATATGGTTAATGCAGAGTACATTCAATTCTTATCAAATGCAGATATATACTGAAATAGTAGCAGCTGTGTTTATCTCATAATTTAGGCATTTGAAAAAAAAAGTGCAATGTGTTTATTTTAATGTCAGTTTGTGTCAAGTTTAAAATATAACATGCATTTGTCTACATATTTTACCTCTTCCTAGAGAATCTTTTAATATTTAAATATAATCTATATCCCTAATTCCCAGTCCTCATCATATATCAATCTGGGGGGGTGGAGGTAGGGAAGAGAATTCATCATAAACTGAGTATTGACAGAATACTCTAAAATATATTCTAACAAATAAAGTTGGAAAATAAATATGGTAGCAACAATCTAAGCTTTGTTGTATTTCACAAAGAGATCTACGTTTAAAGGAAATAAAAACATCACATGTGCAACAGCACACAGGGTTGCTATGGTAACAGACTACATTTTTTTATATTTACTCTTCAATTGTACATATGAGCTATTACAACCAAATAATGTCAACATCCATTTCCTTCTGATCATATACAGGTCTCCAGAATAAGTTGTACTTACAGTTCAAGGAATTCTCATTTTTTTAACCAATCTTCTTCTGTCTTTTCTAGAAATTATAATTAAAATACATATAATAATAATGATTAATATAGGGCACTGGGGTTAAGTTTTACACCATCATTTAACTCACTAGGAACACTCCCCAAATGAGAAAGAAACCTAATAAACACAAATGTCAGTTTAAACATTTAAAGTATCCATGTGTTTGCCTATGTGTGTGTATGTATTTAGGTAGCAACAAGGTCTCCATGCAAATGAGGAGAAATAAGAAATATTTTTAAATGTATTTGGTTTTACTACCTGAGCACACAAATGAATCTACTTTTCCCACAGCTGTGTTTACATGAAAAGATAAGAAATACCTACTATCCTGAACATATAATTCTATAATAGTTCCCTAAACCTTGATTTTATTATTTATTTCAAAATGTACCTCTAGCATAGGCTGCAGTCCATGGGGTGGCTAAGAGTCGGACACGACTGAGCGACTTCACTTTCACTTTTCACTTTCATGCATTGGAGAAGGACATGGCAACCCACTCCAGTGTTCTTGCCTGGAGAATCCCAGGGATGAGGGAGCCTCGTGGGCTGCCGTCTATGGGGTCGCACAGAGTCGGACATGACTGAAGCGACGCAGCAGCAGCAGCAGCAGCAGCATGGCCCTTGGGCACATTTAAGTAACTACCAACTAACATAAACAGAATTCCAGCCTCTCCTCATTACATGATACAGAGGACTGGCTTTTCCAGAGTCTCCGTTACCTTTCTAACCTTCTCAGCCAGTCCTCCTCCAGCTGCCTGGGAAATTAATAGCCTGTCAGAACCATCATGGACCACCATAGTACCAATAATGAGGTGCTTCCAAGTTAAGTAAATATGAATCTAATTTGTAGCTGTTACTCTATTATAACAAGATTGAGGGGTGGACAGAAGAAAAAGATGTAAAAAAAAAAAATAAATGACTCTCCTAAAACAGGCACCTCAGTCACCCACAGTTGACCCTTATACCAGCCTACACTACAACAACGTTAGGGAGTTAAATGCAACTTTCTGGGACTAATTGAAAGAAACATGCATAGGTTATCCAACCATTCACATACATCCTTTCTCTAATTTAATACAAGGGATGTAGCTCTTCATGTTACATTTGATGAACAGGATTTCTTTTTTTTTTAAGAAACCAGTTACAGGGCATTATGCTAAGTGAAATAAATCAGACAGGAAAAGACAAATACTATAAACATCATATGTGAAACCTAAAAATACAACAAACTAATTAATAAAACAAAAAAGAAGCAGATTCAGATACAGAGAAAAAACTAGTGGTTATGGGAGGCAGGGGCAATATAAGGGTGGAAAAGTGGGAGGTACAAACTACTGGGTGTAAGATAAGCTCAAGAATTTATCATACAGACTCCCCTGGTGGTCCAGTGGTTGGAAATCCATCTGCCAATGCAGGAGACATGGGCTTGGGCCCCTGGACCAGGAAGATTCCACATGCTGCAGAGCAGCTAAGCCTGTGTGTCACAACTACTGAGCCTGTGCTCTAGAGCCTATAGGCTCTGAAACAAGAGAAGCCATGGCAATGAGAACCCACACAATGAAACCTGAAAGTGGGCCCTGCTCTGCGCAACTGAAAAGTCCACGTGCAGCAACAAAGACCCAGAGCAGCCAAAAATAAATACATAAGTAAAATTATTTTAAAAAGAATGTAGTATACAACACAAGGAGTATAGCCAGTATTTTCTAATAACTATAAATGGAAAGTAACTTTTTAAAATTGCATTAAAAATTAATAATAAAAAAAGAGAAACCAGTTAGAGAAGATCTTTGAAAGCATAAAAATATACCTCTACTGACGTCTTCCACTGTAGGTAGATCATCTTCAGTGTCTTCCAGTCGAGGGGAACCACACAGTCTTCTGGCAACAAAGATTCTGGGGGTGGGGGGGGGGGAAGAGAACAAATTTCATCTCTGTCACACATATTTTTACCCTGAATATGAAGATATGCAAACATGATATCTAGACCTCCATAATGATAAAAGCCTGGTTCTAAAGCTATTTCAGTGACAGCTAAAGCAGGAATTAGTTTGTCTCAGATTCCTATTGGCAAATGCTACCCAGACTCAATAAAAATGCTTATGTATGTATGTAAAGTGATGTATATCTTAGTTCATATTCTCGTGTAAATACAAATATATACACATCAGCAGCTTCAAGTGGTACTGTCACAGGGCATAAAATTTAGGTAGGCATCCTTTCCTGAGACATTGTATAGAATATTGCAAGCACAGCAAGTTTAGTCTTCTTGCAAATTGCTCCTTCCACATAAGAGTGTATGGGAGAAAAAATCCTCACAATTAAGATACTCATAAGCAAGTCCACACATTGATCTAAACAAATCAGACAAATTAAACCATATAAGATATTCTTCCTATACTTGCACATCCCTAGCAACATGAGTAGCTTGGTTTCTTCAGGTCTATATATGGTTACCATATAATCCTACTGTGTCTCAGTTCAGTTCACTCAGTCGTGTCCGACTCTTTGCGACCCCATGAATTGCAGCACGCCAGGCCTCCCTGTCCATCACCAACTCTCGGAGTTCACTCAAACTCACATCCATCGACTTGGCGATACCAACCAGCCATCTCATCCTCTGTTGTCCCCTTTTCCTCCTGCCCCCAATCCCTCCCAGCATCAGTCTTTTCCAATGCATCATTCCTTCTAAAGAACACCCAGGACTGATCTCCTTTAGAATGGACTGGTTGGATCTCCTTGCAGTCGATGGGACTCTCAAGAGTCTTCTCCAACACCACAGTTTCTACAGACTTCCTAATAATAGAATTCAAGTTCCCTGTCTTATTGACAAGGCCATAGATAACGCCAGAGCTTTGCTTCTTCGACCTTCGGCTATAAACGAATTGGTTTACAGCCTCCATTTAGAGTTTTCTCTTTTCTTTTTAAGCATCTTGTGCTCATGCTCAGACCTCATTTCACAAAGAGGTCCTATTTCTGCGACCTCATCAACTGCAGCCTGACAGGCTCCTCTGTCCATGGGATTAGCCAGGCAGGAATTTTTCAAGCATACACTATTTCCAAACGTAAAATTCTTTCCCTCTGTTTTTAAGTCACATTTGTATGATATAAGCACAGTTTACAATTCACTCCCATTTGGAGTCATCCCAGACAAAACCACAACCCCATATTCTCTTCTACAATCTCTTTGGCACAGCTAACCTCACTCATAAAATATTCGTAAGTTTATCATTTATATTTTCTATGCACAATAATTTTGTTTTGTGTTAGTCTTGTCTCCCCATTTAGAAGGTAAGCTACTTGATGAATGAGGTCTATTTCCTCTAAAAAGCTTTCCAAAGCTTAATTAATGGATGCTGGATCATTACTGTTGATTATGATGGTATTCTGCATTCAGGGGAGGAGGTTTAGAATCTTTTCCCACTAGTGCCTTCATGCCTTCTGGTGTTGATCTAAGGCAGTGATTATTAACATTTTGGGGTCACAGACATCCCTGAGAACCTGATAAAAACTAAGGACTTTCTCCCAGAAAAATGGCACAAAACGACACAAAGAATTTTGCATAATTTCAGAATATGAACTTTGGAATAAGATTCCTGGCTTAAAAGCAAATGCAGTTTAACTTTTAAAATTGGTATGTTTCTTTGGTGCCTCTAGGAAGATAGAAAATGGCAGCAAACAGTAACGATGTGGTTATTCACGAAGTTTACAAAAATGGTAAGAATGACACCAGAACAGGTTGATAATTTTGAGTCCTCAGACTCTGAGATTTAACCAATCTTGGGTCTGAGCTCAATTAACCAAATATGTGGAAAACAGCAGAAGTTCAAGAGCAAAGTAAAAACCACTGGAAGTTAAAGTGTGAGAGAATCCCAGGCTCAATGGTAGGTGCAGAAGAAAAAGACCATCAGGAAGATATTGGATGCAGGGACTGGAGCTTTACTTCTTGGCTCTTACAGCTTCTGTCCCCAAGGAAGGGGACATATAATTGCATGAAATCATTAACATGTGCAACTGACTTACAGACAAGGAAAAATTGGGATATGTTCTTCATTCACTTTTTAAGATATTCAGTATCTTAAGTAGGCATATTATTTAGAGGAAATTTACTTAGAATATTTACCTATAATGTTATAATAATATTACTTATAATACTTAAAAAAGTCAATCAGTCAGACTCCTTCCTAACCTTCTTTTCAGTACCCATCTTAAGACAGTCTTTAAAAATTAAACTGATTTCAGGTATTTTTTCATCACTTAATTTTCATTGTCCATCGTTTTACTATTCTCATATCTATAAGCCCAACTGTGAATGAGAAAGGGTCATATGATAAACAAGGGAAATGTAGAAAGCACAAAGATTTTTCCAAAAATAAAGCAGTCCATCTCTATTTGTTACCAATCACTGTTAGCCTGTCTCATTCTTCATTCTTCCTACTATCTGTTTAAATTGAGAGTCCAAGTATTCAACATGCTCAAAGACATTTCGGACTACTGGTCATCCTGGTGGTGGGAGTTGGGGCTTGACTCCATCAAGCACCCTTTGCTATACATCTTCCACTTCCATCTCTGAAAAGCATCGCAAGATCAGTTAACTGCAAGAAATCATTAACACAAGGTAGAAACACCTCAAAAATTACTCATATATATTAAATTGGACTTTTAATTTGTACCAAATAAACTCAATTTACCCACTGGAACTCCAGGAGATCCAAAAAGCTTTACTAGTTGAAAGGCAAACTCCTGTGATAATGGTAGCTCAAGAGAATCAAAGTAGTCAGGGCTTGTTAAATCTTGGTTATCCTGAGTTTGTAGGAATGGTAAAGGCCTAGGTTCTTCCCATGTCTTTAGCTTTTCAACAAAACTTTCATTTAAGGAGTGAAGATCAGAGGTGACACCAAAAGAGTACAAAGTATCAGGCTGGCTACTTAAAATTTCTGAAGAAGTAAACCTTACATCATTTAGTTTATCATCTACTCTCCTCTGAGAGTTGAAAGTCGAAAACACTTTCTTGCCTGAAAAAGATATCTTCCAAAAGCTAGATGGATACTGTAGCATAAGAGAAGGAATGGGGTTCCTGTAAAAATACACAGAATGCCTTACTCTGTTAAATAGCAGGTAATGAGAATAAAATTGTCCACCAACATTTAGAAGAGAATCTTTGACAATGTCAAAGTAAATGTCAAAGTAAAACCATGATGGATGATAATCGAAGGTCATAATGTGTTGCTTATTCTCTTCATTATTTATTTCTGAAACTTCATCTTTTTCTTCTTCCAAAATAATTTTTAGTCCATGGCTTTCTGTTAACAAGTCACATTTCCCCATTTCTTTTACATTGGTATGACTCTGTTCTAGTAAGTTAAAGTTTGGTGCCAAACTGAAAATCCTTTTCTGCCTCCTCTTTTTATTCTCTGTTGAATGTAAGGTACTCTTCAGGATATCCAGTTTAAAGAAGTGGCTTTGAAAGATATTTGTCTCTGTTTCTATGACTGAATCTATATTCTCAGTTGGAGATGACAAGTCTTCATTTTCTATCGATAGCTTCTCTCCTATCAATGTCTCTGGACTGTCTCCTGGCCCTTCCGAAGTGGAGATCAATTTGATCAACTGCCCCCTGCTGTCAGGAGGTGCCAGCTTTTGCCGTCTCTTTTTCTTTGGTCTCTGTTCACATATAAACTTATGAGGCCCCTCAGGCCAGCTACCAGAATAGGGTTGTCTATCAGAGCCCAACTGTAAATCACCATCAGACAAATCATTTGAGAAAAAAGCCCAATTATTGTTTTTAGTTGTATTTACTGCTTGTTCCTTTTTTAAAACTTTATCTGATGTTCTGGATGTATACTGATGGCACGGACTTGTTTCATTCAGGAGACTCTCATCTACCATCTTTCCCTTCTGCATCAATGAGCATGGGGCTTCAACAAATTTGTCCTGGGTGTCCAACGTCATGATATTCCTATTTTCAATACGCTTCTCTACCTCTGTGACAGAACAGTCATCACTTGCTACATAGGAAAGATTTTGAATCACTGTTGGACAAGAAACAAAACTTTCATTTGGCATCAATGACAAACTTAGAAATAAGTCATCATTATCTTTAGGGAAGTAATTTTTCGGTGGACTGTCCAACTCTACAGACATAACATCTGGCAAACTGTTTTCAGAATTTATGTCTTCCTGTCTTTTATCCTTATGGACATTCACAAAATCTCCCACTTCATTTCTCAGACCAACAGTTAAGGAACACTCTGATTCCTTTTTGGTCTCTTCTAAGTCTTCCTCTTCACTCTGAGATGGGTCCTGAATTCCTGGTGTAAGATAATTTAAGGTTTCAAATGAGTTTTCCTCCATGATTTTATTATGACTGTTCTGCTTTTTACTTCTTTTTCTGTTTCTCTTCCTGGCTTTGCTGAACCTGTGCCCAGTTTTCTTCAAATCTCTTTCTCTGAAATATAAAAAAGAAAATTATAACTTAATTACTTGTATAACAATATAAACTAAAACATTATACTCAATGTGCAGATTTACAAATCATTAGTACAAGAGACTCTAAAATGTGTGCACTTTGTACTATGGTGGTGGTTTAGTCACTAAGTCATGTCCAACTATTGCAACCCCATGGACTGTAGCCCATCAGGCTCCTCTGTCCATAGGCTTTTCCAGGCAAGAATACTGGAGTGGGTTGCCATTTCTTTCTCCAGGGGATCGTCCCGACCCAGGGATCAAACCCGGGTCTCCTGCTCTGCAAGCAGGTTCTTTACTGACTGAGCTATAAACTTTAATCCTCTAAAGTAAAAATGAATACCCTTTGAGAAAGTTACGACTCATTTCATAAACAAATAACTTTATGAAAATCTAATGTTTTCCTTAAGATACTCAATATACATATATATGAAGTATACATATATATATGAAACATACATATATATATACATGAAGGGTATATATATATATGGAGTGTGTATATATATATATATATATATGAAGTATATATAACTTCCCTGGTAACTCAGATGGTAAAGAATCAGCCTCCAACGAGGGAGACCTGGGTTCGATCCCTGGGTAAGGAAGATCCCCCGGAGAAGGGCATGGCATCTCACTTCAGTATTCTTGCCTGGAGAATCCCCACGGACAGAGGAGCTTGGTGGGCTACAGTCCATGGGGTCACAAAGAATCAGACATGACTGAGTGATTAAGCACTGCAAAGCACCAATAAACAACTTACTTTTCCCAACATCTTGAATTTTGAAAAGTGACAGATATAGTCTAAATGACACAGCTTTAATGGCTCAAGTAGATTTTCTCTAGTCATAAAAACTTTGGCAACTAAGACACTCCATCAAATTGTAAAGAACGGCAGATGATGAGCAGCCACATTCCGTATTGAGATGATATGCTTCTAGTAGGTTAGTAAGCAGTAGTTCTAAATCAGAGGCTCCACCACTGCTCTGTGGGGTGTGTGGAAATGTGGGAAGGCATTTTTGGGTCACTGGCACTTGGCACTGTGGTCAGGGCTGTTAACTATCCTGCAATGCCAGGGACAGTTTCAAGTGAAAACTTTTTCTACCCAAACAAGCAGTGGTGATCTCATCAAGCACACCAAAAGTTCACAGTGCCCCTTAATTAAAAGCAATCTTAAATCTTGAGGAAAAAACAGAGGACTTAGGAAATGTTCCAATTTAAAATATAAAGGTTTGGTTATCTTCTCTTCCACAATGTACAGATGGAGAGAGTAAAATGTAGTGGGGGAAGGACAACAGACATAGCTGAGGGAAAAAAATGCCAGGAAGAGGAATGGAAAATAAACAATTAGACAAGCAAACAAACACTGAAGTAGAGAAAGATAATGAGGAAAAGATAAATCAGTCAAATTGGTTGGGCGTTGGACAAAAGAGCTTATTAAAACTACCCCAGCCTCTGGCCTGATTTATTCCATCCCATGTTGCTGGGCAATTTTCAATAGGCAAGACCCCTGATTACCTCATTCTTTGTTAACTAATTGCTGCTGCCTTTGTTTACATATTCCTTGATGTTGGTTTGGAAAGAACATTAAGATTGTAAATCAACTATTCTTCAATTTAAAAAAAAATTTTAATATAAAAAAGAACACTAAGGACAGCAAATTCTGAGAAGCAGTTAAGATGGGGTTTCTATAAAAAGGAGGTGGAGTAAAGAATGGCAACTTTGGCAGTAACTCTCCTTTATGGTCAGTTCTATCAGACGCCAATGAAAGGTCTAGTTGAAGTCTAAGGTGCAGTCAGTTGTAAAATACACACTGCAGACAGGTCTGCTGTTCTGAAAACAAACTCCACTGTCTTCGTCCAAACACGCACCATCTTGTTGTAGGGCAAAGAGGAAAAGAATGAGTTGAGTTTGTTGTTGCTTTATTTATTGGACTAAATGGACTTAAGATTCACTCCAGGCCTTGTGACTCGGTGGAGCTGAATGCACTTCATGTGCAGCCACTGTCCCTTTAAACAGTTCTCTACTGCACAAGGAAGAACTCTAAACTAAGGAAATGGGTTCCTATATATAGTTCATCACAAAAATGTTTAGAGCTCCTTATGCCACCAAGAATTCTAAGGTCCACAATGCTATTTTGAAAACTGTTTTTTTCTTTAAAAAAAAAAAAAAAAGCTATTTAATGCACACTTACTCTGTATTAAGATTATTTAATTCCTTTAAATGTGCAAACTTACCTAATCTTCTTCATAACAACCATATGTAATAAGGCAAATGCCAGTTTTACTCCCATCTCAAAAAGGCAACTGAAACAAAGAGAAGCTTCAGAATTTTCTGTACTGCAGCCACAATACAAAATAGCATGGAGGCCCTTCAAAAAGTTAAAAATAGAAATATCGTGTGATCCAGCAATTCCACTTCTGGGAATATATCCAAAGGAAATAAAAACACTAATTCAAAGAGATATCTGTACCCCATGTTCACAGAAGCATTACATCGCAACAAGTGCCCATCAATAGATGAATGGATAAAGAAGTTGTGGCATATACAATGGACTATTATTCAGTCATAAAAAATGAGGAAATTCTACCATTTCTGACAACATGGATGAACCTTTAAGACTTTATGGTAATTGAAATCAGTCAGACAAGGAAAGACAAATACTGTATGATCTCACTTATATGTGGAATCTAACACAAAATGAACAAGAGAAACTCATAGAAGAAGAGGTTAGATTTGTGGTTACCAGAGGTGGGGAATGGAGTTGGGCAGAATTGGAGGAAAGTGGTCAAAAGGTACAAACTTACAGTTATTCAATAAGTAAACATTGGGGATTTAACATAGTAACACAGTAACTATGGTTAACATTGCTATATGATTCATAGGAAAGTTGTTAAGAGAGTAAATTCTAGGATTTCTCACTACAAAGAGAGAAATTTGTTTCTTCTTATTGTATTTACATGAGTTGATGGATGTTAACTAAACCTATTGCGGTAATCATTTCACAATGTATGTAAATGAAATCATCTTACTGTACATCTTAAATTTACAGTGATATATTGACTATGCCAAAGCCTTTGACTGTGTGGATCACAAGAAACTATGGAAAATTCTGAAAGAGATGGGAATACCAGACCACCTGACCTGCCTCTTGAGAAACCTGTATGCAGGTAAGGAAGCAACAGTTAGAACTGGACATGGAACAGACTGGTTCGAAATAGGAAAAGGAGTACGTCAAGGCTGTATATTGTCACCCTGCTTATTTAACTTATATGCAGAGTACATCATGAGAAAACGCTGGGCTGGAAGAAGCACAAGCTGGAATCAAGATTTCCAGGAGAAATATCAATAAGCTCAGATATGCAGATGACACCACCCTTATGGCAGAAAGTGAAGAGAAACTAAAAGGCCTCTTGATGAAAGTGAAAGAGGAGAGTGAAAAAGTTGGCTTAAAGCTCAACATTCAGAAAACGAAGATCATGGCATCCGGTCCCATCACTTCATGGGAAATAGATGGGGAAACAGTAGAAACAGTGTCAGACTTTATTTTCTGGGGGCTCCAAAATCACTGCAGATGGTGACTGTAGCCATGAAATTAAAAGACGCTTACTCCTTGGAAGAAAAGTTATGACCAACCTAGATAGCTTATTAAAAAGCAGAGACATTACTTTGCCAACAAATGTCCGTCTAGTCAAGGCTATGGTTTTTCTAGTAGTCATGTATGGATGTGAGAGTTGGACTGTGAAGAAAGCTGAGCGCCAAAGAATTGATGCTTTTGAACTGTGGTGTTGGAGAAGACTCTTGAGAGTCCCTTGGACTGCAAGGAGATCCAACCAGTCCATTCTAAAGGAGATCAGTCCTGGGTGTTCTTTGGAAGGAATGATGCTGAAGCTGAAACTCCAGTACCTTGGCCACCTCATGTGAAGTGCTGACTCATTGGAAAAGACTCTGATGCTGGGAGGGATTGAGGGCAGGAAGAAAAGGGGACGACAGAGGATGAGATGACTGGATGGCATCACCGACTCGATGGACGTTGAGTCTGAGTGAACTCTGGGAGTTGGTGATGGACAGGGAGGCCTGGCGTGCTGCAATTCATGAGGTCGCAGAGTTGGACACGACTGAGTGACTAAACTGAACTGATGTCATTAGTTCTCAACAAACCCAGGGGAAAAAATCCCAGGATCACATGGCTACTGGCAGGATTCAGACTAAGGCTCACTGGCTCTCCGTTCTATATTCTTTACCCATTATACAAAATTGTCCCTCAACTTAAAACCAGAATTTTACAAAAACACTTTGCTTCTCTTTCTCCTCCTCTCATCTTTAAATTCTCACATTTCCATAAACACAGAGATACCCAGCTGGTTAAGAGTTGAGTCCTTTTCTTGGAAGCAGTTCTTGGGTCTTAACTCATACTATCACTAACCTAAGAGTGTCTTGAGACTTTTTTTCTCTCTGTTATCAAAGCAAATAAAGAGCAACAGAAAGTGAGACAAGGTAGTGTGAAGCAGGACCCATCTTGCTAATCAGACTTTATGTCAAGATTTTATATGAGAAATGGAAAGACCAGAGTAGATGGCTTATAATTCAGATAGGCTGATGGACACAGGGGCTCCTCCTGGAGTTAATTCATTTGTCATGGGGTAGAGGTAGTAAATAGTAACCATATTCTGGATATATTTTGAAGGAAAGACATGTAAGAGTTGAAAATCAATTGGTTAGAGTATGAGAAAAAAGGTAATAACTGCAAAGACTTTGGCTGGAACAACTGAAAGGAAGAAGAAGCCATTTGCTGATACACAGAAGCCTGTGCAAGGTATGGATTTGGAGGGAGTGCTGCTGAATCAATTGCCTCAAATTTCAGCTCAGAGTCTTAATCAGCAAATTAATCCGTCCCTATAGAAAGCAGAAAAGATGAGGGTTTCTGTAATATGCCTCATGAGTTCCTATGTTTTTTTAAATGAATCTGATAATAGGAGCAGTCCTAAGATGGCAGAGGAATAGGATGAGGAGACCACTTTCTCCCCCACAAATTCATCAAAAGAACATTTCAATGCTGAGTAAATTCCACAAAACAACTTCTGAATGCTGGCAGAGGACATCAGGCACCCAGAAAAGCAGCTCAGTATCTTCGAAAAGAGGTAGGAAAAAATATAAAAGATCAAAAAAAGAGACAAAAGAGGTAGGGAGGGAGCTCCGTCCCAGGAAGGGAGTCTTAAAAAGAGAGAAGTTTCCAAACACCAGGAAACACTCTCACTGCTGAGTTTGTGGTGAGCCTTGGAAGCACAGAGGACAACATAATAGGGAGGGAAATAAATAATTAATTAAAACCCATAGATTACCAGCCCAGCGGTAACTCCCCCAGAGAAGCAGTGCAGACGCCTGCATCTGCCACTAGCAAGCGGGGGCTGGGCAGGGAGGTGCGGGCTGCATTGTTTTTTAAGGAGCGAGCCCGAATGCCCAGAGGGTAACCGGAGCAAACTAACTTGGACTAGAAAACCAGACTGTGGGATAGCTACCACGTGAAAAGCTCTAACATAAGACACTGCCAGGACCGCGCGCAGAACAAAGGACAGAAGAGAATTAGCCAGTTGCAGACCATCCCCTTCCAGTGACAGGCAGCCAGAGCTGGAAGGGCCGGAAGGGGGCAATCGCAGCCCCAGAGAGACATTAACTACCAAACTGCAAGGAGGTTTCTTTGCTAACTAAGACTTCTTGGAGTTCTGGACAGTCATCATCTGCCTGAGAAGGTGCGCCAGTTGTACACCCAGAAAACTGAGTAGCAGGGACGGGAGAGGCGATAAGTCGCAGTGACCGCGCTCGCCAAACACCTGAGCTACTCGGACCTGGGAAGGGCACAAAAAGCAGGCCCAACAGAGTCTGCACTCTGAGGACTACCTGAGTACCTGAGCCTAAGCAGCTTAGACCTGGGAGGTGCATGCAGCCCAGGACCGGCCTCAGTCGTTTCCCGGAAGAGCAACCTAGAGCCTGAGCTGTGTGCGCCGTGAGTGGGGGCAGGCCCAGTGTGGCTGAGACATTGTGAGCACACGCCAGTGTTATTTGTTTGCAGCGTCCCTTCCTCCCCACAGCGTGACTGAACAAGTGAGCCTAAAAAGTGTCCACCACCGCCCCCCTGTATCAGGGCAGAAATCAGACACTGAAGAGACCAGCAAACAGAAGCAGCTAAAACAGAGGTAACCGCCTTGGAAGTGACAGGTGCAATAGATTAAAACCTTGTCATTAGAACCAACTACATAGGAAGGGGCCTATACATCTTGAGAAATATAAGCCGGACCAAGGAACTATCCAAAAATGAACTGACCCCACACAGCCCACAACACCACCAGAGAAAGTCCTAGATATATCTTCACTATTTTTACAATCACTTTTTTTTTCTTTTTCTTCATTTTTTTAACTTAAAAAAAATTTTAAGTCCTCTGTTACTCCTTTAATTTTCATTTTTATAACCTACTATTACTTTTCCAAAAAAAAGACCCTATTTTTAAAGCAAACTTCATATTTTTTAAAATAATTCTTGTGACTTTGTGTTTTTTTTCCTCTTCTTCTTTTCTTTAATATTGTATTTTTGAAAATCCAACCTCTACTCTAGATTTTTAATCTTTGCTTTTTGGTATTTGTTATCAATTTTGTACCTTCAAAAACCCAATCTTCAGTACCCGTTTTTACTTGACAGCGAGATTACTGGTTTGACTGCTCTCTCCTCCTTTGGACTCTCCTTTTTCTCCACCAGGTTGCCTCTGTCTCCTCCCTCCCCCTTCTCTTCTCTACCTAACTCTGTGAATCTCTGTGTGTTCCAGACGGTGAAGCACACTTAGGGAACTGATTACTGGCTGGATCTGTCTCTCTCCTTTTAATTCCCCCCTTTTTATCCTCCTGGCCACCTCTGTCTCCTTCTTCCCTCTTCTCTTCTCTGTGTAACACCGTGAACATCTCTGAGCAGTCCAGACTGTGGAGCACACATCAGGAAGTGATTACTGGCTAGCTTGCTCTCTCCTCTTTTGATTCCACCTCATCTCAGTTGGGTCACCTCTAATTCCCTCCTCCCTCTTCTCTTCTCCATGTAACTCTGTGAATCTCTCTGGGTGTCCCTCAATGTGGAGAAACTTGTCATATTTAACCTAGATGTTTTATCAATGGTGCAGTATAGAAGGAGAAGTCTTGAGACTACTGTAAAAATAAGACTGAAAACCAGAAGCAGGAGGCTTAAGTCCAAATCCTGAGAACATCAGAGAACTGCTGACTCCAGGGAACATTGATCGATAGGAGCTCATCAAATGCCTCCATACCTACACTGAAACCAAGCACCACCCAAGGGCCAACAAGTTCCAGAGCAAGACATACCACGCAAATTCTCCAGGAACACAGGAACACAGCCCTGAGCTTCAATATACAGGCTGCCCAAAGTTACTCCAAAACCATAGACATCTCATAACTCATTACTGGACACTTCACTGGACTCCAGAGAGAAGAAATCCAACTCCACCCACCAGAACACCGACACAAGCTTCCCTAACCAAGAAACCTTGACAAGCCACTGATACAACCCCACCCACAGTGAGGAAACTCCACAATAAAGAGAACTCCACAAACTGCCAGAATACAGAAAGGCCACCCCAAACTCAGCAATATAACCAAAATGAAGAGACAGAGGAATACCCAGCAGGTAAAGGAACAGGACAGTGAAAAGTGAAAGTGAAGTCACTCAGTCATGTCTGACTCCTTGTGACCCTGTGGACTGTAGCCCACCAAGCTCCTCCATCCATGGGATTCTCCAGGCAAGAATATTGGAGTGGGTTGCCATTCCTTCTCTGGAAAGGAAAAAGATAAATGCCCACAAAACCAAACAAAAGAGGAAGAGACAGGGAATCTACCTGAGAAAGAATTCCAAATAATGATAGTGAAAATGATCCAAAACCTCGAAATAAAAATGGAATCACAGATAAATAGCCTGGAGACAAGGATTGAGAAGATACAAGAAAGGTTTAACAAGGGCCTAGAAGAAATAAAAAAGAGTCAATATATAATGAATAATGCAATAAATGAGATCAAAAACACTCTTGAGGCAACAAATGAGGTAGAAGATAGGATTAGTGAAGTAGAAGATAGAATGATAGAAATAAATGAATCAGAAAGGAAAAAAGAAAAACGAATTAAAAGAAATGAGGACAATCTCAGAGACCTCCAGGACAATATGAAACACTCCAACATTTGAATTATAGGAGTCCCAGAAGAAGAAGACAAAAAGAAAGACCATGAGAAAATACTTGAGGAGATAATAGTTGAAACTTCCCTAAAATGGGGAAGGAAATAATCACCCAAATCCAAGAAACCCAGAGAATCCCAAACAGGATAAACCCAAGGCGAAACACCCCAAGACACATATTAATCAAATTAACGATAAACCCAAGGCGAAACACCCCAAGACACATATTAATCAAATTAACAAAGATCAAACACAAAGAACAAATATTAAAAGCAGCAAGGGAAAAACAACAAATAACACACAAGGGGATTCCCATAAGGATAACAGCTGATCTTTCAATAGAAACTCTTCAGGCCAGGAGGGAATGGCAAGACATACTTAAAGTGATGATAGAAAATAACCTACAGCCCAGATTACTGTACCCAGCAAAGATCTCATTCAAATATGAAGGAGAAATCAAAAGCTTTACAGACAAGCAAAAACTGAGAGAATTCAGCACCACCAAACCAGCTCTCCAACAAATGCTAAAGGATACTCTCTAGACAGGAAACGCAAAAAGGGTATATAAACCCAAACCCAAAACAATAAAGTAAATGGCAACGGGATCATACTTATCAATAATTACCTTAAACGTAAATGGGTTGAATGCCCCAACCAAAAGGCAAAGACTAGCTGAATGGATACAAAAACAAGACCCCTATAAATGTTGTCTACAAGAGACCCACCTCAAAACAAGGGACACATACAGACTGAAAGTGAAGGGCTGGAAAAAGATATTCCACACAAATAGAAACCAAAAGAAAGCAGCAGTAGCCATACTCATATCAGATAAAATAGACTTTAAAACAAAGGCTATGAAAAGAGACAAAGAAGGATACTACATAATGATCAAAGGATCAATCCAAGAAGAAGATATAACAATTATAAATATATATGCACCCAACATAGGAGCACTGCAATATGTAAGACAAATGCTAACAAGTATGAAAGGGGAAATTAACAATAACACAATAATTGTGGGAGACTTTAATACCCGACTCACACCTATGGATAGATCAACTAAACAGAAAATTAACAAAGAAACACAAACTTTAAACGATCCAATAGACCAGTTAGACCTAATTGATATCTATAGGACATTTCACCCCAAAATAATGAATTTCACCTTTTTCTCAAGTGCTCACGGAACCTTCTCCAGGATACATCACATGCTGGGCCATAAATCTACCATGGGTAAATTCAAAAAAATTGAAATCATTCCAAGGATCTTTTCGGACCATAATGCAGTAAGATTAGATCTCAATTACAGGAGAAAAACTATTAAAAATTCCAACATATGGAGGCTGAACAACACGCTTCTGAATAACCAACAAATCACAGAAGAAATCAAAAAAGAAATCAAAATATGCACAGAAACGAATGAAAATGAAAAAAACAACAACCCAAAACCTGTGGGACACTATAAAAGCAGTGCTAAGGGGAAAGTTCATAGCAACACAGGCATGCCTCAAGAACATGAAAAAAGTCAAATAAATAACCTAACTCTACACCTAAAGCAACTAGAAAAGGAAGAAATGGAGAACCCCAGGGTGAGTAGAAGGAAAGAAATCTTAAAAACTAGGGCAGAAATAAATGCAAAAGAAACAAAAGACACCATGGCAAAAATCAACAAAGCCAAAAGCTGGTTATTTGAAAGGATAAATAAAATTGACAAACCATTAGCCAGACTCATCAAGAAACAAAGGGAGAAAAATCAAATCAATAAAATTAGAAATGAAAAAGGAGAGATCACAACAGACAACACAGAAATACAAAGGATCATAAGAGACTACTATCAGCAATTATATGCCAATAAAATGGACAACGTGGAAGAAATGAACAAATTCTTAGAAAAGTACAACTTCCCAAAACTGAACCAGGAAGAAATAGAAAATCTTCACAGACCCATCACAAGCACGGAAACTGAAACTGTAATCAGAAATCTTCCAGCAAACAAAAGCCCAGGTCCAGACGGCTTCACAGCTGAATTCTACCAAAAATTTACAGAAGAGCTAACACCTATCCTACTCAAACTCTTCCAGAAAATTGCAGAGGAAGGCAAACTTCCAAACTCATTCTATGAGGCCACCATCACCCTAATACCAAAACCTGACAAAGATGACACAAAAAAAGAAAACTACAGGGCAATATCACTGATGAACATAGATGCATTAATCCTTAAAAAAAATTCTAGCAATCAGTATCCAACAACACATTAAAAAGATCATACACCATGACCAAGTGGGCTTTATCCCAGGGATGCAAGGATTGTTCAATATCCACAAATCAATCAGTGTAATTCACCACATTAACAAATTGAAAAATAAAAGCCATATGATTATCTCAATAGATGCAGAGAAAGCCTTTGACAAAATTCAACATCCATTTATGATGAAAACTCTCCAGAAAGCAAGAATAGAAGGAACATACCTCAACATAATAAAAGCTATATATGACAAACCCACAGCAAACATTCTCCTCAATGGTGAAAAACTGAAAGCATTTCCCCTAAAGTCAGGAACAAGATAAGGGTGCCCACGTTCACCGCTACTATTCAACATAGTTCTGGAAGTTTTGGCAACAGCAATCAGAGCAGAAAAAGAAATAAAAGGAATCCAAATTGGAAAAGAAGTAAAACTCTCACTGTTTGCAGATGACATGATCCTCTACAAAGAAAACCCTAAAGACTCCACCAGAAAATTACCAGAGCTAATCAATGAATATAGTAAAGTTGCAGGATATAAAATCAACACACAGAAATCCCTTGCATTCCTATACACTAATAATGAGAAAGTAGAAAAAGAAATTAAGGAAACAATTCCATTCACCATTGCAACAAAAAGAATAAAATACTTCAGAATAACTATACCTAAAGAAACAAAAGACCTATATATAGAAAACTATAAAACACTGGTGAAAGAAATCAAAGAGGACACTAATAGATGGAGAAATATACCATGTTCATGGATTGGAAGAATCAGCATAGTGAAAATGAGTATACTACCCAAAGCAATCTACAGATTCAATGCAATCCCTATCAAGCTACCAACGGTATTTTTCACAGAGCTAGAACAAATAATTTCACAATTTGTATGGAAATACAAAAAACCTCTAATAGCCAAAGCAATCTTGGGAAAGAAGAATGGAACTGGAGGAATCAACCTGCCTGACTTCAGGCTCTACTACAAAGCCACAGTCATCAAGACAGTATGGTACTGGCACAAAGACAGAAATATAGATCAATGGAACAAAATAGAAAGCCCAGAGATAAATCCACACACCTATGGACATCTTATCTTTGACAAAGGAGGCAAGAATATACAATGGATTAAAGACAATCTCTTTAACAAGTGGTCCTGGGAAAACTGGTCAACCACTTGTAAAAGAATGAAACTAAAACATTTTCTAACACCATACACAAAAATAAACTCAAAATGGATTAAAGGTCTAAACGTAAGACCAGAAACTAAAAACTGCTAGAGAAGAACATAGGCAAAACACTCTCCAACATAAATCACAGCAGGATCCTCTATGACCCACCTCCCAGAATATTGGAAATAAAAGCAAAAATAAACAAATGGGATCTAATTAAAATTAAAAGCTTCTGCACAACAAAAGAAACTATAAGCAAGGTGAAAAGACAGCCTTCGGAATGGGAGAAAATAATAGCAAATGAAGCAACTGACAAACAACTCATCTCAAAAATATACAAGCAACTCCTGCAGCTCAATTCAGAAAAATAAACAACCCAATCAAAAAATGGGCCAAAGAACTAAATAGACATTTCTCCAAAGAAGACATACAGATGGCTAACAAACACATGAAAAGATGCTCAATATCACTCATTATCAGAGAAATGCAAATCAAAACCACAATGAGGTACCATTTCACACCAGTCAGAATGGCTGTGATCCAAAAGTTTACAAGCAATAAATGCTGGAGAGGGTGTGGAGAAAAGGGAACCCTCTTACATTGTTGGTGGGAATGCAAACTAGTACAGCCACTATGGAGAATAGTGTGGAGATTCCTTAAAAAATTTTAAATTGAACTGCCTTATGACCCAGCAATCCCACTGCTGGGCATACACACTGAGGAAACCAGAATTGAAAGAGACACGTGTACCCCAATGTTCACTGCAGCACTGTTTATAATAGCCAGGACATGGAAGCAACCTAGATGTCCATCAGCAGATAAAGAAAGCTGTGGTACATATACACAATGGAGTATTACTCAGCCATTAAAAAGAGTAAATTTGAATCAGTTCTAATGAGGTGGATGAAACTGGAGCCGATTATACAGTGAAGTAAGCCAGAAAGAAAAACACCAATACAGTATACTAACACATATATATATGGAATTTAGAAAGATGGTAACGATAACCCTGTATGTGAGACAGCAAAAGAGACACAGATGTATAGAACAGTCTTTTGGACTCTGTGGGAGAAGGAGAGGGTGGGATGATTTGGGAGAATGGCACTGAAATATGTATAATATCATATAAGAAACGAATCGCCAGTCTAGGTTCGATGCAGGATACTGGATGCTTGGGGCTGGTATACTGGGATGACCCAGAGAGATGGTATGGGGAGGGAGGTGAGAGAGGGTTCAGGATCGGGAACATGTGTACACCTGTGGTGGATTCATGTTGATGTATGGCAAAACCAATACAGTATTGTAAAGTAAAATAAAGTAAAAAATAAATAAATTTAAAAAATTTTTTAAATTATAATCTGATAATAAAGCTATGACCAACCTAGACAGCATATTAAAAAGCAGAGACATTACTTTGCCGACAAAGGTCCATCTAGTCAAAGCTATGGTTTTTCCAGTAGTCATGTACGGATGTGAGAGTTGAACTATAAAGAAAGCTGAGTGCCAAAGAATTGATGCTTTTTAAGTGTGGTGTTGGAGAAGACTCTTGAGAGTCCCTTGGACTGCAAGGAGGTCCAACCAGTTTATCCTAAAGAAAATCAGTCCTGAATATTCATTGGAAGGACTGATGTTGAAGCTGAAACTCTTAATACTTTGGCCATCTGTTGCGAAGAACTGACTCATTGGAAAAGACCCTGATGCTGGGAAAGATTGAAGGCAGGAGTCAACAGAGGACGAGATGGTTGGACACCATCACCGACGCAATGGACATGAGTTTGAGTAATCTCTGGGAGTTGGTGATGGACAGGGAAGCCTAGCATGCTTCCATGGGGTCACAAAGAGTTGGACACGACTGAGCAACTGAAATGAACAATCTGATATCTAATTAACAGAAAGGATAGTAGAAACCTACCAATGATGAAAACTCACAATGCCTGCAGAGAATTTAACATGGATCATGAAAGAAAGAGGTGGCTTAAAAAACTATTAAAATCTGAGAGAACAGGCAATTTATTAAAGCAGTTTGCTAAAACTTAATCCAGGGAGTCTTAAGGACTGGAATTTTCATTAAAAATATAAAGCCCAAAAGTATGAAAATCAGACTAACTCTACAAGGAGGTGTGTCAGAGACCTGTTCTAGTTCCACACCATGGAAACTCTGTATAGCGACACTTGTCCCAGTACTTGGAACAGGTCTTCTGGAAAGAAACACAAACCAGTAACAGGGACTTGTGAAGCATGTGGGAGATAAGAGAAGTGGTAATGGTGGTGATAACTTCTTCGAGAATGTATATGCACTAGATGTGCCTAGTCAGTATACACATTTATTTATAAAGTGTAAATGGCTCATCAAACCTATGTTGCACTCATGCTGATTTATTTAGGGATGAATGGCACCATTAAAAGAAAAGAAGCATCATGAAATATGTTAGTCATGGAGAAGAAATCAGTAGAGTTGGAGGAATGGGCTGTAGCTTTCAAAAAGAAAGGAAGAAATAAGACAAGAACAAATGGGGACATATCTCTGAAAATAAGATTTAGCTTTTAGATAATGGCTTAGAATTCAAGCTCCTGGGTAGGGATGGAGTGTACCTTTTAAGAATCAGAAAGATAATGTTTGCTCAGGGGCAAGTTAACCTGACCAAGTGAATTGTGACCTGAAGACAAAGGTGAGAGAACATCCAGATATAGCCAAAGCTGGGAGAGAAAAAAGTTACTACTTCATGTTCTTCATGAGGAAAATAATTAAGGGAGCCAGAAAAATAATTTCTTATTGCAGAAGTCTATATACTAATTCACGAAGCATGGGCAACCCATGAAGTAAAACTCAGTTAAAAAAAGGGAGGTCTCACAGATTTATGGAATGACTGTAGTTGAAATAATCCAGGTCCAGGTTCTAGTCTTGATTTATTAATAAGCTAGAAGGGGGATCTTGGGCAAACCAGGTCTCCCTTCTGAAACAGAGATAACATTACCTTCTTGCAGAGTTGTAAAGATTACTATGGATGCCTTTAAATGACCTCTACCTAACTGACAGATTCCTTCCATTGCCTCTGCAGAAAAGAATAACTAATACTAATGACACAAAATGTTTGCAGCTAGATGGCTGTTTTCTAGTACAACCACACCTTTCTGCTCCTATTATTTAGAGATGCATATTTACAAGGAATCAGAGAAATTTACTCCCAAGTCTGTTTATACTAATAATCATAATTGTACTCCAGTTATGTAGTTTGATTAAACATTATGTCAATCAGTAGAATGAGTACAAGAACAGAAGTTTCTATAAAAAATTAAATTGAAATAAATGCCCCAATAAAGATGAAGTACTAAACAATTGTTATCAAATCCAGTTTAGGCAGGATAACCATAAAGTTTTGCTTAAAAGTCACGAAAACCTATAATTTGCACTCCTATTGCTTTGAAGATTTCTTTGGGTTCTTCCTCTAATTTACATCATCAGAAACTGGAAATCCCTTAAACCCACACATTTATGGTCAATTAATCTTGACAAAAGAGGCAAGGATATACAATGGAGAAAAAGCCAATCTCTTCATTAAGTGGTGCTGAGAAAACTGGAGGGCTACATTCAAAAAAATGAAACTAGAACATTTTTTAACACCATATACAAACATAAATTCAAAATGGATTAAAGATCTAAATGTAAGACTGGAAAACCATAAAAAAAAAACACAAAAAAATTCCTAATGGAAAACAAAGGCAAATACTCTTTGATATATGGTAGCAATATATTTTTGTATCTGTCTCCTGAAGCAAAGGAAATATAAAGCAAAAATAAACAAGTAGGACCCAATTAAACTTAAAAGCTTTTGCTCAGCAAAGGAAACCATCAATAAAACTGAATGATAACCTACTGAATGGGAGAAAATATTTGCAAATGATATGACTGATAAGGTATGTTAATATTCAACATATATAAACAGTTCACATAATTCAATATAAAAAATAATCTAATTTAATAATAATGAGCTGAACTGAATAAACATTTTCCCAAAGAGAACATGCAAAGGCCAATAGGCACCTGAAAAGATGGTCCATATTACTAATCATCAGGGAAATGCAAATCAAAACCACAATGAGATATCACCTTACACCTGTCAGAATGGCTACCATCAAAAAGGACAGAGGTAACAAGCACTGGCAATGCTGTGGAAAAAAAGGAACTTTGATACACTGGTTGGTAGGAATGTAAACTGGTGTAGCCACCATGGAAAACAGTATGAAGGTTTCTCAAAAACTAAAACTACCGCATGACTCAGCAATTCCACTCCTAGTCATGTACCAACAAAAAAAAACCAGAAACACTAATTCAATACATGTACTCCAACATTCATGGCAGGGTTATTTACAGTTGCCAAGATATAGAAGCAATCTAAGTGTTAATAATGGATGAATGGATAAAGACAATGTGCTATATACAGTGAGTCCCCTACACACGAATTTCCAAGTTGCAAACTTTAAAAGATGCATATGTGCGTTCCATCAATGTCAGGCATGAGTGAAACTCCAGCTTGCCCGCCATCTCCTATCACTGATGCTGCTCCTTCAGCTTGAACATCTTCCATCTACCCTCTTTCCTCCAGTAACACTTCTTGCCTGTTTACTTAATGGAAGCCCCTATATGCCAGCTATTGTACTGTACTACTAGACTTTTCAAGTTACTGTAAGATTAAGATTTTGTTGTTTTTTTAATGTATTACTGTGTGAGAAATATTATAAACCTATTACAGTATAGTACTATATAGTCAATTGTATTAGTGGGGTACTTGGGCTAACTTTGTTGGACTTACAAACTAAATGGACTTATGAATGCACTCTCAGAACAGAGCTCATTCAAAAGTCAGGGACATACTGCATACACATACACACACACACACACACACACAATGGAATACTACTCGGCCATAAAAAATGAATAAATTTTTGCCATTTGTAGCAACATGAATGGATTTGGAGAGAATTATACTAGCTGAAATCAGTCAGACAGAAAAAGACAAACACTGTATGGCATCAGTTACATGGGAAATCTAAAAAATAAAACAAACGAGTGACTATAAAGAAAAGAAGCAGAATCAAGATACAGAGAACAAACTAAAGGTTCCCAGTAGGGAGAGGGAAGGGGGAGAGGCAATATAGGAGTAGAGAATTAAGAGGTATGAACTATTGTGTATAAAAAAAATAAATTATGCTATACAGCTGTCAAAATTACAAATCTCACAATGATAAAGGTCTGATGTATTTGCATATTTACTTATTTTAAAATACGCACATATACTGCAGATGGTGATTGCAGCCATGAAATTAAAAGACGCTTACTCCTTGGAAGAAAAGTTATGACCAACCTAGATAGCATATTGAAAAGCAGAGACATTACTTTGCCAACAAAGGTCCGTCTAGTCAAGGCTATGGTTTTTCCAGGTAATGTATGGATGTGACAGTTGGACTGTGAAGAAAGCTGAGCGCCGAAGAATTGATGCTTTTGAACTGTGGTGTTGGAGAAGACTCTTGAGAGTCCCTTGGACTGCAAGGAGATCCAACCAGTCCATTCTGAAGGAGATCAGCCCTGGGATTTCTTTGGAAGGAATGATGCTAAAGCTGAAACTCCAGTATTTTGGCCACCTCATGCGAAGCGGTGACTCATTGGAAAAGACTCTGATGCTGGGAGGGATTGGGGGCAAGAGGAGAAGGGGACGACCGAGGATGAGATGGCTGGATGGCATCACTGACTTCATGGACGTGAGTCTGAGTGAACTCTGGGAGTTGGTGATGGACAGGGAGGCCTGGCATGCTGCAATTCATGGGGTTGCAATGAGTCGGACACGACTGAGCAACTGAACTGAACTGATGTTTAAAAACACAGGAATATGCAAAATACTAATGATGGTGAACTATGGAGGTTGATTTCATTGTTATTTTCTGTATGTCCAGAATTTCCTACACTGAAGATGTACTACTTTTGTAGTAGAAAAATAAAGGCTTCCTTCAGTAAACAAATTAGGCAAAGCAAAGAGAAAAAACATACAAAAGTGCTTTCTCAATATTTAAGCCTTACTCTAGAATTACAAATCCATTTATGGATTTACTGAACATGTTTTGACTAATGAACATAAATTTAATCCACCCCCCACAAACACACAAAAAAGCCTGTGTGCAAATTCATTCTAGCTAGTAAGACTCAGCAATTACTGTTAATAACTGTCTTCTTTAAAAAAAAGGCTATTTTACTATTTGGTGATTTCTCTACATTTTCAATAGTCATGAACAAGAATAATTCCAATTCAAATTATAGTATAGTATATTAAATTAATTTTCCTATTTCCATTTTCTATCTCAAAGATTTCACTTTGAGATAATTCTTGACATGCTTTTATTACTGCCAATAATAACTGCAAGTTCTCAAAATTAAAATCTAATTTTTTTTAAGTACATTGATTTTGTTATGTCCACCCTTAGTCAATGGAGAAGGAAATGGCAACTCACTCCAGTAGTCTTGCCTGGAGAATCCCAGGGACAGGGAAGCCTGGTGGGCAGCCATCTATGGGGTTGCACAGTCAGACATGACTGAAGCATCTTAACAACAACCACCCTTAGTCAAATTCTTTAAAATATATAGATATAAAGCAACATATATTTTAAGATATATCAGATTAAAATAACATTTTCCTGAAAGTTAAATTCTCCAAGGAAAGTAGCTAATTTCCAAATCTTCTAACACCTTTTCAAGTAAATTCTCATTACGGCAAAAGGATTGCTTCAAATACAGAAAAGTCTTTTTATTTTCCCTTGACAAGATCACACTGCTGCATGCATGAAATCCATGATTAATAAGGCAAATGAGTTCAACATTCTAAGATACTAACTCCAATTCTATCAATTACATTTCTCCTCTCTGTTACAAATCTAATTTAATTGCCAAGCTTTGGGCAATTCTAATTCTTTTTTAAAAATACTTGCAGTTCATTTTCACTGCTAATGAACAACAATTTATACTAATGGCATTACTTCACAAACACCCACTATTCACAAAGAAAAATATAATTTATCTTGTTATATTATCATAATAAAATACTAAAAAACATAGGCTTGGACTTTATGTTGTTTAAAAATTCCCTTAATAGCTGTTTAAACCAAAATTAGGAAAACTAAGGTGCTTAAACACCACTTCTCAGGTAAGGCCTATCCTGACCCTGTATTTAAAATTGCAGCCATCCCTCCCTCCCAAACCTCAACCCAAACACCCCTACCCCAGGCCAGGCCCTCCTTAGTCTCTTCCTTTTTCTCCTCAGCACTTATTTCCATCTAACAGACAGTATAATTGACTTGTCTTCTTTGACTTCTTGTGAAGTTTTGTTCTTTTTGCTCCCAGCTGCTCCCTCAGTCCTTAGCACAGTGCTTGTGATTTAGAGATGCTGTTGAATGAAAAATTTTACCACAAGATAAATGGTGGAGGCTGTTGCTTTTCTCTGAGTCACATGCTGGTGACTTACACAAATACGTGGGAAGTGAAATATTTAAATTTTTTTTTGAAATATTTAATTTTGTAATCAGAGTAAATCCTCATTTTTCACCCTGCTTAAGGCTATGGTTTTTCCAGTAGTCATGTATGGATGCGAGAGTTGGACTGTGAAGAAGGCTGAGCGCCGAAGAATTGATGTTTGAACTGTGGTGTTGGAGAAGACTCTTGAGAGTCCCTTGGACTGCAAGGAGATCCAACCAGTCCATTCTGAAGGAGATCAGTCCTGGGATTTCTTTGGAAGGAATGATGCTAAAGCTGAAGCTCCAGTACTTTGGCCACCTCATGCGAAGTTGACTCATTGGAAAAGACTCTGATGCTGGGAGGGATTGGGGGCAGGAGGAGAAGGGGACGACAGAGGATGAGATGGCTAGATGGCATCACTGACTCGATGGACCTGAGTCTGAGTCAACTTCGGGAGTTGGTGATGGACAGGGAGGCCTGGTGTGCTGCGATTCATGGGGTCGCAAAGAGTCGGACACAACTGAGCAACTGAACTGAACTGAACTGAAGCTGGAAAACACTCTCATAGCCTCAACTGAGATGTATTAATGCTTCCATGGTTGAAGATAAGCATATATCCCTATGATAGTGGCTCAGAACCTAAAAATATACAATAGACCCAGGCAAAGAGAATTCAGAGGTCTGGAATCTTCTAGGAAAAAGGGTCAGGGTGCTGCTTTTTCTTTTGCTATTCTTTGGGTCTCAAATGACTCTTCTTACTGTTATTAAGCTCAACATTCAGGAAACGAAGATCATGGCATCTGGTCCCATCACTTCATGGGAAATAGATGGGCAAACAGCAGAAACAGTGTCAGACTTTATTTTTGGGGGCTCCAAAATCACTGCAGATGGTGACTGCAGCCATGAAATTAAAAGATGCTTACTCCTTGGAAGAAAAGTTATGACCAACCTAGATAGCTTATTAAAAAGCAGAGACATTACTTTGCCAACAAAGGTCCGTCTAGTCAAGGCTATGGTTTTTCCTGTGGTCATGTATGGATATGAGAGTTGGACTGTGAAGAAGGCTGAGTGCCAAAGAATTGATGCTTTTGAACTGTGGTGTTGGAGAAGACTCTTGAGAGTCCCTTGGACTGCAAGGAGATCCAACCAGTCCATTCTGAAGGAGATCAGCCCTGGGATTTCTTTGGAAGGAATGATGGTAAAGCTGAAGCTCCAGTACTTCAGACACCACATGCAAAGAGTTGTCTCATTGGAAAAGACTCTGATGCTGGGAGGGATTGGGGGCAGGAGGAGAAGGGGACGACAGACGATGAGATGGCTGGATGGCATCACGGACTCGATGGACGTGAGTCTGAGTGAACTCCGGGAGATGGTGATGGACAGGGAGGCCTGGCGTGCTGAGATTTATGGGGTCGCAGACAGTCGGACACAACTGAGTGACTGAACTGAACTGTTATTAACCACAAATCATATCAATAGTCTTCCTCACTGTGCTTACTGTACATGCTTTCCATGTATTACCTTACTTAATAACTGTCATAATGACTCTTGAAGAAATTTACTATTAACCACACCAATCTATAGACAGAGACATTGAGATTTAAATATTTTCCCCAAACATTTGGTGGGTGGTAGAGGTCTCTGGCATTTAAAGTTTGCATCTTAAAAACACTATGTAAATATTGCTCCCCGGCTCATCATGATCATGTAATTTGTCCTGAGTTACAAGAATTCATGGATTCCGGGAGGGAGGGGGGAAGGGGGTTCAGGACGGGGAACACGTGTACATCTGTGGCAGATTCATGTTGATGTATGGCAAAACCAATACAATATTGTAAAATAATTAGCCTCCAATTAAATAAATTTAAAAAAATAAAATAAAAAAACAATTCATGGATTCCAGCATCACTATTATTACCTGACTATCCTAAGTACAGACCATATACAAAAGGAAGAACTTCTGTGGATATAGAATAAGCTCTAGTAATATGTAATTATGAACAATATCTCTTGATGGGACTATTCATATCAAAGAAATTTCAGGCTACAAAAGCAGCTAAGCCAACAGTCAATAGGGAAAAAGTAAAACTAACAAAAATCCCAGAAGTTTGCAATAATAACCACAAAAACACAGCAAAAAGTGTTATTATCAGGAAATTTTCCTACTTAAAATGTTCATTTATTATGGAACGTGAATATATGGAAAAGAGAAATATTGCTTTGCAAAAGAAGTCTTTTTCACATACCCCTAGAAAAGGCCTGACAGATTTAAAATACAATGCTTTAAATACTAAATGACTTTCTGAAAACTACAGGGAAAGAAAAATGCATTAGGTAACCCTGTTTAATTTTACTTCTTGTCCTAAGACTGAAACGAGATTTGTGATATCCATGCATGATCTCATACTTTAAACATTCCAAAACACCAAGATAAACTTTCAAAACTTATTTTCCTACATATTTTCTATCTTTATTTTCTTATTAGAAATTAACATGATTAAAGTAAGAATTCATCTCTATACTAGGCACAAAAAGGATACTAATAGGCTTTCAAATCACAAACTTACACCTGCTTAGTAAACCTCATTAGTAGCTGGCATTGTTAAGATAGCCCCGATTTGCTACTTCTCAAGTTCTTAACATGTTTGACATATTTAACATTCACAGCTGTTGTTTTAAAATGAATACAGTAACTACATTTAAAATTCTTTTCAAACATGAGATTAAGAAAAAAGAATCATGCCCTCTAAGAATAAAAACTTTCAAAATTGGTCTCATAAGCATAAATTTTAAATTTCATACATTTAAAACTGTGGATTTATTTTAAGCCCATCATTTATGCAAGTAGAAAGCACTGACAGCAACAAAATGTGTGCATCTTTGTTGCCCTAATTTTCTAGCACAAACCATACACAACTTAGCTATTTGACAGACAATTTCACTCAGTGAAAATTTTCCAATTTCACTGGAAAATGGTTGATACTTAGATGTTTTTAACAAACTTAGGCTTTCCATATGTTATCACTGTAAATAAGTTATCATTACTATACTGGTCTATAATTACATCTTAAATGACTTAAAGTGATGGGAGCTATTCACTGGCTCTTTTAACCACCCCACATAGTTAAGCTTCTTGAGTTCTTCTACCTGCATTTTATAGTGATTTTGTATCCCCAGATGTCTTGAAGTTATCAGCCCTACATTATTCTCTCTAGGACTGCCCCAACTTTACTACCTCCTGCTACTGCTAAAATACTTGTGGTAGGGAAACCATTAAAATAGCCTCATTCAGGTCTTGTACAAAAAAAAAAAAAAGTAAACTGCCTCAGAAGTCTTTGAAAGGTACTGCATATGGACTTGGTGGGTGGACAGAGCATGTGACATTTATTTAGCAAATCAGTAAACTCTTAAATCTTTTGAGTTTAACCATGTGTCAAAGTTCACAAGGCAATGACTCCTGAGTGAGTGAACCATTCTGTTGTGTTTGAGTGGAAAAGCATCTGGCACAGATCCTGGAACACAGTAGGTTCTCAATCAATGTACATACACATCATGTGAATGTACATGTTGTATGTCTGTTTCAGACACAAAAAGGGCCTGGAGGAGGCATACAAAACTGTCTAACTAGATTATGAAGGGCATCATTAATAAAAAGGACTGACTTTTGTTTCATCTCCTTTGGATGAAAATTTTTAGGTCAGGCTTAAATCATTTATACATATAACTTATATCCAGGTTTCTGTGTCCAAAAAAGCAATGCAAGCACAGAAGATCATTTCTACACTGTGTATTTGGGATGACTGTCCTCACTGCATACCTGTCAATCACAATTGAGCAAGCTGTCTTACTGAAATACTCAGAAGAACCTGTGAATGTTGCATAGCATAGTAACCATCACTTTTTCCTCCTTCATGTCATAGCTCAGTAGCATGATTTTAAGTCATGCTTCAGAGTACACCGATAGGTCTTTCACTTTCCAGCTTGCAGTTGCTCCTTTTGCTTCATGACATACTATCTATTAAGAGGACCCTAGCACATACAGTGTCAGTGGGGTTGCAGACTATATATAACCTTTGTGATGGGCTGGCTGCATTCTTGTACCATAATCTTAAAGGGAGAAAAACGGTTTCATTCCCCCCCCCCCTTTAAGATTATGTTCCAAAGAAGAAACTGTCTAAAAAGTTGAATCTGTAGTGGATTCAGGTTTATGGTCATAGAATTCAATGACACTCTTCCGTAGTTTTAAAGAGATGGTTCACAACACATCTTCTGGCTGACTTCCAGGCAGCATACAGCATACAGCTTGACTTCTTTGATGCAGTTTCTACTTCTCTATGTATCCTGTGCATCACTGTGTTGCACATGTAGAACTGTGTTACCTTAACATTGTGTAAAAGTGATGAGAACCTTACCTATATACAGTGCATTCAGGTTTTATATTGATACATGACTTTGGTCTTAGGCTTTTATCATCAGCCAATATTCCCACAATTATTCAACAAATTAGTTCACAAAGAATTCTAATGTCAAGTATTGCTGAGTTGGGTAAGTACCCCATTCCTATCTCCAAATTACAGCAGTATCTCTTGTCAAGGTTTCTTGTTAAAATGTTAAATGAACTCAAACAAGTACTAAAACTGAGCCTATCTTCAATGATGCTTTATGTTGTTTTTTGATATAAAAATTAAGTAGGAAATCAACTTTCATAAAATTGCCTTAGAATTTCCATGAATTTTTCTGGGTAGTCAGTTTGCAACTGTTAAGGATCCATTTACTAATGAACTATTCAAACACTACAGGCTAATACTACTCACCATATATACTTACCGGAAAGAATTTTGGTAAAGGAAAAAAATGACTGAAAACTAGGAGTGCTGGATGCTAGTCCTAGTTCTTCCACTGAATTTAGGTGGTAAGTTATTTTACCTCCTTGGATCTTAATTTCCTCATTTACAAAATGTGAGATTTGAGTTAGTTGACCTGTACATCCCTTTTAGCCCCAATAATCCACTTTTTAAAACTGGGTTTTAAAAAAAACCTATGTCAAAATACTCTGCCAATAATATGTATAATGTTTAGTATTTTTTGAAGAATCCAGAATGTTATAAATAGCATCTCATTAATATTCACAGTATTCATGAGAAAACAAAAGGACATTTATATGTAACATTTGAGTCATGAACTGGGACAGCAACTTGTACAGGGTCACAAAACTGCAGTATGAGAGAAATGATTCTAATTTCTTGATTGTGACTGTAGTATTTTATTCACTATACTATCTTTGTTGCTGTTCTACTTAGAAGCTATGTTTTAACCCTTCTCACTCTCATTCAGCCATCTCCAACATACTCAAACCTATCCTAATCAATTTCTTACTGCCTGAAACCTCCATTCTCCTTTCTCCTTCAATCCTATCAGCATAATTATCAATGATACTTTTTCATCTGCTTCCTATATATATGTCTTAGGCTTCCAGGTAGAGTATTTGTCACATTTTCGGTCTAATTTCTATTAATTTTTTATATAAATGTCAAGTAAATATAGAAAGGTGTGTCACAACCATCTTTACATCCATCAATATATAGCTTGTACCTTTATACATACCCAATACATTGAAAAATCAAGTGACTGAAAAGGATGGCAGAAATTCTATGTGCTGTTTGTTACGATGATTTTAGAACTTCCTCTCTCTCTGGCTTTCTCAGTTTCCCTTCTAGGACCTCCAAGCTCTTCATCCTTGAAGTCAATGAAATAAATTGGTTTTCCAGGGTCTCTAAAGACATTGGCTTGAAAACCTGCATTTTTCCATTCCTGGTTTCCTTGAGCAGAATATCCTACCTTAACTGTGGTCTCCAACACCTAAGGCCTATCACTAACCTGTCAAACCAGAACCTAAACCAAGTCCGTTGGCTACTCTCTCCCTGAAAAAAATTTTCAGACTTGTTCCTAAAACCAGCAGCCACAGAGACACATCTCCTGTTAATTCAACATGTACAAGTGAGAGGCCACATTCTACTCCTTGTATCCAGGAAAGTAGAAGTCAGGCTGCAAGTATCTCCAACCAATGCCAGCAAATAGCAGAGGTGAGAAAGGCACTATTGACCTAGAACCAGGAACTCTTGTCTCATAATAGTCACTCAGACTTTACCTACCCTAGAAAAGAATTAGGGGGAAACTGGAGAAACCACACAATTTTCTTAGGCTTGTAAAAGTTGCCATGGATATAGGAGACCATGAGTCTCAGATCTCAAAGGGCTAAATTAGTTAGTATGTTTCTATGGCCACACAGTTTGTTAAAGTGCTTGAATTATTCTGCATATAGTACCCTGCACTCCCTCTTAATTCACTGCCCAATCCCTTCTCCAGACCCTCCCCCCACCCCATCTTCCACTTACCATCAACTAACAGGACTGATCCCAAAGGACCCATAGGTTTTCTCTCTAGCACAGTAACCAGTCTGTTATGACTGACTGGTACCCATGAAATTAACCACCCAAAAAATCATGCCTTTTGAACACTGCCACTGGCTTCCTTCAGGGACTCCAAGGGCTAGCCTGTGCTTTTCCTACCTTTCCTACCCCTGGAGATATTCAAATGGGTCTTGTCAAGAACAGATCTCACACCAGTCACCTCAGCAGGCAGTCAGTCAGCTCTTGTTCCTTTACATCCCCTGGAACAAAGGGGCCGGAGATGGCCTGGAACACAGTGGGAGATGAGGTATCAGTGGTCGAGGCAGTGGCACTCCAGCAAGCAAACATCTGGTGCCCTTTTGAGCCCTTGACCAGAAGGCTGTGATCTCTTACCACTGTTTCCCGAGTTGCCCTCACGTGGTTAACTTGTGGCAACTGCAGCTTCTCTTGGGATTTCGACTGAAGACAGCTAAGCCAAAGTCAAAGTTGCCCAGTCCTCTCCGACTCTTTACAAGCCCATGGACTATACAGTCTATGGAATTCTCTAGGCCAGAACACATGAGTGGGTAGCCTTTCCTTTCTCCAGGGGATCTTCCCAATCAAGGTCTCCCGCACTGCAGGCGGATTCTTTACCAGCTGAGCCACAAAGGAAGCCCTGAGAAGGCTATGAAGACGCTAATGTGCCAGCTGGTTGACTGGTCCCACTGCACCAACCACATAATTTGATTATCTCTGCAAAAAGGGTGTGCAACCAGGCTACTTCTGCTTTTTGACCACCCTTCTGACATATCTGAGACTCAGCCCTGGTGAGGAAGGGGTGGGTCAGTCAACTGACATGCCACTACATTCCAAATTCAGACTTCATAGTCAAAAGCCATTTTGCAATGACTTCTTGACTCAGAGTGTAATGCCAAGCACAACTTGTGAATTTATCAGCTACCTTAAATATATGGGTTCTAACCTGATAGTGCCTTCTCTTTATTCTTGCCCAAGACTTAAGATAGGCTAGCGTTAAGTTAAGGTAGGCAGGGTTAGGTAGGGGGTGGTTTGCACAAACTGAGGTAGACTGGTGCTTATTATAGACAAATAAGCTCTTTTTTTTAATCAAGAAAAAAAGAAACTTGAAAGTTTCTTGGGTGGTCCAATGGCTAGGACTCTCCAATGGAGGGGCCCAGGTTTGATCTCTGGTCAGGGAACCAGATCCCACATGCCACACCTAAGAGTTTGCATGCCACAACTAAGATCTGGCATGCTGCAACAAAGACCCAGTGCAGCCAACTAAATAAATATTTAATAAAAATAAAATAAAATATTTATTATAAATAAAATATAAATATATTTATTTATTAAATTAATAATATTTAAAGAAAGAAAAAAGGAAGTTTGAGTAAATAACATTCCTGTTGGGATAGGTATATTCACTTCCAGAGTGTAGTTCAGGTCCTCCAAAATACAAAAAAGAAAAACACAACAGCAGTTCAGGAGAACTCCTATTTTTCCCTGATAAATGCTGGTTCTTTTAGTAGGGGAACAAAAACAGAAGCAAGAATACTAGCTCTACCAGGATAAGAGTAGCTTCATGCACTAACTGTGAAGAAAGGCTAACCATTCCACTCTTCTTTCATGGTAGTCACTTCACAAGAGGCTAGAACAAATAATCAAACTTCTATCAATCAAGATATGGTTAGACATAAGCTACCCTTGACCAAGGTCAGGCCACTCCAGAGTGACTCCCAAAGAGTAGAATGCTGGAGGAGAAATGGAGGAGATTACACTAGAGTGGCCAGGGCACTTACCAGTAGAGTAAGTCCCCACCAATAAGCTTCATACCTCTGCCGAAACATCATCCAGTTAGGCTATCTTAGGTGATTCAACAAACACCACAAAACGCCTGGTGGTCTTCCAACTAACTGTAACATATCCATAGAAGTTTTCTTCTTTCTATTACTACTCTGTAAAGTATGCTCCATCCCAAACAATGCTACTCAAAGTGTTATCTGTACTGATGCCAGTCCATGAGAAACCAGTAACTTTTGCAGGAATTTGAGAATAATTTTTGTATCTGTTGAACTGAATTATAAAGTATTTGACATATTAAAATTTTTCTAGTAAATTCACTTTTTAATTATACTTTACTAAATTATCAGACTACAATGTATTGGAAAATTAAAAAAAAAAACTTTTCACCATGAAGAGTTTGAAAAACACCAATTAAATATTAACTGTCATATTTCTGGTAAAAATCTCTTGTGATTTCTACTGTCAGGAAGATAAGTCTTAGCTCGTTAACACTGTGTTTTCAGTCTCCTTTATCAGGCCCCTTCTCTAAAGTAGAGTTTCCTAACTATTGTGCTTGGCACCGCCTCTGATGGGTACAGATAAGACTGCTAAATGAAGCCCATGGCAGGTGGAATTTCTGAGCTCCAGGGCCAAAAGCCTTAGGAAGAGTAGCCTGGTCCATTTACTCCAGCAAATCCCACAAATTTTGTCTTCTGTGTGTGTTATAATGTAGACAAGATTGAGAACTGATGTTTGGAGTTACCTCTTGTTACACTTTAGACTAAACTTTATGCTCCACCAACAATAAAAAGCCTGCTCTCCCATCCACACCCAAATTTGTATTTCCAACCAAGACCTTTCCCATGAACTCTAAACACACTATATATTCTACATCTCCATTCAATGTCCAGAAAGCACCTAAAACTTAAGATGCCCAAAACTAAACAGGAAAACACCAGTTTTCCTTTCTAAATGTGCTCCTCCTATATTGTATCTTAGTAAACTATAACTCCATCCTTCTCATACCCATTATTTGATGCATTTAGCAAATCTTGTCAGTTCTAGCTTCAACCAGTTCTCACTACCTCTACCTTTGTTCCCGGGCCGAGGTCTCAATCACCTCTCATTTGGATTATTCCAAGAGCTGTCTAGTTAGTCCCTGCTTCCATTCTTATATCTCTAAAGTGATTCTCAAGACAGCAGCCAGAACTGACTTTGTATAACTTAAAACACAAGTCAGATCACATCATCCCCTGCTCAAAACTCTCCAACAGCTTCCCATTTCAAGCAGAGTAAAGGTCTGTATTTCTTCAATAATTTACAAGGCCCATTATTATCTTGTTCCTTTTTCCTCTCTCTTCTACCACCTTGCCCTTTGCTCACTTAGCTCCAAACTGTCCCACCTCATCAGAGCTCTCACTTGCAGGACCCTCAGTCTGGAATGCTCCATCCTTGCTTCTCTCTTTGCTAATTCACTCTCATTTTCTTCAAGTCTCTGCTCAAATCTCTGTTACCTTATCAATTCAGCCTTTATCGATCACTTCAAGTGAGGTGGTACACATTCCACTAAGCCTCATCCTCCTTATACCACTTATGCTGCTTCAATTTTGTCCACAGCACTTACCATCTGACCTCCCAGATACCTGTTTATTGATTTAGTCTGTTTCCCTACCCTGACTCAGGTAGGGAGGGCAGAGGTTTTGTCTGCTTTGCTCATTGATCTATCATTAAACGGAGAGGGCAATGGTACCCCATTCCAGTACTCTTGCCTGGAAAATCCCATGGATGGAGGAGCCTTGTAGGCTGTAGTCCATGGGGTTGCTAGGAGTCAGACACAACTGAGCGACTTCACTTTCACTTTTTACTTTCATGCATTGGAGAAGGAAATGGCAACCCATTCCAGTGTTCTTGCCTGGAGAATCCTAGGGACGGGGGAGCCTGGTGGGCTGCAGTCTATGGGGTCACAGAGTTGGACACGACTGAAGTGATGCAGAAGCAGCAGCAGGCATCATTAAAACAATGCCTGGCACATAGTAAGCACTCATGAAACACTGTTGAATGAATAAATATATGCATGAATAAATTCAATACTTACTGTTACCCATCTCTGAGCCTTTGACCATTCAGTTACTACTGTCTACAGCCTTTCCCCCTTACCTATTTTCCCTTACTAAACTCCACTTTTTCCTATGTCCACATTTCACTGACTACCAATGTACTAAATGAACAGTGGAAAAGTAATTAAGTCCACTGCAACACACTCATCCAGAAAACATTTTACTGACCCTTCTTACTACTGGTTCATATTTCTCAACCACATTCCTTCAATCAGAAAACACCATTCCATCCCCAGAAACTGTAGCCTACATCTGCTGTTTTCTCACTGCACTGAGTCTTCTACTATGTATCTGCACAGATTGTCCCCAAAGTCAAGATACACCTGATGTTCTTAGAAACAACATAAATCATTCTGATATGCACCAAGCAAGAAAATTCAGAGAAGAAGCCCTATTTATGACCCCTCCCCCACATCCCCTCCCCACCAGCCCCATGCATTTCATGTTCATCAGTCCATCATCCACCAAGAAATGATACACTGAAACAATCAGTAAAACAAGTTTCCAGTCTTTCAATACCACTCCTGCCAACGGCCTGGTGTCATCCCTGTATGCACTCAACCTTACTCATTTACTCAGCTGCATTTCAGTTTCTGGTCCCTCTTTGTCTCCCAGTTTATTATGCTTTTGTTTTTTATTCATTGACTGGATTTATTGTTTCCTCAGAATAATGGTTGGTTTTTTCTGAAACTATGTTAACACCTACTTCCACTCTTTTAAACCACCCTTGGTAAGATGCTCACCTGAATTTCAGTCCGAAAGACCTACTACACTCTGTGACTTCAGCAGGTCTAATCCAGTTCCTATAAGGGAAGAATTCATATGACCAAACAAACATTTCTTGTACTTTCCACGTTATTTCCACAACACAACTAACCAACATCTTACTTATTAGAAAGCCTCAACAGCAAATTACTTAATTAAAACCTGATTAGCTGCTTTTTCTTCTGATTTCCTTTCTCCATTGAGCGCTATCTATACTCCCCCTAGATAATCTCATTCTTCTATAGGTAAACTGTTTCTAAATATATAATAATTTCTTCTACTGCACTGTTAGAGTAGAAAATAATCTAAGAAGTGATTCAAAAAGAATGGTATGTTATCAAAAATTTAGAATACTACCATTTAAAATAATAAACACAAGATACTAGTAATTAAGATAATACAAACTTTAAAATATTACAAATTAAAAAAAAAAACTTAAAAATATTACTCCTCTCTGACCCTCCAACAAACGCCTTCTTCCCCTTTGTCTACTCTGTCACTTCCTGGACTGCACTACAAAAATAGAAAGCTGACATCCACTCAAATTGATGTTCCCATCTGAATGACTCATTTCACAGAAGCCTAGGGTGCAATTAAGTTTCACATAACCACAGCTAAGCTGATACCTCACTGTCACACGAACACGACACATAAGGTTATGATGAGAAAAAAAACCAAAAGATGTATTCATGAAAGCTAAGGGTGGTGGGGAAAAGCTCCTTACTTTTATTATGCTTGACATTAAAAGAATTTTTTTTCTTCTGTTAAAGAAATGGATTCATGTCAACTAGCCAATATACCCTCTGTGAAACTAATCATACCGTATTTGTCAATGAAGATGAGAATATCAAACTGACTCTATCATACCAAGAGTCAATACAACACAAATGAAAAACTAGTGCCACTCTTGACAAAAAGGCATACATCCCAAACTGTTTTGAAGTATTACAGCTTAATTTCTGACTGCCTATGCTAATGAGTATCTTTGTTAAATAACAAAAAAGTCAGACTTTATCCTTTAGACCTTTCTAACTAGTATAAAACTCAACCAATTGCTTTGTTTCCTTTTCTTCCATCTCTACTGTATAAGGAAGTGAAATCATCAAAAGGCAAACAAAATCAGTTTCAAGGTTAACACACAAGCTACTTCAGCTGAAATTAAGTAATAATCCATCCAGTAATCCTATTTAAGACGGTATTCTCATTTAAGAGGAAAAGTTTCATAAAACTAAGTGACTTGCCCAAGTTGCAATTTGAAATTCTGTGCTCTACTAAAAGTGGAGGTTTCTGCTTTTCAAAACAATCTCTGAGGTACAGCAAAGATAGTATCTGAAACACAGAACTAGGGTGCACAATGAATAGCTCACAGGGCAGGCAGCCCACTATACATTTCTTAACAAAACGCATTTCAATTTCAGAAAGTTTTGAACTAAATTAAAAATTAAGAACCACTGACCAAGTCAAATGTCCTCATTTTATACATAAAGGAACTGCAAAAGAAATGCCTCACAAGTGCCTCTCAACTATCAGGTACAATACTGTGTACTAGTTTGTTAGCACTGTGACAAAATGCAGACTGGGTGGCTTAAACAGCAGTTTATTTTCTCACAATTCTAGAAGCTTCAAGTCTGAGATCAAGGTGTCCACAAGGTTGGTTTCTTCTAAGGCCTCTCTCTTTTCACTGGTAGATGGCCTTCTTCTGCCAATGTCTTCAAAGGTCTTCCTTGTTTATGGCTGTGTCCTAATTTCTTGTTCTTAAAAGGACACCAGTTATACTGGATTACAGCCCATCCATATCTTAATTATCTCATTAAAGGTACTATCTCCAAATATAATTACATGCTGAGGTACTGAGGGTTAGGACCTCAACATATGAATTTTGAGGGGTCATAATTCAGCCCATTTAACACTCCACTTTTGCCTCCCATCAACTAATGTTATTCTCATATGCAAAACACATTCATCCCATTCCAAGAGCCCACAAAGTGTTAGCCCCTTCTAGCATCAACTCTAGGAGAAGGAGATGGCAACCCACTCCAGTATTCTTGCCTAGAGAATCCAAGGGATGGAGAAGCCTGGTGGGCTGACATCTATGGGGTCACACAGAGTCGGACACAACTGAAGTGACTTAGCAGCAGTAGCAGCATCAACTCTTAAATCCAAAAATCTTATCTGAATACCATTTAAACCAGCTATGGGTCAACTTGAGATATGATTTATCCTGAGGCAAAATTTCTCTTCAGCTGTTATTTAACCATGTGACAGCAGACAACTTGTATGCTTTCAAAATGTTTCCATTCATCCCAAAAAGGAAAAATCAGAAAGAGGAGATGATGGATCCCGAGCAAGACTGTAATAAGGCAAGTTTCATAAGATTTTAATGTTGATTAATATTTAATAATCAACAATAAAAAACAATCTATGGCTCCATGTTCTGGGCCCACTGGGCTGGAGCCCCACCCTCTCAGGCTTGGTGCTCTGACACCATGGTGGCAGTGGCAGCCCTGTTGACCTCTGAATTGCCATTCAGTCGTGCTCCTCTTTTCTTGGGAGGAAAACACATGGCTTTCAGCCAGGTGACACAGATGGCTCTACTGACTTGTCTTATAGAATCTCAGAAGTCTGACAGCCTCCCTCATTTCTTCCTCTCTCTGTCCCTTTCAGTCCAAGCTGGTAGTGTTTCTGCTGCCATAACCTCATCTCAGGTCCTGCTGAGATGGCTTTATGAATCCCTAAGTCACATGTCCATACTCCCTTTATCAAATGGTTGTCTAGCAACAGCCTTGATGTTGTCTCCAGAACACACTTTCGAATTTTTTGCAACATGCATAGGCTGAGAATTTCCAAATCTTCAAACTTTTGGTTCCATTTTGCTTAATAAATCTTTCTCCAATTATCTTTGTCCTCTTGTGTTTTAGTATAAGCAGCAAGGAGAAACCAGGCCACACTTTTAACACTTTGCTTATAAATTTCAGTTAAATATCCAAGTTTTATCACGTAACAGTTCAATTTCCCAGAAACCCATAGAACACAATTTAGCCAAGCTTTCTGCCACCTTATAACATGACTGCCTTTCCTTCTGTTTCCAGTAACATGTTCCTCACTTTCATCTGGGACCTTATCAGAAGCACCCTTTTCTTATTTCTATTAATATGATCATACATGCTAAGTGATAGAAGCCTTCCTGATAGCCCTCTTTCAGAGCCCTCAGCAGAATCACCTTTAATGTTCATATTTCTAACTATAATCACAGAAGGCAACCTTGGCTTTTTCTAACATGAAGCTCAAAATTATTCCAGCCTCTGCAATAGCCAGTTCTAAAGCCATTTCTACATTCTTAGATATCTGTTAGAGCAGCATCCCACTTCCCAGTACCAAAATCTGTGTCCGTTTTCCAAAGCCACAAAGCATCAGTCAGGGTTGCTTCAACAACAGCAATTAACCTTCTCACAATTCCGGAGGTTAGAAGTTCAAGATCAAGGTGTCAGCAGGGTAGGTTTCTTCAAAAGCCTCTCTCCTTGGCTTGCAGATGGCTGTCTTCCTCCAGTGTTGTTAAGGTCTTCCCTTTTTGTGTGTCTATATCCTAATCATCTCTTAAGGACACCAATCATATTGGATCAGGGTCCAATCATATGACTTCATTTTACCTTAATTACCTCTTTAAAGGGCCTATATCCTAAAAATAGTCACATTATAAAATACTGGATCAGGACTTCCAACACATGAAATTTTAAGAGGACACAATTAAGCCCATAACAAGCTGAGACTTCTCATATTCACTTATTGCATGAACACTGAATACCACTCTTTCTCATTGTTCTGATGACCATGTAACTACGAACAAAACTGGTACAACCTCCAACACATGGTGCTTAAGAATAAAAGGGAGAGGAAATAATCATATACAAATTAATGAAAAAAAGTACATGAGAGCATATAATATGTACTTTGGACTTCACCAAGCCTGCCTGCTACATCCAAAAAGGTTTCCTTGAAGAGCTCAAATCTGAAGGGTGAGTATGGAAAGGCTGTGTGCACATAGAACTTTCCAGGAAAAAGGAACAGAATAGTACATTCAAGAAACTGAGAAGTGGCCAGTAGGGCTGGAACACAGAAAGTATGAGGAGTAATAAAACATGAGGTTGGAAAGGAAGGTAGGGGCCACATCAACCACATTATGGTTTTTGGTCTTTATCCTAACAGCAGTGGGAAGCACCTGAAAGGTTTTATTCATGATCATATTCTCATTTTACAAAGATCACTCTCAAAAAAGGGGGGCACTAAGGGTTTCTAATTTGCTGGTAATGTTCTACTTCTTGAGTAGGATTCTGGTTACATGGGTATGTTCACCGTGAAAATCTACTGAGCTATATACTTAAACTTTAAGCACTTTTCTATATGTATATTATATTTCAGTCTTCTAAGACTGTGGAGAAAAAGGGCTAGAATAGAGAAAGTACAGGACCTAGTAGGGGACCCCAGCATCAGGAAGAAATGATAATTCAAACTATTCTTATGGAAAAACCCAAACAAACTTTTTGGCCAACCCAATACAAAGATGGCAGGCAAAAATGAAGAGACTCGAGATAATTAAGTGGCAAAATTCAAATACCCCAGTTGATGAATGGAATATGAAGGAGGAAAGAAGGCATCAAATATGAAGGAAGAGTATTTAAGAAGACTCTCAAGTATCTGTTTACAAAAATAGATGGATGGTAGATCCATTCTCCATGAATGAAAATCCTGGAGTTCCATAGATGTGACAGATCAGATTCAATTTTTCAGGCTTTAAAGTAGAAATCTCAACTAGGCAGTTAAGTATATAGGCTGGAGCACAGAGGACAGGTTTAAAAAGAAAACACCACTGGGGAGTAATACTATTAAAAGAAGGTCTTCCCCCATGGCTCACTGGTAAAGAATTAGCCCGCAATGCAGCAGACCTGGGTTCGATCCCTGGGTCAAAAGATCCTCTGGAAAAGGGCACGACAGCCCGCTGCAGTATTCTTGCCTGGAAAATCCCATGGACAGAGAAGCCTGACAGGCAACAGTCCATAGGGTTGCAAAAAGTCTGAAGTGACTGAGCACACGCACACACAAGGTCCTGCAGTACTATAAGCAATGGATTAGGTTCTGTGGACAGTTATGAACAGAACAAATAGGTTATCATAGAACTTATATTCTAATTCAAAAGACCCCCAACGAATTGTATTCAACTACTATCAGGTACTGTGATGAAAACAACAGGACGGTTTAACAGAGTGACAGAGGTGGGGCTACTTTACTTTAGATTGGAATAGTTAGGGCTCTCTGTGGAGGTGACATTGAGGTGAGACTTGAATGCTTAGAATTATGCAAGGCATAGGAACAACAGAAACAATTTAGAGCATTCCAGAAAGAAAAAAAGAGCTTAGTGTTTAAAGCAAGATCAAGCTTTGCATATCTGAAAAACAGAGCAAAAGGCCAGTATAGACACAATGTAGTAAATGAAGAGCAGAGGGTACAGGACCCAGTCAGGGAAGAAGCCAAGGGCCAGATCACATAGACTTTAAGCAGGAGGGATGTAGTTTATACTTAAAAAAATTTTTAAGTTATAGATTTCTCTAGTTCCTCTGTGGCAAAGATAAATGTGGAGAGACTACTAGGTCCTAGTGAGACATGATGAAGTCTCATGGGGAAAGTTAAGAGGAAGAATAGAAGTGTTAAAGAAAATATAAAAAAATAATGTCTAAATGACCCTAAAAGAAACAAAGTCTCAAGGCTGCCCTACTTACCTGTATTCTAGTATTTAATTTTTTGATCATACATCACAAATCTAAAGACTACTAACAAGACTCAAAATTTCAAACAAAAGGCTCTGATACTGTTAGATAAAACAAGTTAGATGGATGAGCTTTCCTCTCTGCCTGGACGTTCTTTCTTAGCAAGTATCAAACACAACTAATTCACACTTTGTATCTCCATGTTTCCTAAATTATGAACTGCCCTATACAGTTGTTCTATTTAGATGAATGGGTCCTTAGTATCAAGAGGGTGATTATTTTCTGGAGAAGACTTTTAATATTCAACAAATATTTACTGACTCTTTAAAGGACAAAGCTTCAAAGACAAGACAAGGAAGACCATGCTTTCACGCCCTTAAGAAAGTGAAAATTAAAGTCACCCAGTTGTGTCCGACTCTTTGCCACCCCATGGACTGCACAGGCCATGGAATTCTCCAGACCAGAAAACTGGAGTGGGTAGCCTTTACCTTCTCCAGGGGATCTTCCCAACCCAGGGATCGAACCCAGGTCTCCCACACTGCAGGCAGATAATTTACCAGCTAAGCCACCAGAGAAAGATAATCTTTCTTAGTACAATGCCTGGGCTCTACTGGTCTTTACATAGCAAAGGGAAGATGTGGAAGGAGAAATTACCACTTTTGACCACTAGCTCTCCAGCTTTAACAATTTCTTTCCTATCATTCCCCAGAACTAAATTATTTTCCTCACTACTTTCCAATTAATTCAAAATGTCTAACCCAGGTCTCCTATCACATTTCTTATAAATACTTCAATTTACTTATATTCAAAATGAAATGTTTTAACCATATCTTTGTCAGTGTTACATTATATAATATTTCAGTAATCTCAATCTCCTAATGCAGTTTCATGAACCAAAAACTATCTTAATCTATTCATGAAACCAATGCTATTTCTTCCCCACTCTAACAAAAACTCTACCTCTGATTTCCAATCTAGAAACAACAAAATCCAGAAACTACTCTCAAGGAATTAAAAAAAATCAAGTAAGATCCAGTCCTTCTATTTTTTAAGTTAACTAAAACAAAATAAGGCACATTTTCAACAGTAAGAGCTCTTCATTTTGTACTCAAAGGCTTTCCTTATAGAATCTAATTAATTCAATATTTTATTTCTATAGAAAACTTAACAGGCTCCTTTATTGTTCTTTTAGAAAATTAAACAACATAAAAGAAAAAGGATGGTAATTATTACAAAAGGTAAAAAAAACCTAAATTCTTCAGAAATTCAGAAAACTAATGTGATTTCCATGACAGCTACTGCTAGCACACTTAATAAGTGGACATCAAAAGAAACATACACTAACATCACTTAAAACAGTGTTGGTCTATTTAGGAAATAACTCCCTCAAAGACTCCACCAACAGGGAAGCCCCATACTCTCTCAAAATTAATCAGCAAAACAAACAGCTTACACAATTTAACAATCCATTTATTGAATACTACATATTTCAAGTGCTAGCTAAAATCAGGAGATATTAAAATAAAATATAAAAGCACAACAGCATATATAAAAATGTAATTCAAAAGATATTGCTGAAATATGATTATCAACCATCAGTGTACACTTTGCAGAAAATAATTATATACTAAATGGCATCCAAGCTTTCAATTTTGACTTAAAATAATCATTCTAGTGGTCATGTATGGATGTGAGAGTTGAACTGTGAAGGCTGAGCATCAAAGAATTGATGCTTTTGAACTGTGGTGTTGGAGAAGACTCTTGAGAGTCCCTTGGACTGCAAGGAGATCCAACCAGTTCATTCTAAAGGAGATCAGTCCTGGGTGTTCACTGGAAGGACTGACGCTAAAGCTGAAACTCCAGTACTTTGGCCACCTCATGCGAAGAGTTGACTTATTGGAAAAGACTCTGATGCTGGGAGGGATTGGGGACAGGAGGAGAAGGGGACAACAGAGGATGAGACGGCTGGATGGCATCACTGACTCGATGGATCTGAGTCTGAGTCAACTCTGGGAGCTGGTGATGGACAGGGAGGCCTGGCGTGCTGCGATTCATGGGGTCGCAAAGTCGATGGACCTGAGTCTGAGTCAACTCCGGGAGCTGGTGATGGACAGGGAGGCCTGGAGTGCTGCGATTCATGGGGTCGCAAAGTCGATGGACCTGAGTCTGAGTCAACTCCGGGAGCTGGTGATGGACAGGGAGGCCTGGAGTGCTGCGATTCATGGGGTCGCAAAGAGTTGGACACGACTGAATGACTGAACTGAACTGAATTGAAGCATTCTAAATAAATGGTCAGTTTCAGATTTCTTCACTCAGCTTCACTGGTGAGTCAACATACCTCTAACCCTATACACTCAAAAAGGTACCATAAAAATGCACTCAGTTTTCCACTGGAATTTCTTTGCTGCCTAGAAAAAGACCCTAAATTAATAACAAGAATTTAACCAAAGATAACTACGTGGTTTAGAAGATAAAATGAGCTGCAATGAGGAATACATCTGAACTAGATGTGACTCCTAGTTATCATCACTTCTCAGAGAAACTATGTTCACAGGATAAATTGCTTAATTTCTCTAAGTTTCTGTTTTCTCTTTATAAAAAATTAGAGAGACTGTATGATATAAAAATTACATCTACAATTACACTTAGAAAAGGGACAGGCACTGACAGGCATTAACTAAACGGTAGCTACTTAAATAAGTATTATTAAATTAAGGCTTATTTGTATTAAATTCCTATCGCTCGTAGTAGTATTGGAGAATATGAAGAATCACCTATAAAAGTTGAACTCAAAAATAGCTTTCAGCTTTCTTTCAGGAGCATTCACTTAAGGCCAGATAAAAGAATCATGACAACAGTGAATTCCATAAGAGTGAGTTTCCAACTACTTTTATCAACTGGTCTATCAGGAAGAGGCTTGAGTACTGTAAAATAAGTTTTTCTCAAATACATACATCCAAGTACTACATTATGCTTATGGGATTCCTAACCAGTGAACAGGACTTTCCAGGTGGCTCAGTGGTAACAAAGAATTTGCCTGTCAAGCAGGAGATGCAGGTTTGATCCCTGGGTCTGAAAGAGCCCCTGGAGGAGGAAATGGCAATCCACTCCAGTATTTCTGCCTGGGAAATTCCAAGGACAAACCTGGAGGGCTAAACAGGTTAGGGGTCACATGGGGTGGGAAAACAGTAGGATACAACTTAGTGACTAAACAACTACAACAGAGTAACACCGACAGATTCTTATAAACCCTTCCAACTATTTTCATATCAAAGTTCTACCTAAACCATACAGTCAGGAAACTGCAAAACTGTAGTTTGTAAGTTTAACATGATGAAATAAGGTTTCACAAGGAACAATGAGTTCAGTGTAACACAGAAGGGAAAAAAGTTACCTCTATTTTTGACAGAAACTTACTATCCCACATCTTCATTAAAAATGTTATGAAGTTAACATGAGGATAGCTGAGCAGAAAATGGAGTTAAGAAAAAGAAAACATGTATAGGAAAAGACTATGAAAGAAATATGATTTCTAATACCATTAAGAAAAAAGAAAATGAAAAAATGTTTATTTTTTTAAAAAGAAAAAAATAAATAAAAATAAAGAACTCATGATCCTTTTCCAAATCAAATTTTCTTTCATTCTGATATACTAAAAAGACTGAAGAGTCCAGAACTACAATTGAAGAGACAGTAACAAAGTTGTATAATTATAATTACTGTTGTAGGGTAAAAGTTTATCTTTACATCTCCTATCTGAGTATACAGATGAAATTGCAAAACAAAAAAATAATCCAAATAAAGTATATTTTAATAGATTGTACTGAACTTGAACACAATTTTAACCACGAATGAACAGATTATTCTTAATTTTTTTCCCTTACCTACCTATAATAAAGTTGAAAGGCAAAAAGCCTAGTAGGCCATCTCAAAAATCTCTCCATCTTCCCATTAATTTACAAACAGTTCAATTGAAAAAAAACAAACACGGAAATATTAACAACTGCCCAACACCAATGAAGTCTTCAGTCATTTCCAAAGTAAATACAATGCTTTGGTAATGTGACTATATCTAAGATTAGAGGTTAGAGTATGGCTGTGTCTGTGTTAGATAAAACAGTTTATTTTTTACACACTTAAGACAGCTTATTAAAGTTAATGGACTTCATGCGGGGAAGTCCATTGTAATGACTGCAATTTTTATACCTGGAATGAGACAGGGTTATCATTCAGAGAATAAAATCTGTTAGGAGGAAAGGGAAGAAAAGGATTTTTTCTAATCTAACCAAAATAAACAAAATTTATCTTCTATTAAAGATAACAAAAAGTCAAAACGTTCCAAACTGACACAGTTCTAGCTTCAAAAATAACTCATTTTTTCTCTGAGGATCTCTTTTCAGAGATTTTTATGCTACTCTTTCCCCTTGTTTCTGTGTATAAATTGATAGCAAAACTGTATGGAGAATTTCCATAGGTGATATTCAAAATTGTATATTCCATTACAAAAATTAGGCCATTCAGTACAATCTATATAAAGATACTGAATCTAAGTTTTCTAACTTTAGTGGCAAAAATCATAATTATAAACTTTTCAAGATTTGCTCTGAAATTTACAGCCCGGCAAAACTGAAAATTGTTTAGACTTAAGACTTAGGCAATTTGAATCAACTGAACTGAATTAATTTAAATGCTGCTCAGCAAAGAAAAAAAAAGGAATAAAAATCACACACAAGACAATCACTAATTACTTCTTTCAGAATCTACTTCAATGAATTCATTTAACACTACTTCTTGCCATCTTTAGGATATTTTAAGGGAAAAAATCTGGCATACATATAGGGAAACCAATTGCTTTAATAATACCTTAATTTAAAAAATAAAATAAAATATGCAAATCTTATTTAATTGCAAAGAGAAAGAAAACCATCACCAAAGAGGATATCCATTAATCCCTTAATATAATCTTTCCTTTCACAAAAATTACAGCTAGCAATTTTAAGAAAAAAAATTTTATTTATAAATTGTAATGTACAAAATTTAACTCTAAAACTCACTAATGATCTGCTGTTCTGCTGCCATCAAATGTTTATTTTGAATGGTCATTGTAACAAAACTAAGTAATATTGTCTTTTATTATGATTCTAGACTAAGAGGCATTACTCTATTTATAAAGGGTTGCAGACAAACACAGACATACACTCCAGCCCTAACAACTGAATTCTCAGTTATTAGGATTCAGTTAATCCTCAGTTACTGCATTTATGTTACACTACTACATGATACTTCAATAAACCCTAGGACACCTATCTCATCAAGGTACTAATTCACGAACAACCACATTTCTTCAACATTTTTCCAAACAGAACATTACCAATTTTCTCTGAAAATACTTAGAAAACCAGGCTCAGAAAGTCAGACATTTCCACCACAACAAAAACTCAATTATGGGCAAAACAAATATTTTATATCCTTTGATATCATAAATTCTTTCAAAACTTACCATATATAAAACTGGAAAATTTCATAACCTGTATTATTTAGGTAAGAGATAAGGAAACTTCAAGTAGTTAAATCCACCCTATCATACCATCAACAAAATACAACCTGATTTTCTGTAAACAATCTTACTTTAAAACACATAGTATATTAAAAAGCTAATATTTTCTTTTAGGAAAGTGAATAATGAAAGATAAATTTAAAAAGCATCAAAAGTTCAACTTAATTACCACACAAATATTTTTATTGGCAGTACTGACATATAGAAAAATATAAATTTACTTTTCAAAAAGAATCTTTCCGAACCAGACTAGAATCTATATTCTGTTTAACTAAATTGTTCACCTTAGTTAAATATGATGAGTAATGCCCATTTTTTTCTTTGTGATGGAGACCAACTCAGAATGGCAGGTAGCAGCAGAGGGAGCTAGTCCATTAGGAATATATCTAAATTTTAAAAAAGAATGTCTGAATAGAAGGAAAAACTTGGATGAAAAAACTTTTAATTGGTGAATTTCATCTTTTATTACATATTCATTTCTCTGGTCTGTTACTGTTCCAAAGTAAAAAATAACATTAGTCAGAATGCTTGGGGGAACTTTTAATTTACTCTGTTTTAAAAAAAACTGGGGACTTCCCTGGGGGTCCAGTGGTTAAACTTCATGTTTCCAATGCAGGGGGTGCACGTTCGATCCCTAGTCAAGGAACTGAGATCCTACATACCAAGTAGTGTGGCCAAAAAACAAACAAAAAAAATACAAAAAGCCCCAACAAAAACATCTTCTAGAATGTTACCTCATCACCTCAGTAAACATTTATAACTTTTAAAAATATTTGGTAATGATTAATGATCTCTTGACTACTCAAAAATTATTAGGAGATGACATTTAATCTGTAATAAAATCTGGAAATTCATTTTATAGACTTACTATTATGAACAAGTTGCTTCATCATTTGTATCTTCCAAAGGCAATTCTCTAGATCCTCGAAATAAATCTGGTTGCTGTTCAAAACCTAATGGTACTATTACTTCTAAATAAAGTTTTATAAGGACAAAGAGAAAGGAGCACACAATATATACCTAACAGTTGTTTCACCTGTCCCCAAATTAAATCCTTCTTCTATTTCAAAATGTCAATTTACATAATAAAATGCTGGGAAAAGCAAGCCCAAATACCAGGCAGTACTACTCTGAAACAAAAGAATTATGAAAATAGTGAATAAAGGAAACATGAACACATAATTGTATATACATTTATACATAAAACATGAGTTAGTATATTTCTACTATATCATAGTTAGGATGAACAAATATATACAAACATACATGTGTTAAAACAAAATAAAATACAGTAATACTCATTTAAATGTAAACAGTACTGGAGACTACAAATAAAAATTATATTAACTCATTAAAGGCAATATAATAAAGACCCTGTTAAAGTACTATGTTTAGTTTTGAGCCTTGCAATTAGTATTACTTAATAATTTAATAGTAGTTAAAAAGTAATATAAAGATGTGAGAGAACATTTAAAGCTGAAAAAAAATTCTAAAAAGTTTTAAAACAACATCGGAAGTTTATGGGATTCACCACTTTGCTCTACACCTATAACTACCACAACACTGTTAATCAACTATATTCCATACAAAATAAAATTAAAGAAAAAATATACTGTAGGATTTAGGATAGGTTGGTTTAGGAGAAAGAAGACTTAAAGGACATGAACTATTACCATGTAAAACACATAAAAAATTTTCAACAGTTGTAATTAGCTTGTTTTTCTTTTTCCTAAAAATGGATAAACCAAAGCAAAATTAGGATGAATTGCCCAAGAGCTCTGAAATGAATTCCATCCGATTTTAAAATTTTAAGTGATGGGACATAATCTTACAAAAATGATAAAGTAAGATACACAGTTGTCCTTAAAGAAAAGCTAAAACCTGGAGAAGTAAAACAATCCAGAGGACAAATCTTCCTATATTAATGCTAAGGAGCTGTCTAAAATATTTTTTACACTAGAATTATCCTGTGTTAATTTAAATAGAGAAAAGCGATATACTATCAGAGTAACGTAGAGAGTTTTTGTAAACTATATAGTCATTGCCCTGTTTTTCATTCCAGAATTGGGGAGTATGGAGAGACAGGGAATGGCTTAAGAAGAAGGGTGATGAAAACATAAATTACGGAGGAAAAACCCCTGGTGACTGATATACCTACTGTATTGGCATTTGACAAAGAATTTTGTTTTAGTAAGTGATATGCTAATTACAGCTTAGAAATACTTTACAAAGATGAATTTGCAGAAAAGCATAATTTTACCGGTATTATGAATAGAAGAATCAACTAAAGTTTCTATAACAAGTTAATATTATATATTTAAGATAGTCAAAGAAAAATACTAAAGTTTTATGAAAAGTTGAATTTAGGTATGAACTATAAAACTGACATCTACAAAAGATAAAATCAGTTTAAAATTCAATTCTAGAAAAACATTCTGGTTCCTACCCACTCTACTCAGGGGTCTTCATAATAACCAAAAGTATTACAACAAAAGATTATAAAAACATTTAAAATACAATTTTATATAATTTTTATTTACACTTCAAAATTTAAACAACTTGCTGGGAACATCTTTTGTGAGGCAACGTGGTCTTTTGTTAAAATCTGAAACTACTTAAGTTTCAAGACAGGCTCACTAATTTTTTTTAAGGGCAAGCAACAAATGAGTTAGCTGAAATAGCCAACTTAATGATTATCTGTGACACAGACTTCATCATGTGAGCCTAGAGAGCCTCCCCACCTCTGTCTCTCCTGTGAAGGAGGAGGTCTTTGTGTGCTTTTGTGTGGCGGTTCCACTGAATTCATTACAATAGAGATGGACATTTGATATTCATAACGATCCAACATCTGAGCAATCTTCTTTCGAGACACACCATGTTTATTCCTCCTACCAAAAAAGAAAAGGATTTTAATTCTATTTTTTAAGAATGTATAGGATTAACCTATTTTAGAGTAACAGAGCAGAATAGAGTCTAAATTACATTTTGCAAATAAATACTAGAAGATATACCTCTAAAAAAAGGGTTCTCTCAGTTTTAAACAATATAGTAAAAAGGCTTAAAATACCATAAATCACAGCAAAATGTTAACTGATTATACTTTCTTCACATAGAACTAACTACTGGTTCACTGAACCATTGAGTTAATGACCCCCAACTTTTAAACAACAAAATAAAAAGATTATGCAACACCGTTTTGAGAATTACAGAAGAACTGAGTGGGTTTCTAGGACTTGCAAAAATCAATATAAAATATGTATAACTTATAAAAGTTATTTTTAACACATCTGCATTTAAAAAATTTATTATCAACACCAAACTATTATTAGCAATACAATTTTTACATATCTCACAAACATAGTATTGAATGAAAGAAACTAGAGACAATGACTATATACTGTGTAATTCTATTTATTAATATATAAACTTTGAAAGAAACTAAACTATGGTGCTAAAGTGAAGGATTTTTTTAAAAAGCAAAAAAAAAGGCTTTAAGGAACAGCAAGCAAGTAATTGTAGGCAACTGTTACCAGGAAAAGGAATTCAAAAAACTTCTAAAGTATTAGTAAAGCTCTCATGACATGAGTAATAGTTAAATGAATATCTGACTTATGAGAAATTTGTTAAATTACAAATTTTTAATGTACTTTTCTGTGAGTTTAATTTTGACAGCAAAAAGTGGTTTACAAATTATTCTTGTCTCTCAAAAAAATTTTTTTAAGAATTTAACCCTTGTAGTTTTCTGTAACTTGAGTTGGACATGGCAAAACATACAGAACATATTTTACATTTATTAAGTTCTAGACTTACTAAAGCTAACTCATCTTCCCAGAAAAATGACATAAAAATCTGTCAAACTATACTAGATAGCAGTTAAACTGACTTTATTTTGTAAAGTTATTTTATATTAAGAATTATAATAAGTTTCAACAGTCTCAAATGCAAATAAAGCCTAACTGTACAATACTTCCATTAACTCACTTATTCAACACAAGCCAAGTATCTTTAGTTTTTAAATTCTCTCTTCTACCTGAGGAGCAATAATCACAGAGGGCAGGCAAAGAATACCAGATATTAATAATATCTACCAGTTTCTTCATAAATTTGATTTGGCATGCAAATTAGAAAGGGAAAGAAAGATAAGCAAAGGAATAAAAATTCAAAGATACAAAAGGAATGAAAGGCAAGGAGGAAAGAAAGCAGTTGAACACCATACACAGAGTAACAGTTTTAAGCAGAAGAGGGAAACATGTGGGAGAAAAAAATGGTCTTAAAAAGAGAGGTGATGGTTGCACAACTCTGTGAATATACTGAAAACCACTGAATTGTACACTTTTAATGGGTAAATTGTAAGGTATGTGAGTTAAAAGTTGTCACCAAAGATGAGGTAGGGGGAGTGATAATGAAGAAAGGAAAAATGATTTACAGTCAGGAAAACCAGGGGAAATGGATAAAGGTAAACACAAATGAAAGATCAGGGTTCAAAGTATACAAGACCACAATCCCTCACAAATCCTGAAATCTAAAATACTCTGAAAATTCAGTTTTCTGTTGACTCATACAGAAGCAAAGTCTAACCATGCCTGTACTCATATGGCAGCATGATCTACTCAGAACATTAAACCATGTAAATTTTTCTCATCTGAATAGACTGATCATTCACAATCTGCTGCAGAAACACTGAGATGTTTGATTATGACATGCTGCCCCAAACTCTTGCTAGGAGTGCTAACAATTAGGTACAGGCTCTGTATTACCTTTCTAAAATTAAAAAAAAAAAAAAAAAAATCTGAATTCTTAAACACATTGATTCCCTGAATCTTGGCTATAGGATAATGGATATGTTGCAGTAAAGATGGAAAAGGGGGAGAGAGAAAAGCATCAGGTAAAAAGGTGATGGGATCTAAAATGGGAAGGAGATGAAGTTGGAAAGGCAATGCAGAGAAGTGGCCTAGCTAAAAAGCAGAAGTCCTCGTTTTTCTCAGTTTTCTGGATCTCCACTGGCATTCGATAAACTGGGAACCAATGCAGGAAGTCACATAAGAAAAAGTAACAAACACACTTAACAAAGAACATTTAGGGAAATGTAATTCTGCAAAGAGCCTCAAACAAGTTGCATTTAAGTCAATGCTCCTCTTAATAGAAAGTGAACCCACTCCAGTGTCCTTGACTGGAGAATCCCAGGGACGGCAGAGCCTGGTGGGCTGCCGTCTATGGGGTCGCCCAGAGTTGGACATGACTGAAGTGACTTAGTAGTAGCAGCAGCAGCAGCAGCAGCAGTAGTAATAGTCCCTATTCATAGGTATCAAAGATTTAACAAACAAAAGCTAGTAAAGAAATTGATCATGAAAAGGAGAAAAGAAAGAAAAAAAAAGGTAAGAGATTAAAAATTTTTTTTGAGTGCCTTACTTTTCTAATTCTTCAGGATCAAATTTCCACCAAGTTTCAGGTTCATGAAACTCTACTCTGTATCCTTTTCCTATGGCCTACACAAAAGAAAGGAAGAAAACAAAAACCCAGAGAATACTTCTTAAAGTAAAAAGATGGAAGACATATAAATTTCACTTAGATAATACTTCTCAATTTGCTCAACCAAGAAAAATTTACCTTTAAAATAATATGGTTTATAAAAATTTTAAGGCTACTTAACAATCAAATTCTAATCGCTATTCTCAAGTCCAGGCAAAACTAACAAGATGACTATATTGCTTAATAAGCACCATTCTCAATTTTTAAAAAATTAAGCAAATGGACACACCTCTTTAGAGAACAAGGACAAATGTTTTAATAGTAAACATCTAAGTAACTGAAATTTCAGAATATGAAAAAAACTGAAAAGCATAGAAAAACTCTCTCATATCTCATATTTACCATTTCCACATATGGTTTCATTTCCCAAGCTTGTGTATTAGTGTTGTCTATTATGACTGGCGATCTCCCCTGATTGATAGCTTGCTTTGCTGAAATAAAAAATAAATTAAAAAAACAAAAAACAGAACTATTAGATAAAAATATATAAAAAGTAAAATTTAAACATTCATTAAGCAATTTTCTACATCCCTGTACTTAAAAACAAAACTGTGCAATCTCTAGAGTCAGTGCATGGAAATAAAAGGACTCTGCTAGATTAAGTGGAATTAAGAGACATAAATACATGTAATGGGTTTTCTTCAGACCGAATGTTGGTTTTGAAAAACTAGCTGTAAAGGACATTTTAGGGGAAATATTCTGTTGAACTTACAGTTAATGAAGACTTCAGTCTAGAGCTTTCATTTACAGAAAATGTAGGGGCAAATTACATCTGAATATGGTCTGAGTATGAAAAGAGACAAACATTTAATGATATGGAAAGATGGAGACTTTTAACAGAAAATGGCAATTTACAAGACAATATGTAACTGATTTCATTTTGGGCAAAATATAAAGATGTGGAAAGTTACTAAGACACCAAAAGTTGTCTTCTATAGGTAAAATTACCAATAATTCTTTTGAAATAAGAGACTTAGGTAAAAATTTTTTTTTAAAGTGCTATGGATTTATCACTACTTACACCCTAAGCAACTAAATTTCACGGTTCAACTGACTTTGTGGATATTTCTTAGGACAATGATTTCTGAAATTGGGAGCTGAGCTACAACAGAACTTTTCAAACTATATCTCCCTGTCCCTATGCCGTTGATTCCCGTATGAGGTGAGAATTATTTCACAGTGATTCGCGTTAATGAACGGCAAGACAATTAAGAGCCCATTATAAAATTTATTTTATTTTATTTTACAGAGTTCCATCATTTATGAGAGAGACTCCATTTAAGACTGTTCTCACAGAAAGCAGTAGAAGAGCAGTCACTTGGATGGGGAGGAGGCTAGTGGACCTGTGACTCTCAGAAACCTTCCTGTAGTGGCCACAGCTGGAGGAGGGGTGGTGTCCACCCTTTGGCTCTGTCTCCATCCTGGGCGTCTGCTCAAGGATCACCCTCTCATGGTTCTGACCTCTCTAAACTTGGCCCTCGGGGGACCTCCTGACTTGGCTGTTGTCATTCCAGATTCATGTATCATGCCTCTTCCTAGAGAAACCTGAGATTTCCTCAGACGGGAAGCTGCAGATGCTCCAGGAGCAAATCAGTTAGTGCTCTGAATTTACATAACAGGTTATTTTGCATCACTCCAAAAAAGTAACACAGATTACCTCTAACAGGTGGGGCTATGGATGGTTGTTGTTGTTTAGTGGCTAAGTCGTGTCCCACTCTTTTGAGACCCCATGGACTATAGCCTGCCACGCTCCTCTGTCCATGAGATTTCCCAGACAAGAATACTAGAGTGGGTTGCCATTTCCTTCTCCCCACTATAAAATTTAAAAGACTGAGGCAAAATGCAATGATATGTAAGTTTTGCTGGGATTTAGAATTCAAACCACTAAGTTTCACATAATGAAAAGATTTATACAGATGTCTAAAGGAAGATAGAATTTTAAAGGCTAAGTAATAATGACTAATGTGGAATGTAAATACATATTTGGGAGAAGACGTCTCTAAATATTAAGAAGACGTCTCTAAATATTAAAAGAAAGTTACAATTTAGGTCACAAACAGGATACTAAGATGCTATCAATTCCCACTGCTTCAACCCAAACAGTGATCATACTTTCATTAAAAAAAAAAATTAAAGTAATTCTCCTAATGTCTAATAGACAGGCTTACACCTCTAAGGAGTCAAGTTCTACAAAAGGAGCTTATTAACCAAATAAATCTCTGATTTGCAGGAATGGAGATATTATTCTCTTTCCATGAATAATTATCATCCAATACCACATTCCAGTGCACTCCAGGAAAATAAAGGTCCTAAGAAAACAACATCTGAATACTCAAATAGAGACATTTTCTCAAACAAATTAACCACCATACTCTAAGAAAGAGAATAACGACATCTTGGAGATATTTTAAATTTATAAGCAGTTAAAGATGAATTTAGATTCTTCTGATAAACATGAGGCAGACTGATATTCCCAGAATAATGACTGGCACTTAAAAGTATTCAATAAATGTTTGTAAATTAAATGTAATGCTCACAACTTTCAAAATGTCTAGTGATTGCCAGTTATCATTACCTTGAAAGGGGTCAAAAATTACCTTGGAAAAGTCCACACTTACTACACTAATAAAACCAGTGGTTTATCTAGACACCAATATGTTCAGCAAGTATAATTCACACGACAAAAAACATTTTAATAAAGTAGTCTAGTATTGCAGAAAGAAAAAACATGTCCCACACAAACAAACTTTCCAGTTCACACTGCCTCATTCCTCTTATCATCTACTTCTGTACCTCTTAACTCTAGGACAATAACTCTAAGCATTTTGGGGAACTGCCAATATGATCCTTATTTGACTTGGACAGTAACACTGCAGCATTTTAAAAAATAAAAAAGAATTAATTTTTAAAATATTTTTTCTAAAATAAATATTTGGAGAAATCCTAGAATCAATACTAGAAAATAGTCTGAAAATCAAACTTATCTGACATTTAAACTTTTTATTCAAAAATATCCTCATTGAAATTCCTTAATTTGAAAATTGAGAATTAGAAAGAAAAGCATTTATGCTGCTTTTCCTGTATATACTGTACTTCAGGGTACTAGTTGCTAGTTCTAGGTAAGAGGACGTTCCTCATTACAGAAGAATTCTAGCCACTGAACACAGAAGGAATGACAGACCTAGAAAAATCATTTTGCAACTTTAGTGAAATAACTAATTAAGGAAACAATTCATTCTTGAATAAAACAGGGAGCAGACTGTCCCTCTGAAGCTACTGATCTTAGCATCACTAAAAATGGGACAACTGTTTACTTAGAAAAAAAGGTTGAACCAAATAAATCCTACAAGTTAAATGACTACCACAAGGAAGCAAATAGGCTGTTCATTGTAATCGCTCTACTCCAGGTTTAAATAATGTTTCATCATCAATGCATTCTTAATCTTTTAAAAAAGAAATCAGATTATAGTATAATATAAGCATGTACCTACACAGTTCTAGATTAATAGTTTTCAATTCTGACTGTAACATTAGAATATCTGGGAAACTTTCAAAAAAAACCCACCAATGTTTAGATCCACTCCAGACCAACTAGGGGCTTCCCCAATGGCTCAGTGGTAAAGAATCCGCCTGCAAAGCAGGAGCCAGGGAAGACGCAGGTTCGATCCCTGAGTCAGGAAGATCTGAAGAAGGACATGGCAACCCACTCCAGCATTCTTGCCTGGAGAATCCCATGGGCAGAGGAGCCTGACAGTCCAAAGGGTCGTAAAGAATTGGACATGACTGAAGTGAATGAGCACGCAAGCACATCAGACTAACTAAACCAGAATTTCTGAGGCTAACACTGGGGCATGAGTTAAAAAAAAAAAATCCCCAAGTGATTCAAATGTGCAGCCAAGGTTAATAACTATTATTCCAAAATTAAAGCAAATTGACCCATATGCCTCTAAAAAGTGTATTAAGTAATTTTTTTGTATCAGTGAAAAAAATGTTTAATATTCATAGACATTAAGCCTTAGAAAATATTAGCATTACTCGAGGAAATAACTTTTGGTAACACATAACAAAAATATCTAAGTTTTCTGAATTTGTTCATGAGGTAGTATCAGAAGTTTTCTGAATTTGTTCATGAGGTATAAAGCAGTATATCAAAACATCCTATACTTCCATTGTACTGGCTTATGTACACTATCTACAGTTTAAAAAATATTCTAACTACATTCTCTGATTTTCACCTCAATCAGGTAGAGTAAGTATAATTATCACTGCTTCTAAGAGATGAAAAACTGTGTCTCAAAGCTCTTTCGATGGCTTGTCAAAGTCATCCAATTGGTAAAAAGAAAAAAAAAGTCAAGAATAAAAATTCAGGTATTGTGACTCCTAGTTAAATATTCTATCCCAGGAGACTTGGCCCAAAACAAACCTCTGTTCTGGTTCCAGTCATGGGCATCACCAAGTTGATTAACATTATACCTGTACCCATCTTGATGGTGAAAATAGTCATCAGTGCTGAACACAATGCCATCACGACTCTGACCAAGCAGAATTCTGTTAATAAAAGAAATCATAAAGGTGCCATTTATAAAATCTATAACCATCAGAAATAAGCCACATAGGAAAGATTATTAAATGAATACCTGGTACATATTTGTAAATATATTGCAGGCAGAACACCACAGGAGTTGAACCTTAAAAAGCTTTCAGATTCCAAATATCACTTCACACTTAAATCTACATAATAGCCAGTAATAAAAACTTTTTAAAGTGATTTCTATATTGCAACTTTTAAAAACACTCTTCAATTTCAAAATGATGTCAACTTTCCATGTTTTAACTTTAGTGAATTTGTATTTGGTGTCTAAAATTGCCTAAACTTAACGCAATAGGTAACCTAAAACAAGCAAGCTTAACGAAGCAATTCATCTGGAGAAAACTACATTTGGCTCAAGTTAAGTTTTGATAGCTTTGATATACTATTTCTATGAAGCACAAACATGCATGACCTGAAAGTGGGACTTGAGGTTTAAGGCTGTGAAACAGTCAATGATCCTCCAGAGTATAATCACATTTTTAAGAGATTAAATTACTAAATGAAATTAACTACTAAATATTGAACAAAGAACACACTCTCAGAACAAGTCGGTGGTAATCAAGGTCTGTTCTCACGATTTACCACCTTTAACTTCTAAGCACAGAGAGATTGACAAGTGTTCGGTGTAAGAGAATTCCCATAACCAGCGACTCATGAAAGAGATTGGAGATGTGCTGATAAAAGGGAAAAGACAATAGGAACAATTTGGATCCAACAGTAACAAAAAATCCGCCTGCAATGCAGGAGACCCTGCTTGATTCCTGGGTTGTGAAGACCACCTGGAGAAGGGATAGGCTACCCACTCCAGTATTCCTGGCCTGGATTCCATGGACTGTATAGACTATGGCATCGCAAAGAGTCAGACACAACCGAGGCGATTTTCACTGTATCTCCCCTCCTTCAAACATTAGGCAGCTGGATTATCATTGTATTAGGCTTCTGAGGTGGCTCTAGTGGTAAAGAGGCTGCCTGCCAATGCAGGAAACTTAACAGATGTGGGTTTCATCCCTGGGTCAGGAAGATCCTCTGGAGTAGGGGATGGCAACCCACTCCAGTATTCATGCCTGGAGAATCCTGTGGACAGAGGAGCCTGGCAGGTCACAGTTCATGGAGTGGACTGAAGCAACTGAGCATATATAATTCTATAATCTCTTTTTGAGAAGGGGGAGGGAGTAGAAGGTGGTGGAAGGGATGATACTGTCCTGGTACGATTCAAGAATAATTCCTAATAAAAGTAACAAAAATTTCAACTATTAAAATAACAAACATCTCTCCTTTCCTCAGATTAAACTGCATATATTTTGTATGAAAATAAAATCATATATGAATGTAAAAAATGTACTGTATACTTCCACTTATAGAATTCTGATTCAAATTACTTTAAGCAAACCAAAGTAAATGGTTTATCATGTTGAAGTTGGCAGAAACCAACACAACTCTGTAAAGCAATTATCCTTCAATTAAAAATGAATCTTAAAAAAAAGGAAATGGTTTAAATTAATTGTTTGAGGATAAAGCTGGATTTCTCTTTTAACTGGCCATGATTTTCCCCAAATATACCATCTAACACATTTGGCATCCTATTTGTTTGTAAGTGATAAAAAATGCCACAATATTAGCATTCCAAACCAAAGCTCAATTGTCTAAAAAAAATTTGATCATAATCAGCTAGATGATACCTAGTTATGTTTAAAAATACCAGAATCCTGATACTATCTTTCCTAGATAACATATGTTTCTTTTTTTTTTTCCCCTCTGTTCTACTACTTTACTAGCAGGTGATTTAATAGTACCATACTACAAGAGTATAGGATCTTCTGTACTCAAGAAATGCTTAACCTCTTCCAAAAAAAAAAAAAGTGGGGAGGAAAGGGATAGTAAATAAACTTATATCATTAAACCATGTCAACATCAAACATGAGCAAATCTCAATGAAGAATATCTTAGGTGTATAAATCATAACTACAGCAAATAATTTTAGCTTGGGGAGACTTTTTCCTCCCAGACTGCTCATGCATCGTTTCAAAATTCCCTGAATTATCTCAAAAATACGTTTATCAATCTAGATATATCTAATGTCATATCAACCATCTGAACCAAAAGTAAATTATTTAAGACTATCAGTATTTTCAAAATTCTGAGTCAGATTCTATTAGAACCCTTCCAAGTTACGACAGGTACTAAAATGGATTCTCAGAATGCCAAAATTTAGACTTTTGGGAAATCAAGTATACAATAAAAATTCAGATGTGGTCCCACTGGCCACTTGACTTGTATTTTTTCAAAATAGCTATTTTTCTGAGGACCTAGTATGCGCCAAGCATTTTATACATATACCTCTATGATTCCATTTAATCCTCACAACAACCTTGCCAATGTGGTATTAAACAAATTCAGAAATGAAAATAATTTCAGAAATCAGGCCACCAAAACCACATAAACAACCGGTGGAAGAGCCAAAACCAATAGCTCACAACAACATCCCTGCCTCCTAGTGTCCACACCCTTGGATAATCCCCTCAACTGAGGAGATCTTACAGCCTACAGATAGCAAGAAACTGAGGCCTTCAATCCAAGGAAATGAGTCTTGTCTTGTCTTCAATTCTGAGAGATATTCCCTGCAGGTCTTCCCCAAGACAAGCCTTCAGACCAAAACACAGCCCAAGGCAACATGGTGATCATAGCATCATTAGAGACCTTGAACCAGAGGCATCCAGATTCCTGTCCTTCAGAAACTGTGAGACAATAAATGTTTATTGCTTTAACAAGTCAGCTTCAGGGAACTCTGTAACACAACCATAGGTAAAAAATTTACTCTGTACTTAAAAGCTTTCACTTGAGTAACAAGTGAGCTGTATTCTTTAAACCTAATTTTGAGAGTCCTACTCCCCAAAATGGTCTATTATATATAGAATCACTGTAATTTTCCTGCTTTTTTTTTAAATTTCTAAGAACCATATGTTTTCTATAACACATCATATATATTTAAAAATAGAAGTGATTAAAAAAAAAAAACTCTGAGTAAAACTGATACTGCATGAATTCTTTACCTCCTTATGTACTGAGTGGCCTTGCATACCCTCTGGCCCAGGACTACTGGGACACTTCATTCGCCAAATACTCCTTGAAAGAAGAAAAAATTACCCTATATAAGAAAAAGTTAATCTTTCCTCTGGAGTTTAAACTGAGAGCTCTTCCAACAGAAGGGAAAAAAAAAATCTCTTCCTCTCTTCAAACCGTTGTGTTCTAATGGCTGCTATAACAAATTATCACAAACTTGGTGGCTAAAAACACAGGTTTATTATCCTACTGTTCTGAAGGTCAGAAGTCTGAAATCAGTTTCATTAGGTTAAAATCAAGTTGTGGTCAGACTAGCATTTCTCTAAAAGCAACCTACATACCCATCTTGACTCATGGTCCCTTCATCATCAAAGCCAGCAGAGTAGGACTTTCTCTGACAAGTGCTTCAACTATCTTTTATTCCTGATCAACTCCAGACATTTTGCTAATATGATGAAATTACTGCTTCTGATAATACTCTCACTGGTGAAATCTGTAGCATAAAGGAATGTGGATTTGCTGAAGTATTTTCGATTTATGCCTCCTCCTTGCAAGAACACAGTATAAGAATCTAGCAAAATCTTTAGCCCACACCCTAAGAATGATACCCCAAACTTGATCCCTAAATGGTCTTGAGACCAACCATGGAATCAAAGGATTCAGTTTGGCTGATTGCCAACTGCAACAGCAACAAAATTCTACCTCTTGAATATTGTTGAATTCTGCCTCAAATGAACCTTTCATCAAAAAGCTGCCAGTTTACCTAAGAGGACAAAGAGCTGGCACCTTGTCATACCTACAGAAGTTGTGTGAACTGGTTTGCACAGGTTTATTTGTAAATATTTAAAGTCTGTACTTGTATTCCAATTTAATGTAAGACTGGTTTCATCAAAATCTGTTCATGAAGTTGTGGTAAACACTAAGCTTCTGCCACTTGTAACCAAGTTGGCTTAGGTCAATTATCAGTAAATAAAAAGATAATGCTGTCTTGAGGGTTGAGATGAAAAACCAAAACATCAAAAGTGGAGGCAATTAAGAAAACCTCTAAATAAGTAAAACCCTGAGAAAAATGAAAGGACACATATTATGTCTCCTGCAGTGGAGAGCAGGGTACTAGTTCAAGTGCACAAGGATATGAAGATAAAGAAGTAGGTAAAGACTAAAGGAAGAAAGGGACTTCAATACTATCCCAAAAGAATTTGGAATTTATTTAACTCACTATAACTCATTACCACATATTAATACTAAACAATATTATATTTTAATTTAGTGCCCCAAATCAGTTCAACTCTGATCCTCCAAATCTTTACTCCTTTTTTCAAAGCTCATTTGAAAAGCTAAATCCAACATGAAACCATTCCTCACTAGAGACTATGTAGCTTCATATTCAATCCCAAATAACCATTCCTACTTCATTCAAAAAAGTGTTGACCTAAAGAGATACTTCTGCTGCTTTAACCAAGCTATTCAAAGCCACGAGTCAGGTATAGAGCAACCCATGTGATAGATATTAAAGTAAAGGATTAGGTAAGAAACACACTCTCATTTACATCCCCACTTTGATTTCTTACCAGTTTTATAACTTCTCCCAAGCCCTTTAACCTGAACTCATTTTTTATTAGCCTCTGCTGCTTCTAAAAAGTGAAAAGGCTAATTCATCTTCCAAGATGGTTATATACGGAAGTACTCTATAACCTAAAAACAGTAACATAAATGGTAGTTGTGACTGTAACTTCCATTCTTATTACACCTAATTTCTCAAATAAAGAAATATACACAGGGTCACAAAGAGTTAGACATGACTTAGTGACTGAACAACAACATATTAAATATAATCACCTCTCATCTCCCACTACAATTATGTCTCCTTGAACTTCTACTGAATTGCCACTACACTTGACTCACTTTCAGTTTCCACACTCCAGTATGTTGTTCCAAACCTAACCCTTCTTTTTTACATTCTGTACCAGAGGCCCTCACCAGATGCCTTCATCCAATTTCCAACCATCTCTTTTCTGATATTCCAAATCTAGAACACCCATGTTTTTACGACTTCATTCTTAATTTCTATCCTTTCTAAAGAAGGGTTGAAATATCATTTTCTCTACAAAATTTTCACTAAAAAGGAATCAAAATGCAGACTTAAAATTCATTCACAAAATCACAGTTTACAATCTAGCTTGAAATGTCTACGTAACTTAAATCTTTCTCTAATTTCTTGCTTCTTAAATAGTTTTTTAGACTGTCTTACAAATAAATATAAACTATTTACAAAATTATTCCTTGGACTTTTTTATCATCACCCAAAGACATCAAATAAACTTTTCCCTCTTATCTAGCATAAACCTTGAATAATCCTATATAAACTACAAAGAATCTGTATTGTTTTTCACAGCCGCACAAATGTGTTTGACTGCATCAATACTTTAAAAATATAAACAAAGACAGGGATTTGAAACATTTCACCACACAATAAAACATCATCAGTTCTAACTCCACTAATTCCATATATTGCTCACTTCAAACTCTTAAAAGAAACCGCAAAAAGGTTCCCTCCATCAACAATGGTACGAACACGACACAGTTCTTAAAACAAGCTCAAAATTCCTCTCCTTGGGTTATCTCACTTGCTTCTCATAATAATTCCAGAAAAATAAGTATTATTCATTAACGGCGAAACCTGTCAAAGGTCACAAACTGAAATAACTGAGTCGAAGCTCAAGTTTTCTACCCATGAATCCAACTCTTCTTGAATAGCTGACTTGAACGGCAGCACAGTTCTCAAATAGCATTTGCTTTCATCACAGCCATTATTTCACATGGTGAATCTATTTTTAAAGTCCTTAACAGAATCTTAATATAAATATATATGTCAATTCTCCTTTCCTCTATCAGAAAACATCTTTTAAAATATTTACCATCATATGCCATTCTCAAGTATAACAAATTAAAGATTTTTTACAAGACATATAAAAGCATTTGCCATTGATTACAACTATCATAATCTTAAAGCAATAAATTACCAAGTATTCACTTGGTATCCTTTACTTACCGAGACAATGTTGTTTTCCCAGAACCAGGCAAACCTCTTAAAAGAATAAGTAACTTCTGCAATTTATGTAACTTTTCCTCTTCAAACTGCTGGTTTATAAACCTGTCTGTTCCATTACACTCGTCCAGAGAAGGATCTTTCCAGTATCCTTCACTGGTTTCACAGAAACCATTACTCGCATACCCATCTTGCACACTGTAGTCATTTCTAGAGGGATGATCACTACTGGTAATATCACTGCAGTCAATATATTCATTGTTCTCATCAAAAGTCAAACAATCCCAGTTAGCATGACAACTATTTACAAAATATCCATTCTGCATCTCAAAGTCATCCTGGGCATGGAAAATATTTGATGATGGATTTGGTGGAACACTGAATCTTTCAATATTTAAGTGATAGTTAAAATTGGGAAGATGAGGGTCTTGTGGTACTACAAAAGAATGCATTGCTTGCCACTGAGGCCTGAAGGAAGTAAATGAATTGTCACAAAATGTAGGTATCACTTGTCCATTACAAGGATATTTACCTGGCTCATTCCCCACGCACTGTTGATAACCACAATGTGGTTGAAGGTCATTACTAAGATATTTTTTCTTTTCTTCTTCAGATTTTAACAGATCATTATTATGGCTCTGATAACATGCAATGAGTTGTTTCTCAGAGGGTTCAGGTTCCTTACAACTACTTTCTGAATCATCTTTTTCATTCTCAAGCTCTTCAATTTCTTTGTAAAACTGGAACAATTCATTGTCAATCTCAGATGTTTTGGAGTTAAATTTCTGTTTCTTTTGTTCTCTTTTGCCATCTCTACCATTGATAGTGTCTGCTTGATTCCTCCTGTCATTATGTTTTTTTTTCTCAGGGGGTTTGTAAATGGGTCCTATAAATGCTTTACTTGTGCTATATATCTCATCATCTGTGGATACCAATGGAGGACGCATATCCTGTACAATTTGTGAATCAACAGACTCAGTAACATCCAGTCTGTCACTAGGCATCCCATCATGCGCAGGTTTCAGCAAATCTGTAGTTTGGGTTTTGTCCTCCTGAGGATAACTATGTCCTCTAACATTAGTGATGGTTACAGGGGTCCAATCACTTCCAGTTTTCTCTTGCTTTCTGTAAAAATTACCACTACCATGATAGGGGAAAACATATGCCTCTTCAGTAGACTTTAATTTCTTGGAGCATGGTTCACTTAGTAGTTCTTCCTCATATCCCATGGATTTAGCTTCAATTTCACCATAAGGCATCTGAGGAGCAAATCACACAACAAATACTTTAAACATCTAAACAAAAATTTCCTCAGAAACAATAGAAAAAAACAATTTGATATAAGCATTTAAAAAGCATTTTCACAATACATGAAAATTTTCAAGTTGTAATTTTATAACCCCGTACTACTGTTATGACATTGTGATTTAAAGCAGGAGTTTCACTGAAGATAAATAAACATCCTTTTTTAAAGAAAGTTATATCTCCTATTTAATCTAACTGATGTATTTCTGAATTTGAGAACCTAAGCAAAAACTTAAGCAAGCTTGGAAAGCTCAATCAGTAATATACATTTCTATGACACAGATATACAATCACGTACTAAAAGGGAGAGTAAGTGTGCCAACCAAAATAACACATATACAAACTGGTTGTAATAAACTATCATAAATGTCTTCCTGTTTAAACCGCTAGGTCCTTAGCAAACCTCATACAACCACAAGTGTTAGCAATCAAACATCAGATTAACTGAAATGTCAGTCTTTATAGGCCCTATTCTTGCGAGGAGAGTAAAAGTGTCTCAAACTGTGTGTATTACATTAATTTTAAAGAAAAAAAACAGTAACTTAAGTTGTCCTGAGAATGACAGAAATATGTGATGTTTAGAAATCTGGCAACTCCCCGAATCAAAGCCCTCATCTTTTCCAGATGGTTCGTCCATCTCGTAGATAAATAAACTCTGCTTCCCTTGAAAATTTTTGGGGACCCTCAACAATACAATTCAAAAGCCTGTTTTGGTCAATACTTCATTCCGCCCGCTCTCTGGTCTTCCTTTCTCTAATACGAGAGCAAAAGGAAAGGGCAAAAACACGAGTGAGACAGGACGGCCCCAAGGGGACTGGAAGAAAATACTCCTGAAGAGAACGCCAACCTCCCAGAAACAGGCCCCTCCTAGGCCGCTTCTCAGCCTCTCATTTCCTCATTATGAACAGCAGAAAAGTCCCAGGGAAAAGAAAGGAGAGAGGCCTATACACAACCTGAACCCTAAGGCCTCCTGACCTCCAAATAGGGTAGCCGGGGCAAAAGCGCTTCCCCCAATTTCTCTGTCCCAAAGGAGACAGGTTCAGGTTCTGTCTAGGAATTCCAAACAGCTCCGAGACCCAAAGGTTCACTCCCGGCTTTTGGTTACGGTTAACTTAAAGGGTTCAGTCAAGAGCCGGCGAGAAGCCAAGCCACTGAAGGAAGAAGAAAGAAACTGACCCCCCCCCCCAACCTCACCTCGCTTAAAATGATCTGTTTACTCACCCTTTACCACAGTTCTGCATTGACCTCAAAACAGTAGGTGAAAGAAGCGCAGAGACCTTCCCCAAACAGATACCGGGTGGGACTGAAAGCCCGGCCCTCAGGAGCCGAGAAACAAGCCGCCACTCCGTACGCAAGATGGCGACCACCTCACAGTTACCCCGGCAGGAATTACGAATTCGCGCCAAGGCATTGTGGGAAACGAAGTCCGGAATTCACACCCAGCCTGGAAATCTCAACGTCTCCCAGAATGCATTGCTTCACATACGCGCTGAGGAAAACAAGCGAAGGCCGGAAGTAGTTCTTAGATTGGAGGCGGGACGTTGTTTAGAAACACCAACTTCGGCTATAACAGGCATCGACCTGGTCTGGCGTTCACCCCTAAATGAAAAAACACTGTGAGTGCCTGACACCCAAAACAGATACATAAGCTGTTCTGAGTACATGCTCTAAGGCTTTTAGGGATACTCAAAAACTTTTCAGAGGGGTCTTAACATTTCACCTCTCCAACTAGGCTTACTAACGTTTCTACGAAAAACCAGTCAATGACTAGGTTCATGTTTTTCTGTCCAAGAAGAGAATCACTGCAGCAGAGGCTTGATAACAGATAAAAGTACTTGTGATAAAATAACTTAAAATGTCATAGCTGTATTTTGCTTTGCGAACTAAAGACCATTTTCTGAGCCTTGTCGTTAAAACTGTCAACTTGTGGAAAGCGCTTAGAACAGGACTTAGTAAAAGTAAGTGCTATATAAGTGTTTGTTAAATTAGAAATAACCACAAACCGAACAACTGGCAGTCCTCTGCTCAGGGCCCCTCTTCTCTTCCCACCGTCTCCCCACTCTCTCTAGACCCACTCTTTCGCCTGCAGGGAAACTGCTAATCTCTTCACACGTATTTAAATACGTATGTAAGTAAACCCGTTGCCATAGCGTTTTAATTTAGAAATAGAATAGTTAAAATCACAGTCTCTAATGTTTGCATTGGGTTATTTAACAGCCTTATGACCAGGAGGGCTCACCAAGAGCAATCCATCCCCTTACAGCAACAGACTCATCCTCAAATAGAAATTCTCTCGTCGACCTTTATGATGTTTCCTCATGATTAGATTCAAATTATGCATCCTTGGTGGAAACAACCACACGGGTGCAGTTGTGCTCTTCCTCGGGATGGTACATCCGGAGGCACAGAATGTCTGTCTATCCATTATAAGGTGGTATTAATTTTTATCACCGGATCAAGGTGTTGTAGTTTCTTCACTTGGTTTTCCTCTGCTTTCATCCCTTAAGCAATCTGTGAAAAAGTACTTTGAGACCAAGAAAATGTCTCACTCCTAATCAAACTCTGCCTTAAAGATTTTGCCTTCATTTATGATTCTACTGCAACTGCTCTTTACAATGTTAGTTGTTGTGCTTATTTCCCCCCACCTCCTTCAAGACCACCACATTTATTAGTTTTGATGCTTGTTGCTGTTCAGTCTCCCAGTCATGTCCAACTCTTAGCGATCCCAAGGACTGCGGCATTCCAGGCATCCCTGTCCCTCACCATTTCCTGAAGTTTGTCCAAGTTCATGTCCATTGCAAGGGTGTTGACATCCAGCCATCTCATCCTCTGAAGGCCCTCTTCTCCTTCTGCCTGCGATCTTTGCCAACTTCAGAGACTTTTCCAATAAATCAGCTGTTTACGTCAGGTGACCAAAATACTGGAGTTTCAGCTTCAGCATCAGTCCTTTCAACAAGCAGTCAAGGTTGATCTTCCATAGATTGACTGGTTTGATCTTCCATAGATTGACTGGTTTGATCTACTAAAAAGAAAGTTTTGATGCTACTAAAAGGAAAAGCCCCCTTACTTTCTATCAGTATGAATTTACATGTTCCTTTTTGTTCAAGAAGTTAGAGTCCATTGCTGTGCTTATTTGTTTATTAGTTTATAATAATCCATTTTTAGGACAGTTTTAGGCTCAGAGAAAAATGGAGTAGATAGCACAGAGTTTCCATGCATCCCATTCACCTCACATATAGTTTCCCCTGTTACTAATCTCTTACAGGATTATAGTATTTTATATATATATATTTTGTGTGTGTGTGTGTATATATATATACATATATACACATATATATATAGTATTACAGTATTATAGTACATCATTACAATTAATGAACCAATACTGATACACTAATGTTAGGGACAGACCATCATTTTTCCTTAGTTTTTCACTAATGTCCTTTATGTCCCAGGGTTCCATCCAGGATGCAACATTGCATGGAGTTGTCATTTCTCCTTAGTCTCCTCCTGACTGACAGTTTCTCAGACTCCACCTGGTTTTGATGACTTTGGCAATTTTAAGGAAAACTAGTCAGGAACCTTGTAGGATGCTCTTCTATTGGAATTTATATGATGCTTTTCTCATGATTAGACTGGGATTATGGGTTTTTGAGAGGGAGACCACAGTGTCATTTTCATAACATTATAACAGGTGTATATACTTCCAACATAGTTTGTGATTGTATATGTTGATCACCAGAGCTGTGTTGGTCAGGTTTCTTCACTGTAAAGTTACTCTTTTTCACCTGCTTGCCCTGCCAACTCCTTGGAAGGAAGTCATTGTGCACAGCACATATTTCTGGAGTCCTCTCCCTTCATTAGAGTATTAAGTAATTTATTGTGAATTCTTCTGCATAGGAGATTTGTCTCTTCTGTCCTTTCCTTAATTAATTAATTTATTTATTTATTTATTTTGTCACAATGGATCTTCACTGTGTTGCTAGGACTCAATTCTGGCATGTGGATCTTAGTTCCCTGACCAGGGATTGAACCATCGTCCCCTGCTTTGAAAGGTGGATTCTTAACCACTGGACCACCAGGGAAGTCCCCATCCTTATTTATTTTGATGCTCAAATTATCTGAAGTTTGCCCAGCTTTGGGTTGGCTCCTTTTGACCTGCACATTGAGTACTTCCTTATCTTGTGGCACAGGATTTTCCAGGCTTTATTCATTACTCATGATCTGGAATCAAAAATTTCTCCAAGTCTTGGTTTCTTCCCTGCCCCCCCTCCTTGGAGAATGGTATTTAGAAGATAAGACCTTGGCCCTAAGAGTGCTTACTGATACTAGAGTATTACTTTCAGGTAATCTCAGTAGGCAGAAGGTGGGGAGAGGGCAACAGATTTTCTTTTCTTTTTTTTTTTTAAGAAAACATAAATATTGATACTTAAAATTCCAATATAATTCCACAATGTTCTCTCAAAATTTTTTATTAAGGTATAACTGATTTACAGTGTTGTGTTAATTTCTGCTATATGGCAAAGAGATGCAGTTTTATATATAATACATTTTTTCTATTCCTTTCCATTATGGTTTATCACAGGATATTGAATATAGTTTCCTGTGCTATACAGTAGGACCTTGCTGTTATCTATTCTATGTACAGTAGCTTTACAGTGTTCTTTGTTGCCATCCCTGTTTCATATATGTGTCTGCCTTCTTCAACCATGAGAACCTTGTTTCCTCATAGCACATTTATTTCCTAATCCTGCATTACACATAAAATCCTGCATTACACATCAGAATTGCTACATTCACATATTTACCTAAGCTAACCTACTAAAAAGGGTTCAAGCCTTGGTTGTAGTTTTTCTTCTATAGATTGAGGGTTGAAAGTCAAAATACTAGGTACAAAAATAACTTGAATCACTTCTCTTGCACTACCCTATTACATTTCCATGGGTTTATGTTAGTTATTTGAAATACACCTGTGTTTATTTTTTTTCTGTTTCCAGTTTTGGTTTGTTTTTCCTTCCATTACTGGTGAATTCATTTTACTTTTGAAATATGTAGAATAATATGTTTCCCAAAGTGTAAACCATATCACTCTCTTCTTCTCTCTTAAACCCGTTTTCCTACAACCTTTTATATATATACAATTTTCTTGTTATCTGATGTATCCTTCTTGTGTCTCTTTTTGCAAAAAATAAGCAGACATATGTATGTTTTCTTATTTCTCTTTTCTTACTCCAAAGTGAACATACCATATATGCAGTTTTCAGTTTTTTCTTTTCAGTTAACAATATCTTCTGGAGATCATTTTTACATCAACTTAGAGAGATCTTCTTTTGGGCTCCAAAATCACTGCAGATGGTGATTGCAGCCATGAAATTAAAAGACACTTACACCTTGGAAGAAAAAGCAGAGACATTACTTTGCCAACAAAGGTCCGTCTAGTCAAGGCTATGGTTTTTCCAGTAGTCATGTATGGATGTAAGAGTTGGACTGTGAAGAAAGTTGAGCGCCGAAGAATTGATGCTTTTGAACTGTGGTGTTGGAGAAGACTCTTGAGAGTCCCTTGGATGCAAAGAGATCCAACCATTCCATTCTAAAGGAAATCAGTCCTGGGTGTTCTTTGGAAGGAATGATGCTAAAGCTGAAACTCCAGTACGTTGGCCACCTCACACGAAGAGTTGACTCATTGGAAAAAACTCTGATGCTGGGAGGGACTGGGGGCAGGAGGAGAAGGGGATGACAGAGGATGAGATGGCTGGATGGCATCACCGACTCGAAGGATGTGAGTTTGAGTGAACTCTGGGAGTTGGTGATGGACAGGGAGCCTGGCGTGCTGCTATTCATGGGGTCACAAAGAGTCGGACACGATTGAGCAAATGAACTGAACTGAACTGAGAGAGATCTTCTTCATTGTATTTTACAGATGCATAGTACTCCATGGTGTAGATGTACCATAGTTTATGCACTTAATAAATGTTTCAGTAGGAACCAGTATTTTGGATGTTGGATAGCACCCAATATTTTGCAATCATAAATAATGCTACAGTAAGTAACTTTGTGTTTTTATATACTAGGAGGCATACCTGTAAATTCTTCAAAGAGGGATTTCTAGGTCAAAGGGTAAATCCATAAGTACTCAGTTCAGTTCAGTCTCTCAGTCGTGTCCAACTCTTTGCGACCCCATGAATCGCAAGCCTCCCTGTCCATCATGCCAAGCCTCCCTGTCCATCACCATCTCCTGGAGTTCACTCAAACTCACGTCCATCGAGTCCGTGATGCCATCCAGCCATCTCATCCTCTGTCCTCCCCTTATCTTCCTGCCCCCAATCCCTCCCAGCATCAGAGTCTTTTCCAATGAGTCAACTCTTCACGTGAGGTGGCCAAAGTACTGGAGTTTCAGCTTTAGCATCATTCCTTCCAAAGAACACCCAGGACTGATTTCCTTTAGAATGGACTGGTTGGATCTCCTTGCAGTCCAAGGGACTCTCAAGAGTCTTCTCCAACACCACAGTTCAAAAGCATCAATTCTTCGGCGCTCAGCCTTCTTCACAGTCCAACTCTCACATCCATACATGACTACTGGAAAACCATAGCCTTGACTAGATGGACCTTTGTTGGCAAAGTAATGTCTCTGCTTTTCAATATGCTGTCTAGGTTGGTCATAACTTTTCTTCCAAGGAGCAAGTGTCTTTTAATTTCATGGCTACAGTCACCATCTGCAGTGATTTTGGAGCACCCCAAAAATAAAGTCTGCCACTGTTTCCACTGTTTCCCCATCTATTTCCCATGAAGTGATGGGACCGGATGCCATGATCTTCGTTTTCTGAATGTTGAGCGTTAAGCCAACTTTTTCACTCTCCTCTTTCACTTTCATCAAGAGGCTTTTTAGTTCCTCTTCACTTTCTGCCATAAGGGTGGTATCATCTGCACATCTGAGGTTATTGATATTTCTCCCAGTGTATGTACTACATATTTCCAAATTCTCTTCCACAGAGGTTGTATCATTTTGCATTCCCACTAGCAATATATGAAAGTGCCAGTTTACCTCAACTGTTCCCCTTATGTAATTAATGAGAAATGCTATGTCAGTCTAGTTTTAATATATATTTCTCTTATAATGAGTGCGGACAGTCTTTGTATTTGTGTATGTGTGTGTGTGTTTTTTGGCTTATGTTCTATTGGAATTTTTAAATCTTTTACTCAATTAAGAAGTGTTTTTATATAAAAAGGACAGCATATTAAAAAGCAGAGACATACTTTGCCAACAAAGGTATGTCTAGTCAAGGCTATGGTTTTTCCAGTGGTCATGTATGGATGTGAGAGTTGGACTGTGAAGAAGGCTTAGCACCAAAGAATTGATGCTTTTGAACTGTAGTGTTGGAGAAGACGCTTGAGAGTTCCTTGGACTGCAAGGAGATCCAACCAGTCCATCCTAAAGAAGATCAGTCCTGGGTGTTCATTGGAAGGACTGATGTTGAAGCTGAAACTCCAGTCCTTTGGCCACCTCATGTGAAGAGCTGACTCATTTGAAAGGACCCTAATGCTGGGAAAGATTGAGGGCAGGAGGAGAAGGGGATGACAGAGGATGAGATTGTTGGATGGCATCACCAACTCAATGAACATGCGTTTGGATGAACTCTAGGAGTTGGTGATGGACAGGGAGGCCTTGTGTGCTGCAGTTCATGGGGTTGCAAGGAATCTGACATGTCTGAGTGACTGAGCTGAACTGAACTGAGAAAAGGATATTAGCCTTATATCTAGCATGTGTGTGTGTGCTAAGTTGCTTCAGTTGTGTCTGACTCTTTGTGATCCCATGGAATATAGCCCACCAGGCTCCTCTGTCCATGGGATTCTCCAAGCAAGAATACTGTGAGTCTATTGCCATGCCCTCCTCCAGAGGATCTTCCCAATCCAGGAATCAAACCAGTGTATTCTTACGTCTCCTGCATCGGCAGGCAGGTCCTTTACACTAGCACCACCTGGGAAGCCCCTATATCTAGCATATTTCTTGTAATATTTTCTCCTAATTTGTCTTTTTTTCCTGTGCCTTGGCGTTTTTTCCATGTAAAAGTTTTTAATTTTTATTTATAGTACTTTTATTAGTACTTTTTCTTATTTTTATTCCACTGAGTGTTGAATTTTGTTAAAGCATCTTTTCATCAACTAGACATATTAATATCAGTTCAGTTCAGTCACTCAGTCATGTCCAACTCTTTGTAACCCCATGGACTACAGCATACCAGGCTTCCCTGTCCATCACCAACTGCCGAGTTTGCTCAAACTGATGTCCACTGAGTCACTGATGCCATCAACCATCTCATCGTGTGTCGTCCCCTTCTCATCCTGCCTTGTGTTTTTCCCAGCATCAGGGTCTTTTCCAGTGAGTCAGTTCTTCTCATCGGGTGGCCAAAGTATTGGAGTTCCAAGGAACCCTCAAGATTCTTTTCTAACACCACAGTTCAAAAGCATGAATTCTTTGGCAGTCAGCTTTCTTTATAGTCCAACTCTCATATCCATACATGACTATTAGAAAAACCATAGCTTTGACTAGACGGACCTTTGTTGGTCCATCTAAAAGACATATTAATACAGGGAAATATATTAATATTTCCTAATTTGAACTATACCTTCAAATATGACCCACTTGTTCATAGTACATTCTTTTCTTAATGTAGTACTAGAGATTGTTCACTATATTTTACTTAGGATTTTTCCAGTAAAGTATTTGTAAGTGATGTTGGTTTGTAATTCTTTTATCATATCTGAATCAGGTTTATATAGTAACTGATGGAGAAATTAGAAACAAAATAGATAAGGAGTCCCACTTTCCCAGTCTCTCCCAGTCTTTCTCTAAACACCCTTAATTTGCCATATTTTGCTCTCCTCACATTTTTTGTTCATGTTCCTATCTTTAGCCTTTCCATCCCTGGCTGTTACAAACTCAAAATTGACACGATCGTTTTCTCCTGGTTTCTGAACACTCTCTGGTGATATTTACCCTGGTTCATCTGGTTGTACCTTTGTAGTTAGGCCCAGACCTTAAGTCTATACCTTTTCTTCCAGCCACTCTTTCATTATTCCCACTCTTTTCTTTGGTTACACCAAAAGGCTTGTGCAATTTTAGTTCCCCAATTGGGTATTGAACTTGCATCACAGCAGTGAAAGCATCAATTCTTAACCACTGGACCATCAGAGAAGGAAATGGCAACCCACTCCAGTATTCTCACCTGGAGAATCCCAGGGACGGGGGAGCCTGGTGGGCTGCTGACTATGGGGTAGCACAGAATTGGACACGACTGAAGCGACTTAGCAGCAGCAGCAGCAGGACCACCAGGGAATTCCTGCCCCTCCTCCACCTGATAGATAAATCTTAGGAATGGACCCACGCCAGGGTTGCCTATTGCAATTATGAAGTTCTTTTCTGCCAAAAGTAGCCACCAATATCTGGAGATGGAGGAGGTTTGTATATGTCTCCTTGACACAGCTTTACTACCAGTTATAAAGAAAGTGAATCCCAGACTAAATTCTGACACACAATAAATAGACATTTATTAGCAAACTGTCACAGAACAAAATAACAACAATTATAAACCTATTTTGTCCCAACTTTGTCCTTAAATGTGCCAACACGGAATGTCTTGGTGTTCCAGCGATGTGGACTCTGCACTCTCACAACTGAGGGTCTGGTTCATTCCCTGGTCAGGGAACTCAGATCCCATAGGTGTACCACTCACACACACACATACACACACAAACACACACACATACACAAATGTACCAACACAACTTGCATGAAGAGTTCATTAAGACCAATAATAATAGAGGTGAATTATTACTTTATGGATGACAAATAATAGGAATTCTCCAAATTAATGGCTGAACACAAACTTTTTCACAATAAAGCTTCACACCAGTTCAAAGAATACCTTGTTAATGCAAGGGTGAGGACTGTTCCTATATTTCAACATACTTAACCATCTGTAAAGTTACACATATATCTTCAGTTCAGTACAGTTCAGTCGCTCAGTCATGTCAGATTCCTTGCAACCCCATTAATCACAGCACACCAGGCCTCCCTGTCCATCACCAACTCCCGGAGTTCACCCAAACTCATGTGCATCGAGTCGGTGATGCCATCCAGCCATCTCATCCTCTGTTGTCCCTTTCTCCTCCTTCCCCAAATCCCTCCCAGCATCAGGATCTTTTCCAATGAGTCAACTCTTCACATGAGGTGGCCAAAGGATTGAGTTTCAGCCTCAGCATCAGTCCTTCCAATGAACACCAAGGACTGATCTCCTTTAGGATGAACTGGTTGGACCTCCTTGCAGTCCAAGGAACTCTCAAGAGTCTTCTCCAACACCACAGATCAAAAGCATCAATTCTTCGGCACTCCGCTTTCTTCACAGTCCAACTCTCACATCCATACATGACCACTGGAAAAACCATAGCCTTGGCTAGACGGAACTTTGTTGGCAAAGTAATATCTCTGCTTTTTAATATCTTAAACACCAGTAATTTCATCAACAAAAATTCATTTCTAACATCAAATATCCTAATTAACAATGCTCAAGTACATACTCTGGAATGTAACCTTTTTTAAAAATGTTAGCTAACCATCTCAAAAATGTATATTCCTCAGTAAGATACAGAACAGCCTTATGATACAGATTTGAACTAACATACACACTGCTGCTGCTGCTGCTAAGTCGCTTCAGTCGTGTCCGACTCTGTGCGACCCCATAGACGGCAGCCCACCAGGCTCCCCCGTCCCTGGGATTCTCCAGGCAAGAACACTGAAGTGGGTTGCCATTTCCTTCTCCAATGCATGAAAGTGAAAAGTGAAAGTGAACTCGCTCAGTCGTGTCTGACCCTCAGCGACCCCATGGACTGCAGCCTTCCAGGCTTCTCCATCCATGGGATTTTCCAGGCAAGAGTACTGGAGTGGGGTGCCATTGCCTTCTCCGAACATATACACAGTGATATCATATTATGTATGCTAAAGTATTTGAAAATAAATTATAGACAATTTACCAAAGATCATAAGCCTTATTTGTCCTGCATGTCTGACTTGGACTGTCCTGCTCCCAAAATGACATGAGAAGTTTTATACATGAAAACAATATATATATTTCCTTATGGTGCTTACAAATAGCTGTGAAAAGAAGAGAAGTGAAAAGCAAAGGAGAAAAGGAAAGATATACGCAGTTGAATGTGGATTCCAGAGAATGGCAAGGAGAAATAAGAAAGCCTTCCTCAGCAATCAATGCAAAGAAATAGAGGAAAACAATAGAATAGGAAAGACTAGAGATCTCTTCAAGAAAATTAGAGATACTAAGGGAACATTTCATGTAAAGATGGGCTCAATAAAAGACAGAAATGGTATGGACCTAACAGAAGCAGAAGATATTAAGAAGAGGTGGCAAGAATACGCAGAAGAACTGTATAAAAAAGATTGTCATGACCCAAATAATCACAATGGTGTGATCACTCACCTAGAGCCAGAGAGCGTGGAATGTGAAGTCAAGTGGGCCTTAGGAAGCTTCACATTAAACCAAGATAATGGAGATAATGGAATTCCAGTTGAGCAATTTCAAATCCTAAAAGATGACGCTGTAAAAGTGCTGCACTCAGAATGTCACCAAATTTGGAAAACTCAGCAGTGGCCACAGGAATGGAAAAAGTCAGTTTTCTTTCCAATCCCAAAGAAAGGCAATGCCAAAGAATGCTCAAACTACCGCTAATTGCACTCATCTCACATGCTAGTAAAGTAATGCTTAAAAGTCTCCAAGCCAGACTGCAGCAACACATGAACTGGGAACTTCCGGATGTTCAAGCTTGTTTTAGAAAAGGCAGACGAACAAGAGATCAAATTGCCAACATCTGCTGGATCATTGAAAATGCAAGAGAGTTCCAGAAAAACATGTATTTCTACTTTATTGATTATTCCAAAGCTTTTGACTATGTGGATCATAATAAACTGTGGAAAATTCTGAAAGAGATGGGAATACCATACCACCTGACCTGCCTCTTGAGAAACCTGTATGCAGGTCAGGAAGCAACAGTTAGAACTGGACATGGAACAACAGACTGGTTCCAAATAGGACAGGGAGTATGTCAAGGCTGTATATTGTTATCCTGCTTATTTAACTTATAAGCAAAGTACATCATGAGAAATGCTGGGCTGGAAGAAGCACAAGCTGGAATCAAGATTGCCGGGAGAAATATCAATAACCTCAGATATGCAGATGACACCACCCTTATGGCAGAAAGTGAAGAAGAACTAAAGAGCCTCTTGATGAAAGTGAAAGAGGAGAGCAAAAAAGTTGGCTTAAAGCTCAATATTCAGAAAACTAAGATCATGGCATCCGGTCCCATCACTTCATGGCAAATAGATGGGGAAACAGTGGAAACAGTGTCAGACTTTATTTTGGGGGGCTCCAAAATCACTGTAGGTGGTGACTGCAACCATGAAATTAGTTATGGCCAACCTAGATAGCATATTGAAAAGCAGAGACATTACTTTGTCAACAAAGGTCCGTCCAGTCAAGGCTATGCTTTTTCCAGTAGTCATGTATGGATGTGAGAGTTGGACTTTAAAGAAAGTTGAGTGCCAAAGAATTGATGCTTTTGAACTGTAGTGTTGGAGAAGACTCTTGAGAGTCCCTTGGACTGTAAAGAGATCCAACCAGTCCATCCTAAAGGAAATCAGTCCTGGGTGTTCATTGGAAGGACTGATGCTGAAGCTGAAATTCCAGTCCTTTGGCCACCTGATGCAAAGAGCTGACTCATTTGTAAAGACCCTGATGCTGGGAAAGATTGAGGGCAGGGGCACAAGGGGACGAAAGAAGATGAGATGGTTGGATGGCATCACCAACTCAATGGACATGAGTCTGGGTAAACTCTGGGAGTTGGTGATGGACAGGGAGGCCTGGCGTGCTGCGGTTCATGGGGTTGCAAAGAGTCAGACACGACTGAGCAACTGAACTGAACTGAACTGATGGTGCATAGCAGTCCCTTAAGGTAACACTGTTACCTTCAGAGAAACAAAGGAGAAAGGTTTTCCCTAGCAGGGTTGACAGCGAGGAAGGTGGTAAAGAGACCAAGGCAAGGGCCAGCTGGTTCTCCAGTTGGGCCAGGTTTTGGTCTGCCCACTGTTACATCTTCTATCCAGTTCAGGTTACATCTTCTATCCAGTTCAGTTCAGTTCAGTTCAGTCTCTCAGTCGTGTCCGACTCTTTGCAACCCCATGAATCGCAGCACACCAGGTCTCCCTGTCCATCACCAACTCCCGGAGCTCACTCAGACTCACGTCCATTGAGTCAGTGATGCCATCCAGCCATCTCATCCTCTGTCGTCCCCTTCTCCTCCTGCCCCCAATCCCTCCCAGCATCAGAGTATTTTCCAGTGAGTCAACTCTTCGCATGAGGTGGCCAAAGTATTGGAGTTTCAGCTTTGGCATCATTCCTTCCAAAGTAATCCCAGGGTTGATCTCCTTCAGAATGGACTGGTTGGATCTCCTTGCAGTCCAAGGGACTCTCAAGGGTCTTCTCCAACACCACAGTTCAAAAGCATCAATTCTTTGGCACTCAGCCTTCTTCACAGTCCAACTCTCACATCCATACATGACCACAGGAAAAACCATAGCCTTGACTAGACGGACCTTAGTCAGCAAAGTAATGTCTCTGCTTTTCAATATACTATCTAGGTTGGTCATAAGTTTTCTTCCAATGAGTAAGCGTCTTTTAATTTCATGGCTGCAGTCACCATCTGCAGTGATTTTGGAGCCCCCAAAAAATAAAGTCTGACACTGTTTCCACTGTTTCCCCATCTATTTCTCATGAAGTGATGGGACCAGATGCCATGATCTTCGTTTTCTGAATGTTGAGCTTTAAGCCAACTTTTTCACTCTCCTCTTTCACTTTCATCAAGAGGCTTTTGAGTTCCTCTTCACTTTCTGCCATAAGGGTGGTGTCATCTGCATATCTGAGCTTATTGATATTTCTCCTGGCAATCTTGATTCCAGCTTGTGTTTCCTCCAATCCAGCATTTCTCATGATGTACTCTGCATATAAGTTAAATAAGCAGGGTGACAATATACAGCCTTGATGTACTCCTTTTCCTATTTGGAACCAGTCTGTTGTTCCATGTCCAGTTCGAACTGTTGCTTCCTGACCTGCATACAGATTTCTCAAGAGGCAGGTCAGGTGGTCTGGTATTCCCATCTCTTTCAGAATTTTCCGCAGTTTCTTGTGATCCACAGAGTCAAAGGCTTTGGCATAGTCAATAAAGCAGACATAGATGTTTTTCTGGAACTCTCTTGCTTTTTCCATGATCCAGCAGATGTTGGCAATTTGATCTCTGGTTCGTCTGCCTTTTCTAAAACCAGCTTGAACATCAGGGAGTTCACGGTTCACGTATTGCTGAAGCCTGGCTTGGAGAATTTTGAGCATTACTTTACTATCCAGTACATTCTCATTATTATCCCCACTGCCTGTCAGTCTTAAAAAAAAAAAAAAAGTGAGTATGGTATTCCAGACTTCACACAAATAATATGATACCAAAAATGGAAGAAGTAAGCAATTATTTTCAGTGATCACTCAGGAAACTTTCCTCAAAATAAAACTATCTTGCTACAAAGCCACATAAGTTTTAATTTTTTTTTCCACATAAGTTTTTAATGCTACTCATAAAGACTTCCCTGGTGGCTCAGATGGTAAAGAATTTGTCTACAATATGGGAGACCTGGGTTCGATCCCTGAGTTGGGAAGATTCCCTGGTGGAGGAAATGGCAACCCACTCCAGTACTCTTGCCTAGAAAATCCCATGGATGGAGGAGCCTGGTGCAGGCTACTGTCCATGGCGTCACAAAGAGTCAGACACGACTGAGTGACTTCACTTTCACTTTCTTTTCTTTCATAAAGAAAATCTGCATTTGTTAAATTTTATATCTAGAACAAGAAATCTCAGGATTTTGTCTGAAGCATTAACTTTTGCAGTAATATACTTTATAGTTTTTTTTTTTTACTTTATAGTTTTATTTCATGGAAAGTAATTAATTCCCACAGCTTTTATTGATTCTGTGCATGAAGCTTTTTATGCTTCTAATTAAGAGTTGCAGAAATAACATCTTTCTTGACTGTTTAGTGCCAAAGTCATTGGAAATTATACCTCATAATCAATCTTTCAGAAGAACTAGTCAATATATTTGCTTTTTAAAAGAACATGCAGCTCCAATAAAATGTCATATTTGACTTTTTATGGTTTCCATAATTTCCCATCAGTGATGTGATCTATTGATTTTTCCATTATAAATATTTGTGGTTATCATACAGTAAAAATTATTTTTAAAATAACGATATTTTATTACATCAATATGGTATTTTTTTTAGAATCTAGAAATGCAGAAGCTGAATTTATTTTTAGCTCAGTCATTATCTAAGACTGACGAGAGGAAAGTGATTAAAGGATGGTTCAGTAGTGTTTTTCCTAAATTTTTTCCTCTATCTTGTTACAGTGAATGTTATCACAAAAAGAGTGGAAATATTGAAAGGTTAGAGAAGTTACATTACTTAGAGCTAGCCATAGACACCAACTCTGGCTAGATTAAGAAGAAGGAATTATGGGAATGATACCCAATAATGATATCAGATGACAGTCTACAGGCAGTGTCTTTTGCCTCTTTGTGTCAAAGCCTGTTTCCACCCTTCTGGTTGTGAAAATGTGGTGAAGTGTTCTAGAAGGCATCACCAAACCTACATACTGTTACCTACTCAGCACGTCCACATCTCTGCACCCACCAGGGTCCTCTCTCGGCCCATCACACAGTGCTGGGCCATTTTATAATCCTTAAATATCAAGTGATGCTTTCTGTGCCAGATTTGATATTCATGCAAAAGTGGTTTTGTTGCCTGCTTTACTCCATGTTTACTATTTATACGCTATAACCTGAGAACCTTCCTTTTATAATAATCTAAACATCCTAGTAAATAGTCAAAGCTTTTAGTAAAATTGTTATATAGGTAGCGTATCACCTAAAATTCATACTGCCTAGCAGTTTTATGTGCATTTGCCCAGATATATTACTATGGAGATTTTTAGTGCTGTGGTAATAAATAATATTGTATTTCAAAGCCCTCAGCTTTTTACAGTAATCTACATTCATAAATGATAAGTTCTCAACCCAGAAAGCATAAAACTGACTAACATAGAACTTACTCTGTGCCAGACACTATTCTACATACATTACTTAATTGGATCATTCAGTCTCTTGAGCAGTCCTATGAAGTGGATACTATTATCACCCCTGTGGTACAAAGCAGGAAACTGAGGCCCTGGAGGGTTTCATAACTGGAACTTGTTCAGGGTCAGGAGCCAGTAAGCAGCAGGGCTAGAATTTGGAACCATGAAATCTGCCTTCTGGGTCTACATAACTGTGTTGGCTCTAAACTTAAAGCAGAAGTATGTCCTGTAGAGAATGTGTAAATTAATTTAACTTTGTTGTTGTTGTTGTTAAGTCACTAAGTTTTATCCGACTCCTTATGACCCCATGGACCGTAGCCCACCAGTCTCCTCTGTCCATGAGATTTCCTAGGAAGGATCCTGGAATGGGTTGCCATTTCCTCCCAAATCAGTGAATAAACCCATGTCTCCTGCTCAGCAGGTTGATTCTTTATCACTGAGCCACCTGGGAAGCCCAAATTTAACTTTAGGAGAATTTCAATGTGTTCATGTAAAAATTATTATAAAATTTTAGTTTGATCATTGCAAAAAGGATGCTATAAAATGTACTTGAACTTGTAAAAAATGTACATAACGTATATATATTCACTGTAACAAGTCAATACTACAGAGGTATATAAAGGAAAAGCTAATCATCTCCCAACAGCCCTCATTCCAACCCTAATCCTCTGAGATAACCAATGTTAACATCGTGGGAAGTCCACTTCCACATCACTCACTGTACAAATATATACACATGTATATAAGTTTCTTCCTTGCCACTTCTTTTCTGTTCCTTCTTTTCACAAAATAAGATCGTCCCCTTTGGTGGGGAGCATTTTGCTTTGGTAGTGTATCAGTTGCTCTGTGGAAGTTCCCTCCTCTGATACCTGTGTTGGGCAGAAGGGCCTCTAGGGAGAAATGAGTTCTGCCGACCCAGCAGCCTGGGTCTGCGAGTGGAAATGGGACAGGGCTGAGCGAATCCTTGAAGGGATTTCATTTAGGTCATACCTGAATGGTCTAGCGGTTTTCCCTACTTTCTTCAATTTAAGTCTGAATTTGGCAATAAGGAGTTCATGATCTGAGCCACAGTCAGCTCCCGGTCTTATTTTTGCTGACTGTATAGCGCTTCTACATTACTGGCTGCAAAGAATATAATCAATCTGATGTCAGTATTGATCATCTGGTGATGTCCATGTGTAGAGTCTTCTCTTGTGTTGTTGGAAGAGGGTGTTTGCTATGACCAGTGCATTCTCTTGGCAAAACTCTATAGCTTTTGCCCTGCTTCATTCTGTACTCCAAGGCCAAATTTGCCTGTTATTCCACGTCTTTCTTGACTTCCTACTTTTGCTGCTTACTTAACTTATATGCAGAATACATCATGAGAAACACTGGGTTGGAAGAAGCGCAAGCTGGAATCAAGATTGCCGGGAGAGATATCAATAACCTCAGATACACACATGACACCACCTTTATGGCAGAAAGTGAAGAACTAAAGAGCCTCTTGATGAAAGGGAAAGAGGAGAGTGAAAAAGTTGGCTTAATGCTCAATATTCAGAAAACTAAGATCATGGCATCCGGTCCCATCACTTCATGGCAAATAGATGGGGAAACAGTGGAAACAATGGCTGACTTTATTTTTGGGGGCTCCAAAATCACTGCAGATGGTGATTGCAGCCATGAAATTAAAAGACGCTTACCCCTTTTAAGGAAAGTTATGGCCAACCTAGATAGCATATTAAAAAGCAGAGACATTACTTTGACAACAAAGGTCTGTCTAGTCAAGGCTATGGTTTTTCCAGTGGTCATGTATGGATGTGAGAGTTGGACTATAAAGAAAGCTGCTACTGCTAAGTCGTTCCAGTCGTGTCCAACTCTGTGCGACCCCATAGACGGCAGCCCACCAGGCTCCCCCATCCCTGGGATTCTCCAGGCAAGAACACTGGAGTGGGTTGCCATTTCCTTCTCCAGCACTGAAGAATTGATGCTTTTAAACTGCGGTGTTGGAGAAGACTCTTGAGAGTCCCTTGGACTGCAAGGAGATCAAACCAGTCCATCCTAAAGAAGATCAGTCCTGAGTGTTCATTGGAAGGACCGATGTTGAAGCTGAAACTCCAATCCTTTGGCCACCTGATGCAAAGAGCTGACTCATTTGAAAAGACCCTGATACTGGGAAAGATTGAGGGCAGGAGGAGAAGGGGACGACAGAGGATGAGATGGTTTGATGGCATCACTGACTCAATGGACATGAGTTTGGGTAAACTCCGGGAGTTGGTGATGGACAGGGAGGCCTGGCATGCTGCGGTTCATGGGTTTGCAAAGAGTCGGACACGACTGAGTGACTGAACTGAACTGACCTGAATCCTTGAAGAAGGAAATGCCAACCCATTGTATTCTTGCCTGAAGAATCCCATGGACAGAAGAGCCTGCTGGGCTACAGTCCATGGGGTGGCCAAGAGTTGGACACAACTGAGCAACTCCAGTCACTTGAGCTAATCCTGTGGCCACTGCAGAAGGGACACTGTAACTGCACACAAGGGCCATCACTGTGGCACTGTGCAACTGAAACTTCTGGAATGGCCCCTTTTGTAATTGTTTCCCTTGCAAACAGGAAAATCCATGAGCAAAAGGCACTTGTGTATTTGTCCAGGAGGAAGAGGGGATTGAGGAGTTTTACTTTCTGATGCCAATGTATAGAATGGGTTGGTTGGCACTGGCTGGCACTCCTGTCCTCAGCAGGGCCCAAGGGAACCTGGGACAGTGGCAGACAAGGAGGCAGAGAGTTACCTGCAGAAAGCTCATGGGCAGGACCGGTGACATGGTTTGTGGGGCCCAGCTGGAAATGGAAATGCAGGGCTCCTTGTTAAAGAATCAAGATAATTCAAGACAGCAGAGCATTAAATGAAGTACCAGTCCTTCTGAGCACAGGTCCCTGTACTGCTGTGCAGGCTCCACATCCATGAAGCCAGCCCTCTTTATGGTGTCCAATAGTGGGAGGAAGAGACTTGCTCACCTTTGATCAAATGATAATTTTTACTTTCATTTTCACTAAAGATTATTAGGGAAAGATTGAAGGTGGGAGGAGAATGCGATGACAGAGGATGAGATGACTGGATGGCATCACCAACTCGATGGATGCAAGTTTGAGCAAGCTCTGGGTGTTGGTGATGGACAGGGAAGCCTGACATGCTGCAGTCCATGGGGTTGCAAAAATTCAGACATCACTGAGAGACTGAACTGACTGAAAGATTATTATCAATCTTTTTTCTTGCTTTTAAAATTCTCATTCAAATGACACTTGAATGTGAAATTTTTATCATAAGGGTAATTTACATGCGTGGAGGAAGAGCTCCTCTGAAAGCATTGTCTTCTTTATCATCAGAGGTTGGAAGGGACTGACTCTATGAACAGCATAGGTAAGACATCAGAAAAGAGATCATGCCGTTGCCTTGAGTCCAGTGGAATCCTAAGACCTCCAAGATCAGGGACCCGCCTTGGTTCCCATTATAAAACATTTTTGTTCAGGTTTTCATGAACTTTCAACTCCCTTGGGTAAATGCAAGGAGTGGGATTGCTATAGATTATGGCAAAAGTATGTTTAGTTTTGTAAGAAACTGCCAAACTCTTCCGAAGTGACATACCATTTTTGCCTTCCAGCCAGCAGTGAAGGAGAGTTCTTGTTCCCTGCTACCTGTTAGCATTTAGTGTTGTCAGTATTTTGGATTTTGGGTATTGTAAAAAGTGTGTAGTGATACCTCATTGTTGTTTTAATTTGCACTTCCTTGATGATATATGATGTGGAATATCTTTCCTTGTGCTTATGTGTCATCTATATAAAATTCTTTGGCCCATTTTTTTTGGGGGGCCCATTTTTTAATCAGGTGCTGCTCACCAAATTTTTACAAACTAAACAAACACACTGGGTAATTAATCAAGAAACAGAACATTTTGTATCAGTTAATTTTTTTTAAATAACCATTATACCATTACTTTATTATACCTAAAAATTAAGCAATAATATTAAATATTCAGTGTTATAATTTCCGAATGTGTCATAAATGTCATAATTACTTTTTACAGTTTATTTTCTTGAATCTGAATCCAAGTAGGTCCACATACCATAACGTTCAGTTAACCTCTTTTAGTGTTTAGGTTCCTTTTTCATCTCTCATTTATTCTCCCTTGAAATTTATTTTTTTAATTTATATTCTTATTGAGCTGTAATTGTCATACAGCATTATATTAGTTTCATGTGTATAACACAACAATTCTATATTTGTTTATATTACGAGAAGATCACAGTAAATTCATTTAACATCTATCATCATAAATAGTTAACAGAATTTTTTTCTTGTGATGAAAACTTTTAAAATTTATCAGAAACTTTCAAATTTGCAATAGAATATTATCAACTATACATTATATCCACATAACTTATTTTACAATTGGGAGTTTGTACCCTTGACCCTCTTTACCGTTTCACCTTCCCCTATAACCCCCACCCCTGGCAGTCCCAATCTATTCTCTGTGTTTAGGAGCTTTTTTGTGTGTTTTGTTTTGGATTCCATCTAAAAGTGAGATCATGTGGTCTTTGTCCTTTCCTCTCAAGGTCTATCTGTGTTGTTGCGAATGACAAGATTTCGTTATTTTTATGGCTGAATGATATCCCATAGTATATATATGAACCATGTACTATTTATCCATTGAGCTATTGATGGACACTGAAATTGCTTCTGTATCTTGGCTATTGTAAATAATGCTGCAGTGAACACAGGGGTGCGTAGATCTTTTCAAGTTGGAGTTTTTGTTTCTTTGGACAAATACCCAGAAATGAAATTGCTGGATCATACTGAAGTTCTATTTTTAATTTTTAAAGGAAGTTCCATACTTTTTTCCATAATAGCTTTACCAATTTACATTACCACCAGTGGTGCAAAAGGATACTCTTTTCTCCACATTCTTGCCAACATGTTATTTATATCCATTCTGACAAGTGTGAGATGTTATCTCATTGTGTTTTTGATTTGTAGTTCCTTAATGATTAGGGATGTTGAGCATCTTTTCATGTACCTATTGCCCATATGTATGTCTTCTTTGGAAAAATGTCTATTCAGATGGTCTGCATATTTTATAATCAGGGTTTTTTTTTGCTATTTAGTTGCCTGAGTTCTTTATATATTTTGGATATTAATCCCTTATCAGATACATGACTTGCAAATATTTTCTCCCTTTCTGTAGATTGCTTTTTCCATTTTGTTAATGGTTTCCTTTACTGTGCAGAAGCTTTTTGGTTTGTTGTAGTCCCATTTGTTTGTTTTTGTTTCCTTTGGTTTTGGTGTTAACCCTTGGAATTTAAGAAACCATGTTATGTCCCTCCATATTTCTTGTAAACTGGTACTTGCATCTAGAGACTTGATCAGATTCAGGTTGGGTTATTCAGCAATATTACTGAATAGGTACAGTTAATGTTTTTCAGTCAGGGAGCATCTAATGTTCAGTTGTCTTTCTAGGTGATGTTAGCAGGTATTTGTTCAGTGTCTAGATCTATTATTTTCATTTTGATTTCAAAATATGATATTCTAGTTCTGTCATTCCTTCTTCATTTATTAGCTGGAGTACTTCTGTTCACAGAAAACTATTTGATTACCCACTGCTATAGTTTATACACAACGGGCAGGTTAAATGAAGGATTCTTCCTCTTTATTTGCCAGATTTCAAAATAATGAGTTGGTTCATTAGCAACCTCCAGCAGTGATTAAGTGTTTTTATTTTAAAAATATATTGTGAATGCATGAATTTAAACATATTTTATGTTACAATTCATTACTGAACTGTTTAACAATAGAGGTTCATTAAGTAAATTATGGTATAGCTACATAGGAAATAGTAGTATAAGGTCACTAAAGTAATGATATAAGTGCGTATTTATTCACCTAAAAGTTTTTCACGATACTTTATTTAAAAATCTTTTTAACGTTAAATACACAATTATAGTACCAAAGGGAATGTAGTGATATATTTCTTTTCCACCACTGTTCCCAAGCTACTCAGATTCCTTCCTAGAAGTCCTCTAAGTTTGTGTATTCTTGTATATATCTTCCTCAACTTCCAGTGGGGTTTCAGCCTGATAAACCCATTGTTAGTTGAAAAGATCAGTAAGTCAAAAATGAATTTAATACCCCTAACCTGGAGAAGACTTTAGAGAGTCCCTTGGACTGCAAGGAGATCCAACCAGTCCATCTTAAAGGAGATCAGTCCTGAATATTCATTGGAAGGACTGATGCTAAAGCCAAAACTCCAACACTTTGGCCACCTGATGCGAAGAACTGACTGATTTGAAAAGACCTTGATGCTGGGAAAGAGTGAAGGCAGGAGGAGAAGGGGACGACAGAGAATGAGATGGTTGGAAGGCATCACTGACTCAATGGACATGAGTTTGGGTCAACTCTGGGAGTTGGTGATGGACAGGGAGGCCTGGCGTGCTGCCATCCATGGGGTCGCAAGAGTCAGACATGACTGAGCGACTGAACTGAACTGAACCTTCTGAACATCACAGCTCAGCTTAACTTACCTTAAATGTGCTCAGAACACTTAAATTAGCCTACAGTTGGGCAAAATAAATCTAACATAAGGCTTACTTTATAATAGAGTCTTGAATATCTTCTGTAATTTATTAAGTACTGTACTGAAAGTGAAAAAAAGAATGGCCGTATGGGTCCAGAATGATTGTAAGTATATAGGTTATTTATCCTTGTGATCATATGACTATGGCCTGCCTCCACTGCCCAGCACCCCGAGAGTACCGTACCCACATCACTAGATTCAAACTCAACATCATAAGTTGAACCATAGGTTGGGGATGATCTGTATATTTTGCCAAATGTTTTAGGGCTGATTGTTCAGCTGTCATGCAATGCTGTGGCTGTATCAGTAAAATACTTCTATAAGGTTCTTATATGGTCACATTCCTGGCACCTTGAGTACTCTCCTTCCTCCTTGGGCACTCCAGCCCCTCCTTGTCACCTTGTGGACTTTACCCACTATCTTCAACTAGAGGGTAAATGCCTGGCACAGCAGGGAGTATTTAGCATCTTGCTCAAGTTACAGCCTGTATCTGTCTGACTGATCCTTGCCTGTCCTGTATAGTTGCATGTGTTTTAAATATTATCCCTGGAGATTTCTGTATAAGCAAATACCTGATGTTTTCAAGGAGAGATGGCAGATTATAAAACATTATAAATGTATGCTTGATATATTAAATTTATTATATATATAATATAAAATTATAATATATATACATATATAATACATATGAAATTATATTTTAGAACATATTTATTTTATAACATAATTATATTTTATAACATATATATGAATAGAATATATTAAAAGCATTAAAAGTAACTTCATCTGGTGGCATTTTTATGATTGATTTCTTTTTCAATTTAATCTTTACTGCATTTTCAGATTTCTTTACCACAAATGCATTATTTACACATCAAAAATATAATTTTGGGGGTTCCAAAATCATTGCAGATGGTGACTACAGCCATGAAATTAAAAGATGCTTGCTACTTGGAAGAAAAGTTATGACCAACCTAGACAGCATATTAAAAAGCAGAGCCATTACTTTGCCAACAAAGGTTCATCTAGTCAAAGCTATGGTTTTTCCAGTAGTCATGTGTGGATGTGAGAGTTGCACTATAAAGAAAGCTGAATGCAGAAGAATGATTTTGAACTGTGGTGTTGGAGAAGACTCTGGAGCGTCCCCTGGACTCTCAACCAATCCATCCTAAAGGAAATCAGTTCTGAATATTCATTGGAAGGACTTATGTTGAAGCTGAAACTCCAATCCTTTGGCCACCTGATGTGAATAGCTGATTCATTTGAAAAGACCCTGATGTTGGGAAAGATTGAAGGCAGGAGAAGGGGATGACAGAGGATGATATGGTTGGATGGCATCACCAACTCAATGAACCTGAGTCTGAGTGAACTCCGGGAGTTGGTGATGGACAGGGAGGCCTGCCGTGCTGTGGTTCATGGGGTCGCAGAGAGTTGGACAGGACTGAGCGACTGAACTGAAAACTGGTTTTATTTCAGTAAAATTAGTTGGTTTTTTTTTTAAAGTAACGGCAACATTTTTCAACAGCTCCATCTGCTGGCTGCTGAAGGAAGTTAATTTTCAAATATTACTATATTTGTTTCTACTATAACAGAATTCCTGTATTAGAACTATACAGAAACAGAATTCCTGTATTAGAACAAAGTATGCTTTTTATAGATCTGTGAAGAGGACTGTCAGGAGTCAAGTGAATTTACCTGTAATGAAAAGTGATACAAACTTGGTTGGATGTAGAGTGGATTACCGCATGTGTATTACCCCATGCACAAAAATAGACTGCTTCGAATAGAAACATAACAAGGAAGAACTGGTTTCGTGTTTTTGGCTATTTTACACTGGCATGTTGATTTTGTTGATTATGTAAAATAAAAACATAGATTGGTGGTTGAGTATTGATATACATGAAGTATAGGAATTAATATACTTTTGCACTCATATTCAGAGCTTCACTCTAAACTCTCCAGTGTCATTATCATTATTTTCAAGTGAAATTGGTCTTAATTCTATATCTTGAATCTGCCTGCAATACTGGAGACCTGGGTTCCATCCCTGGCTTAGGAAGATCCCTGGGGAGGGCATAGCAACCCACTCCAGTATTCTTGCCTAGAGAATCCGCGTGGACAGAAGAGCCTGGTGGGCTACAGTCCATGGGGTCACAAAGAGTCGGACACGACTGAGCAACTAAGCACAGCCATACCTCTTTATTTAATTTCCTGCAGTTGACTTGATAACAAATGCTTTCTGAAACAAAGTTCCTCTTTATATGGTTACAGGAGGTATTATATTTTGCTTAAAAATCTCTCAATCATCTAGCTTTGGAACTCTTAAAAAGTAAAATCTATCATCCTGAGTGAAGTCAATCATGAAAAGGCAGGTACTGTATAATTTCACTTATATGAGGTATCTAAAGTAGTCAAATTCATAGAAACAAGACAGAATGGAAGTTAAGGGGAAAAAAAGAGTTGTTGGTTAATGGGTATAGGGTTTCAGTTCTGCAAGATGAAGAAGTTCTGGAGAGCTGTTTCACAACGTAAATATACTTAACACTACTGAACTGGGCACCTTAAAGTGTTAGAACAGTAAATTTTATTATTTGTTTAATCACAATAAAAAGTAAAGTCTAAATATACATATGTATGTATTACATATGCAATATGCATATGTAATATATACATATATATACTGTATATATATATAACAAATTTGAGAGAAAATATTCAAGTAACCGTACTCTACACTTAAGGATCCATTTTTCTTGTCCTCTCAAAAGTCTATTAATATTTACACGTTTATATTTGTTTATGACTTACATAGGACTTAATTTAAAAAGAAATTTACATATTTGTGAAATGAAATGAGATTTTTAAATTACTTGTCTGTGTGTGTTATTCATTCCTGTCTAACTCTTTGCAATCCCATGGACTGTAACCCACCAGGCTCTTCTGTCTGTGGAATTCTCCAGGTAAGGATACTAGAGTGGGTAGCCATTCTGTTCTCCAGGGGATCTTCCTGACTCAGGGATTGAACCTGAGTGTCCTGCATTGCAGGCAGATTCTTTACCATCTGAGCCACCAGGGAACCCCTTTAAATTACATACTTTCTAAATTAATTGGAAGATTATGAGATTCACTAAAAAAATTTCCCCTGACTATGGATTCCCTGGAAAAATCATTTAGCTATTTGAGTCTCAGTTTCTTTATATAAAATAAATTGAAAAGAGGTGATCATTTCTATGCTCTATGAACCCTAAACTTCTCAAAATCTTTTCATGGCATCTTTCTGACACCCTTTCCTAACCAGCTCTAACACCATTATATATGTGTATATGTATATACATATATATATATATATAAACAAACTGAAAATAAAATTTGAAAAGCAACTATCAAGTAAATAAAGTACATTTTTAAATAAGAAATCACACTTCATTGGATCCTATATAAAGGAAATCTCCCCTCTGCAATGGATAGATGTGATATGAATTTAGAACAGACTTTTAAAATATGCACATACAAAGAGTTCTCATGCCACAGAGCAAAACAAAAGGATTTACCTGGCGGTCCAGTGGTTCCAGTGCAGGGGGCATGGGTTCCATCCCTGGTCAAGAAACTAAGATCCCAAATGCTGTGCAACATGGCCAAAGAAAAAATAAAAAAGCACATACATACAGAATCCATACCTTGTGGAGAAGATTGAAATCTTTCAAAAAGGATAGAGAGTGTTTCCTTTTTTGCCCTTTTTAAAAATAGTGAGGCAAACATTTTCTAGTTGTAAATAACATAGGCCATAAGACTATGGAGAGAAAAAGAAAATTAAAATGAAGGGTAAATCTACAGGCAAAGGAAGTCATGGGCCAAAGCAGCATGGTTGTGGGAAGTGAAGTTCAGAGTAATGAGAAGTGGCTAAGTTAAGTAAGCGAGTCTGGTTGAATAAATAGAGGTAGCGCCCTCATAGCCTCATAGCTCCCTCGTCAACAGGAGCTGCCCTGTATGCCAGACACTTAATGAAAAGTCAAAATATAAATAGGTGTTTAGGGAGAGAGTGCTCATTTTTATTCCATTCAGTCGTCCGGCCAGATTGTTCTATTACTAATGATTTCTAACACCATATAAAGAAATTTTATTCTAAATGAGATGTCTTTAAAGGAGCTCATGTATTACTATTAGTATGCTTCTGGTATTAAATTTAACTGCTTGCTGAGAATTATCGCTAATTCTAGTGGCTAATCATAATGCTCTTTAAATAAATTCTCATTTGCTTTCTTAAATATCTAAGCCAATGATATACTTGATATAAATAGGAAATTTAGAGTAAGTCACTGTTCGATATAAAAAACATGAGCATGAAATAATATATATACACTATATATATATAATACTATATGAATATATACTCTTATTTATATGTATTTGATTTTAGTCATTTTGAATACAATTGTGTGTTGGTGTGTTCCTCTTTGGTTTAATCGCATATGGGATTGTGCTTCCTGTACTTGGGTAAATGTTTCCTTTCATAGGTCAGGGAATTTTTCAGCTATTATATCTTCAAATATGTTCTCAGACCCTTTCTGTTTCTCTTCTCCCTCAGGGACCCATATAATGTGAATATTAGTGCTCTTGATGTTGTCCCAGAGGTCTCAAATTATCCTCATTTCTTTTTATGTATTTTAAATACATGCACTTCAACTGGTACTGGCATAATTCTTAACAGAGTTCAACAGTTGCAAAGAATACACCATGAAACAAAGTTGAATATTTATTACAAGTTGTTAAAAAATAGCATTTTGATTCCAGAGTCTACAGGCTGTACTCTTCACCATAGGAAGCCACTGGCCACGTGTACTTTTTTTTTAGATTTATTTATTTATTTAATTTTATTTTTTGGCTGCGGTAGGTCTTCTTTACTGCATGCTGATTTTCTCCAGTTGTGGCAAGGGGTGAGGGGGTGTGTGGCATGTGGGATCTTTCCACATCAGGGATGGAACCCGTGTCTCTTGCATTGCAAGGCAGATTCCTAACCACTGGACCACCAGGAAAACCCACCACATGTACTTATTGAGCACTTGAAACATAGCTAGTACAAATTGAAATGTGCTTTTAGTGTAAAATTCACAAGATGAACAAAAGAATGTAAATTATCTGTGATTGTATATTAATAAAATTTTATATTGATTATGCAAATGACAACATTTTGGATATACTGTTACATAAAATATTAAAATTAATTTCACTGCTTTCTTTTCACTTTAAAATGAAGAGATTTCATATTACATACATGGTTCATATCATATTTCTTTTGGACAGTGTGGATTTACAGTGTAAATTAGTGCCGTTTGCTCTCATTAACCAGGATCAGGCCCATTGATTTCACACACTGGTGAGTGCTAACCTTGGAAAGAGAGAACAGTTTTTGCTTTGACTGTTCTGCCCAGTGCATTCAGGAATTCTCAGTCAGCAGCTCAGAACCTCAATTATAATGGTGATCTATGCTACTTAACTCCAAGGAAATCTGGAAGACTCTACAAGTCTGTAGATAACACATATATACACATATTCCCAAAGATCCCAGAGATTTCTTCACAATGAAAGAAGTTAAGACTTTCAGTATGAGGAAGGCACAGAGATTTCCCATTTATACCCTGCTGCCATATTTGGTTGTTTTTTTTAAAAGCCCTTAACACAGAAATTTATTTTTCTTTTAACATCAACTTTTCAAATTTTCCCAAAGCGTTGCTTTAAATGAAAGTTTATATTACTAATTTCTTTAAATCAATTGGCTGTTGCATAAAAGTTTCGTTAGCAATTATGCTTCATTGAGGCCTTTAAAGTTATTTTTTTCCTCTCTCCATCCTAATAGTAATCGACAGATCAACTTTAACATACCACCTTACAGCTGAAGGCGGGAGGAACGGCACCTTCTGGAGGTGAAGGGGGTTAGAAACCCAACTTCTGGAAGGCGTCGGGTGATCTTCAGATTATTTCTCCAATAACAATTGTCATAGGACGAATGAATGGAATGCTTTGTTACAGATGTAATTCCTATGTTCCTCCATCCTCCCGCTTCCTAAACAATACCTGAAAATGGGGAAGCTGTTGGGTTAAAGACATAACATACGTAGCGGAGAAAAAAGCTATTTTATGACATTTTGAGATAACTACGTCATCTCAAAAGTAAAGGAGCAAAGTAGTCAACACCAATTTTATTTACTTAACATTCGTACTGAATTTCACTGTTTTGAAAAATTTCCAACTTTTATCCATAAAGCTAGAAATATATAACAATTTGTGTGGTTTTCGGGAAAAGTCAAGAAAGCCTTAAGAGGCAGAGAAAGAATTAACAGTTACGGGTCTTGCAGCGGCGGAGTGCCCGTGTGGCTGCGTGCGCGCGCGACGAGCTGGGCGGGGCGGAGCGGCGGCGGGGACGCGCTCCGGGCGGGGCGGGGCGCAGGGGAGGCGGGCGCGCGGGACCGTCCGGTCGGTAGAGGGCGCTGCGCACCAACGCGGCGCTCTGCCTGCCCCCGGGTGCTGTCCGCGGCGGTTCGATTGGAGCAGCCGCCGAAGAGCGCTTGGCGCCATTTTGAAGCGGAGAGGAGGAGGAACGGCCGGGCTGGCTGCGGAAGGGGAGGGGGGGAGGAGGCGATTGGATGCGGCGGCGGCGGCGGCGGATCCCGGAGAGCGGCGGAGTGAGAGGAGTAGCGAGTCGGGCACCCAGAGGTAGGAAACAATTCAGTTAACGGGGAGAGAAAACCTCTCTCCTCTCCAGTCACCGCGCTCCATTTTTTTCAGCGCCCGCCGCCGCGGCTGTGTCTTGGCGGGGCTCAAAGCGGCGCCCGCCTGGCAGCCGCGACTCGCCTCCCGGCATCGGGGGCTGCAGCCACCGGCGGCGCGGCGGCGGCGGCGGCGCCGGGAGGAGCGGAGCGGGCCGGGGGCGTGGGCCGGGGCTGCCCGGTGGGGGTGGGGAGGGCCCCGGGGCGGGCGCGCTCCCTCCACGCCGCGGGCTCCAGCCGCCGCCGACTGGAAATTAAACTTGCCGCCCTGGCCGGGCCGGGGCGCCCGCGGCGGCGAGGGCGGCGGGGCGGTGACCTTGC